>NC_089873.1:119125000-120325000 GCF_040182565.1 Anser cygnoides | reverse complement strand
GAAACAAAACAGGTTTCGCTCACCCGCATTCACAGCTTAACGCTCATAAGTGTGTGGTCCCCAAGAACCCCATCCAGCCACCAGCCACTAGGCCAGCGTACTCAACCCAAAATCCATCCAGATGTGTCCAGATGATAGGTCCAGGATCTGTTGTGAGGGAGGACAAAGGATGCCGTCTGTCAAGTTGTCCTCATGTCTCCTGGGTTAATTCTTAGGTCGGTGGTGCACAGGGTTTGGATGTCCTTTTGTATCCTTTTAGAGCTGACAGTGATTCCATCCCGCCTCAGCTCCGGGAGTCATCAGGACTAATCGCTTTTCTTTGTCTCCAGATCTGAGTGTCTTGTGAAACACCAAGCAGATGCCCTGGGGTCTTGATGACCTGCTAATCTGGTGTCACTGACACAGCCTTCCCCTCCTGAGTGCTCCTCCTGCTGTCTCCACCCCCGGGCTTTCCCACTCCTCCCTTCACACCGATCTGAACCTTTCAAATTATTATTATGAACCTCTGCACCACTTTTATTCCCTTGCAGTTGCTGGGAATCCTTCACAGGCCAAGGGATAGGCCTTGTATACAACAGTAGCAGTGAGGAACTAGGAAGACGGGCTTTCTTCACCCCTTCTCTTGCGAACCAGGGTTGGGTTTGGCTCCTGTGCCCTTGAGGCTGGGCCCATGGCGGGGCAGGGCCCATGGTGGGGCAGGGCCCATGGCCAGGCAGGGCAGGGCCGTGGGGAGCTGGAGCCTGGCCCTGCTGTGGCCTCGCTGGGGAAGGGGCTGGCAGCCCCGGGCTGATGTGGGGGCCTGGGCCTGGGCAGGTGGGGGAGCCTCAAGGGGATGCCGAGGCAGTCAGGGCTGGGGTGCCCTCAGGGCCCTGATCATCCCATGGGCGTTTTTGAGCTGCCATCACCCTAATATTTGGTCATGACCCTCTAGAGGGGCTGTGTTTTTCAAAGAAGACACTTAACGTGACATGAAAGTTGCATTTGGTATTTAGAAATTGTAATTGGAAGAGAAAGAAGTTTACAGAAACCATGCAGAGAAGCATTAGTGCCTTCTTCAATTATAATATTAATGCTGCTGAATATAGGAGCCATCCTGACTAGGTGCCTATTTGGATTTAGATAATTGCTAGCTTACCAGTTCAAACCAGTTCAAAATGAGAATGCACAGCATCCAAGTTTTACTGATGCGCCTCCATTATTTTTTCTCCTGCTGTAAGTCTCTATTCTTTTATCTTCATCTTCTGTTACTTTGAGCTTGCCTACAAGAGAAAGACACACTTGTAAACTTGCAATCTGCTTGCAGACCACTACAGTTAAGTCCAGGACATGGAGTATTCAAAGCGGGGCAGTAGACAGATACTCATTACTTTTTTATATATATATATATATATTGAGCAAGCCCATACTATTATATATATACATATACATACATACAAATAGAGAGCTACATTTTTAAGTATTCTACCTCTGTTCAGCAGATTGTATCTCCTGCTGATTACAAGACCATGCCCTACCCTTTCTTTCCATTTGGAGGACAGAATCCACAGAAAAAGCTGCTGGACTCTCTTCGTTTTGGTGTAGGAAAATGTATTGCTTTGCAAGTTCTTCCTGTTCCTGATTGACCTGATCTAACCTGAAATAAGGCATTTGTATTCCTGCAAAGGAATACCAGGTTATCCACATGGCCTTTTGCCCAGGTTTAATATAATTCCTTTAAAGCATACTGCAAATTAATAGTAGTGCAGCTTTCCTGTGCAGGCAAGCCCTTAATCTAATTGGAACATGGAAAGCATTATTTGGGAAGGCAAAGCAGCGTGCAGACTTGGGGAATATGAGAGGGAGGTAATATTATGTAGAGTCCATTGGGGGTGATGCAGAGATCTGAATGCAGAAAGCTAGAAGTGATTAAGGTTTTTAAAATCTAAGCTAGCAAGGATTCCAGGGATGTGAAAAACAGACCCCAAGTCAGAACTTTTCAATGTTCAGAGAACTTCCATCTTTCTTCCCTTTGTTCTTCCACTCAGGACAACAACCCTTGACATTTAAGTTAGAAACCACCCTCCCTTCTATCCCTATGACCCCAAACAACAGAAAAACAAACAACAAAAAAACCACCACCACCACCAAAAAAACCAAACCCCAAGATGGTTTCGACAGGGCTAAATCTACAGCATATAGTTAGTGCTGCCTTTCAGCAAAAACATTCACTACTTCCAAACGCAGCTCTCATTTAATAAGGAGTACTAGCAACCCTGGGCATTCCTGAGATAGTTGAGGCCATGGCTGCTTAACCTGAACACTTCTGGCAGCCGCACCATGTTGCACAACCACCACCTGCAAAGGTCAAAGCTTGTCAGGTGTTCACACCTGGCAGCAGGAGTCAAACCTGTTCACACCAGAGGGGAGAGCAGCGGCGAGGCGCCTCCTCAAAATGCCAGGAAATATCTGCCTCAGCCCATGTGTGCAGCATAACCAGGGCACATCCTCCACAGCCATGAGACGTGCACAGCAGAGTAAGAGATTCACGGGTGCAGCAGGGACATTTAGCTGGGACGTGGGCCTGAGGCCGCGAGCAAGGGACTGGACATTTCATCAGGCTCTGGTCTGGGTACTAGCCAGCAGCAGCAATCCCTGCTAGGCTGGGCTGAGCACAGCCTTCTTCAGACCACCCAGCAGACACATCAGGAGCCTGCTGAGCTCAAACTAACGATTTATTTTCTTCTTTCCACTCTGTTTGCCCATACTCTTTTTCTCCTCTTCTGCCATTTCAGTGGCAGCCTTGTGCAGCACTCAGGTCACCAGTTCCTGGGCCCTGACCCCAGCTCAAGAAGTATCTGCTGTCGGCCTGAGCTGCAAGGAGCTCTTCTCAGAGCAATGCCCTAGGGAAGCACTCAGCATGGGGATGGAACTAAAAGCTGTGTGAAATTCATGGATTATTCTTCCCCATGTCTGATCTGAGTGTAACGGAGGAAATAAGGACAAAACTGTGCTTGTACTTCCCCAGTTCCCACAGGGGCTGGTGACTACTTGATCTTGTCTTTAAACTGTTGAAGAAAAGAAAAAGAGTACTCCAACAAAGAAAGCATCGAGTGCTGCTTCAGATGAGGACTAGCACGTGCCTGAACTGGTGAAATACTCTTTGTAGGGTCATAGTTTATAGAACTTTTCTGATTCTGTGTCTTCTTTCTGTAAAGTTTCTGCTTTCTGTAAACAGTCTTTTGTGGCTTTTCAGGACAAGATGCGAAACTCTTTGAAGTTTTCAAACATGCTCCAGGCATCTTTTCAGAGGATCACCCTGAATCTGCTCTTCATCAAGGCTTCCCCAGGCCATTACGTACATTCTATCGGCCTCTACTGGTCTGGGAGCGTAGGGAGACAAGGTAAGGGGAGACAGCAAGGCTTGGGTGGCAATACGCTAACAAAAGAACAGAGGAACTCTTAATCAGGTTGTAAATTAAATACATAATGTTCATCCTAAGAAGTAGGGTTGAGGTGTACTCAGCATAGGCAGCAACAAACAAAGCACAACGTGGAGGATTTTGTAAATATGCTGTCAAATCCTGTCCAGTTTAATGATCCCATTTTTATTTCTAGCAACTTCTTTTATTCCTTAGAGTAAGATTTTGTATCAAAACAGAGGAAAGACTCAAACCAGAAAACCAACTGTGCATATTTTGGCTAAAACACAAGATGCAGTTCTACAGGCAACAGAAAACTCTGCCCAGATGTTCCTGAAATTCCCTGCTGACTCCCCTAGGTTTGTGTAATGTGCACTCCAGTGCATTCCTTCCCTGAGAAAATGTGGATGAGCATCCTTCGCTCTCCTGTCTGTCCCTGCCTACCCGGAGAACGGGGCTGCGGCTCCGCATAGGCTTCTTTAGCCCCAGCGCTGGCTGCAGGAGCTCCAGGTCCCTGTGCTACTTGCCTGGGGCTAGTAACCCCTGCTCATGTTGGATTGGTATGAGTGTCTGTGTAGCCTCCCCAGCCAGGTGGAAGGACTGCTCCTGGTGGAAAGTAAAACCCCCTTCCTGATGGTCTATTTGAGAGGCTGAAATGAGCTGGGGGTGCAGAGTGAGGTAGGGACAAAACGGGTAATGCCAGTGAAAGAAACACTTGGATTAGGCATACAAACTTTGCCCTGTGCACTGGGTTAAGACATGTATGGGAGGAAATATGCACTAATCTGAGGAAAGCCATTGACTACAAAACAGCGTCCCACAGGCATTTCTCTGGGCAGCAGAGTTGACAGTTTTTTTTCCTCTAGCTCTACAAACAGGCAGTTATTTTAAGTTCAGCTCCTTCATTCACTGCACTGCCTAGCATCACTAAGAGCTACAGTGGGACAGCCACAGGGACACCTCGAGGGCAGGAACAAATGGCAAGTGCTGGGAACCGCCTTCACCAGTACTGCTGCTGCTGCGAGAAATGTCTGAAGAACAACAGCCTCCAAAATGAAAGGAACTAGGGAAGGCCATCTAATCCAATAGGCCTGGGCTTGTTTTGAAGTTAGAGGAGTGGTGCCAGTTTTAAAAATGCTTTTAATCTTTATTCTGCCATGAAAATTGCCTTTACATACATTATTTAAAACTTTTCCATTCATCCAAAGTTGTGCATGCTGCTGTAGGGAAATGCAGACTTTGTAGTGAAGGCATCACTAACAGCATATCAACAGTTGCATGTGCTTCTTCTTTTCCTGGTCCTCCTCCAAATCGGTAAGGCTCTGCTCTTTGATACCTAAAAATGTCGCTAGAACGCTGGGAACTGATCAGCTGCAACATTCAAAAATTATGCTGTTAAAGACAGATCTCTGATATTACTGAGAGGGATACAGCATTGACTAAAGACTGTTTCTCAGTTGTTCTATTAATTTGTAGCTGGACAACATTAGCTTTGCATTTTTTATTGCCCTACGTGCTTTTGAAAGTCACCCTAGCTGGCCAAAGTTGTTCAAAACCTTTTGAAGCCAAAAAAAAATTTGGCAGAATTGATGCTAGATCAGGTAGTCAAAGTCAAACAGAGTATTCTGCCTATTCTCTGTTTAAGGGTTCTCATTGCTAGCCCCTCTCCCTTGTCTTGAAGAGCACTGCTGACAATGTCTGTGTCTGTGTGCTTCAGGCCGGGGATGTCTCTGGCCAAGGCTAGTCCTGAAGACTGGGAGGAAATATGGTATAAGAGAAAGGCAATGGGGGTGGTCTACTGTGGATGGGATGGTGGACAAGCACTTAACGCATGTGGGCGGGAGAGAAGAGCCTACAGAGATCAGATGAGACTTGGCAAGATGGATGTAACAGCTATAGCATGAGCAGAGCAAGCCAAAACAAGCTTGAAGCATGGCCAGATGTCAATGGACTGCCCAGTGGAACAGATAAACATGTTTATACTGTCCAGTGAGGAGAGGGATGGAAGTTCACGGAGATGACAGCTGTGGTAGAGAAGTCAATAGAGATCAATAGCACCTATCTGAAGCGTCACGTGTCTTTGACTAGGAAAAGGATGGGTGAAATACCTCGTGCATCCTGCCAGACTAGCTGACAACAACCAAAAGGAGACATTCATGATGATACACAATGCACAACAGATAGTTCTGGTTGACTGAGAAGTAGGAGAAGCTGAAGGGGGGTGTAGGGCAGAGAATGTCTACGTGTTGATAGTTTCAAAACAGATACGGAAACTCATGTGCAAGGTCAGTGTCCATTAGCTTAGGGGAAGAATACTCTAAAAGGCAGCTACAGCTTCCTAAATGGTGCTGACTTTACAACCCCAACTGATTGGTGGTGACCAGGGATACCACTCCTGTAGTGCACAGCAACTATCTCCTCAGTCCTCAGAAAGTGGCATCTCTAGCTGTTCCGAGGCTAACAGCACAGCCTTTGAGAGCAGGTACCAGATGAGGGTCTGCAGGTGGGGGAAGAGAAAATCTGGAAATCCTGCTAGGATTTAAGAACTGAGTGTCCAAGCACCTGGTAGTGTCATGTTTTAAGCATTTTTGTTTGCGTGCACCATCAAAAACTTGCTGAGTTTAACAGACACGGAACACTATTCATGAGGACTCCAGTGTTAGCTAAGTGCTTGGCTCAGGTACTCGTTAGCTGCTCAACTTCCTCTAACAAATTGTCTCTGAGTCAGCTGCAGAAGAATAAAAAGTGAAACTGAGAATACATAGTTCCACCTAAAGGAAACGGTAAAACTTACTAAGAAATAAAGGGAAAACTGACTTTCCTAAGCAATAGGAGCACTTGCGTGCTTGCAGAACAGGACTCCAACTTTGTAATTTGCTCTGCCTTGGGCGGACTACATCGAGGCACACCTCCAGCACGACACAGCGTGACACATGCACACGGGCCCCTCTACAAACCTATTGCTCTATCACTTTTTGTGGATGACAGATGCACGTGGGCGCACCTGCTTTCCTGACCTCAGGCCTGGGAATTGAATTACCATGATACTTCTAAAACTTGCACAGTGACAAAGGATTAATTAATGCCGTTTTCTAGGGTGTATGAATTATATCAAACAGTGCTATTGTTTACAAAAGCTTTGCAAACATGGTAGGGATGTAGACATTGCAGGATTGTTGAGACTTTAGAATTGTCCATAAAGCTATAAGAACAAAAGGAATTAAAAGTTTTATTTGAAATTTGCTTTTAATCAGCCAAACAAACCAACAAACAAATTTGGGCCTAAGTCCAACAGCAGCTTTGTTTACAATATAGATTTTTTTTTTCCTTCTAACTGATCTCAGGTAACCTTGGTGACCACACCTGCAAGCATTTAAATGATATAAATAGGTGCACCTGGGGAAGAAGTGCAGCTATAACGCTTTACCTCAAGAGTTGTAGCTAGCTAAGGAAGCATCATGGAAGACCTAAGCAGAAGAATGGTAAATGATTTGTTTAAAGATGGAACTTGTCTTGTACAGTATTTTTCTTCCCTTTTTCCATAATGTGTGTGCGTGCTTCTTTAAGGAGTTGTTCATTGGTGTTTAAATTCTGTAGGATTTAATTTTTGGAATGGAAGGATTTTGATTCTAGAGCTCCAATCTTAAGCACAGCTATTTAGAAGAACTGTGTATTCAGGAAAAACTAAGTAAAGAAATATAAATATATATATACTACGTTGTAAGTGTTGTGGAAATGTTTTGTTTTGCTTTTAAATTTCATAGTGAATTTAGCCATGCTTCTGGAGTAGGTGTCTTCCTTATAAGCTCTTGTTGAAAGAGGCAGAAACCCAAGGAGGAGAGAAATGGAGGAATAATTGCTATGTGTGCATCAAGAACAAACAAAGCTCATTTCCTTTTCCTGATGACCTAATAGCCTCTAAGTATCTTGATCCTGTCAGCGTGTTTGTCGGTACTTTTACTGACCCAAATGCAAGGCAACAGCTCTAGTATTTTCTGTGCCACTAGGCTGTGATGCAGTGGAAGGGGAATAGGGGTATTTTTTTTTTTAAGAGTGAAAAGTATCCTGATGCTTATTTCAGTGGTGTTTTACAGACTCTCAGTAGACATGAGTCTTGATGAGTTCAAGGTGGGGCCTTTTGCGTCTACAATGGAATAGCTTGATAAAAGTTACTACCTGGTCACAGGGGACCTTTGGCATCTCAGTGGATTTGATGGCTAAACAAGGCTTCGGGGGGAAAAAGATGAGATTTGTAGTTAACTATTGTTGACTGCCAACCCCAGCGTACTGGGGCAAGTGGCTCAGTTATGTGCCAGTGGACAGAAACGTAGCAGAGCTGCATGTAGCCCTGAATGCGCAAGTGAATGTGTTCCTGACTTGTGTTGAGGGCAGCTGAGCTGTGACAGGACCTCTCACAAAGCATGCACAGGGGGGCCTACAAAGGAGCTCAGCTTCCTATCGTGCCCCGCATGGGCTGCAAGAGCACCGTGTGGAAGCTTAATACCAGAGGGACACGAGGCTGCGAGAAGAAGCCCTTCCCCCGCCGACTGATGCCCCAGCTCCGGGTCTAGGTAACGCTATAACCGAGAAAAGCCGTCAGCGTGCCACTACTGGGGCCCTTCTCCTCCCCACACAGCGGTCGGGGCGCGCACGACGGGCCCGCTGCGCCTCCATTAGGAGCTGCGCCACAGCGCCGGCTGAGGCGCACAAGATGGCGGCGGGCGCCGGCCGGGCCGCCCACGTGACCTGGGCTCCTGCTCCTTCTAGAGACATCGCGGCGCGGGGCCGGCGGGCTGCTCTCGCGAGAGCGTCGAACAAAGCCGGGGCCTGGGGGGGGGGGGGGGCGCTGTAATCTCGCGAGCACTCGGGGCCGCCGGGCTGGGGAGTAGAGCGGGCCGCCGGCAGGAAACCTCGCGGTGCTCCCCGGGGGAGACCGCGCGGGCCCGGCACGCCAAGTCTCGCGATACTTCCGGAGCGCCCTTCATCGAAGCCTGAGCTGCGGTGGTGGTGTGTGTGCGGAGGGGGGACGCAGATCTCGCGATATCTCCCACCGCCCGCCGGCGCACCGCGGTCGGTTTCACTCGCGAGAGCCAGGCGGAAGGGGGGGGAGGGGGGAAGCGCAGCGTGCGCGTTGACGTCAGCGCGCGGCGGCGGGCGGGCGGGCGGGGACTATATAAGGGCCGGGCCCACGGCGGGGGGGGGTTCAGTCAGGAAAGCGTTTCGTGGCGGGCGTGTGCGCAAGCGGCAGCGAGCTCCCGGCCCGGCGGATTTGTTTCTCGAGGCGGAGCGGGGCATCCCGAGACGATCTCTCGTTATGAGTCATGTGGCGGTCGAAAATGCCCTCAGTCTAGACCAGCAGGTGGGGGACAACGGGGCCCAGAACGTGACGGGAACGGGGGGGGGGGGGCGGGGGGGGCAGGGCGCTCCGTTAACCGGACCGCGGCCTACTGGGGGGGGGGGGGGGCTGGGTGCGTGTGTGAGGCCCGGGGCTCGCCTCGCGTCTCGATCCGCGGTGCTTGCGTCGTGATTTTTTTCCCCTCCCCCTCCCTTTTTATTTTTTTTAATTACTTTATATTTTTATTGTTTTAGTTCCCGGTAGGCCCAGCCTCGTCGCCTCCCCCCCCCCCCCCCCGCACCGGGGCGGGTTTGTGGCGCATTCGGTTGTTGCGCAGTTACCGGCGTGCCGCGCCTCCCCTCCGTCCTGCCGGGGGGGCCGCCCCGGGGAACTGGGGGCTTGGGGGAGGGGGGGGAGGAGGGTGGGTGGAAAAGGGGCTCCTCGGTGCGGCCCCGCCGGGCTCCACGCGTTGCCCCCTGCGGCCTCTTCCTCCTGGCCACGCTCCGGGCCCGGCTTTTGTGTGGCGGGGGAAGCGACGATGGTAAACGCTGGGCGCCGGGACCCCTGGCGGCGGCGGCGGGGAGCGGCCGGGAGTTTAAGGGGGGGGGGGGGAGGAGGAGGAGGAGGGAGGAGGGAGGCCGGGGGAGGGGGGCAGGGAGAAAGGCCCGATAAATGGCGGCCATTGTGCGCCTGACGAGCGGGGCGGGGGGCGGGCGCCGCCGCCGCTTTGTGTCGGCAGCCCCCCTCCCCCGGCCGAGGGGCGGGGGCGCTGGCGGCCGCCTTTGTTCGCGCTGCGTCAGCGGGGCCCGGCGGCCGCCTCGCCGTGCCCGATCCGATTCCCCCCCCCTTCCCCCCGGCCGGGCCGGCGGGACCCGGTGACGCAGCTGGGCTCGGAGCAGCTCCCGGCCCCTCGGTGGTGTTGTTCCCTCGTCCCCCCTTTTTTTTTTTATCCCCCTTCACTTCCCCCCCCCCCCGCGGGGCGGAGCTAAGAGCCCCACTGCGGGGGGGGCTGTTATCTAATCTTATTTTTTATTTTTTTAATTTGTGGGGGAGCGGCGGCCCGCAGGCTTCGTGCAGCCGCTGCCCCGCAGCCTTGGGCGAAGTAGGTCAGGGAGCCGGTGCCGTGTCCCCCCCCAAATCTCATCGCCCCCCCCCCACCCCGTGTGTATCGCCCCCCTCCCCCGGCGGCACGTGACGGGTGCCGGCCGCAGGATTAGCTGGGCGGCTGCGGCTGCTCCCTGCTGCGCCCAAATCCCAGCCCGCAGTGCCGGCTGCACCGCCGCACTGAGATGGCGGCCGCGCCGGGCTGAGCCGCGGCGCCATCTCCGAGAGGAGCGCTTGGCGGCCGCTGTAGGCCGGGGGGGGGGGGGAGAGACCCGGGCGGCATTTCTGTTCTCCGCCCGGGGAGAGACGCTTGTCCACGGTGCCTAACGTCTGCTTCTGTTTACTGTCCAAACGCGTTTTTTTTTTAAACCTCTTTTTTGATGCTCAGGTGAACCGAACAGGTTGGGTTTTAACTCCTATCTTTAAAGAGGGTGATGCAAGTCCCCTACCTATCGCGATTTTTCAGACATCTTGAAGGAATAATGCATTGGGATCTTCGGTTTGGATTCATTCAGGTCATGTTGGGAGATGCTCCTTGCAATTGGCCTTGCATAAAATTTAGTTGCATATAAACATGTTTTTGTTTTTATCCAAGTCGGTTTCTCATCCTGCCGTGTTGGTAAACAACTGCACTAAATCCATACCCAAGTTTTGCGAGTCGCCTACAGCCTTCTGCTTAAATGAGCCTGTATTGTGCTTGACTGAAAACATTTGGGTTACATACCAGGGCATGACTTGAAATACCTTTCAGTAAACTGAAGGTTGCACGCAAAACTTAAGAAAAGCAAACCAAAAATGGTATTTGCCAGGGTGTTTGTGGGAAGAGGTCATCTGATGTTTTGGGAACAGTAGCTGCCTCTAAAATGAAGGTGCTGATCTCTAGGTGTTAATGCAGTCTAAAAAAGATGGTTGAGTCTCTGCCAATGAAGTAATACCAATTAAGTGGAGCACCTGAGCTGCAGTCTGTGTGTTTCAAAAAATTGTTTAATTGATCTCAGGATGCATTTTAATGGGATGAAAGACCATTTTAGGTTGGTGCTTAGCCTAAATACAGTGCATTAAGCATAAGTCAGCAGTACTTGATTTGGCGGATATAGGAGTCTTCTGGCCTTGCTATGAAGACACCTGAAGGTGTAGCCTTTGGTTTTACTGCTAATGTGGTATCAAAAGACTACAGTCTAGGTTCTTTGTCTTTACAGGAGATGCAGTAGACATAAAGCAATTTCTCTGCAGCAATAACTTGTCAGAGTTCTGCTTACCCTTGATCAGCAGAGCTTTTTTTAATCTGAGTATAAATGCATGATGCAACATGTTGATACTTACTTAGCTATCTTATTCTTTCCAGTTTTCTGGTCTAGACTTGAATTCCTCAGACTCTCAGAGCGAAGGAAGCTCTACAAGCAGTAAGTACATACAAGTTCTCAAGCTTGCAATCACCTAGGCAGTTTCTAAAAACAAGTCAGGCTTTTGTAGCTGCGAAAGTAACTTTTGAAGCCATCATTCACAGACTTACAGGAAAATACAAGGCAATTGCTAGATACGCGCCTGCTTTAAAATTACATACTTGAGGTAGGCACGCTTAATTTGCAGTGATTGTGTAAATTGAATGTTCTGGTAGTGCTTTTACTTAATTATTGTGCCAACTTGAGAGAATCTGGTTTCCCAGGTTTTCTGTGGCCTCTGGTCAAACAACCGAGGCCAGTGTTTGTAGTAGTAATGTGATGACCTCTCTTCTCATAACATCCAGCTGAAGTGGGAATGTTTGAAGGGAACATTTTAATAGCTAACTGTAGTAGTCCTACTATCTAACTGTATTAATCTCAATTCACTGAGTAGCAACTGTGTTCTGACATGCCAGGCTGAGGTATGTTAGAAGAGGGGATCTTCCAGGAACTCCCGTTCAGCTTGTGCCTGGTACATTCTGCTTTGTGTGCTGCTTAGCAGACAGATGCTTCTGGATTGTAACTGAAGAATGCTATTCAGAGGCAATTACATGTGGCTTCTGGTTAGATCTAAGCTGAACTGATTGGGATGATTACATTCAAGGGGAAGGAAAAATACTGGTAGTAATACCATGAGTGCCAGTATTGGAATGACATAGTGAAAATCTTAAGCTGCTCAAATAACCTGGCACCAGATTAAGTCTTAATCAGTTCCAGGAAGACAGGCTTTCATCACAGATACTGTAACATCCATAAAAGGCGTGTGTGACTTGGTCAAAGAAATAGCACACACGAAGGTCTTTTTTTAGAGGGCAGCTAAGCAAATGAATGCAAGAACTTTGTGTTCACTGCTCCGGTCCTCTGTGAGATGTGTTAAGTGTTAATGGATTCTTGTTCGAAGATGCTGTTAAAGGCTTTAAAATTTGTGGGGCAGACTTTACTGTTCTATGCAAAAGGCGTTGTTGTTGCAGAGGCTGATGTCTGTAAGGTGCCAGTGCCACAATTTTGTAATGCTGTCTTTCTTTTGTCCTCTAGAAGGCAGATACATTCCTCCTCACTTACGGAACAGGGAAGCTTCAAAACAGGGTATGTATCAGAAACGGTGGCAACACATGTAACTGGTTCTTTGCCTACTTCTGAACTGCTATGAGCAGGCTGTTAAAGGCTTGGACACTGCTGTTAAAAGTGACTATGCAGACTGCTTAACTGTTCTGCACAAAACATTGCAAACTCATCTGTTTTTAGCATGCTGTTGTTGGTTTCTTTTCCAGGTTACATTTTAAGCTTGAATTCAGTATCTGATTGCCAAAGTGTCTTCCATATCTCACTAAGCAATTAACTGAGTAAAGCATGATGAAGTCTCCTTAATTTGTCTAGCTATTTGATCTTGTGTATCAGTTTGAACGGATTTTGGGAGTATCCGTCTTTCTGAGAGTGACTGCAGTGTGGAAAGTGTAGGAACTAGCATAGTTTCACTTCATAAATGGATGTTTTATGCAGACTTGCTCTCAACTGGGGAGCACCTCAACCAGAACAGTTACAGGTGTTGCCTTCTCCATACAAGCTATCAGAAGCTAGACAATCTAAAAGAGTAATTGCAGAAGGCAAGACTTGATGCTGTAGCCTGAAACACAGACGCATGGTTGTACACTTGCACAGAGGGGTTGTACTGAGAAAAACAACCTATATATAGCGTGCACTTTCTCTAGAACAAAAGATTTAAAAAATGTTCTGTGGAATGCTTCAGTGAAGTAAATGATGAATTTTACTGCAACATCTGCAGCCTTTCAGAAATAGTTACTAGACATGATGACAATGCATTGTGTAGATAAAAGGGAAACAGTTCATCTAACAATTACTGAACTGCTAGCATGGAGAAACTAAAGCTTCAAGCTGTAGCAGAGTGGTAAGGAATTAAAGCTTCATAGTATGGCATGACTTTTATCTCGTGCTTCTAAAGCGGTGCTCTGGACTTTGAAGGATTCTGTTTCAGATAGTGCAGGAGGACTCTTATTTCCATTAGCATGTATTTCAGTACTCTCCTCCTACGTACACCTAATGTTTCGTTTTTCTTCTGGAGCTACTTAATGACTAAAACAAATGTTCCACTCCGGTTTTATGCCACTTGAAGAAACAGCTCAGTCTTTTGTCTTCACATGCTTCTGAGCTGTTTTCTTTATATTTAACAAAGACGTGGCCTAAAGCACCAAATGATGCCGAGCAACCTGAGAGCTGAATCTATTGGGGAAAGTGCAAGAACTGTTTGGCAGCTGTGTGCTCCTGAAGTTCCCAGTAATTATAACATCAAAAGTGAAAAGCCTAACAGGAAATCTCCTAGATAAACCCAGAAGGAACATGCTGGTTTCTTAAAGCAGTGCAGGAAGTAAGAATTAAAAATTGGAGTTTGGTACAAGTTACAAGCCAACTTCTGGCCACATTGGATACAATGGTATTTTAACCTTACATTGAGTTTCATGCCCTGTATATATAGGAATGTCACTCAAATTTAGCTTTGCACAGAATAGAAAAAACATTAAAGTGTGTGTCCTTGTGTTTTTTTTTCTGGGGACTTGAAGTGTTGGACAGCTTCCAGCTGAAAAGTTGTCTGAGAGATGGTTTAAATGTCCATATTAGAGGCTGCCCTCCAGAAAACATGCTTTTGTACTGGAGGCCATCTTGCCTCACTTGATACTTGAATTCTGCTCAGTGGGTGGCGTGGTTTACCTTTAAAGTGGAAGTTAGGTAGGCGTTTGAGGTGTTCCTTTGAAACAAGAGGGGTGAATGTTGCCTTTTGTACTTGATCAACTTGGAGATAATACTAGGATCTATTCATGATGTCACTCCGGATTCTTCATTCACGACATTTCTTTTAATAACTGATGTTAGGTGCTTAAATATCACCATGCAAAAAGGCAAACAAGTTATGTAATTTATTTGAACAGGCCATGTGCCAAATTTAGTTGGTTGTAGGCTGTCAGCTTCTGTTGGTTGGCACGCTTGGTGTTTGAACTTCCTTGAAACCTTTTTTGAAAACTTTATCACTGGATTCCTCCTGACTCCCTGTGATAAAAGTTCATGATCGCTATGTGGAGAAAGCCATCCAGTTCAGGGATGCACCCTGGATTCAAGGATTCACCTTGCAGCAAAATGTGTATCAGCACGGTGATGTGAAACGGAGCTATTTTCTAGGATGATGTAAAGTATGTAACAGTTGTATACGTTGTTTACAACTAAATAGTCAGTACCTTTTTGCTGGCTGTTCTGTATATTGGCTGTACCTTGAAACCCTTGAGAACAGATTGTTCAAGGTGTATGTGTTAGAAAGCAACCAGCAAAATAGACTTTGGATAGTAGTGGTTCTGTAATGGAGCTCTTGAAGTGGTGTTACAAGCCTAGTCACCTGATAAAATTTATGGATCTAAAAATGAAACTACGTGACAGAATTGTAGTTCAGTAATCCAGCAGGATTGTCTCACAAACTAGGTCCTCCTTGACTTCCATGAAGGCGTTAGTTAAGTATTGCTGCATTCAAATGGTAAAGGAGACTTGAAAATAAATAGCTTCTCCTGTCTGTTGTTTCCTTAGACATATTCTGGAAACAACTAGTGTGTAGTTTCTAGCTTGGGGTTCTCAATTTCCTCTGTAGCTGATGATGGCTTAGTAATGCAGAGACACTATTAAAGTTGCACAGTGGACTTGTGGCTAAGTAAGAAATTACTTAAGGCAGTGGACTTAGTTATTTAAAAACAGCTGTTTGTTCTACCTGAAAAGTTGAGTATCCTCATGATTACATAAGTGTTGGCTGAGGAAGCAGGCTAAAGGGTCTAGAATACTTAAAACATCCTGAATATTTCTGTTTAAAAAACCTTACAGTGCTTTCATGATCTGTTAGGTAAGCTTAAGCTTTTTCCATACACCTAGATATCTGCCTCTATCATAATACTAATAATGTCAGTTTTGTACCTGGGAGCAGGACAACACAACCGCAGGAAATAAGAATGCATTAAAAACATTCATTTAAACTGCTGAAAAGCAAAATAGCTATTAAGTAGTCTAAGCTACAGTATACGGAGCTCAGTATGCAAGGCTGCCTGCTCTGAAGTGTTTTTACTTCCCTAAGCTTCACTTGGTAATACTACAGTGCCTTGTCTCACTGCTTTCTCATTGCACTTGTGGAAGCTGCTCTTGGATATTTAGTCTGACCTGATCAAGGAGTAAATGTTAAGAGTTATTTTTCCTTTATTAAAACAATCTATTGCTTCTGCGTGTGGCAGCTTTTCAAGTAAGCTGACAGTGATTGGTGTTAGAGCATTATAAATGTGACCTAAAATGCTGATTGAATAGCGTGGCAACTACCACTTCTCATAGGTGCAAGAACTACAAAAATTGACTAGGAGTTCATTAACTTACTGAACTCCAAAATTACCTCCTTGGGGAGGAATAAGTACTGAATGGAATCTGTGCACATCTTTGATAAAAATCAAACTATGCACAACAATCTGGAAGTGGAATACGTGTCCCTAACTGTTAAGAATGGTACATGTGTGTGTTCACAACTTGGGTCTAGACATTGCTGTGCGAGCTTAAGGAAAACTACGGTGAGTTACCAGCTTACACTGCTGCAGATTCAGAAAACTAGGAAGGTAAATAAATAAACCTACTTGGTATGCTGTTGGGAGTATAAAATGGACTCCTTTCTGAAACTTCAGGCTTGGAAGGTCTTTGTATAGTGTAGTGCGGAGTCAGCCCAATTTTCTGGATTCAGGCACTAACAAAAAACATCTAGATCTTTCTTAAGATTGCTCTGTCAGTACCAGTACTGTTAAGCTTGCTCAGCTAGAAGATACGCTCCCAGATTTTTAGTATGTTTTGGAAGTAACTCATGCTAAAGCTTGCATTAATGGATTATTATTTTATTCCTTACCTTCTGTCTCTAAATAAGAAGTTTTTCTAGTCCTTAAGGGTAAACTCCCTTTGGAATCATTTTATGTTCCTCGCTTTTGTTTTGTCTGGCACAAAAATCTTCGTTGGCTTTGTTTTGCAGAGCTTGCGAAAAAGCATGCTCACTGATAAGAGTGATAACTACATGAAACTTCACTTATTCTCTCTGCATCCCACAGTTGAGACTTTAGGTCTTACTTTTAAATTTGTGAGGGTTGAACTGTGGATCAAATTTTGTAAGTTGAGGTCCTTAGTCTAGTGCCAAAACACTCCTCAATGTTCTACAGTTCCATTAATCTCTTCATTTGTATTGAAGTTGCAGAGAAAAATGTAGAGCTAGGGTTCTGAATGCTTGGAAGAGTCTTCATTTTTCTTCTGATACACTTGAGGTCCTGGTTCTGTGTTATTTCAATTATTGCTATCAGAATGCAGCCATGAATGTAATGGGTTCAGTTTGTACCTATTTAATGTAAATAGAAACATGGTATAATTAGAACAAGAAAGTGTGTGAGGCTTTACACAATTCAGAATCAATCCCCCAGCCATATTAGCGATTTGGCTAAACCAGTATTGGCAATGAGTAATGTTTAGTGTCTGTCTAAGTCTTCTACTTGTATGTCTTCCTTTTTTAATCATATAGATAAGAAGTCCAGTGAAGACTTACCGGGTGGACTTAGTTCTTGTAAAAGCCTGGACTGTGTAATGTATGGCTAAAATATGTTTTTCCCCACTAGGTTTTGATAGTGGTGGCTGGAGTTCTAGCAGAGACAAGGATGCATACAGCAGCTTTGGCGTACGGTCTGATCGTGGAGCAAAATCAAGCTTCTTTGACCGTGGAAATGGATCAAGAGGAGGAAGGCAAGTGCCCATTTGTATGGGCTGTGCATTCTAAGTCTGTCTCTGTTCCAGTAGCACACCTGTGGTCTTGCTGGAAAAAGCAGAGTTTTAAGTGTGGTTCTAGGATAAGGTACAAGGAACCTGGGGGGGGGGGGGGGGGAGAGTGTGAGAACCATGTTTAAAGCTACAGGAATTCAAGGAGGGTGAGCTTGCATGTGTCGGAAGATGTGCCCTATAGCTTACCACCAGCCACTTAACTGCAGCTGTAATGACTTGCTGACTTCCCATTTCACCAAAAAGGGCTACATGGGTGGATACTATCAGGAAACAATTTGAGATGTTGGGAGCACAGGATACATCAGAACTGATTTTTATTTCAATATTTTTTTTCCATGTTGAAAAGTGTAGTTAATAAAACTGGGTGAGACTCTTGCAGGTTCTCTGCCTTATTTGATCAGTCTTACACACATCATGCGTTGTATGCACAAGTGTGGTGAGAGTGACCTTTATCGACTAGTAAGGCTGATGCTAGTATCCAGACTTTTCTCAAACATGATTTACCAGACCAAAAACTAAACAGTTGAGGTAAGGACGTTTTTCACCTTCTTTCTGAGCTAGCGATACAGGTGAGCTCCCTCTTCATAAAATCAGTAATGTGACTTGTAATTGAGGGATTTAGTTTGATCATGTATGTGGTGGGGGAGTAGAAGAACAAATTCAAGCACTTCAGGGTTTTGTCTGGACTTGGGAGGCAAATGTAATGTGAGGCACAGAGAAGGGGGGTGGTACCAAACAATATCTTACAAGAGGCTCCCTGCAAAAAAGACTGAGAAACTTCAATTACAGCTTTATAGGCAGATGATGACTACTTTAAAGTTACACTTAAAAAAAAAAAAAAACAACCATCAAGCCCTGGTTTATTTTGATATGTGTTTCAGTGTGTTAAGCTAAAACCCAACTGTTAAACTATAACAGCAACAAACTTCCCTATCTAACACAGAATGGATATGATCTAGTCTGATATCCATACATAGTCCTCATTTCAGTTCACAGGTCAGTGTATGAGTACAGATGACCTGATCACTTACATTGTTCTATGGTCATGTATCTAATATACAGACCATACTCCACTAGATTACAGTAGCTCTGACTTTCCTTGCATGTCATAAAAACCCTGGTGTCCAGGAACAGTGGTCTAATACTCTTGCTATACGTAGATATGAAGAGCGTGGAAGAGGCAGCGACTATGACAGGAGTGGCTTTGGTAGATTTGACCGTGGTGGAAATAGCCGCTGGTCTGACAAATCCGATGAAGATGACTGGTCAAAGCCTCTTCCCCCAAGTGAACGCCTGGAACAGTAAGTACTGGAATGGTGTAAATCCACATGATGGGGGGCTGGTTGATGTATCTAATAAGTAAAACACCATCTCTTCTGCTTTTAGGGAGCTCTTTTCAGGAAGCAATACTGGCATTAACTTTGAGAAGTATGATGACATTCCTGTTGAAGCAACAGGCAGCAACTGTCCTCCACATATTGAAAGTGTAAGTGCTTTGTTTAATTTGATGTATTTAATCTGCACTGTTCTGAACATGAAACATGTCATGCTGCCTTAAGTTCAGGAAGCAAGAGAAACCTTGTCTTGACCCTCTACAGCTAAGGTCTCTTTCAGAAATTCAGATTAGGTATAATGAACAAGACAAAGGAGAAGTTGTATAAGCTTGTTTGGTAACGCTTCTAGTTCATTTAACTGTGTGATGTGCCTTTAAACAGCAAGTGTGTAAAGAAGTAGAAGTGCTTGGAGGTGATAGGGTGTTGCAGCAATTGCCTAAGCATGGAGACTGTCGTGTCTTGAGCATATAGGCTTGTGTTGCCTGTACTCAAGGCTTGGATGGCTTTTTAAGAATTACTTACATGATAATGGCACTAAGTAGATATCTTATGTCTTGTAACTAACTCCTGAGTATTTGTGACCTTAAGTCCTGTAGTAAGAAATACAAACAGAAGCTACTTTATGAAAGACTGGATGGAATGACCTCTTCATTCAGGGAAGGATCCCATACTTAAATCTTTGAAAATATCTTACAGTTCAGCGATGTTGACATGGGAGAAATTATTATGGGAAACATTGAGCTTACACGTTACACCCGTCCTACTCCAGTCCAGAAACATGCAATACCTATTATTAAAGAAAAGAGAGACTTGATGGCCTGTGCTCAGACAGGTAAGTTTGTAAATTCTTACTGTTCAGTCTCCATAGGTTCAGTAGCTTTTGTATTCCTTGAGCTGTTGGTGAGAGATCTGGTCTGTAAGGTAGTAAACTTCAGAATGCACCTGTTGTATTGGAAACTATTGGCTTAGTCTTGCTAATGCATTAGATGTGGCTTGACTGGTTTTACATTTTATCCTTGGAGAGATGTTAATAGCTTAAATCCCATTCACTTCAGAGTGTTGCAATGCTGAATGAGTCTTGTAAATGACTTCCTCTGGGTGAATAGTGCACTCCAGTAGCACGGGCAGTATCCCTACATCTAATGTAGATATTGCTGGGAATGTTAATGATGCAGGATTAGGTGCAGTATATGGCAGTAGTTTTGAAAATAACTCATTAATGATACTAAATTGTATCTAATAGGGTCTGGGAAAACGGCTGCGTTTCTTCTACCAATATTGAGCCAGATCTATGCAGATGGACCTGGTGATGCTTTGAGAGCTATGAAGGCAAGTATTCTAGTAATCCTGGAGAAGCTAAGACCAATATATTTTTGTCATACGCTGTTGTCTGCTATTGAACACAGCAGCTGGGCTATAATCATTTTGGTTACATTAAGCAAGTTTCTCACTTCCAGTGTTCTCCTTTGCAAAGTATGGGCTGTGGAGCAACCTGTTGCTTTTTTCCCTACCTAAGGAGTTCTAAATGTTTTTGCCTACGTAATTATGTGCATCAAGGTGCTTTGTTGCTTAAGCTTTAGGAGCACTTCCTTGCTGCACAAAACTATTTGGTCACGCATCACATGTCTACGCTGTAGTGACTTCAGGATAGGAAGAAGTAGGCTTTTTGGTGTTCTGTGGCTAGAATTTCTCTTACATAAGTTACGGATGACAGTGCAGGTTGTAGAGAACAAGCTTTTGCAGCTGTGTTGCTGTTAACATATTAACCAACAGTTTAATCTTGGGCCCTGCAGCAGGGCAGAGTCTTGAGAGGCAGTGCTTTTAAAACAGTTGACTCTCAGCCATGCATAATTCCCTGTTAAGAGAAGCTCAGTAACTTTAGATAGCTATTACAAAAGCAGTGTTGTAATTCCATTTGTAGCTGGGGTACTAATTGCAATTTGTTTCAGGAGAATGGAAGGTATGGACGCCGTAAGCAATATCCAATCTCACTGGTCTTGGCCCCAACTAGAGAACTGGCTGTGCAGATTTATGAGGAAGCCAGAAAGGTATGTCTAGGAGCTCATCATTAAAGTATAGAGTAAAATGTAGTTTTTCTTAGAGCTAACTTACTTGTTTTTATAGTTTGCATACCGTTCCAGAGTTCGTCCCTGTGTTGTGTATGGTGGTGCAGACATCGGTCAGCAGATACGTGACTTAGAACGTGGATGTCACTTGCTTGTGGCAACTCCAGGACGACTGGTTGATATGATGGAGAGGGGAAAGATTGGACTGGATTTCTGCAAGTAAGTGAAGAGATTTTGTCCATATCCTCATGAGTTGCCAACAGGAAACTCTCCAAGTGAGATCTGGAAAAGATAACACTTAATATCTAGCTTTCAAACTGTAAATACCTAGTTGAGACATGTAGTCCAATGTCCGTATTTGGTTACAGCTTAAAACTCACCTGAAAAACCCTCTTATTTTTTAGATACCTAGTGCTTGATGAAGCTGACAGAATGCTTGACATGGGTTTCGAACCTCAAATTCGTCGAATCGTTGAACAAGATACTATGCCGCCGAAGGGGGTGCGTCATACCATGATGTTCAGTGCGACTTTCCCCAAGGAAATCCAGGTACTTCACAAGTTCAAATATCTTAAGACTAATTTCACCTCTGTAAGGGGGAAAAAAAATACTGATATCTTTTTCCTTCCCTTTCTTTAGATGCTTGCTCGTGACTTCCTTGATGAATATATCTTTCTGGCTGTTGGCAGAGTAGGTTCTACATCTGAGAATATCACACAGAAAGTAGTGTGGGTGGAAGAGTCAGACAAACGATCATTTCTGCTTGACCTGCTAAATGCCACAGGTAAAGACTGGTTCCAAATAAGCAAATACTCGAATATTAAGATGAGGCAAATCTGACAGTGCAGGTAATGAGAACTTCCATTGAGCAGGGGAAGGAAGAGATTACCTTTTTTTTGCATTTGTTTTGTGCAAGGCACTCATTGTATGATGACTGAGTGGCAGTTAAGTAGATGCAAACTCTCTGGAAGATCTCATTTTATATTACCAGTTTAGAACAAAGAACAAATGAGAGCAGACAACTGAAATTGCCTTTTTCTAGTTAGTGAAGCTAAGTATTTGTACTGCCTTTCTTTTGTTAACTTGTGGTTGTTTTATTGTTAGGCAAGGATTCCTTGACTCTGGTGTTCGTGGAAACTAAAAAGGGAGCAGATGCTCTTGAGGACTTCCTCTACCATGAAGGATATGCCTGTACAAGTATACACGGAGATCGCTCTCAAAGAGACCGAGAGGAAGCACTGCACCAGTTCCGTTCGGGCAAGAGCCCAATTCTTGTTGCCACAGCTGTAAGTGAAAACTCTGAAGCTTGAGCCAGTAGGCATGTTATGTCACTTCTGGAATTTTTAATCAATTTGATTTAATCTCTTTAACCACTAGGTAGCAGCAAGAGGACTGGATATATCAAATGTAAAGCATGTCATAAACTTTGACTTGCCAAGTGACATTGAAGAATATGTACATCGTATTGGTCGTACAGGCCGTGTAGGAAATCTTGGTAAGTACAGACAAGGTTTCATACCTAACTTGCTAGGTGTAGTACTACTGGCCAAGTGGCACGTTCAGACTACAGAGTGCTTGAGAAAAGCCTGTGTGCCTTCTGTGACCAGGCAATATTGCTAGTAAACTGTACAGTACTGGGTACAGCTTTCCTTCATAGGAAGTCTGGAGGTGTTTCGCTATTGAAGTGCTACTGAAATGTAATGTTTTTGAAGTGGTAACATCAGTAAGTAGTATCTTGGTGTCACTTGTATCTGTTAAATCAAGCAACACTTCTGCGTTATGTGGATGGACTTCAGCCATTGTCCATACAGTGTGGAAAGTAACCGGTTCTTTCAGCTAGGGACTCTGCTGTTCAGTAAAGTTTTGATGCCACATGTAAGCTTGATATCTTCTGTGTCCATCAGTAGGTAGCAAGGGCTTGTGCGAGTGTCTAGGGTGGAGTAATGGTATTAAACAGCTTTCTCTTCAGATAATTCTCATGTTCTCAAGCTTGACTATGATGAGCATACTGTACTTGCCACAGCCACAAGTGGGATATGGAATGGGATTAAGTGCTGTAGTGTATCTGCTTTGTGTGGGGTTAAAACTGAATATTTACTTTAGGTCTTGCCACCTCGTTCTTCAATGAGAGAAATATAAACATCACCAAGGACTTACTCGATCTTCTCGTTGAGGCTAAGCAGGAAGTACCATCTTGGCTGGAAAACATGGCTTATGAACAGCATCACAAAGGGGGTGGCAGCCGCGGGCGATCTAAGAGGTAATGATCAGAACTGATTTGGCTAAATGTATTCTTCCCCTGTTGTGAGAGGCAGTTCTGTGAGTTGTTTTCAGTGTAAAAATACAGTTAATGTCTGAGGAAAGACAAGCCAGTGTTGTATAAATAAAAGTCAGGTGCATCATCAGAAGGTGACAGTTTAATATCGGTCTTAATGTAGCTAGTGTGATTTGACCTCATGGATTTTTTTGCTGTGTTTTCTTCAGAAGCATGCTTTTAGGATGGTTTTTCTTGTCTATGGTATTAGAAGATGGTCATAAGTGCATCCCTTGAACTAACTATAGATGACCTAATTATAGGCTCAGGAATTCTGTGGAACAGAGGAGTTTGCATCAAACCTCATGAGGATCTGAGAAAGTAACTCTTGTTGTGTAACATGTCAAGTTCAACGTGACCTTGTTTGAACAGTAAATTTCCCTTAGCTATATAGAATGCCCTTTCCCAGATAGCGTTGGGATGCTCGCTAAGAAGCGCACTGAACTCAGCAGGGGTTGCCCAGCTTTAATGTGAATTGGAGAAATGTTTGTACTTTGATCTCAATGTCTGCAGTGCTTAAAACGTGACAAACTTTTACTCAAGTGTCTTTTTCTTTTCCTCTATACAGCAGTAGATTCAGCGGAGGATTTGGTGCCAGAGACTATCGAACAAGTAGTGGTTCTGGTAGCAGTAGCTTTAGCAGCAGTCGATCAACCAGCAGCCGCAGTGGAGGAAGTGGGAGCAGAGGATTTGGAGGTAAGAAAAAGAACAGGGTAGTCACGGCTGGCAGCTATAAAAACAGATGTAAAATCTTGATAGTAAAACTTCTGGAGGTAATAAAGTAAAAATTGCAGTAAATACTAGGTCACTTGGTGCTTGCTATGCAAAGCTTCGGTATCTATTGGGTCTGTTAGCACAACTTAACCTGTATGTGATTAGTTTGATAGGACCTCTCTTTCCTGTGGTTTGGTTTGCATTTGACAGTGCTTTTGGGTGGGCTTTCTTCTATAGGTCATAGATGTCTAATTTGTGCCCCGGGCTTTTTCTTGTGTGAAGGCTCAAGTCCTCAGCAGGTTAATTAAGCGTCACTTTCTCTTGCCTTTCGTAGGTGGTGGTTATGGAGGCTTCTACAACAGTGATGGATATGGAGGCAACTATAACTCCCAGGGGGTTGACTGGTGGGGCAACTGAATCTGCTTGCAGCAGATAACCTACCAAACAAGCTAATATGGAAACCACATGTAACTTAGCCAGACTATACCTTGTGTAGCTTCAAGAACTCGCAGTACATTACCAGCTGTGATTCTCCACTGAAATTTTTTTTAAGGGAGCTCAAGGTCACAAGATGGAAACAAAGGAACAAGTAGCCCTATCTTGAAGGTGGTTTTGAAGACTCTATTGCTGTAGTCAGGATTAACTCCCCTCCCACCCATCCCCACCCAGAAACTGCATTTATGATTTTGTGACTGAGGATCATTTGTTTGTTAATGTACTGTGCCTTTAACTTTAGACAACTTTTATTTTGATGTCCTGTTGGCTCAGTAATGCTCAAGATATCAATTGTTTTGACAAAATAAAAATTACTGAACTTGGGCTAAAATCAAACCTTGGCACACAGGTGTGATACAACTTAAACAGGAATCACTGATTCATCCATAATATTACAAAGAAAAACTTATGCGGTAGCCTGCATTAGGGCTTTTGGTATCTGCAGATTTGAAAAATAAAACATCTTGAAGCATATCAATGCAATTAGTTTCTAATGTGGCAAAACTGTACTAAGTTAAAGTTCTGATTTGCTCACTCTATCCTGGATAGGTACTTAGAACCTGATAGCCTTTAATAAAGCCATTCCAGTCATGATGAGATGATGTATGGATACATGCATACATTAAAAGCACTGTTTTTGAAGTTAATGCAAGTAAATACAGCAATTCCTTTTTCAATATTTAGGCAGATCATTAATGTGAGCTAGCCAAATGTGGGCAGAATATTACAGGGAACGTTTAAAGGTCTGATAACTTGAAATAGTTTTTAGGAGAATTCATCTATTTAGACTTTTTAAAATGCCTGCCATATGAAATTGAAATGGTAGAATGGCTGACCATGGCAGTGATTGGTCCTCCTTAAGGGCCTGACTGAATTTTTGGTCTAATAACGCATGCTAGTGTTGATGTTTTTTGGTCAAGAGGGTATGAACAGGAAGAATTATGCAGCAGGCTTTATTTTAATGCAGATTCACATTACTCTGTTCAAGCTGCGTGGAGATGTTAAACTGGCTTACTGTAGACTTTGTAAAATGGCTCCAGAAGAGTAACAAACCTGAGATCACAGAGGTTGGAAATGTACATAAACTGCACAAGGTTTCAATTCTGCTATTAAGTGCAGTTTTAGTCAGTTTTAGTTGCATAGGTTTCCATTGTATTTATAGTCTGTTTATGCTAAATCTGGCCAAAGATAAGTATTGTCCACCAGAAAAATGCCTCTGCCACTTGGAATTTCTGTGCTGACTTGGTGGCCAGAGCAGTTAACAACTCTAATCTACAGTGGCATAGGAAAATGGCAAAAATCTCCTAAAGTGCAATAGATTTTTTCAAGTGTATTGTGCCTTGTTCTAAAACTTTTATTAAGTAGGTGCACTTGACAGTATTGAGGTCATTTGTTATGGTGCTATTTCAAGTCTAGGTTTAGGCCCTTGTACATTTTGCCCATAACTTTTTACAAAATACTTCTTTTATTGCACATTCAGAGAATTTTATATATGTCTTGTGTGCGTGTCCTTAACTTCCAATCTTATTTTGTCTCGGAGATTGAACGCAGCTTGTTTAAGGAGAAGGAAATAGATTCTAAAACTTATTTGGGACCATGGGAATGATAGCTGGGAAGAAAACTATTTGCACACGACAGATTTCTAGATACTTTTTGCTGCTAGTTTTGTGTAATATTTATTGAACATTTTTGACAAATATTTATTTTTGTAAGCCTAAAAGTGATTCTTTGAAAGTTTAAAGAAACTTGACCAAAAGACAGTACAAAAACACTGGCACTTGAATGTTGAATGTCACCGTATGCGTGAAATTATATATTTCGGGGTAGTGTGAGCTTTTAATGTTTAAGTCATATTAAACTCTTAAGTCAAATTAAGCAGACCCGGCATTGGCAGTGTAGCCATAACTTTCTGATAGTAAAACAAAAATTGGCAACTTAAAATTAAACATGCCAAGGTTTTGATACACTTGTCTTAAGATATTAATGAAACACTTCTAAACACTGATGTGAAGTGTCCAGATTCTCAGATGTTTGTTGCGTGAGTTTTGTTTAGTTGTGTGTTTTTTTTTCAGTGAATGTCTGGCACATTGCAATCCTCAAACATGTGGTTATCTTTGTTGTATTGGCATAATCAGTGACTTGTGCATTTTAGCAAGTTTTATCAGCCAGCAATATTTTCAGTTCAGATACAAGGATTCAAAACAATATGCAAGAATGGATTTAAACTTGCTGAATGTGAAAATTGAATTTCAAGTCACTGTAGGTTTAGAATTGCTTATTGTATTAGTTTAGATGCTAGCACTGCATGTGCTGTGCATATTCTTGATTTTATTAAAATAAAAAAGTTGAACTGCACAGTCTACTCATTTGTGAAGCGTCACTCTTCTGGTTTATGAGATCTGTAGCCTGAGTAATCTCATTCGCAGGCAACTCTGGAAGCAGGTGAACATAGTGTGGTACACATCAGTGTGCTTAGAAAATGGCAGCTAAACCTAGGTTACAGCTGTAGCAAGCAGAGATTAGCTTCCACCCAGCATGTAGGACACTCGCACAAGTCTTCTAGAGAAGCTAACACAGCAGGTAGAGGACAGATGAGAAGATAGGCTTATACCCCAAAGGGGGGGGAAAAAAAGGCTTATTGAGCATGAGTTCAGTTTCAGGCTCCTGATTCCTTCAGCCACTCTAATATTACAGGTCTAATCTCACAGTTGTGCCTCAGTTTAGTGTAGAGATTGAAAAGCCATGTAGACGGCACGCATCTTTCTTACCTGTTGGTGGTTGCTAGGTAGCCTTGTTGAAAATAAGTATGCATTTCTGGGGGAAAGCTGTGGGATACGCTGTATGTACAGTTGGAGGGTGGTAGCTTTTCTGTTCTTCCCTCCTCTGTCACAAAAGTCAATCTGCCCTCAAAAGCTGGCAAATCTATACCAGTAGTTGTAGGTTTGAGTGGGTTTTAGAAAACGAGTTACAAGCTGTGGGTAGTCTGGAATGAGCTTGAGTACTGGACTACCCATGGGCACCAAATTTAGATGTTTCGAGTCTTTTACATGGAGGTGTGCAAAAGTGCCCCGTACTTCTTGCAAAAGAAGTGGGATATAAAGTTCTCTACTGAAAGTACTTCAAACAAATGAATTCTTGGTGAGTAAGAGGGGAGAGGAGAGAGAAAGTAATGCCTGAGACTTCTCTACACAAGCATCCTGCAGATAGATGCATCGTGTAGGTTGACTGGTCCCTCACCTGGTGAAGATGCAGTGTGGACTCGCAGTCCTGGATCCATATAAACCCACATCTGCAAGTCTTCCCTAGTTGAGTTGGTTCCCTACTAGTCAGTAAGTAGTGCGTGTGCCCTTTCAAGTGCCATGGAGAGGAGGAAATAGCTACACTTACCAGGATAACTTTCCGGAGGTTCGCTCTGTTTTGAGCACACTGAGTGTGGACCACACTATAAATTTACCTGCTTTAGACTTGTGCTAATTACCAACCTCATCCTGCAGGGCTTTATGTTGTCATGCTATGTCCCTGGATGTGCAGCATGCACTTAAATATCTTTCAAAAGCTCTAACCTGGCAGCTACTTCATCCTCTTGTTTATCAGGTAGCTTAAAGTCATAGAAATTATGAACTGCGGCTGGGATGTAACCTGGTGAAACACTGTGCAGTGTGGAGGAGGCCTGTGGGATCCAGCCGTTGAACCTCAAGCACAAGGATTTGTGTTTGTTGCTTGAGAATGAGGCTTGTTCCTGGTGAAAGCCACTGCAGGTAGCACAGGTGTGGCAGAAGTCATAGGGCAGCTGAAGATACAGGAACAAGGAAGCAGCTCTAGGCCAGACCTGTAGGCGACACTGGTACCAGGAACATACAGGTTTTTGTGGTAATGGTTAGCATAAAGGAGGGAGAACTCTGCTAACTAAGCGAAAACTGAAAGAGGAAGTCTTCTGCTGTATTTTGGCAGGAATACTTGAGAGGAAAAATACTATGAAACCCTGTTTGCTGGAACAATTTCCCTCTAGTGGTGTGAGGTTCAAACTAGGCCACGGACAAAATGGCATACAGTGTTAGGACACGAGTTAAAGCAACTCAGAGCATCTTCTCAGAGGGGAAGTCGTGCTTTATTAGGTCTTGATGTACTGGGCAGTGCACTTTTGAAGCTTTTGCCTAAGAAATGGAAATGAGGGTGGGTGGAGAAATAGTGAGATAAAGAGAAGAGCTAGGAAAAGGAGACAATTACTCATTTGAGTGTTGTTTCTGCCAGTGTGATTACTGTGACCAGTGCATATAAGCCATGGTCTTGAAACCATCTACTTGACTGGGGATGGGAGGGAGTTAGAGTAATGTGATGTGGATTTTCACGTAGTGGGTTTTGGTTTTGTTAGGTGCTAGCATGAGATCTAGGCAATGACCGAGTGCAGGAAAGGCTTGAGCAAGCAGTACGCAGCTGAGGCTCTCATCATGGCAATCAAGTTGCGCTGTATATCTCATTAAAATTGTGTGTCTGTAGCCTGCTGAGTTTGTGAATCCTCCCATCAAGTGCAGTGTTCACTGTTGCTCATACTGATCAGTGTGTTCATGAAAATAACCTGTGGCTAGTTACTGCGGTCTATTAAACTACAAATCTTGAGTATCAGCTTATTCTCTGGGAGGGGGAGCAAGTGAGAAATCTATAGTTTCACTCTATGCTGTTGTGAGCTCATCCGCTTCACTGAATCTGTTGTAGAATCACACAAGTCAACCTCACCGGACAGTCATAACTGGACAATCATAACTGGATAACTGGAGTGAAATCTGGCTGGTGACAGGTCACCAGTGGTGTTCCCCAGGGGTTGGTGTTGGGGCCCATCCTCTTCAATATCTTTCTTGATGACTTGGATGAGGGAGTTGAGTGCAACCTCAGTAAGTTTGCAGATGACACCAAGTTGGGGGGAAGTGTAGATCTGCCGGAGGGTAGGAAGGCCCTGCAGAGGGACCTGGACTGTTTGGATCGATGGGCAGAGGCCACTGCGATGAGGTTCAACATGGCCAAGTGCTGGGTCCTGCACTTTGGCCACAACAACCCCATGCAGTGCTACAGGCTTGGGGGAAGAGTGGCTCGAAAGCTGTGCAGAAGGATCTGGGGGTGTTGGTTGATGCTTGCCTGAATGTGACTCGGCAGAGTGCCCAGGTGGCCAGGAAGGCTTACGGGCATCCTGGCTTGTGTCAGGAATAATGTAGCCAGCAGGAGCAGGGATGTGATCGTCCCCCTATACTCTGCTCTGGTGAGGCCGCACCCCAAGCACTGTGTTCAGTTTTGGGCCCCTCACTACAAGAAGGACATCGAGGCCCTGGAGCATGTCCAGGGAAGGGCCACGAAACTGTTGAAGGGCCTGGAGCATAAGTCCTGTGAGTTGCGGCTGAGGGAGCTGGGGTTGTTTAGTCTGGAGAAGAGAAGGCTCAGGGCAGACCTTATTGCTCTCTACAGGTACCTGAAAGGAAGGTGTGGGGAGCTGGGGGTTGGCCTCTTCTCACGGATAGCTAATGATAGGATTTGAGGAAATGGCCTCAAGTTGCTCCAGGGGAGGTTCAGGCTGGAAATGAGGAGACATTTCTTCTCAGAAAGAGCAGTCAGGCGTTGGGATGGGTTGCCCAGGGAGGTGGTGGAGTCACCGTCCCTGGGGGTGTTCAAGGAAAGTTTGGACGTGGTGCTTAGGGACATGGTTTAGTGGGTGACATTGGCAGTAAGGTGATGGTTGGCCAAAAGATCTTGAAGGTCTCTTCCAACCTTAATGATCCTATGATGATTCTATGATTCTTGTTGAGGGAAAGATTGCTAAGGCTGTAGAGATGACAAAAACATTGCATGAAACTCAACATTTTTGTCAGGAAACATACCAGCTTGGATTCTTTTTGTGGTCGTGCCAGCCTCCTAGTAGTTTGCTTGCTTTTGTTGAATTATTTTCCTCATATGTAGCACTGCTCATATGCAGTGCTCATGTAAGTAGTCTCCAGAAAGTCATTAGTGTAACTATCCCCAGTTCACAGGAATATTACTCAGTAAGCTGGAGTAACTTGATGATGATTAACAAAGCAGACCTGGACCAGAGCCAAGGCTAGGAAAAGCCTGAGTGGTGGCAGTCTTCATCCACTTGTTCATCTGCCAGAACCTGGTTCTCTACTGATAAACTTAGTTCTTTCTTGCCACTATCTAGGGAAGACTGGGAAGACTTAAAAGATCCACAGCACTGACAGCCTTGGCTATCTGTTTAGGATAAGCTTGGAAGGAAATTCTATTGCATATTTAGTCATAAGGCATGCTGCATCTCAGCAAAGACTGTTTGTAAGCAATTAAAATCCTGCTCTCAACTGCATTTTGTCAAGAACAGATCCACTGTTAATCCTGCCATTTCAGGGGAGATTTACCATGTGTATCATCTGGGTTTGTTAGCGGAAAAATATTGCTGCTAAGTGAGTTACATTGTTCAAATAAATGTTCAAGCAATATGTTCAGAGCACAGATTACACGGTGCTGAATCTGGTTAATGATCTGTACAGGTTTCAGTACAGTGGCAGTGTCAACATATTTGATATGGTGGAAGCTTTGTTCTCGCTGTTTTGTACAAACTAAATTTTCCAGGGGAGGCGTTTATCATTTCTTCAAGGGAGAAGCTCTGATAGACGAGGAACGTAGACTTTGCAGGGAAGGCTTAGGTACAATCTGGAGTAAATTGACAGAAATCTTTTGGCATTATGTACTTAAAGATATTCAGCACAGAAACTGTTTGTTTGCGAGTACTAGTGTTTTCTTCAGTAGCCAGGGAGTTGATCTCATCTCCTTCAGTAGATGTCTCGGTGTGGAAGACGTAGCAATAAGCTTGAGGAGGAAGCAGTGAGAATCAGGGTTAGGCAAAGACATGAAACAGCTGACATCTCTTCCGAGGCGTACCTTGGGTCAGTTGCATCATTGTGCTGCAACTGTTCCTGTCCTGTTCATCCTCACAGCGTAAGATGTGAACTTTCTCAAGCGTGGACTGTGGCACCCCACCCTATCTCATCTGTCATCTCAGTTGGGACTTCTAGTTTCTACTTGAAAGCAATCTACGTGTGGATTCAGCTTGAAAAAAATCTGCCTAGTAAGAGCATGGGACTTTTTAGCATATTCCTTGAGATAGTGTAACAAGACAAGTAAATGAGATTTCAGATAGCATTTCTTAAATAATTACTTCTTATTTCCAATTCAGTTCCCATTGCTTGCTTTGTTTTTTGTCTCCTTCTTGTAAATTCTTCTTGCACTCTAAGCAAAAGCAAATATTGCTTCTCAGAGTGCTTGAGATCTCAGATGTTCATGTAATTTGAAAGCATTTCTTTGAAGCAAGGGAAGCAGGCAATTAGAAAGGGCTATTTACAAAGAAGGAATTGCCAGAAACTAAGGGGACCAGGAGTTGCAACCAAAGTTGTTTACCACTTTTGTGCTGAGCCTAGTCAGAGATAAGATTCAAGTTATGGGAAATGTTCTCAGAACAAATGTAAAAGCACTTCCCAAGCTGAGGACTAGCTCGTGGAAAGAGAGTGCCTCATCGTTGAGCTTTCCCAGCTCTCTTCTATTCATTTGTGTTTGGAGAAGGTAAGCTGTGGATTCTCTGTGTGAATCGACTCCGCGTGTTCGTATGTTTTCAGTTGCGTGGGTCTACTATATTGGGAATCACGTACTTGAAAGTTGGTTTGACTTTCCTATCAGCCATTCCAAAGAAGGATACATCCTCTCCTCCCTGCTCCTTAAACTGCTGAGAAGTCTGATAATTAGACTTCTGTGGAATTGCAACATAGTTTAGGGACAAAATGGAGCAATTCCCAAGGGGACTCAAGTACATGCCTATTTTATAGAGATAATTTAGATGATGGCCCCATCCCAACCACTGGAGCTTCTGCAGTGCTTCTCACAAGTCTCAGCATGCTTTAAAAAAAAAGCCAAGGTTGCCAGGGAACAGACACAAAGCAGCCAAGCAAGAGGCCAGTGGTTGAGTTAGAAATAGAACCCAGAAGCCCATAGCGTCAGTGCATTCTCTCCTCTGTGAGTGACCCCGCGTTGCTCTTGTTGCACAAACATCAGCTTCCTTTCATGATAACCTGGGGAGCTGGGAGCAGCGTGAGGCCCTCTGTCTTAGCATGGGAGCCAACAGGCTGCAGCCATCGCGCTGTCCTTTGAAATGTAGTCAGTCCTGTAGCAGCAGCTCCCTGGGAATCAAAAGTTCCCCATGCAAGATGAGCTTTGTGTGATCGTCAAGGTTTTAGGAGGTGTTCTCTGCTACTGCTGGTCTGGTCTTCAGTGGTACGTCCTTCCTTGACAAGATAGGTCCCTTGCTGTAAAACTCTGGGGGATTCTGAAAGGAGTTAATCATGATTTTGAGATATGCTCAAAACCACTCGTGAAATGGAGGCGGGTTCACACTGTATGCTGCAGTACAAGACAGCAGTCCCACGACTAGTAGCACATAAAGAGCTGGACCCTGCAGCACTGCTGAACTTTCTGGCATAAGCTGTGCTATAGCATCGTGACTGTCTTAAGATGGAAGCATCAGGACAGCAGTGTCCTTGTTGATGTCTGCTTGATTAAGGGTGCTTCAAGACCATCTACCACACCATCCATCGCTTCTCTGGGGGCTTTTGCTAACTCACTGGAGCCAAGACTCTCTCCCTAGGATGCACTAGAGGCCAAGTAACTTCATGTTTTTTAGTTCCAATACCAGAATCTCACTCCCATATTAGAAAGGCATCATACTGTTTTGACCAATTCAGCTTCTGATGTTAAAGGTGCAGCTGTTTAGAAATCTGATTGTTCTCAATTCAAGCCCATGTGGACAGACTGGGACACCGTATACATGTTCACCCCTACCTTAGGTTCAGTTCCTTCAGCTACTGGCATTGGATCGGAGATGAAACACATCAGTGGAAACCTTTAAGAGCAGGTTAGATAAAGACTTATTAAGAATTACATAGATATATTGAGCTCAGGGATAAGGGATGGGTTTCCAGGTGGATGATTCAGTTAGAGATCCACATTTTTGTGTGGTACATAGTCTTCTAGCTTCCCCGGCTGTTGAGTGATTTTCCTTCTGCAATCACCAGATGCTCTGTGTTGAGGGATTAATTCTGTGCTAGGTTTAACCTCCACCAGTGTTTACGTGGGATGTTATATCGCCAGCCGTGAAGTTAGGGATCAGTAACCATTTATTGCCATTTTGTGCCATTACACTGTCTTAAATCTGTTTTGTTTTCCTTTGGTCTTCCTACTAAGGCCAGAAACCTGTGCCTTCCTTAGAGTCCCAAAGATCTGTCCTCATCCTTCTGAACCAGGGAAGCCTTATTTTTTCCCCAAGCTCTTCAGCCACCATTTGCAACCTCCACTTGGTTTGGATATTTTTGTACATCCACCTGCTTTCTCTAAAGCCAGAAACTTCCTATTGTTTCTCTTGGTGTAGTTGCAGTGCACTTGCCGGGGGCAAATCCGTGCCTCCAGATGAGGAGTTAGCAAGGCTAAGGTAGGATCTCATAAGTAATAGGTTCTGTCTGAGCTACAGGAAGATTGCTGTTCAAGGCTTTTTTTCCCTACAGAATTATTACTGTAGGTTATTTAAACATAGCTCCTCCAGGTTGTTGAGCTCTTTTTACTCAGAGCAGTTATTTGGTGGAACCGTAATGGATATGGCTGTAAAAATTTGCACGTAGTCCTCAAAAATAGCTTTATGAGCTATTCAGCGTCTGAATTCTTAGCAGTTCAGGAGAAGATGTAGTTGTATGTTGAGAGATGCTTTTTTTCGCGCTTTTTTCAGTAGTATAAAAATACCAGAATGCAATGACTAAATAACCTCCAAAATAAGGAAGAAGCTAGTTTGTATGCTATGTTTAATTTTCTTTACCAGAGCATGCTGTATTTTTAAAATTAGACCTGGATGGGATACATTTTTCCTTTTACATGGAAGCTTTCAACTTTTATTTTTTTTCCTCCATACCAATTCAAAACATAGGATTTAGATGGCAGCATCTTTCATTTAATATTAAGTTTGGGTTGTTTGTTAACTTCAGGCTATTTTTTGTTCACTGTATTAGAAATCCCATTAACGTGTCTTTCTTTCTAAATCCAATTCTCAAAATACACTATTTTCAAAATAAACTATTCTCAAAATACACTATTTTATTCTCAAAATACACTATTTTTAAATGCCCGAGGTTGACATTTTGACATTCTTGAACCACCTCATAAAATGGCATCATCTTACACTTATTTTTTTTTTTAAGAATCAGCATATTCTTTCAGCCACAAAACAGTTTTGTTGAAGAATTCCTGAGCTGCTCTATCATCGTTTCATATCAATGTGCCACCCCATTTTCTTCGTCATATCATAACCAGAAATTTCAGTATGGGGGTGACATCGATTCAGACTCGGATGCTCTAACTTCAGAGCTCATGAGTGGGCGTTCTCTGACAACAGAAATGTGGGGGTGAGCTGCTGTACTCCAGCAAGCAGCAGGTGCAGCTGTGCTGCCAGCAGTTTTACCTTGTTCACTGTATTATTTTGTATGTTCATTTTACAAAGTTAGCACCAATTTAGGAAAGTACAGCCTCAGCAGCCCCCGTGTTCAGTGTATGGATTGTAGAGGATATCGAATTTATAGCCCTGACCTGCTCTCAGAAATATAGTTAGAATTTCTATTGGATTTTTAAAAACTGAAGTGGACTTTTCTACTTTGGACTTTTCTTTTGTGGTTTTGTGTACTATACAGAGCTGATTTTGCTGAGGCCTTTGAGGCCTTTGCTAGAGTTATAACATCTTGGTTAATGCTCTAGAAAAGCAATTTTCCAAGCATGGAGGAGATGCATGGAGGCAGCGTTTCCAAAGCATCCTAGCTCTTGACATACCTTTGCTGTTTTCTTGAAGGGAAATTTTCCTACTGGTGTTAACTGTGAAAAAAATCAGTTCAAAGTGCACTTCTTGAAGCAACTTTTATGATTAGGTGTTCCCATAGGGCAGTTGAGAACAGTCTTTCCTCTGTTGCTTATGGGGCTGAGTTAAAGGACGGGACTTCTTTAAGCCTTGAATTGAAGGCAGCAGGTGTTTGGTAGTACCATTGTTATCTGCTGCTGTGAGAAGCAGGCTTTTCTGTAAGACCCAGGCTTTTTCTGGGTCTGCTACGGTGGGGGAAATTTATGCCTTGGAAAAAAAAGGCAGCTCAACCTTCCTGCAGCAAGCTGTGGCATAGGCTTTGTTCCTTGACATCAGTAGCAAAATGGGAATAAGATCAAAGCTTTGGCTCTGCCTGCTTTTAGGATGTGGGAAGAACATGACAGATCCCAGTGGCGCATCCTGATCTGTGAGGATGTGAGTTGTGGTGGGTGAGGCAGGGAATGCTGGAGACACTAACTCGTGGGGGAGGTAGTAGGGATGGCAGCTGTGTCCATTGGCGCTGGTACAAGCTGGCTGCTGACACTCATGGGCTAGCGGGAGGATGTGCTTGATCAGCTTTGTGGGTAGAGAAAATGTCCTGGATTAGTGCTGACAAGAGCCGGGGACAGAAATACTGTGAGAATGGAGTGATGGATGAGAGTCCCTCCTGGGAATTCTGTGCAGAGTACCCCCTTCTCATGAGCAACATACCACATTTTTGCTTTAAACATCCTTATGTATCACTTCCCACTTCAGACGTTTCTTGGTTTGCTTCCCAACATGAGGGTTATTTAAGCCATTTTGAGTCATTTAACTTGGGATAATTCGGTTTGCCTTGGACAAGGCTTATTGCACATTCAAATGCTTTCAAAACTTTCTTCAGTTCCAGTGTTCATGTTTTTATGTGGAGGCATGTGTCACATATACTGCAGCTACTCATGTTCCTGTGTATTTTGGTGGAATGAAGCAAGGTCAGAGGAAACCGGAGGCCTCAGAGTGCACAGGGGTGTAAGTCACAGGACTGCACAGGACTCCAAACTTCTTCTGTTTCACCATCTCTCTCTCACCTTGTTCCGAGTTTTAACACCCACAGGGCTGCTGTCTTAAATTCTTCCAGACCATTTTTTTATCCCTTGTCCTACCTTGTCACTTGTGGGATATACCTCTTTTCCATCACTGTATTGAGTTTATGTGGCAAGGTTTTGGCAGTGGGGGGCTGCAGGGGTGGCCTCTGTGAGCAGAGCCCAGCAGCTGCCCCATGTCAGACCAGAGGGACCTGCTGCTGGCCAGAGCTGGGCCAGGGAGCAATGCTGGGTGGGCCTCTGGGAGAGCAGATTTAGGAAGGGGAAACAACACCATGCAACAGCAGCTGGGAAAGAGGGATCAGAAATTATGAGGGAAGCAGCCCTGCAGCCCCCCAGGTGAGTGCAGCAGGAGGGCAGGAGGTGCTCCAGGCAGGCAGCAGCAGTTCCCCTGCGGCCTGTGCAGGGAGAGGCCCCCGGTGGAGCAGGCTGTCCCCCTGCAGCCCATGGGTCCCACACGGAGCAGATCTCCACGCTGCAGCCCGTGGAGGAGCCCACGTGGAGCAGGTGGATGTGGCCTGGAGGAGGCTGCGGCCCATGGAGAGCCCCCGCAGGAGCAGGCCCCGGGCCGGAGCTGCAGCCCGTGGAGAGGAGCCCACGCAGGAGCAGGGGGTCTGGGGGGAGCTGCCGCCCGCCCGTGGGGGACCCGTGCTGGAGCAGTTTGCTCCTGGGGGATGGATGGACCCCGTGGTACGGAGCCGTGTGGGAGCAGTGCTGGAAGAGCTGCTGCCTGTGGGCAGCCCCCGCAGGCTCAGTTCGGGAAGGACGGCATCCCGTGGGAGGGACCCCACAAAGCGTCAGGGACTGACCCCAGCCCCCATTGCCCGTTCCCCTGTGCTGCTCGGGGGGAGGAGGTGGAAGGTGGTGAATGGAGGGGGAAGGTGGTTTTGTTTTGCTTTTAGTTTCTCTCTGTTTTAGTCTGCTAGTGATAGGCAATAAATTGTGTTAATCTCCCTGTGCTGAGTCTGTTTTGCCTGTGACAATAATTGGTGAGTGATCTCCCTGTCCTTATCTCAACCCTTGAGCCCTTTGCATCATATTTTCTCCCTCTTTTCTTTGAGGACGGGGAGTGAGACAGTGTTTGTTGTGGAGTTCAGCTGCCCAGCAGGTTAAAACCACCACAGTCATTTATTTCCTTTACCCAAGTGGACAGTCCCTCTTGTCATGCTGTGGTGCTCCACTTGCCTGCCATCTCTAGCAATGGAGTAGTGAGCCACCAAGAAATCCATGTGGCATGCAATAAAACACTGAGGTCCTGCAGCCTCTTGTTCCATGTTTGTATAGCGTCCAGTGGAGTAGTGTCTTATCTGAAGTGCTATACAAATACATAGGATTGCTCATGAGTATGGAGGATTAACTCTATGATTCATACAGATTGATGCTAATGAAAGAGTTTCTTAGGGAGGATGCTTCACAGCACTTTGTTAGGCCTGCTTTTCCTCTGATCTCCCTGAAGTATCACCTGTGAGCTTTGACAGTGTCATTTGCTTTAGGAAATTCCAGGACTATCTAAATCTGTGTTTTAAACCTCCTCCACACACAGAATCCAGCTGTGACAGCCTTGGGATCTGTACCCTCTTGCTCCAAGCTGCTGTGCCAAAATAGAAACAGGCTTTTCCCTGGACAGGCTTTGTCCTGAGATGATGTCTCAGTTTGTGAATGTGTTCTGACTTGGCAAAAAAACAGCCATTTGAAATATTCAGCGTGACAGCTGTGAAACTGTGTGCACTGTGGTCTGGTGACTGACCGGAGGAGTAACAAGTGCCCTCTGCAGAATGACGCGGTCGGTGCCGGAGTCAGCCCTGGCAGCACCAGCCTCGCTGGTTTGTGAACACATCACCGCTCTTCTTCTGTAGCTCAGACATGGAAACGCTTTTGATGTGAGTTAGAGAAGCAGGAGTTGTGAGATGAAAAGCAAAGGTCATAAAATCCATCAGTGGCCCGGGAATGGACTGGTGTTTACATGGCACCTTAGATTTGTATAGCCTTAGGCGTGCAAGGCTAAAATAGGATTTGGCTGCATTTGTCTTTATAGGGGCAAAGTGCTCCAGTGACCTTCCTGGGCTGTAAACTTCATGTTTGATTCTTATCGATTTACAGGTAAAGAACCAAGTATTTGAGCTGCAAAGGCATGTTACCCATTTGCCACAAAAAACATTTGTATATATCTCAATTAAGTCATTCTTCTTAGTGAAAAAGAAAAGCCAGCACTTACCACAAATCCCATGACAGTGCATTTATGACAGTGTAAGTTAGATGAATAAAGGTATTTGGAGCAAATTTCTGTTAGCTCCTTGGCAGTTACTGTAGTGAGTACTGTATTGTAGAAATATATATGTGATTTGTCTAAGTTGGAGTTAATGCTGGGCCTCCAGTTTAAGCTCATATACAGCACTACAGAAAACATACTGGGATGGTTTGGCATGAACAATATCCTTCTCTTGTTTAGAGATGTTTACTTTTTCTTTTGCTTGGATTCTTAATGTCCCAGGTGAAAGCACTGAGTTTTCCAGGCTTATCAGTAGATTAAATTTGGTGAGAAAGCAGAAAACTCAGTCATTTCTTTTTAGCTAGTTTATGATATATAAGGGAACACTGAAGTGTTTCTTTTTCTCTGCAACTGAGGAGTGTCAGGTAGACTATTTCCTGCCTTTTTCATCTCTCTTAAGAATATGGCATGGGAGGCCTCAGAAGTGTAACACTGCTTTTTCTTAATCAAAAAGACGAGAGTCATGGAGCTTTAATAGTCTTTTTTTTTTTTTCAACAGTTCTCAAACATTTGTGCTACATTAATTTTGATGATACAGGGGCTTTAAAGGGGCTGAGTTAATCACTTTTTTTTTTGTTAATCAAGCGACACGCAGGTGACGATGTGTCCTCTGTCAGAGATCTGGTAGATCCTTCTGGAAAGCATTAAAACCAGACCGAATTGATGGTGTTTAAAAAACAGAAGTGGAAAACATGCCTCAAGTCCGTAAATGTTACTGTCAAACACAAAAATGTAAAATGTGTGTTTGGTCTCTTGTGTTCTTGGAGACCTCAGCTGCGTTCAGTAAATATATTCAGTTACTAGTGGTAACTTGGATGATGCTTAAGCGTGGGGAAGAGAGGGAAGGAGGGCTGCTCAAACAGAAGGCCGACACGTGGGTGCAGCTGGGCGAGCGTGCGTAAGCTGGCTGAAGCTGCAGCCTCGCAGGGAAGGGATGAGTTAAAGCGCTGGTGGGTCACGGCACAGCTCGTTCCTTCTGGATTATGAATACCAAATGCAGAGCGTCCTTGCTTTGCTATGTTAATGGCTTCAGTACCCAGGAGCGCCTCCACGCCTTAAGCGGGCACATGTGTTTTGTACAGGTGTTGGCCATCGGGCAGTGACAGCACAGGAAAACCGTGACCTTCTTGCCCACTAGAAGAGGCTTGGCTTTGTGAAATGTAAAGCCAGGGGTACGCCACTCTGTCTCCCAAACCAGACCCTAAAGAGGTGCAGTTCTTAATACCTAGTAAGGGCACAAACGGCTCATACTTGATTTATATTTAAATCAAGCTGTCGTGCATTACCATGAGAACATTACAACCTGTATTTCCAGCATAGTCACTCAGCTGTCACGCATAGATGCTGTCAAGTCAGGGAGAAGGAAAATCGAGGACGCCCAAAATAAATAAAACAATATGCTCGCACAGACTGCAGATGTATTGCATCTTGTTTATTATGTGCAGCTCTTCTTCCGCGGCTCCTCCCACCCTGTTAAGAAAATGTTCTGAAGGTTTCAACGTGGAAAGCTCAGCAGTTGCTGATGCAAAATGACAGCAGTAAAGTGGTTGTGATTTGCACCACCTACAGACCAGGTCTGAAGGCTTTGTTTACAAGCTGCAGGACTCTTTGCACAAGGCTGCGCCCAATTTGGTGCACAGGAAATCTGGTGGTGAAACAGTATATTTAGTTGTATTAGGAAATTGAAACACATCCTAAAGGCTTAGAGCACTAAGTGCTCTTTGCATAATGCTGTATTACATTTATAAGATATCCAAGCTTGGCCCTGACTGGCTGCAAACAGACTTTTGGCGAAAAATGAAATAAAAATACAGATGGCCTGGGAGAATGTCTTCCAGATTCCTCGTAAAGACTTCATACCAATTAGCAAAGTTAATCCCAACGTGGGTGCAGCAGGCTTTACATTAGACCACGCAGATACTGGGACAGGACTTTGGTGTTTACAATACCAATACCAATATTTACACAGGCTATAGGCTTGAGTGATAGGAAACAAGACTTGCCACGAGAGCAAGGGAGGTGGTATTGCTTAGAAGCGGAAGATAAACAAAGTTATTACTACCAAGAAAGTGGGAAGACAGGGCTGTGTGGGCTGAATTTTGTCCTTATTTGGCTTGGGGGAATTATGTGATTTTATTCTATGACTCAGAGTTGTTTTTACAGCATTTGCGTCACCCAGAGAAGTTGAATCTGCATAAGGCCCAGCGTGTTCCAGGAGGGAATATTTTGTTCTGTAATGTGAACTCGCTAACACAGACTGGCAGCTTTCTTGTTTTGCTTTTTTTATTATCACCACCACTCGGGCACAAACTGCAAAATTTCTCCGAGCGGTCAGGTTGTGTTACCACAGGCAAGCAGGGAAAATCCTGACACTTGGAGAGTCATTTTATAATTCAGCAAGAGTCCTTTTCAGTTACTGAGGGGGCTGTAAGCTTTTGGTTTGCCTCCTTCAGCCTCCGTTCGCATGTGGAAAAACACAAGCCTGTGCGCTGGTTAGGTAATTTAACTGCTTTCCTCAGTTCCACCCGGATCTGGCCTTATTTCACTTTCAGAGCCTCTCCCATTATAAGTCATCCCATTAGAGGTGCCACAAGTTAGTCACTGCCCTGGAGTGCCTGGGGTTTTTCCATCCAGGAGGGTTGTTGTGGGGTTTGGCACGCAGCGGCATAAGGGGATGTCAGAGCTGAAAGGTGAGCTCTGGCACCGGTTTGAAGATACAGCAAATCCAAGCAAATCCAAATTTAGGGCTCTTCAGGCCGGCTCGCAGGCGCTGCAGCCCTGTGATGCAAAGTGCTGATCCAGTCCTGGCACGCGCTGCTTGTTCGGACGTGTCCGAGTGTTTCTGAGAAGTTATTTTTGTGCTGGCAGGCTCCGCGGCAGGTCAGGCGGTGTCTGTCCGTGCGGCTCTGCGTTTCTGCGGGGCTGGATGGCGCTTCCCTTCCTGCAGCTGGCACGGAGCTGTCAGAGAAGTATGACGCCGACATAAACACCCTGCTGGCTAATTTGACAGAAATGAGCTGCCGTGCCCGCACCCGGCGGCACTGGGCAGGTGGGATTTTATTAGGGGCTGCGGGAGAACCTCGGCCTCCCTCCCGTGGCTTGGGAGCGAGCAACAGCTCGGTCAGGGCTGAAACCCTGAGCAAAACCAGGTTGTTCTTGCTGGCTTTTGTCCTTCAGGTGGTCGGGATTTGCCAAGGAAAAGTCCCAAGACTGAGCGTAAGGTGCAGGCGTCTCAGACCGCGTCATGGCAGGGGAGGCACTGCTCGATCCCCTGCTCTCTGTCTCCTGTGTCCAGAGGAGAAGGAAACACAGCCAATGCGATTATCGGCTCATTAGCCAAATCCCATCAGAACCGGCCACTCCGCACATTCTTGGTGATTTAATTCCCCCATTTAATTAAGTCCTCCCCTAGACATGATTAGCTCACATTAGAGACTAATTACCTGTTAATTTTCAATTTGGCCCTGACTGAGCTTTCTTGCCTCATGTCAGATTTGCTTAAAAACAGCCTCTTTCAGCTCTCGGTTGGGGTTTCTGTTGATCTTGCTGCCTCCCATGACATGTGCATGATGGCAGTGTGCTGGGGGGCTCCTGGAGGTGCTGTCCCTTCCCCATCCTGCTTGGTTCTTCCCACCCACCTGGGAGCTGCCAAAAGGGTGTGAGTACCCAAACCAGAAATTATTTACTGCACAAAACTTTCACCTTTGCAGCTCCTGCTCCGCTGGTGCCCACTGACTGTGGGCCTTGAGTTTTTTTTGTTGTTGTTGCTTTGGTTTTTTTTATCTGTTTGAGTGTCTGTCATGCCAGGGGCAGGCTGGACCTGAGGGGGCTGCATGTGGCCAGGGCTGGCTGCAAGGGGAACTTTTGGTGCATGGTGCACGGGGAACATTTCCTGGGGTCTGGTCTCTGTTCCAGAGGGTGCTTCTGCATTTTATTCATAGGATGGTACAATGCGAAATGCAGAAGCTGTCCAGGAAACAGAAGGCAATACTTCCCCCACCGCCACACCCCCTGGATGTGTTTGCAAGAGCCGGCCTGCTATTTCGGTGCGTTTCTGCCACGCAAAAACCTCCTGGCATTATCCGTTAATCGTGCAGCACAGTGTCACGGTTTTGACAGGAGGGGGTGACAGTCCTCTTCTGATCCACGCCAGCCTGCAGCTGTCTGCTGTTAGGGCACTTCTTCAGAGGAAGGCGGGCTGTGGGTTTGCCTCTCCCCACGCCGCAGAAAGCAAAAACCTCGCTTCTGCCGCTGGCCAGGCGAGCGCTGCAAAGGCTGGGCGATGCCGGTACCTACAGCTGTTCCCAGGAAAGTGAGCACAGGTTTTGATGGGAAGCTTCACCCCGCAGAGGAGCTCTGGGGTGTGTGGCTGCCTCAGTGAGAGGCTGGCAGTCACAAAGCCCAGGGCTGCTTGGAGCATAGTTTTAATTTTTTTTTTAAATTCATCAATTCCACAAGCTACTCGTTAATTTGCAATTTTTAAAATACACCACTAAAAATCATGGCAGCGGCCCCAAGCAGCAAGATTTCCTATCCCGCTTTCCTCTGTCACACCCATTGCTCTGAGAGCGGAGAGTGCGGGTGGGCTGCCACCAAATGCACCCAAGCAGCTGCTGGCAGTGCTCACCAAGCACCAAGGAGGGTGAGGATGTGTTCTGGGTGTCCTGCAGGATGGAGGGATGTGTGGCCAGGGCCGTGAGCTGAGCTGCTTCAGGAGCTTGGGACACGGCTGCTGCCTCAAACCCTGCAGTGGTGAGTTGGAAAAGCGTGCTGTTACCTGCCAAGTGGGCAAGGAGACAAATTATGAGTTTAGGAGACGTGGGAATATCATGGGAGATTAAATGACCCTGGCTTTCCTAGGTGCACGAGGTGACCCCAGGGCAGGACCAGGCTCCCTGATCTCCTGGGTTTCCTCCACCTGTCCCATAGGAGCGGGGACAGGAAGGAGATGGCCTTTGGTGGCCCTTGGTGGTCCTTCAGTCTGCTGTTCTGCCCTGCCTGTCCTGCTGTGGGGCACCAGGGTGAAGGTAGGTGCAGCCATGCAGAGCCAGGCACGGTGGCACTTCCCCATCCCACACCTGCACCTGCACACGCTGAATGTGTGTCCCCGGCACAGCTTCTCAGAGGAGAAGTGTGAAAGCTCTGCTGAAATCAAAAGGAACCAATAACCATAGTAAAAAATTCTGTGTAGAATCACATTTTTTTTTGAGGGCTGCGGTGTCTTGCAGAGCCCTGGTGTGATTTATTTTTAATGCTGCATGTCTAGCGCTCCTTCACCTTTCTCACAGCCCAGCTTGAGCAATGCGGTTCTGCAGCCTCGTACGTTCCCCCGCCTCTTACGTGTGGTGTTCACCTCCTCGTTGTTTTCTGCTTCCCACTGTACTCGCAGAGCAGATGTTCTCTGTTATAACTCAGATCGGGCACGGTAGCTCAAGCAACTTGTTGCAACACACTTGTTGCTAAAGCGCAGCTGTTGCTAGCACAGCTTTTCTGACAAGAGCAAAGAGAAGTTTCCCCGCTGTTATCAGGCTCGTGCAAACCCGATGCAACGTGCACAGCATCAGCAGGCAGCCCCAGCATAACCTAGAAATGGTGAAGTGGTTTGCAGGCTGCAGCTTTGCTGCTCTCGAGCTAGTGGGAGACTAAATTTCTCTGAGCTGCCAGGTGCTAGGCTTGGGGCTCGGCACCAATCTTTTCCAAGAGCGCAGCGCTCGTGTAGGAGTTACTTCCTCTGTCACTGTTGGTTCGGTGCCTCAGCAAAAGCTATTGTGCCTCTTCTCCATCACGTACCATACTGTCCTACCACTGGCAGGAGGCAGGGGCTTTTGCACGAGCAGTAGTGCTTGTCCTCATGTCAGCAGCCCAGAAAATCACGGCCTTTCCCCTGCCTCCCCCAGTCCCCGACGACTTTCTTCATCTTAGCCCAGTGTGAAACCTGCACACGTGTGAGGCAGCAGACATTTGAGCAGCTGCACTACTGGAGGACATAAACCATTGCAGACAAGCTCTGTCGAGGTTTGGAGGAAGCTGCGTGCACCGGGGACTGCACCAGCTCGCTTCCTGCAGCAGCGCTGGGTTTCCCACCGAGTCCCACGCACCCCACATTTGGGCTGCCCGAGTTTCTCTGTCCCGTGCCCTCGGCCCACCCTTTCTCAGTGGTTCTGCATGCAGCTTACCTGCTCAGCACCACCGCAGGAAGCTGTCACTGCTGCAGGCTTCCTCATGCCCAGTTCCTTGGCTAGGAGGGGTGAAAGGTGTGTGTGTGGCTGCTTGTAGCCCGTGTTAGCTGGAGCGAGGACTCGGCCACAATGAAAAGCTTTTAGTGAGTTCTCCTGCTGTGCTTTCAGCCAAGTTCTTGATCTGGGGCTCGATTATTCAGTGAATGCATTTCCATTTTGATTATATGCTCGGGAAGGCATGGTAAGTTCATTTAACAAATCTTCCAGATCATCTGTAAGTATAAACTGTTCTCACCTTCTGCTTAGTGTGCTGATTATTATGCTGTTGAAGTTCATTTCTGCATAGATGATTGGCTTCTTTCCTATCTGCCGGCACCTAGGTTAGACAACAGAATCATCCTTGTGTGTCAATTAACAGGTAATGATGAGTGCTTGGTGTGATGGGGTGCTCCGTGTCACCTGGGGCTCAGAAGGGGTAGTCAGGTGGGGAAGCACGACAGCGAGCAGAGCACAAATTACCTTGCAGCATGGTGTCATGGCCCAGGAGAGCTTCTGCTTTGCTCCCACCAAGCACCTGAGCTGGCTCCAGAGCAGGCCCCTGATGCGGGGCCAGGTAAGCGGTGAACAAGCCCCAAATGTCTGTGCTGTACAAGGGGGAGAAGTAGCACTGATCCTGCCACGTTGGTGGGAGATGTTAATCACCGGGAGGTAAATAACCTGCCTGCCGAGGCCTAGGGGGGCCGTTGGCTTTGATAACATATTGCACGCTGTGGGTTTGTTGTAGAGAGGCTATTTCAAAAGGCGTTTGCAGGGCTGTGGAAGTGGCTTTATTAAGATGAATGGACTCGCCAGCCGCGAGGGAATTATGCAGCGTTTCCATCGGCTAACAAGGAACTGAAAGCAGTCACTGCCGGCAGCCTGGGGAAAGCGCAGCACAAGGAGCTGAGCAGGAGAAAAGCATCTCTGGGCTTGTCACACAGGACAGAAATGACCCCGCAGACACCACGGGGCTGGGGCAGGGCAGCCAGGACAAGCTGCATGAGCCCAGGCCGCCAAGGCCCCGCATCCCTACATGCCATCCCTACGCAGCAGGGAGGGCAGGCTGGCTGGATCCGGCACTGCTGGCCGTGGGTTGCCTCCCCGTCTGCCTGTGGGACACAAGCAGCAGCTGCTCGAAGGCAGAAGCGAGAGCGGGGGAAGACGGCAGCGGCCCAGCCCCAGGTCAGGCTTCACCAGCAACCATTTGTCCCTGAAATTAAACATCTGAGCATGGCCAGCCAGTTTCAGGAAAAAGAAATGTAGTAGAGGCCAAGACTCAGAGTGGAGAGGTGGGAGATGCAGATTCAAGTCCTCCTCAGCTTTGGTTAACAGAGAGCCAGATTCCCTCTCTCTCCGCAGGGCTGCTCTGGGTATTGCAGGGAGTGTCCCCGTAACCCCAGCGGTGTTCTCCCTGCTGCAACAGGAGGTGGGAACTTGCTTCGAGGGCGGGTGCCTGTCGCTGCTCCTTCCTCGCTAGGAAGTGCCATGATTGATGAGCACGAGCGGGACGTGAAACTGGGTCAGATGAACGGGCTGAACCCCATGAGCTGCTGTGGCCAGGATGCTATCAGAAAGCCCTCGCACCAGGCAGTGTGGGGGTGTTGACCTTGATGGAGCCACGATCCGTCCCCGGGGTAAGAAAAGCTCTTCACTTTGTCTGCGGTCGGCCTGAGGTGTCACTGAGCTGTAGGCAGGGGTTTGGGCTGTCTGATGAGTGCTCTAGCCTGTGGTTTGCGGTGCTCTGCGTTTGCTTCAAACTCCCTACTCTAGAGTGTGCTGTTCCCTTTCAGAAGATGCTCGTGCTGCTGGCTCCAGGTTCCTGGGTCTCCGCTCCCACCACAGGGTATGGCTGTGGTGCAGCACTGCCAATGTGAGGACGCAAGTTGGGGCGCAGCGTGGAAGCCCAGGCCAGCACAGTGAAGGCGAAACCATGCAGCGGGCCGTGCTTCGGCCTGTAATGCCTGCCCAGGGGCTGGACAGGGCTTGGGCAGGGTTATGTGCTCCCAGCAGTGAGATGTGGTCACTCAGCAGAGGCTGCCGGTGGGAATTAGGGGCTAAAAGCACCTGATTAGTCTTTGAGGTGAGGCGGGTTTATGTCTGAAACGGATAAAGTTCTCCACACAAGTCCCTCAGCCCCAGCAGTGGTAGGGAGGGTTGGTAGGGCTGCAGCGGCACGAGTGGTTCCCTGAAGGACCTCAGGAAGCACCAGCAGGGTTTAAACAATCAGGGATTTCCTCCTAAGGCTGTCGGTGTGTGCAGGACAGGGCTCTGCACGCGATGCAGCTGCTGCCGTGGGAAGAGGGAAGCGGGCACCCAGCTGCGCAGGAAACCGAGGCCGGGGTCGGGTGAGGGGACACAGGGCCCTGGTGCCACCAGTGGGGACACAGGGGACACAGGGACCACAGGTGGTGGCCAGCGGCCTGTGTAACCAGCAGCAGTGCTTGTTGGTGGGGAGCACGGCTAGACCCTTAACCCACGTGAAGTTTTCAAGTGAAACGCGTGGAGGAGTGAGGGGGTTGGCCCTGCAAGGTGCGCCCACGGAGCTGAGCCAGGGCGTATGGCACCGGCATGTGCTGCCTGAGTGGAGTGGACTCCTCTGGGTCATGCTCTGAATTCTTTTATTCTCCAAATTCTTTCATTCTTTCACCGGAAGATCAGATGAAAACATTTAGTTACTTTTTATTTTTTTCTTTCTCCTAGTGGCAGCACATCCCTGGCCTCAGATAACAGGGGCAGCACAGCTCGTGAGGAGGAGCGCTTGGCGGCAAAGCATTGGCAGGGCAGAGGGACAGCGGTGAGGGCTGCTCCCAGCCCCAAGCCCTCACCAACCAGCCCTGAGTCATGCTCTGACAAATGTCAAGGTGTGGTTTAAAGCCCGAGTTGTTTTCTTTTTTTTTCTTTTTTCAAACACAAGCCTCTTTTATCTACCCCTCCGTAGTCAAGCTTTTCTACCTAAGCAGACTGGAAACTTCTCCTCACCAGACCTCTTTCTCACGTTGCCATCTCATTTCGGCACCAAGGGTGGTCAGAAAATGAAGCTAGAGCTGCAAGGGCTGGCAGAAGGCACCGTGGTGGTGAGCTTGATGCTTCTCCAGGGCCCTGCCCGAGGCGCTCGCAGAGCGATGCTCGCTGGCCAGCTGGCTGCCCACAGCCAGAGAGTTTCCCAGAAATGGAGACCTCAGTGCTCCCCGCAGCAGCCTCCCCACCACACTTGTGCTGAGGCAGTCGCATCTTCTCAGTGCTGTGGTCGGGAGGCATGCGTGGGCTCGTGCGGGTCGGTGACACATGGAAACGTGCTGCTGCGAACCTCGGAGCTGCTGCTGTGAGCGTGGGGCAGCTGGTGGGCTGTGGGTGAGAGGGCTCGTGATGGGGCAGCACGTGGGCTGCTGCAGGTGCTCCTGCCTCCAGACACTGTAGCAAAGGTGTTGAGGATGGGTTTTGTCACGAGGCCGGTTGCAGCTGCTGAGCTTCATAGGTTGGGTGCTGATGGCAGTGCTGGTGTCAGAAGCACGTGCTGCGATGCTGCTGCAGGAGCCAGCAATACCTGTGCCGGGCTGCGTGAGGCTGCCTGCAGCAGCAGCCCTCCGAGGGATGCTCCCTGCCAGCCTTCCTCCAGCTCAGCCCTGCATGCCTGCTGGAAGGTGCTTCTGCAGCATTGCTGTCGGGGCTGCTGATTTTGCAAGAGGCACATCCTGCCACCATCACCCCCAGATGTGACTGCTGAGGTGCATGCAGCTCTCCGTTTAACAGCCCTCTCAAGCCCCCAGGACCTGCTAGCCCCCACTGCCTGTTGTACATGGTGGAGATTCCCAGTGTCCTGCTGTCTCCCCAGGAGCTGAGCATCTCACCAGCTGGCTTCAGCGAGGGAGGGGCAGCCAACAAGCCACCATCTCCTGCAGAAGGAAGTTAGGGAATGTGTTTTGCCAGGTTCCTCATGATGCCCATCTCGGCGAGGGAGCTCTGCATATCACAGAAGCTCAGCAGTCCTTCCTGTCCCACCCTCATCGATCCGATGCAGTGGCTATGGAAGAAGAGCAGGGAGGCACAGGAGAACCTGCACATCGCAGCAAAACTCTGGTTACCTGGTACAGATCAGCCCCTCCTTGCTTCTGGCAAGCAGATTTGTTGCTATTTTGCAAACCAAACAGCAGGTCCAGCCCCTGGGGAGCTGCTGATGGATCACACACCAGGTTGTCCCTGAGCCCAGCATACCCTCCTTGCTGACCCACTGCCTCCACTGCTTGTCTGCATCATGGCGAAAAAGGAGACAGGACTAAAGCTTCCCCCCTACCAGTTTCCTTCATGGCCCCTAAGGCTCACAGTCTGCTTTCTGCAAGCAGACAGGTTGTGATTTCCTGCTATTCTCATGGGAACCAGGGCCTAAAGGGAATACACCAGCTGGCGAGTGCCCAGCCTGTGGCGCTTTTGTCCCCACGAGGTCTCCAGCAGCTTCAGCTCAGTGGCGGTGACTGCAATGCACCCAGGTGGGCTTTGCAGATCTCTTTCCTCCGGAGTGCAGTCAGCGGGGTGCAGAGCAAGTGGACAGGATGGGGGTGGCCCGGCAGGTGGTGGGGAGAGGCGCACGAGCCCCAGCTCAGCACCCCTAGGCATGCTTTCTTTGGATAAACTCAGTGCTGTGTGGGTCAGCCCCTTCCCTCCACCCTGCCCTGCAGCACCTGCCTGTTTGGATGCTGGTTGGATGCAGGTCACTTTACAGAGGTGCCAGCCAGATGCCTTAAGACTGAGGGAAAGCCAAGACAAAGCCAAAATAATGCAGCTGGCTGCTTTAATTTGCAGGAAGAGCCAGGCAGCAGCAGACTGGTTCACGGGCGAATCTTTCCTGCTGTATCAAGCATAAATTAATCAGGTATTCCATTTCCTGAGGGAAGAAAAAAAAGAGCAGAATAATTCACTTAGAAATAAAGACTAGAGCCATTTTTCCCTTTGACATGTTGAACGCAATTACCTGAGGCATGGGAGGCTGAGATAACTCACTCATTCAGCCCCCACTCTCCACAGAGACTGTCATCATTCTGCCAGAAAAGGCTTTAAAAAACAATTCACCGCCTGAATGCTAAAACGGTGCCACGTACCAAACCTGTCCTCACGATTTCCACGCACCAGCTGCAACGTCACAAGCAAAACTGCTCCCTTCGACAGGGCAGTGTTTGTTATTCTCAGGGCCATATATACCGCGCAAGCTCCCTGGTTTTGCTGTCCCTTTTCCCAGCACTGTTGGTGTCTCCTCCTTTAGGAGCAAAGCTCACCGACATCCTATTTGGAAAGCTCAATTAATTGCAACCATAAGCCTGTGCTTGCCCCCAAATATAATCATGTTTAGGCTGCACCCTCCACTCCCACGCCCTTGGCCATTATCTAATAGGCAGTGGAATAATGGCTTTGGGTAATGCTGTTTGAATGGCAGGCATCCAGTTCTGGGCTGTTTAATTTTATTTTTTTTTTTATGGTGGGGGGAGTGTAGTTGGGCGGGGGGAGAAAGCACCAGTTTGGTTTGTCTGCAATCCCTGTTTTGCTTTTGGAGCTTTAGAGGACAGACATATTCTTCCATCTCCACTAATCCCCCTCTGATACTGAGGATTTTCCTGCCATTAAATGATAGCTTGCGAGAAAAAAAAATGCCAACTTTCCAGAGGCAGACCCGTGCAGCTAATGGCAGCCTTGTGAGCAGGAGGGAGGACACAACTACTGCCTGGCCAAGTAAGTGAGGTATCTAGATGCTTTCTGCTGGGAATTTCAGTTTGGGCTGCTCAGTGCTAATCTGGTGATGCTCTGCGCCAGCACCTATTGCCTGGGGAGGCGGCCAGTCCCTGATCATTGGTGATCTTTTCCCACCTCAGATAGGAGCACACCATCGGCACAGCTGGTGGGCAGGATGTGGACCAGCTCGTGAAAAAGATCAGCAAAAAGCTGCAGGATTCGCTGAGAAGCTCGGTGGTGGAAGGAAGGCGCACAGCAGGAAGGCGCGGATTGCTGGGGACTGCATCAGTTCAAAACCGTGTGTGAGAGGATCTTCTTTCTTAACATAGACCTTGCTATGGGAAAATGATGCAGGCAAATGACAGAGGCCGAAACCTGCCTCAGCTCTTCCTGTGTGCTTTTAGATCCCTCAAGTTTGCCTGCCAGACCTGAAATGCCACTAGTGAATAATCAAGGTAATGTTTGCCATCATTTTAAATGGTGAGTAGTACTCTTATTCTGCATTACCCAGTAGCGGGTTAGACAGATTGTTCTGAAAGGTGTAGGTTAGATACTCAATTATTGCAATCATTGACTCTTCATCCTTCTAAAATCTCTGCAATTATTATTTTTTTTAGTTATCTCACTCTTCCTTTCAAATACTGAATTAGTGTATTATGTAAAAGAGCAAAAGAGATCATCCCTGGGTGGAATTTTGTTTATTCCTTAATCTCACTAATATTTTTTACCTTAATGCTGTATTTCACTTTTTTTTTTTTTTTAACACACACCTCATCTGCACATCTCTGTGCCAATGAATTGGAGGCACTGTCCAGCTGCTGCCCTCTCTGCCATGGTGTTAAAAGCAAAGAGCATCCTTTTGGGGGAAAGAATAAGAAAGGCAAGGCAGGAATGTTTCATGCTGTGGTGGTCAGAGGAGATCCGACCAACAGTGGAGACCTGGTCTCCTGTGCTCTGAGCAGCAGCCTTGCCCGAGGGTTTGGTGGGGTTCAGGCAGAGGATTTGGGTAGACTGTCTTTGCGAGAGAAAGAGGGAGAATGCCACAAAAAGTCGCTGCCAAGGGGCTCCTCTGAGCTCCTGTTGCCAGGGGGGTGTTTTCTAGTTAGCTGGTCCTCGAGGGCTTGCTTTTCACGTACTGCACAGTGCAAGGAGTTACATTTGCAGATAGAGCTCTTAAACCTGTGCTGTGAAATGCCACTAGAAGGCCTAGGTTTGGCTCTAATATACCTTGTGCATAAAGAGAACAGGCTGGAAAATGGCTTGGATGCACACTTTTTCTTTATCAATCTATTAGAGAGCAAACAGGGAGTGGAAGGAGAGGATTTTGCTCATTTCTACACCGCACACAGTGCATGTAGCTGCTGGGGGAGGTCTGCTCCAAAGGCCAGAGACACGACCGAGGTTGGGGCAGATGTAGCTAAACACTGAGCTTGCCTCACCTATAGGACAGCCTATGCACATAAGTCCCGCTGGATGTCATCCTGAGCCTGTGAAAGGCTCTCGTTCCAGAAGCAGTACTTCCACCAGTCCTTTCCAGACAGCCACCTGCGGCCAAACATTTGTGAACAGGCAAATCCTTAATCTGTCTGGACCTCAGTTTATGTAACTGCGTATCAAAAACAACACATGCCCCTGTTTGCACGCAACGGCATGGAATGGTGCAAAGGGCAGCCAAAGACAAGGCCTCTGTGCAAATACAGAGCCATCTGACGTTTGTTGTCCCCTCTCTTAGCCTTAGGATCTTCATCTATTGCCTACCTAGGGCCCTGCATGAAGGGAACTTTCCTTTAGCTGCAGCTCAGGAATAAGTAGAATGGGTCAGGGGAAAGGAAAAGAGCATATAAACAAACAATCAAACAATGACAACCTGCATAAAATCCTTTCCACCTCTCAAAGTCCTTCACTGTTGTTTATTCTCGAGAGTCACTGTTTTGCTAATTCTCCGGTCACGATAGCATCGCCAGGCTTGGTGAGACCTGAATTTCAACAGAGGCCAGAGCTAAAGTCCTTCCGGGTTGCTCCCTCCACATATTTAGATCTGCTTTCCACACTCAGTGCCCAGGACAGTTCGACCAGACCCAGGCTGGGAGGCTGCTGTGTTGATATGCCGTCAGCAGGGACCCGCGAGGCAGCTGGTTTCACAGGTCTCATGCTTGAAGAAGCCACAGGCACTGCAAACTCACAGATACCATACCACGCACGTTGCTTTCAAAAAGGATGGAGGAAGGGCAGAGCAAATGTGGTTCAAACTGTCATTTGGTCTGTGCATTAAAGCCCTAGGTGCTGCGAAAATAATAGATCGATGTTTGCTGAGCCTTCCCGTCACATCGCCTCACAAGTCTGTCTTAATAAAAATCCCCTCAGGAATACAGCTGTAGTGAGCAATCACTGTGCTGCACAGCAGCGGGGAGAGGCGGTCCTGCTGCGGGAGCATCCCTCCAGACAGCAAGCCAGAGCATGAGGGAAAGCCCCTTCCTTGCCCTTCGGCCCCTGGGGCTCGCCAAGCACTGGCAGAGCTCTTCTGGTCCCAGCAATGCTGTTAATAAAGCTGGCTGGTGGTAAAGATGGTAAAAAATATGAAAGGATTGTGCTTGTGTGGGAGCCAGCGAACAGCAGCAGCATAAAAATCGTGCAGTAGCTGTACCACTGTTTCCTGCTAATGACTGCATGGAGAGGTTGCTGGTGTGACTTCATTTCAGCGAGAAGCAGGTAGGATGTGCCTTTGAGAGCAGTTACAAAATGAGAGCTGTATTCTGTTCCTGCTCTCTAACGAGTTTATTTCTTAGGCATCTGGTTGCCTAGGTGTTTTTTTTTTCTTTTCCACCACACAAAAAATGTATGTCTATGCAGGCTGGTGTCTCCTATTCCTCTCGTTCTTCTCTGATTTGTCCCCAAGAGCTTTCACCTTCTCTTCCTTGTTGGACATCTGCCTGCTTGGGACTAACTTGAAAAGAAACCACAGTACCCACACACCTCCCAGGTGTCAGGCTGATAAAATGACGAAGTGGCTGATCCCATCAAGCCTAAGACACTGTGGTGACTGTCTTGAGAATTGGCAAAACAGTAGAAACTGTGTTGGAGGGTGCAGAGTATCTCATTTGTGATGAGATCGCTAAGAAAGCATCTGAACACTACTCCTGAATTTGTCTTTCCTCATGTCTGTCTACTGAAACATAGCAAGAATGTGTTTTTAAATGCTGTACACATCCTTAGCAGCTGACAGTTCCCCTTACAGTGCTGCACCAACTCGTGGTTTTGGTGGAAAAATGCTACACTTTATGAGCAAAGAAAAGGAAGAAGCAAAAAGCGTGAATATTGACTTGCCCCAGGGAACTATCTGACCTCCCCTGCCCGCTGCTGGGACAAGAACACGCTGCCCTCCTCTCTTCCCCACACAGAAATGCTGCAACCCACACACATCTGATGGTCATCACACCATCTCCCCTGGCCAAACCCTGTCCCGTCAGCTTTTGGAGACCAGTCATGGGGATGCTGAGAAATGACAGAATCACAGAGTGGCTGAGGTTGGAAGAGACCCTCAGAAGTCATCTGCTCCAAGCCCTGCTCAAGCAGGGCCAGCCAGAACAGGTTGCCCAGGACCATGTCCAAGTGGCTTTTGAAGATCTCCAAGGAGGAGACCTCACAACCCGTCTGAGCAGCCTGTTCTACCTAGTCTAGATGATTTCTGCCCTTAGGGAGAAAACTCTTCAGAAAGAATGGTGTAGGGACCTGACACTTTCTCAGAGGGTTTATAAAACACCAGCAGAAGGTGTCTAGGAATTGCTTACAATGGATTCTTGGTCAGCATGGACATACGAGTAGCGGGTGACAATTAGCCTGGCTAGAAAGGAGGCAGAGACAGCACAATCTTTCTTCTCTCACGACTAACACATTTACTAATGACGTATCCCGTTTCTCTCCTCCCACACCTCCATGGGGTCGGTGTGATCCTCTCTGGCAGTGATCCTCTGGGTGCCCCGTGCCCATGCGGTGTGGGCCTGCATGCGGTCCTGCCCGGCCAGCTGTGTGTGCACCCAGGAGCGGAGCTGCTCCGTCCTCTGTGACCGTGCTGGCCTGGGGCAGATCCCCAGCGAGTTCCCTTGCGAAGCCTCCTCGATCAACCTGGATAAAAACAGCATTAAGTTCCTCGCCGAGAGGGCCTTCGGGACTTTGCCTTCCCTCAAGTCCCTGTCCCTCAACCACAACAACATCTCCTTCATCACCCCGGGAGCTTTCAAGGGGCTGCCCAGCCTGACTGAGCTGAAGATGGCCCACAACGAGTACATCCGCTACCTCCACACGCGGACTTTCACCGCCCTCAGGCGGCTGGTCAAGCTGGACCTGGCGGACTGCAACCTGTTCAACATCCCGGACAGGATCTTCATCGAGCTGCCTGCCCTGCAGGAGCTCCTCTGCTTCCAGAACAACTTCCGAAGGATCCCAGGTGCCATCAGGGGCATGGAGAATCTGACCCACGTCTACCTGGAGAGAAACAGGATCGAAGCGGTAGCCTACAACTCCCTGCAGGGCCTGATCAAGCTGAAATACCTGAATCTGCAGGACAACAGGATAAATGTCATCCACGAGCGAGCTTTTCAGGGCTGCAGGAAGATGGAGTACCTGTACCTGAATGACAACTTGATCAGTGAGCTTCCAGAAAATTCCTTTGATGGCCTGAGGTGCCTGAAAATGCTCAACCTGGGGGGGAATTTCCTCAGGAACGTTTCCAACACCTGGTTCCGGGACCTGGTGGAGCTGGAGGTCCTGTACCTGGACCGCAACAGGATCAACTACATCGAGGAGGGGGCTTTCGAGAACCTCACCAGCCTGGTCTCCTTGCACTTGAACAGCAACAACCTGACGACCCTGCCCTTTTCTGTCTTCCAGCCGGTGTACTTCCTGGGGCGGCTGTACCTCTTCCGCAACCCCTGGGAGTGCGACTGCCGCATCGAGTGGCTGAAGGAGTGGATGGAGAGCTACGGGCTCGTCAGGGATATCCCCTGTGCCTCCCCGTCCTCGGTAGCTGGGATTGACCTGATGGACGTGCTCTATGACAGATCACCAGAAGGTTACTGTCTCGACCCGGTGGAGCTAAACGTCACGTCCGACAGCCCGACCCCAAGCGGAGAGCCCTTCTCTACCACGGAGAGCAAGTTCAACAGCCTTATCTCTAAACTCTTGCTCCAGATGGGCCTTCCTGAAGAGGTGTCAAACACCACCGAGGTCTTCAGTAACGCCACGCAGCTGGATGGACTGGCTGATGGGGTTTCTTCTGGGGCAGGGGAAGATGGCCGCAAAGCCGCTGCCTTCTCTTTTCAGCTCCCAGCACTTCTTACAGTGGTTGTTTTGCAGAGCAAGTAGTCCAAGGGCTGCCTGGAGCATGGGTCCTGCTTAAACATTTAGTCCCTGTCCCTACCTAGCCCTCGGCACCACCCGGGGCTGCTACGCCAGCTCTTGCAAAAAGGAGAACGGCACCTGGGGAGGGTCTGGGGGAAAGACAGCATGTTGGTTGAGACCTCAGACAGGGTTTTTATCCTTTCTCCCCCTGCTATCCTGGCATATCTACAGGAAAACCAGAGAGACCCCTTTTCATCAAAAGTCTTCTCAGAGGAAAAGCTATTTCAACACAACAGCATACTCATTAATGACTGTTTCAAATGTGTTCTTATTTTTCAACAAATATATTGTTTCAAGGAGTATGTTGTTTTTATTTATAGATTATTTCATGGCCTGACAGCTGGAGCAGAATATGGTGAATGCGGCCAGGCTGTACTAAATATTTTATGTTTCTACCACCAATGTATATCACATGGCATGCCATATAATACAGTGCTAAGCAACCATACTGTCATTTTCTTTTATATGACATCTTATATGTTTTGTCGTTGAAGTCTTTAATGAAAGCTGCTACTCTGACCAGAAGGATTTATATTTTCTGTATTAGAACACATTAACAAAACAATTTGATATTTTCCTCTCAAAAATAAATTAGTTGCTCAAAAAGATTTTATTTTGAGATCCTTGAATTACTCCAGTATTCTTTTTGAAGGCTCAGTGGGTACACACGAACACCCCTTTAATAGTCTAGAGCAAATGGCAAGGTGTTTATTACAGCACAAAGAACAGAAATTTTGACTTAGAAAGTGACAGTGCTTACATCTGTGTTAAGTAGCAATGCTTTAAAAACAAAGTGACTATATAGAAACACACCTGTGTGATATTTTAATTAAATCCTTATACATAGCTTACCATACTGTGGTGTACATGTTCATTTGAAATTATATGACATATACAAACCTTTATTACTGCTAAAATGTCATGAAATGAGAATAAAACTGGAAATGAATTAAAACAACCCTTTCAAACATTTCCTTAACACCCCCCCACATTTTTTTTTTCCCCCCATCCTCACCTTTTCATGAACAATTCAACATGAACATGAGCTCCAGAGATGTTGAAAGCCCCCATGGTCTGGCAGTCCTAGGCAATCAGCCACTTCTGACTCACAGCAAGTCTTATTTGCCTGCTGAGAACAAAAAGGGCCACAGCAAGCCCGTGAATGCTATTTAACCCAGTGTCTGTGGGTGAGAAGCTGGTGCATGGCGGGTCCAGCCTGGACCTCCTCAGCCCCTGTCCCTTCCCCAGTCACACCCCGGTGACTGCCAAAAACGTGTGCACAGGAGAGGGCAGCTGAAGGTAGACTTTGGGCTTTGAACAGCTGAAAAGTGTTGGGTAACAGATGTTCAGTGCTTCTGTGCTGCCTTAAATCTGTGATATTCTGGCGAAAAGGGCTCAGTGCTGCAGCAAGGATGCCTTGGGTCAGGTCTGTTACCTACTGCCAGGCCAGAGCAGCCGTGACCAGGAGTCGATGCCCTCAGCCTCAGGCAGAGCCAGCATCTGAGCATGTTGGGTGAACAACCCCACAAAATGTCCCGCAGCCCCTGCAGCAAACTGCGATGGTGAAAGCTAACACAAGCCCTCACAAAATGACCACACATTCCTAATCTGCTGGAGCAGCTGCTTCGTGACACATGGAACTCCTTCCCCCCCCCCCCCCCCCCAATCAAGCTGTGCCTGTGCATTTTGCCAGCAAAAAGGCAGCATCTCCATGGCTTCAGGACACATTTGTGTGAGCAGCCTGGTTTGGTGGGCAGCACCCTGTCCAAAAAGATCTACTGCTTTATAATTAGCACCAAGAAGTTCTAAGTACAGAGAAAAACACCCATTCCTTGCTGTGATGGCTCCCCAATCTATCTGTAGCTAGACTGCATTTTTTCCTCCAGTGAAGAAAGATGCCAGATGGTTTGATAAATGCCTATTTGACCTGTTCCATGAACTAAATTCAATGAGTTTGGATTTCCAGGCTATTTATGAATCCATTAATCTTCTTAAATGCTAAATTCATCTGTGTATTATAAAAGGTTGTTTTTCAAACCCAATGCAGCCAAATGCTGTAGAAGCGCATTATGTTAAGGATGCCTTTACAGGAGCAGTATTTCATCCTGTCAGGAAAGGTTTATCAATAGGTCTGACACAGATGGTAGGACACTGGGCACAAAAGGTCATATTTCACTTCCCATAGCACGGATGCCTAACGAGTTTTTATAACCCACGCTTTCATTCTCTGCGCTGAAATACATCAAAGCTGAAGATTGTTTCACTGAGTAATGGCTACAGCATGGCCTTCAAGTTAATTATTGCTTCAAAGACACTGCTTCTTTATCCACAAGAATGGCAGATTAGATCTTAAAGTGAAACATCTCAAAATGTGGGTTTTAGCAGAGATTGCGCTGTGAGGCGAAGGACAGGGAGACTGTGCGTGATACTTTGCTTCACAACAACCAGGTCTAGAACCGTACAGTTCTGGGACAATGGCCTTGGGCATCAATAAATTGACCATATCATGCAGTCAAATACCCTGAGTGCTTGCCCCCGAAAGCTTCTCCCTGTGGTGCTGTAACACAGCTGTGACTGCTGAGGAACTGTGTGTTGCATGTAATGGGCTTTCAGTTTCCCCCCAGCAATGGAGGCAGACCTCGCTCCCTCCTGCTCTGAAACCCCATTCTTACCTCTGAGCCCTGGAAAGATCAGCAGTGTGTGGTCCTAACGGTACGGAGCATCTGGCACGTGAGTGCTCCAGCTCCATCAGCAGGTGTGTGTGCATCTCTGCCTAATGATGGCTTTCCTCCCCTCTCCTCCATCTCGCTCCTTCCCCATGGCTCTCTGTGCCCAGGTCGGGCAGGACAGCAAAATATTATTGCTCAAAACACTGAGAGGACTTCCAGCGCCCTGAAAGCTTGGGTCAGACTGCAAGTGCCCACTTCGTTCTTTCACGAGCCCCGTTTCACAGCTCTGGAAGCGTTTCACGTCTCAGGTGCCCATATCCATACCCAGGAGCAGAAGGGAGAAATCAGAAGCGCAAGGAGTGCTTCATCCCTGCTCAGGACCACATCATCTGGCATACACCCTGATGCTACTCCTACAGAAGTGCATGGGCATAGAAGGGACATGACATAGTTGCCCTCGCATCCTACCAATGGCCTGACAGCTATGGGATAAGCATTTTGTGATGGGACTCAGCACGTCAGTTGAGGGTTGGACTTGGTAATCTTGAAGGTCTTTTTGTACCTAGATGACTCTATGATTCGTTGGTATTTGCTCGGATGTCTTCCAGCTGTACAGTTCTGTACTGAAAAGCACCACAGGGAGTCTTATTGCATTCCTTTCAGCAAGCAATTGAAATGTATGGCTTCACTGGGGAAGGGAGAGGGCAACCTCTGGCTGCAACAAAGCTGGTATTTTCCTGCAACCTACCTGAAGTGAAGAAGGACCTGTTGCAAACACGTCACCTGTTTGCCTTTTACTGAAACATTTGAGAAATTGTCTTATATGTGAGATGGCGTGGTTCTGTGCAGATAAGGAAGGACACTGTTGAAGCTCTCACCCATGACATCCTTTCAGCAGGGTCCCAGTTTACAAAATCATTGGCCTGCACAGAATCTGCATCCCTGTCCCAGGCAGGAAGAGGAATACTTTCTCTGGGCAGAAGCTAGGGAAGGAGTTGGTAGGAAATCTTCAAAGAATTTTTGCCTGGTATTGGGATGCACCTCCTGAATGAGGCTTCTTCAGAGAGTTCCTAGTCTAAAGCGTCTGGTATCCTGGAAGAACGCAATTTGTTTTAATGCACAGTACTTGTTAATTAATACAGTGTTTATCACTGGTGCAACTGTTTTTATACTCTGCAGCCAGTTGTTATTAAATTAGAAGGGAGAAGTGGTCAAAGTAAACACACAAAAAAAGAAATGACCTGGTTTTGGATATTATCTCTCGGTCTTGATATTTTGTAGTTTCTACCTCTATGTTGCATTCTCTGGGATGAAGCTAGGTCTTTAGCATTAACACTGGCTTTGTGTCATGAATTCATTATCTATTCTGCTTATCATGTGGAGTCTTACCACGCTTTCCTGCTTTGGAAGTAGATATGAAGTCCAGGACAAGCAGAATCACTGTAAATAAAGGTAACTGTTGCTAGAATGGCAGAAAATGCCATCCAGCTGAGACTGGAGCTTCATAGCCAATTTTGAAGTGGGTGTTTAGCTAATTGGGTATTTAATGAAGTGGGTATTTAGCTAATTTTTGTCTTTATGACATTTCGCTGTTAGCTCTTAAAAAATTAAATCTTGAAATTGTTGAGTTTTCCTTTGATAGTTTTTGCGGTCACAGACTCAGGAGGAACCAAATCAACTGAGATAAAGCTTTTTACTCCAGAAAATTGCTGTTCCTCCTTTGCAGGATGTGAAATCTTGCAAGAAAATAGCCTGTCATGATCACCACTGCGCTAGTATGAACCTCATGTGACAGGGCTGGTTTGGGCAAGAAAAAAATACTTTCTACTTGCATCAAGCATACCTTTCTAAATGCCTGTTTTTTTTTTTTTATTTTTTTTTATTTTTTTAGAGACAAGTTATGGGTTTATTGCACTGACATAATATCAATTCCTCCTCTCTCCCTGCCTGCTGCCCAAATCTGATAGAGACTGAGGGAGGTCAAAGAACATGCTGTAGTGAATGTAAACTCCCAAACCTCCAAAACAGCTTTCAAAGAGCTTTATAGAAAATATTAACAATGGACTAAAGACCATGAATTAAGAAAACAAAACAAAACAACAAAAGCATAACAAGAATTATTTTAAATATATGCACGTTTTTAATTTTTAAGCACAACAAAATAAATAATCTCAATATATAAAATAAGGAAGATCTAAAAGAAACTGTTTCAAGGGACACTACCGAGTGGCTAGCTGTTGGAAAAAGTCTGGTGTTTGCTTTAGATTTTACATTGCAAAGAAGCAACTGGGGGTGAGAATCTAAACGTACAGAAGACCAGCATCAGAAATCCTTGTCTTGGGGCAAAGCTGGTCTTCTAAATTCCCATCTCTAATATAAAGAGCAACACAAATATGACAAATATTAACTGTTTCTGGACAGAGTAGATCTTGCCCAAAGCCTGATTTTCTTGACCCCGTGGTTAGTTGAACCAGTCAGATCTTGTACTCTGTGGTTAGTTTTAGCCTTCAATGTGAAAAGTTCATTACTTCTGCAGTTTTTCTTACCTTTGACCTTCACCACATCCTTTGATTTTTGTTATACTTCCCTCTTCATTTCTCTCTCTTTTAAAGACTGATATAAAGTCTTATTTTGTACAGTATAAAGCTTATATTCCTTACGAAGAAACCCAAGGCATTTTAAGAAGGCTTAAAACTTCCATTAGTTTTACTATACTTACCCATGGCACAGTTTACTTTGTCTGCACATCCCGTTTCTTTGCTTTTTGGATGAAGAGCTAATTTCATTTAGTGCTTGTTCAGCTTCTAAGACTGGGGCGGGGGAAGTTCACCTGCGCTGGGAACCTTGTGATGTGGCTACAGGTTTGCACTGAGACTAGCTTAAGCTGCCCTTCTTCTGCCCCCCACAAGCCATCTCTTACTCCCGTTGCAACTGCTTGTTCCTCTTCTGAGCCAAAACTTGCTGGTGCCTTTGTTGTGCTGCTGCAGTAGGGCTGTGCTTGAAGCTGGATCACTGAAATGTTGCACTTAAAAGCCACATCCGCCCCCTCAGCCTTGTTTTGATGGCTAGGAGACCAGCTGTTTCCCCTAAAGTTTTATCAGTCACGTTGGAAAGAAATGGGTTAAACTAAGGGTAATAATCAGAAAATTTAACTGTTGTAATTGTTGAATTTAAAAGGGGTACAATCTAAATGGGAAAGACTGTACTGAATTGCTGATTTACACCGGGTGATCTACTCAAGCCAGCATGGGTCTGGTGTAAAGGTGCAGGGAGAGGTATTTTTTTTCAGGACACAAATTAACAGCTGAATTTAAGTAGCACTTCAGTAAAATAGGCCCTATGCGCTAGTTTAAGACACCATAAAAATGCTCTTATTCTAGGACTTTTATTATTAGCTCTACTTACTGCAACCAGATTGTTTTGAAGATTACATTTTTACAGCTCTTCTACCTCCTCCTGCATCTTCCCTGCAACAGTATGTTGGGGGGGTCTTTGGGTTGGTTAAAGCACTTACGTGCTCTCATTAAAATGATGAGCAAGAAGTAAACAGCTAACAACTGACTATGGGCAGTTATCTGGCTTCAGCTGGAATAGGGTCGAGTTTTTAAACCATGCCCTGGTCTGATAAAAAGGGAGAGGGCACTTCTGCACAAGGACATAGAGGGCACAGACTGTGGTCCTGCAGAGGCACTGATTTTTGTTACTGTGAGAACATGAGCTTGTAATTCATGAAGAGCCATTGGCGCTGCATGGTTTACAATACACTCTTACACGCAGGAGAGGAGGAAGCTAGGACCACACTTACCCCTCTTTTACATGCTGTTTCCTCTGATGTAAGGGGCTTTCAAGCTGGCAAGACCATGAAAGAGATCTCAAGAAACTTCTGTTTACTGGTGAGACTCCAGGGCCAGCAGTGGCTTTTTGTGCCACAGTGTCAGCAAGTGAAGTGTGCTTCTGAAAGGAGGAAAATAATAGTGATGCCTGTTGGTACACAAGGAAACGCCATTTGTACAGCAGCTGCCACAGTGATGAAGTGTCTGTTGTATTCTGCATAGGTATGCTGCAAACAAGGAAACACTGAGTGCCTGGTGGGGCGAGGATCTGCTGAACTTTCAGCAAGCTATGTCATGCAGGCAGGTGTGAAAATGCACACAGAGAGCTCCCTGGGGTGTTAGTTCTCAACATTTAATTATGAAAACAAAGCTGAGTGCACAGTGCCAGGAATAAACAAATGGGCAAATGTGATAAATAGGTGATAAAGGACAACTAGCTTTGTGCATATAAATTGAGATGAAGTTGGCTGCAGCATTTCCTCACTGTGCAGAATGATCTCAATGTGGTGTGCTGTGACAATGAGACATTTATCACACCCTATGTGGACAGGAGCTTTCTTGGTGTGAGGCCTGGCAGAGAGGCAGCAAGCAGAGTACAGAAATAGATGCTAAACTTGTAATCAAATAAAGTTTGTTGCAAATACCTGTGCTGAAGCAGATGATGGATTATTTTGATAGGCAAAAAGTAACGGTGAAATTTGCATTTGCAGAACTTTCTTAGGCCAGCAGAGCTTAAAGTAGGCTGTGATGAATTCCAAATTACTTGAAAGTCAGGTAATTTGGAACAATATGATATGTAAAATAGATGTTGACATGTGTAAGCTAATACATATCAGAAGACAGAACATATGCTGCTCACAGGCATGGCTGTGTTGCTGAGGAAAGAAACCTCCTCTTTCTGTATTGCTGTAAAGGACTGGCATATCAACAGTCAAGAACCAAACAAAACGCTGTAACTGATAAGGTCTGGAAAAGGAAATATGACAAGTTATAATGCAATAACATTTGTACCATTTAGTAAAATATCCTCATCTGGAGTGTGTCCAGCTTAGGTCTTAACTAAGAAAGACATAGCAGAAATAATGTTTGGAGACAAAATAAAATGTCAAAGAACTAGCACTTCTCATTAGACTATATTGAAAAGACTGACTTAGTTTAGAAGGAGACATCTAGAATGTGGTAAGTTGTGCTGATGCTATGAAACTCGTTTGAAAGTGGCTGTGAGCAAGCCAATGCCCCACAGCTCATGGGTGGTGTGGGACACAAACGATTGTAAATACTGACTGGATTTAAGCTATGTTTTAGAGACTGAGACAGATCTCTGTGCCACTGCATGCAATGAACTTTCATCAGATGATCACCTGGGGATGTGGGGGTTTACTTCAATATGAATGCTGAGGGAGCCGGCTGATGTCACTGTGAGGCCACTCTTGATAATCCCTGATTGATCCTGGTTACTGGGAGAAGTGCATGAAGACTAGAGGCAGGAAAATGTCACTCCTATCTTCAAAAAGGGCAAGAAATAGGACCTGGGAACCACAGGCTGGTCAGCCTTACCTCCATTCTTGTGAAGGTGATGGAGCAGCTCATCCTAGAAGCCATTTCCAGGTGCATGAAAGACAAGAAAGTCATGAGAAGTAGTCAGCATGGATTCACCAATGTGGAGTCATGCTTGACCAACCTGACAACCTTCTGCGATGAAATGACTGGCTTGGTAGACAAGGGGAGAGCAGTGGATGATGTCTACCTTAACTCCAGCGAGAATTTAGTTGGAGGCCAGTAACTAGTGGTGTATACCAGAGTCAATACTGAGTCTAATGCTGTTCAACTGATTCATTAATGAGCTGGATGATGGGGCAGAGTGTGCCTTCAGAAAGTTGACTGATGCCACAAAAACAGGAGGAGTGGCTAACACATTAGAGGGTGGTGCTGCCATCCAGAGGGACCTCTGCAGGTGGTTTATGTGGCAAGGTTTTGGCAGTGGGGGGGGGCTGCAGGGGTGGCCTCTGTGAGCAGAGCCCAGCAGCTGCCCCATGTCAGAGCAGAGCCAGCTCCAGCCAGCTCCAAAGGGACCTGCTGCTGGCCAGAGCCCAGCCAGGGAGCGATGCTGGGTGGGCCTCTGGGAGAGCAGATTTAGGAAAGGGAAACAACGCCATGCAACAGCAGCTGGGAGAGAGGTGAGAACATGTGAGGGAAGCAGCCCTGCAGCCCCCCAGGTGAGTGCAGCAGGAGGGCAGGAGGTGCTCCAGGCAGGCAGCAGCAGTTCCCCTGCGGCCTGTGCAGGGAGAGGCCCCCGGTGGAGCAGGCTGTCCCCCTGCAGCCCATGGGTCCCACACGGAGCAGATCTCCACGCTGCAGCCCGTGGAGGAGCCCACGTGGAGCAGGTGGATGTGGCCTGGAGGAGGCTGCGGCCCATGGAGAGCCCCCGCAGGAGCAGGCCCCGGGCCGGAGCTGCAGCCCGTGGAGAGGAGCCCACGCAGGAGCAGGGGGTCTGGGGGGAGCTGCCGCCCGCCCGTGGGGGACCCGTGCTGGAGCAGTTTGCTCCTGGGGGATGGATGGACCCCGTGGTACGGAGCCGTGTGGGAGCAGTGCTGGAAGAGCTGCTGCCTGTGGGCAGCCCCCGCAGGCTCAGTTCGGGAAGGACGGCATCCCGTGGGAGGGACCCCGCGTGGAGCAGGGGCAGAGAGGGACCGTGAGGGAGCGGCGGAGACGAAGCGTCAGGGGCTGATGCCCTGTTCTTCCCCTGAACAGGGCAAATAGGGGGGAAGGTGGTTTTGGTTTGCTTTTAGTTTCTCACTGCTCTAGTCTGTTAGTGATAGGCAATAAATTACATTAATCTCCCTATGTGAGTCTGTTTACCCATGATGGTAAGTGGTGAGCAATCTTCCTGTCTCCACCTCAGCTCTTCAGTTCTATTTTTCATCTTTTCTCCCTCGTTCTGTTGAGGGGTTGCGGAGAGGTGAGAACAGCACAGTGGTGCTCAGCTAGCCTCAGTGTGAAACCATCACAAGAGGCTGGAAAAAAGGCTGACAAGAACCTTTTGAAGCTGAACAAGGGGAAGTGCAAAGTCCTGCTGGGGCGGGGGAGGAACAAACCCAGGTACCAGCACCTGCTGGGGGCCACCGAGCTGGAAAGCAGCTCTGCAGAAAGGGCCCTGGGGGTCCAGGTGGACACCAAGCTGAACATGAGCCAGCAATGTGCCTTTGTGAAGGCTAATGGTATCCTGGGCTGTGTTAGTACTGCCAGCAGGTGGAGGGAGGTGATCCTTCCCCTCTGCTCAGCCCTGGTGAGACCACCCCTGGAGTGCTGGGTCCAGTCCTGGGCCCCCCAGTACAAGACAAACATGGTCATACTGGAGACGGTGCAATGCAGGGCCACCACAAAGATGGTGAAGGGACTGGAGCACCTCTCCTGTGAGGAGAGGCTGAGAGAGCTTGGGCTGTTCAACCTGGAGAAGAGGAGGCTCAGGGGGATCTCATCATTGTCCATAAATACCTGAAGGGAGGGTGCAAAGAGGACAGAACTAGGCTCTTTTCAGTGGTGCCCAGTGCCAGGACAAGAGGCAATGTCCCTCTTAACACCAGGCAACGCTTCTGTGCTGTGTGGGTGATGAGGCATGGGCACAGGCTGCCCATTGAGTTGTGGAGTATCCTCCTGGGAAATCTTCAAAAGCCACCTGGGCATGGTCTTGGGCATCCTGCTCTAGGTGGTCTTGCTTGGGTAGAGAGCTGGACCAGGTGTCCTCCAGAGGTCCCTTTCAACCTCAGCCATTTGGTGATTCTGTGATTCACAGAGCTATTAGACTTTCTTCCTCCCAGTTGTCACTTTTACTCAGGGAGCTGAGTTTCCCTCTTCTTGGCTTGAGTCTTGCCTACAGAAGGCCTTCCAGGGACTGCTGACCTTCATTACAAGTCACTCCTCTGGACACCATGACACCTGAGGTTGAGGTCAGGACACATCTGGGCAAAGCTTAGTGGAGCACAGAAGGCAATCTTGCATCGCACTTAGAGGGGCCTTTGTGAACTCCTTGTCCATCAGGACTGTAATGTATGCCAATCTAATCAGTGTATCTAAGCCTCATGTGATTGGCTAATATTGTTCAATCCTCCCTGAGAAAGTAAACAGCTACAACAGACCTCCACTATTTTTAGTCGGGTAACAACACACAAAATGTCTGCTCTTACTACACTAGTACAAACAAGTGTCCTTATACATCACTGTGACAGCTAAAATGGTGTCAGGAGTACAGATTAGAAAAAGACACTGTTCAAACAGAAATAAACTTTGTGGCTCCATTCAAAAAAACTGGAACTGTTTCTTTGAACAAGCACCCTTTGGGGGGATAAGCAGGTGCCAGGAGAGCAGGGATGACTTTTCTGGTGCACTGCTCTCAAAATGAGTTAAAAATGCTGTACAGTAGGAGTCCAGCTGAAGTTTGGCAGCAATGAGAAGCTCAGATGTGCAGACAGCTAGCCTCGGCCCAGGCTCTCCTCAGCCCTGCTGAAACTTTGCATGTAATGCACATACATGCCTTGCACTGCCTGCTGGCACAGGACTGAATTTCACATTACACAACCAGTCCACAGGATAAGGATCAGCATTTTTTTTTTTTTTAATGAACCCCATCTTTGTGGATTTCCAGGCACTCTATCTTCATTCACATCTTCTCTTATGTAGTGCAGGTGGGTGTTTTGATCATTTACTTGCTTCTCGTTTCGCTTAGACACCTCATCTTCTCTTTCTAGAAGACCTTCTAATTCCTTTCAGTTGTTTCCTACTTACTGGATCATGACTAAACGCAGGAACACAAGATAGCAGCCCCCGTGATATTATGCTATAAAAGTATAATTCTATTATTTTATTATGAAATCCAATATAAAATAATTATTAAAATTTTAATTAAAAATTTATCGTAAACCTACAATGTGGACATGTATTAGTGGTGATGCTACAGCTTGAGCAATCTGAACTCGAAAGTAATTCTTAGAAAAGGGGAAGGGGACTTCCCAGGTTGGCCTTTAAAAAATAAATGCTGTTGGAATGAGCCAGTAGCCACCAACAGGCCAAATGTTTTGGGTTAGGCATGTTTCCAAAATGATGTCGGGTTATGTTAAATCTGTAAAGTCTGATAGCAATAAACACATTTAGTTGTATTTGACTTCACGCACTTTTATGTCATAGTGCAGCAAGAGGCTCCCAAGCTTTATAAACATTACTTAAATATTTAAAACTCTGGACTTAAGATTTAAATGTAAGGTTTCAGCAGGCTGGTGTTCATGGCAAATCAACATATGAAAACCACAACACAGCCTTTTGTTGATCGTACATGGAACTGACCCTTTTGGAGAGGAAGATTTTCTTCGTTAAACCACTACAGTGAGACAAAGCGTTTGTCACAAACACCTCAGGAGATTGTGACAGGTCAGCCAGGATGCATGACTGCAGGAGAAAGAGTGCTGTAACTGTCATCACAACCCCGGGGAAGGCAAGACTGTTTAAAAAACAAACCTCCAAACCTTCAAAACTGAAATAGGAATTTCACAGCAAAGAGCTGTGAAGTTACCCCCATCCCACAGGCTGCAAGAGGCAAAAAAAATAAATTGATAATTAGTTTTAGTTTGAAGTGCTTTGCTCTGTGGATTGAATGCAGTAACTCGCAGTCACCTTGTTTCTGATCTTCAGACTAATGCTCAGTTTTGTTTTAGCAAAATATTTTCTGTTGCATTTTAAAGTATGGACTTTTGTTGGGATGCAACAGTGCCTGTGACCATTGGGTGACGGCTGCTGTAGACTGAGGCTCCCCAAGTTCTTCTCTGCTCCCGCAGCTTTGTGACTAGGGTCTCGGGGGGGAACTCTGTGCTCAGACTCATGGGTTTCCCCAGAGCATTCTCCATTAAATGCAAACTTCCCTCTGCAGCAGCTACTGAGATCTGTCCATCCTGGAGAAGGCCAGGTTCTCCTTCAGGAGACAACGTACACCACTCACTGAGTCCTGACCTCTGAATCTGCAGGATTTAGTCCTATTTAGTCCATTCTGAGCAGCAATGTGGACCTTCCCTCATGCCTGGTTTCTGCACAGAACCAAGAGTAGAGTTTGTATAACTCTAGGTGGAGAGACTGATCACTCTGTGGATCTGAAAATGTCTTGTCTGGTGTGAGGCCTAGCGTGCAAACCCCGCACAGCACCTGAGCCTGTGAAGCAATCAGCCTGTTGCAAAAATCGGATGGGGGGCAGGAATGAGAAAGCAGACGGCAACAACCTCAGCAATCTCCCACTTCTAAACTAATTAATGTTGAAACTAAGTAAATATGTTAAAAACATGTTAATGAAAACACAGGACTAGAACAAAAGTCAAAGCTTGGAATTACTGGGACTCCTTCCATTGCCTCCAATGGATTAACATCCCACTGACAGAGTACTCCAAATTACAGCCAGAGCCAAGCAACACTTACACAGGAGAAAGCTAAAGCTTTTTCTACTCTGCTTCTAGTCTTGCAGATTTAAAATCATGAAAAGATAACGTGGGCAGAGTAGAACCCTCCAACTGCCAGCACTGAAAGCCTTCAGAAGCTGATGCAGACAGGGGTAGTTCTTCAAGCTGCTCAAAAAAGCCAAGGTCTTTTCCTGGGAGCAGGATCGCTCTCCTTTTCGTCTTGTAACACAAAGGAAATACTCTGACGGCTTTACTAAATGCTAATTTTGACAAGTGAAAAGAACAATATATTTTAAGACAGCCATCACAACAAGCTAACTTGTGAACTTTTGAGACAAATCTGATTTTTATGCATTACAGAGCTTATGAGCCTGCATCTTTTTTCTAATGTTAAATGAAAAAAGACAAACAATTTTGGAATTTTTCATATTCAACAGAAAACAATACCATGGGCTTTATCATCTTTTGCCCACTTGAAAATTTCAGAAATCTTTACTGATTTCTTAGATAATAATCTTTACCGAATTATACTTTGAGCTGTTGCTTTTGTTATATTCACCCTAGTAAGCAGAAATGGGTATAAGGTGATGCTCAGACATCTAAGTCATTGAATTTAGTGAAAAATGACTGAGTTTAAAAAGGAATTAAAAAAACCATCCAAACAAAAAAACACTTTATTTTCTGCATAAGCCCAGGATGGATTCACTACCATTTGGTATTAGGTACTGTAACATTGTTGTAAACTGTGGTATTTGCAGTTGTTGAGATAAAGTGTTCTACAAAACTACTCATCAAACTTTCCTCAACTCCCCCCCGTTAATTTGGAGATGAATATTCAAAGACCTTTTGTAACAAGGATACTAAGTAATATAGAGGGGAAAGTTTGCTGTTAGGAAAATGCACCTTAAAATCACATTTCTGAGTGTGATGCCACCTGTTCCCCCACCCCTCTCTCTCACACAGAGACAAACCCTAGCATAAGACCTTTCTGCTATTTTGCATCTACTTGAATTTTCTTTGCACATTCAGTGGATTAGTGCAACAGCAGATCTGGGCATGGGTTGAGATCTCCCTACTCTGGAGTCCTCCCTGCTCTGCTGTGTCTCTCTTCTAAAAGTCTGGTCATGCTTTTGACATATTCTCTGTTTTGTTAACTGTGACATTCAGCACAATCCACATGCTAACCCAGCTATTTACAAGACCTGCCCCACTACTGTGATCATTTTGTGAAGAAGTGGAAGTGAAGTCTCCATCTGGGTGGCTGAGAATGGAGAAAAACAGGCTCATGTTTCAGCTTCAAGATGAGCTATACTATACTATACTATAACGTTGTTATAGAACATAGAGATGTGGCCAAATGTTTCTGTTACTAATATTCCCATGGCAGTTGCTAAGAAGAGATAAAGCAGGATGCATGGATGTGCATATACACGCACCCCTTTATTTTTTCTTAGAAAGAAAAGGTTACGACTGTACAAAAAGTGATCAACTTCCTAACTGCTTAAAATCTTACCTGAGATCTCAGCTACGGGAAACATATCTATCTCCCAGGTAAGAATTAATTATTTATGTAATAGTCATTAAAGATGTAGAGAACTAATCACGGTGGAACAGAATGGGACCAGAACTGTTTGCGTCTAGTATTTCAATCTAGATTTGCAAAAAGCAATGTGAGCTTTAGTGACCTTTCCAAGTATTCATTTCAGTGATAACATTCTGAAATAATTTCCTTAGAGTGAAGAATAAAAATGGAACAAATACTGATGTTAGTCTGTGCATTAACTCATTAACTTTTCCTAATGGCTCCACTTACGAAGCATACGCCCCAGTTCAATGCTTCTTGGGCTGTTATGTCTCATCTTGCTACCTTGTCCTTTCAAAATCAACTGAGTAACCTTGCTAACGGTGCTTCTGAAGCAGGTAGTGATCTTTTTGCTTAGTGGCTGGTGGTACAGCATCTTTCTTGACCCAAATCAAATACAAAGATGGAAGAATTAAGTTTTGGTGGTGAGATCAGAAATATCTCTCTGATTTTAAACAGCTGCACGCTATAGGTTGCATGACAGTGGCCAGGATTGTCTAAGCTAGGTTACCATTTCAATACAATAATCTTACCACTCTGAGACATTGAATAACCTAGTGTACTTTTATTAAGTAAATGGAAGCAGAGGTTAATGAACATTTATTGGACCAACTTAACACCTTGAAATAACAGGCATCAGTCAGACTGAGGCAGCATACTGATAAGATCAAATTTTCTTTACAAATCTATGAGCCCCTGTACAAAAAATAAAGTATAAAAGGGGCAAACAGAAATAATTGTTTCTTCCCAAACCTAGGGCTGCTTCTGAGGTCATGTTCAGCACAAATTTAGAGCAGTCCAAGAGGCGCTCTGAATTATGCAGTGATATTTACAGTACTAGGAGGACCCTTTCTCCAGTTGGAGATTGAGTAAGGAAATTTTAACATTAGTTCTGCACCTGCATGAGTTTTCCTCATGCAAGCAAAACTTTCAGCTGAATTTATAGCAGCCTTTTGCCCTCTATGTACCATACAAATAACACAGATGCATCAGCAGGGTTTGGGCAGGAGGCTGGGGAGGATTGGGCAGATGGAGGCATTCTGGGCTTGCTCTATGCTTTCTGTAACTGTGTTGAAACTGGTTCATGGAGTTCAGGGTGCTGCGTGGTTTGGCTGTGTTGAAAGCCTAGGTGGATTTTAAGTCAATCTCTTGCTACCTAAGGTTCCTACAAGGAAAACAGCCAATGGTGAAGAGGAAGCAGGGTGGTTTGCTAATGGATGGATGTGCTTTACAGTATTTGTCTCTTGATAAAATGCTGTATGGTGAGAATAAAAGACCCAAAGCTTTCCAAGGTAGTCTTTTTACTGTGTAATATTAACTGAATGGTAGCTTCACTTAAAATAAGAAAAGCATTAGTTATATTAAATCACTACTTACTGTCGCCTACATAAGGCAGAAGCAGCCTCATGGGCTTACGAGTTTTCTTTCCTTACAGGCTGGACATACAGAATTTTCAAGGAATTCATATTAAGAGTCAAAAGTGTGTCGTCAAAACATGGTGGACTATACCCTAATTATCAAAATTATTTTACCTGTTTAGTGTCATAAACATTTGAGATGAAGAATATGTCACTGAATTCAGATACCAGAGATGCTTACCAGAGAAGAAGTTTGCATTTCTAACATCAGAAACACTCCACTGCATGATTTTCAGTAGGTCTTCTCTTTGTGCTTTACTGGGAAAAGAGGTAGTTTTGAGAGTGAATGAAGCTGTCACCTGGGTGAACTCGGCTAGTATGCAATACTACCAGTACTACCATTGCAACAGGTGATCTGCAAGAACAACTGCTAGATTGCCATCCAGAACTAAAAATGGCATTGCACAAATACTTGAAAAATTACCTCTTATGCACTATATAGTACACAGCTTGTACCCATGCCCTTTTAAAAGGGCTAAATTCAGAACAGATGAGCAGCTGCCATCAATGTGATCGGTGCCTTCTTGTTTGCTGATTTCCTTGCACTGGGCCTACACAGATTGTTTCTTATTAGCTTGTTTCTAGCACTCTGCACACTATATGCTCAAGGGATGCGGTTATGGTACTCGTTTTGGGACTTGGGTGTGGAACTGTGAATCCAGCTGTGGCATAAATGAGCTCTGTGTTAGGGTAAAGCTACGGATGGAGTTCCCAGCTGTCCTGCACGCTGTGAGCTTTGCTGTGAGGGCTGCACAAAAGAAGCATGTTGCCTGATTTGGCTGGAGCTAGGCTTTGCCTAATCTCTCCAAGAATAGAGATTTGACCACCTGACCTGCAGTAGGAGTAAGCAGGAGAAAATTAACAGCTTATGAACTTGATGATTATTGCCCCTGTGTTAAAGTGAGAACATTTACTGTTTACACGTGCAGTGGTCCCCCACACCTGAAACAGCCTACAGATCAATTACAGCTGATAGTTCAACTTCACGGATAAATAAATCCCTTGAGAACACTGTAATTTTAACATAAATGCTGAACTTCATACTATACAACAGTACAGCCAACAGAGCTTTTAACACAAATTGTTGTAAGGAACACCGTATTTCTGGCACCTAAAAAACAAGTGGTAATGCTTCTTTCTGTTAAGCGCTTTCAGGAAAAAAACGTAAACCATCTGGGCCAGTAAGGGCGTGGTAAGAAGGGTAACAAAACATAAGGTTAGCACATTTAATTAATTTTTCTTACTTGGCTCTGCACTGATTCTAAGCTGTGTCCCTGTGCTCCTGCACCAGGGCCTTCACTTAATAGACTTCAAGAAACCTTTTCTTGCTGCAAGAGTCACTGATTTGTTCTTGGAACTCCCTGTGATGAAATGAAGGACCCAAAAGCATTCAGTTGTTGAACACATAAAAGGAAGTATATTTAAAATAAAAAAAATTGGTCAGACTGTAGAGTCAATTACCATTTTAAAGGAATTTACAGGGCTGTTGTAGATGAGTCTTTTGGAATAGTCAGTTTATCGCAATGCCTAAACTGGTTTCTTCATTGCACAGTATTTTCTTTTAAAATGTGTGCATTTTTAAACAATTACATACATATTAAAAATCAGCATTTCTTTGCTTAAACTTAATTAAAACGTTAATACTCTCAGACAACACAGATCTGAAATGGTGAAACCAGTAATTGCCCCCTCCCACCTTACAACAAATTAAATTGAGACAAAATTACAAACACATTTCACTACATGATTATTATTAATAAAAATCATTTTTTTTCTTTTTTATAAAGTTGCCCAAAATGCAAGGGATGTGCATAGGTTTACAACTTAGTCAGAATAATATTTTACTTTATTCCCTTGGGTACGTTTTCCCATGAACGGAATGTACTTTGCTGTAGATTACAGTTTTTTTCAACACAGATACACCAACGGCATGAACGCTTGCGACTGTCCACATGCATTAAGAGTCAAGACCCAATTTCAAATTTCTAAAAGTTTTACAGAGTTCTTCAAAGAGACAGTATCACATTATCTGGATGTTACACAAAAGTACTTGAAAATACTATCCTAAAAAAAAAGCGAAGAAAGGCCTTTAAAATTTATGAATTTGTTTCGTAACCACTAGACTAATTATTTCAAATAAATAAAGGAAAGCAAAGTATTCCAATCCATAAAATCAGACTCTAAAAAGAATGTAGTGTTCCACCCCCAAGTTAAGGTAACAGAATCATATTATTATTACTATTAAAATAGATTATAGAAAGCAGCATCTATTTTGTGCAGTTTTTAGGGGCCCTTGAAATAAAAAGCTATGATTTCAAAAAATATAACATTCCAAAGGACTGAATAATACATATATTTAAAGATACACTTTATTAAAGTTCAGGAGAAATGATTAAAAAAAGATACTGTCTCTTTAAATTAGTGTTTAATTTTTTTTTCCCTCCTCCTATCTATTAGGACATGACAATAATTATAAATTTAGGTCACACTACATCTAGGTAGTCTCTAGGGGGCCAAGACCTGTTGCCACAAGGTCGGTAACGTAGAGGTTTTCCATGTATGAGGTGGTTCCCAGTAATGACAGGCTTTTTCAATTCTCTCGTGAGCGGCCTAATAGACCCAGGAGACCGGCACCCACTGCGACGCTGTACAGACGAGCTCAATGGCTTCCTCCAGGTGCCTGATTGTTTCATCGATTTCGTTGTTGATAATTGTTAGGTCAAAGTAGTGTGCATACGTTCTCTGTAAGATTTCAGACTCCTTTTGCAGGCGCTGAAGAGATTCATCCTATTCGGTGATCAGAAAAGGAAATGGGAGAGGTAAGTCAGATCCTTTCCTATTCTTACACAACACCTTTCTAGCTATTGCTTACAGAGGAGAGAACAGGCAAAAAAGCAGCAGGTGGGCACGGGTGGTTTAGAACCCTTACCTAATTCTTTGGAAATTATAAGGAAGAAATTCTATGTTTTCTGTCTTGAAGTTGACATTCAAACACGAGTTATTTTTTGATGTTACTTGACACAAAACACATATCTAGACTTAAAAAGGCAAGGCAGAGGATGAAAGCTTATAAAAGCAGCACAGACATGGAGCAAAAGAGACCACATATGAGTAAAACATATGAAGCACACGAATACAAGCTACTTGGCCTACGTCCAGGTAAGAACACAAGAAGCAGAATAGGGTATATTGTCAAGTATCAGCTGTTCCCAGTTTTGGTAACGTTTTACTGTTCAACATCAGTCTTCTGGGTTTACTTCCTTTAACCATCGCTTACTGATGAGGAAGTTCTCACTCCGCGTTGCACCGCGGTTCCCATTTCAGAGTACATCACTTCTAGCATCTCTCAGCGTGCTGTCCTGAAGACCCACTCCCGCAGTCCGTGCTTGAGAAGGGCCAGCTGCCGCGGGCTCAGTACTACAACTTCGTGTCCATTCCTTACAGGATCAGCTGCCTCCCATTTTGGGTGTGCGCTGCCTAATTCTTTGCAGCTTGTGATGCTACTGCAGTGGGCTTTGTCAGTTGGCCTGCGTTTCTGAGACAGAGAGAGCTTGCAAATTGTTTGTTTCTATGGTCCTGTAGTGGCTGTAAGTCTGAATTCCCTCCCTGCAAATTCCCTTAGAAATTCAAAGAATCATTTCCTGTTTTCAGGAACTTTGAAATAACCACAGTAATCGGTTCCTTCCCTCCCTGTGTGTTTGGGGTGGATGTAGGGCTAAATCACATACAAACAGCAGAGACTCCTGCTGCTCTAGTATCTGTAGGGTCACCCTACTTGTTCACACAGTTCTAGGCTGCAGAAAGTACAGACACAGCTCCTATAGCTGGTTTTACAAGAAATTATTTTGGGAACAGAATTCTCTCTGTCTAATAAAAGACCTTCCTGCCATCCCCTTCCTCCTCATTTATTTAACTTTTTTCCCAAGTGTTGTGTTTAAACTTCTGAAGCATTTCTAGCTGCAGTGAGACGCCGATGTGAAATGGTGGCTTTCAGGTCCTCTGGAGGAAATAACCTGTGCTGAGACAGTTCTCCTTCCATACAGCCATGAAACTAACCGCTTCCGGAGGAGGCGTTCTGAACCCAAGTTACAGTTCTGCTTCTTCCCGAAGCTGTAGCCCCAGATGGGGAGAGAATGAGGCCTCCGCTTGATAATCACTGAAAATCTCATTCAAGACAAATGCTTCTCCCATGCACCTTTGTATAAGGCATGCTGCTTTTATGGACCAACACGCATCTACAGCGATGCTTGGCACTTCTGTAGAATAGTGTGTGCAAAATTAATTTATTCCAGCGTCAAACTGATCAACACAGATAAACACTAATATTTTTGTGGAACACTTCATATGGCCCAGTGTCTTTAAGCCAAACACCTAGCTAAGTAATTATCTGTCGAGTTTTCATAGATTTTGAAAGAAGACATCAGTTTGTCAGCTGAGGATCTAATCTTTTCTGTTTAAATTAACCTATCATACTTGTCAAGTAGACATCCTACCTGTCAAGCAGAATATTTTCAATGCTTTAATCACGCCTAATTAAGATCAATTTTATATTTAAGGCCAGTTTTAGCAAAATCATACTGTATCTTTAAATGAGTTTTAACCTCATGGCATGAGACTAATGCTACCTGAAAAATACACACAAAACCTTAAAGCTGTTAATTCATATGTAGCTTTTAAACTGTTATTCAGATCTCACATCAGTGTCATCTTTACCATGTATGAGGGTGAACTTTTCTCATTGAAGTGTCTATTTTACTGTGACTGACAGAATAAAAATCTGAAAAACGTACAGCTATCTCATCTTAAAAAAAACAAACAAAAATGGGTAGATAAAGAAGAATGAAAGAAAAAACCCTTCCAAATATTAATATTTACCTTGTACACACAGATGTCACAAAACTAAGAGTTTGAAAAACATATTAGATTTTAATATTTTTCTGAATTAGCTGCTACTTGGTCTAACTTTACTGGAACTGAAGTGGGTTCTATTTTGGAATATCTAAATTTCCTAGACCACTGGAAATGTAAAATGCTACTTCTTTCATATACTTTCAGTAAAAGGTTTGGGATAGGCCATTGCAGCAACTTTCAAATAGGTGCAAACTTTCTCAAATTTGTGGAAAAAAGACAGATTACAGTTCTTGATCTTTGTTTTAAACTGAGGCTAAATGTTACCTGTGTTTGCTATAAAGTATCTGTTGGTACATTCAATACGGTGTCAGACTTGGCTAGGTGTTTCTTGTGTGTCTGTTAATGGCCATTAAGTGTTAATGTTTGGCCATTAAGTGTTAATGGCCAAAATTCGTCTTTGAAACTAATACTTCCTCAAAATTTTGCTGTAGTAAGTTCTTCTCAATTTCCTTAAAATTTCTTAATTAGATCTTGAACAGTGAAGATAGCAGAATATTCTCAAGAAGAATATTCTCCAGCAGCTGTGCTCTCAATGGTGTCAAGAAATAAGATATTTATCCATGTGTTCTAATAGCTGAAGACAGACAAATGCATGGCTACAGTGAGCTGCTTCATTCATTTCATATTTGGGAGCAAAACATGTCTCTTCTTCCTCAGCTCTCATGTAACAGGTATTAAATGTGGGTCTAGTTGCAGTGTGTCCATTATATGGAATAGACTTCTCTTTCCTATAATTAGCACTCATAGTCTGCTTTTCTAATCTTATTTCAATCTCCACCAAACCTGGGATGGAAAGGAGTGAAAAACAACTTTCATCCATGAAATCTCTCCCACATGCATAATGGCCACCCCTGATGTCTTCAGTCTCTTTCATCTCTGAGGGTTTTTTTTTTTTTTTTTCCCTTAAAGTACATAGGCCAATAGCTGCCACTTGTGACAGTCAAAGCACAGACTACCAAATTACTAGTATTTCTTTTTAAGGCTATGAACAAAGATACCAATCAGGCCTTTGCCAATTTTGTTCCAAGAGAAAAAAAAATCTCAATTTAAACAGCTGATGGACTGCAAACATCTTAAGAAGAATTCCTTTCAGCCTTTCCCTATATAAAGGGAGGAAACAGCTATAAGAGAGAAAGAAGCTACACATTGCTCAGTGAAGATTTAGATCTACAAAATAGAGCCTGTCAACACCTCTTTGCTGCTGAATGGGCAATGGGAGATAGAAAACACCTTCAGGAGAGAAGAACTATTCCACTGTTCCCTGATATGCACTCTCTTCTCTTGTTTTTACCATACTAATAACCTGATTTAAGTTTTTTTAGTGATGAGACGGGGGTACACTCTTGGAGATTTCCTGTATGTTTTAAATTGTTTTTGTGCTTTGCAGAACTGGTCACAGTGCACTGCTATGTTCAGTCAGGAAGCATAACATTTTGTCTCCTACCTTACTGTGTGATCCTTGATCCTCTTCACTGATTTTTACTATGAAGTTCATATGTACAGCTTTGAGTGGAAATTTTACTCTCTAGTTTTTTACTAGCAAATAATCCTTACTTGTATCATAGCACAGATATCTAAAGCCTTTATTATATTAAATTTTTATTTCAGTGACACAAAGTAATGTTGAATGGGAACAAGCAGATCTACATTCTAAAACTACTAAAATAACCAGAACTACCCTTTTCATCCCCTAGCTGGTACTTACAGGCAATTTTCTGCACCATTTTGGCAGCTATATACAATTAGTACGAGTGCAGGAAAATGAAAAGAAAAGCAAAGATGAAATTCAAGAAAGCATAAGGGAAAAAAAGGACAGTCATTTACAAAAGTGTTCTCAAAAGGCGTATGTAAAATAAACAAAGCAGGATAAGATGATAGACAGGGACAATCATTATGAATATGAAGCTTTCAAAAAGTAAGAATGAATGGGGAAATATGAAACACGTACTCTAGAATCTTGTTTGCTGCCTTACAGGCTGCTGATACACAGACATAACTTGCATATCTCTCTTCACGCAGAAGAGTAAATCTTGGAAAATATGACTCTGTATTTGGGTACGTTCTGTTGCTGCTACTACTATTTCCTGCCTCTCTTTAAGTTTAATTGATTCATTAATTAGGTTGTTTTTTTCAAGTGTGGCCCCAGTTCACCAGTTCTGAACTGAGTGCCTGAGTGAATCCCTATGTACAGACACAGTTTGGTCACAAGAACTTAAAATAAAGACGGTGTTAGAGCATGAATCCAAATATTTAGAATGTAGTATCTTACTTCTATTAATATTTCTTTGCCATGAACACATATTTCCCCACCACTACTATAAAAGGTGCATTTCTATCCTCTTCCCGGTATACCATGGAAAACCTTTTCTCCCTCATTAACCCTCCCAAATTTCTCTGTATTGTACCCTATAGCTAGTGGATTAAAAGCTATCTACCACTGGCAAATCAGTGAGGCCAAGGAGGACCATTTGGGAGCTGAAACATACATACAAAGTAACAAAACCAGGTAATTACATAATTTTACAGAATATCTGGTCTCCTTGGCATTACTGTAAGCACAATGACTGTCTGACACATCTTAAGAACTTTTTTTTTTACATGATGCTATGCCATTTGCTTACACAAGGACAAATTCAGTGTAGAATACAAATTTTTAGTGTTTTTTCAAGATCCTACTGCTTTATGCCATATGCCAACAGCAGCAGTTAGACAAACTGTTAACTTCACCAGTGTTGCTGATTTTGATGTCCTGAGACAGTTTATACGCTTGTGGCACTTATCAGTTACGGTACAGGTCCCTAAGACACAGTAAAATTACATAACTTACTGCTGTGGAAGTGAAAAGATGGGAGGGGGAAGAAGGATCTCTTCTTGGCTTTATGGTTTCACTGTTTGTTCTGGTATTGGCCGTTGTCAGAGCCTTTGTGAGCTGCTTGAAAACTGACAAAAATCCAACACAGAGCTACAGTAGCTCACTGAAGGGTCTGATAATTGCCATGGCCCATGCATGGGCAGTACATTTCCAGAAGCAAGCTATAGACAACCACTCCCTTCAGCAACAGTGAACTAGGAGAATGTCTCAGCTGCCAGTAAAACTGCAGCTTGAGGCCAGTATTTTTCACTCTGCTTACAATTTTAATAACCATTCAGGGTATTTGCATTTAAATATGTTTGTCTTGTTCCTTATTTTCCTGCAAGCCTCTGCAGTGATGTCGTAGTTTCATATTTGTGATACTATAATTAAATTTCTATAGAAACATACCAGCTGTAGAGACAGGGCTTCTGACTTTATTTTTGCATAAGGAAGGAATGTTTAGAGACTTGGAAGAGATTTATGGTCAAATCCAATTAATTAAATACCTTAGTATTAGGGTTTAAAAAAGGCTGAGCAGATAAAGTGTTTGTATAAGTACTATTTGCCCTGTTGTGAGCTAAATGCAGAATTGCCTGATAGCCTCTGAAATCAGTAGCAGCTTTCAGAGTGGCAACTCTGTCAAGTAGGAAATTCGGGATGTGGATCTGCATGAATAATTAACTTCATTCCACAAGCAATTACCCCTTTGGTCAAAGCTTATGTCGAATTCTTAGAGATTTTTTTTTTTTTAATTAATAAGCCTATTTCTGATATATATTTGTGCATAAAAATACTACAGGATAAAGGTGGGATCACAATGCAGTTATGCACATCCATTTCTTCAGTTCAGGCCATCTGTGATCTAGTGCTAGCACTACAACTCAGAACTGAGTAATTTTGCTAACTGAGAAATTTGTGCTAATGATTTGTCAAGGATTTGGAAATGGATCTGTGAGGTAGGGCAGGGAACGAAACAAAAATACATATTTTTAGAAAAATGCTGCTATACAACCGTCCTTTTGATTTTCCGCTTACAGACAAGGAAATGCTAGACCCTTATCTGCAATCTTTGAATCCCATCCTTAATTCTGTCTCTGATAAGACATTAGATTGTAATATGCCATACCTCATTAATGCCTGGGGTAATCGTAGGTGCAGCAATAAAAACAACAAAAGGAGCAAACTCTGCAGTTCTCAGGACCTTCAATGCCTAGGTTAAAAAAATGAAAATAAAGTCAGATATAATAGAAGAATCCCCCACCAATCAATGTGAAAAAAGTTTAGTCACATAAGCAGAAAATAGAAAATTATGACTTATAATTGCTGGTATTTCTTTTTCATTAATCTCGAGTCAAGACCTTAGTAATGTAGACACTTTTTATTTCATTTTGAATTTTTTGATATTCAAACCGTACATTTATCACTAATTAAAGAGATTTTTTTAGACAATAAAATCTTCTGGATTTTCAGAGAGGTTCTTCCCATAGTTTCAAATGGTGCAGAACTGTATTTACATTTTAAGCTGAATAGTTAACACCAGGTTAAAAAAAAAATCAGTGATGCCATAAATAGGTAAGAAAAGCAAACTGTATTTTAGAATTAATATTAAGTAGAATATCATTCTTAGTCTGACTTGTTATACAAACCAATACTTCTTCTCATTTTCTGAAACAAATGAAAATGTGAGGAAAGATGTTTTAAAAAAGCAGCAATAATAGTGAGTATAGCATTACTGCTGTAAATGCAGCACTGTGCCCCTGAACTGAACCTACGCAAAAGATGAGTGTTCTTATTAAAATCTGGACTTAATCATTATCTACTGTGTGACACACACAGCTGCCGTAAGTGAAGTTTTGCTTCAGATCCAAGCTATCAACTGAAGTGTAGGATAGTAAATATACATTCCTCAGCTCAACTCAAATATGTTGACAAGAAAGTAAGGCTACTAAGGGTCAGTTTTTTTTTCTTGAAAACAATCCATCCCTTTTTGCAACCTAAATAGGTTTTCATCTCTGCTCCTTGAAACCCATCTGTATATATATATAATACACGTCAAGCTCTTCTAAACACGAGAGAAACCCCATATTGTCAAACTCAAGGAGACTCACATAAGTAGGAGTACCAAGTGAAAACAGGCAAGTGGTGTAAGATAACTAATATCCATATGGACTAATGTCCATAGACAGGCCTAAAAGAGCTGAGATAGATGCATGAGGAAGCTGGTTAAGAAAGAGGCTGGCTAAATACATGCTGGAGGAAGTGAAGGAAAGGCAGCTGTTACCAAATGTAAATATACTCTAATCAATAATAAAACGGCTTCTGAGAATTGTAATGCTTCTGACCAAACCAAGTTGAAGAGGTTTCTCAAGAGAGCTTACTTTTAATAGCTGCTTCATTTGAACTGGCTATAAATGCTGCTTTCCTCAAAAACAGTTAAATGTGGGATTTTATTTTTTAGAACAGTACTATACCAGCATACTGTGTGAACTGAACTGTGCTAAATAATTTAGTCAGGTATCTTATTTCTATTATGAAGTTTTTAAAAAAAAATGAATTTTTTGAATCAAAGAAGAACGTGGCGTTCAAATCTAAATACTTAACACTGATCACAATTTAATTTCTTCCTCCCATTCCTTCAACCTGCTAGAGTAATATAAACATCAAACCTGTCCATACTCATGTAGTTCTACTTAACAAAATATATAAACACGTTCCTATGAACTGAAAGTCATGATTACATAGATGTTTCAAGGGAAATGTACCAGAATTTTCCACTGAAGATTTTATATAATGAATGAACAAACTATTCTTGTTTCTTGACAGCCTGATTTTCTATCCTGCCCTCTTCTGCAAAGTATAATACCGTAACACCAATAAGAGTTCATAAAGTAATGACACTGATCTGGTCATTGTGTAAACAGGAACGGTACCAGTAACTCATCACAAATGTTTCTGACATGGCTTGACAGTGGTATTGGAACCGAGTTAGTTAGGATCAAGACTACTCTCCAAAACAGCATCAGAGAGAAATTTTAGAACATATTGAAACATATTGATTGTCATTTATTGTTTTGTTTTTTTGACTGTATTGATTGTTTGCAGATGACACCAAGCTGAGTGGTGCAGTTGATACACCAGAAGGAAGGGATGCCACCCAAAGGGACCTGGACAAGTTTGAGAAGTGGACCCACATGAACCGAATGAGGGTCAACAAGTCCAAGTGCAAGGTGCTGCACCTGGGCCAGGGCGATCCCGGACATGAGTACATACTGGGAGAATTCACTGTGAGCAGCCCTGCAGAGAAGGACTTTGGGGTTCTGGTGAATGAAAAGCTTGACATGAGCCATCAATGTGCACTTGCAGCCCAGAAGGCCAACTGCATCCTGGGCTGCACCAACAGAGGGGTGGCCCTCAGGTCAAGGGAGATGATTGTCCCCTTCTGCTCTGCCCTTTTGAGGCTCCACCTGGAGTGCTGCATCCAGGTCTGGGGCCCCCAGCACCAGAAGGATGTGGGACTGTTAGAGTGGGACCAGAGGAGGGCCACAAAGATGATCAGTGGGCTGGAGCACCTCTCCTGTGAAGAAAGGCTGAGAGAGCTGAGAATGTTCAACCTAAAGAAGAGAAGGCTTCGGGGAGACCTTATTGCAACTTTTCAGTACTTAAAGGGGGATTATAAAAAGATGGAGAACAACTTTTTGCTCAATCAGATAATGACAGGACAAGGGGAATGATTTTAAACTACAAGAGGGGAGATTTAGATTAGAGGTTAGGAGGAAATTTTTCACTGTGAGGGTGGTGAGGCACTGGAACAGGTTGCCCAGAGAGGCTGTGGATGCCCCATCCCTGGAAGTATTCAAGGCCAGGTTGGATGAGGCCCTGGGCAACCTAGTGGGTGGCATCCCTTTCCATGGCAGGGGGTTGGAACAAGATGATCTTTAAGGTCCTTTCCAACCTGAGCCATCCTATGATTCCCTAGTATGGTAATGACAATCAATTGTTTTGATACATTTCACTGGACATGAGCTAAAATATTACAAATTTACACAGTAAACAGATTTTCATGCTATAGTGGTTGCATACCACTATGAACAAACTATGAATTCGATTCTGCAGTATGTTCTTCTAACCAAATTATTAGCAGAAATCTACTTCATAGATTGATACTTTGATGTTCCAGGGACTTTTGTCTGCACATATTACTGTATGCACTGCTTTACAATATTGATAAAAGTATCTATCAATAAGGTTGAAAGATTTGTGATGAGTCCCATTTTCATATAATAAGTTACCTGAGGTTCTACATCAAGTATTGCAATTAGTCCCTGCTCATGGATCTTTCGTATTGTTTCCAGTTTTGTCCCATACATTGCATCCTCATGGCTGCCATATTCCAAATATTCATTGTTTGATATATCCTGCATCATTTGGTCATGCGATACAAAGTAGTAATTTTTTCCATTTTCTTCATCTTTCTTTGGAGGTCGGGTTGTGTCTGAAAATAAAAAATATTTTTAATGCAAAAGGAATACTAGGCTTACATAGAACATTTTCGTTGTGATTTAACAGATTATCATTTGGTGATTAAGCATTGATAAACCACATAGAACAATGAAGTGTGAGCTGGGGGGAGGCAGAATGATATTGAGGGACATGTTGGGAAAAGCAGGAGATTAAAGGATGTAGAAAAGACAAAAAACAAAAAGTCAGAGGAAGAACACAAGGGCACAATTAACCTTTATTTGGTCAAGACTATAAGACTACATCAGCTGCTTTTAAGAGCAAACAAACTTCCCTTCTACAATTTGTTCTTCACCTTTGCCTGACAGGCAAAACTGATCTCACAGTTCTTATAGTTCCTAAACCATTCAGTTAAAATCCCCTAGGCACCACGGACACGTTTCATACCAGGGGCCAATACTGGGCCCAGTCCTGTTAAGATCATCTTTAATGATCTGGATGATGGGGCAGCATGCATCCTCGGCAAGTTTGCAGATGACACAAAACTGGGAGGAGTGGCTGATAGGCCAGAGGGTTGTGTTGCCATCCAGAGGGACCTCAACAGGCTGGAGAAAGCTGAACATGAGCCAGCAATGTATCCTTGCTGCAGAAAAGGCTAACAGTATCCTGGGCTGCAATAGGCCAAGTATTGCTAGTAGGGGCATAAAGTGATCCTTCCCCTCTAACTAAGTGCTGGCGAGGCCAAACCTGGAGCAGTGGGTCCGACTCTGGGCTCCCCAGAACGAGACAGACATGACCATACTGGAGAGAGTCCAGTGAAGGGGCACTAAGTAACTGAATCATCTCGTCTATAAGGGAAGGCTTAGAGACCTGGGATTGTTCAGCCTGGAGAAGACAAGGCTTGGGGGTTCTCATCAATGAACACAAATATCTAAGGGGAAGGTGTGAAGACAGAGCCAGCCTCTATTCAGTGGTGCACAGTGACAGGACAAGAGGCAATGGGCATAAACTGGAACACAAGAAGGCTCTGTCTGAACATCACGAAGCACTTCTTTACTGTGTGGGTGACAGGGTAGTAGCAGAGGTTGCTTAAAGTGGTTGTGGAGTCTCTCTCCTTGGAGATCCTTCAAAAGCCATCTGGACATGGTCTTGGGCATCAAGCAGTGTCCCTGCTTGATCAGGGGGTTGGAGCAGGTGAGCTCCAGATGTAGGGACCTCAAACATTCTGTGATTCTGTAGGCCATCTGCTCCTCTTTTCCCCACAGGCACACTTAGAGCCACTTGCCTCTCCTAATATTCTCTGACAAACTGATTTCCTTTCATATTTTTCCACTGTCACATTTATGCTGGTGACACCGCAGTTGAAACACCACATCTCTTCACAATCTAATCTCATATGACCCAACAGCCTTATCATAATTTCAGCCAAGGTGTTCAAAAATTGAACTCCTGTTCCATTATTAAATGTCTATTACTATTTTATGGATTAGATAGCAATGTTAGTGTAATTGAAGATAAAATTTCTATAGAAACATTAGTATTATAGATCACAGTTATTTTAAGGAATTCAAGAACAACGGATTATAGAAAATCTATAATATCACTATAATACTCAATGCTGTCATAGGTCTACTGGAATTAGAGTACTCTCCTAAATTTCCCCCCAAATACTCTTCTTTTGTAAAAACATTTCTGTATTTTTTTTCACTTATGTGGTTTTCTTCTTCTGAATGTGAATATGTAAGTCTTAAAAGTAGGTGAGAGCCTGACTGCTTGTGGTCAAGAGACAAAAGCTACAAATGTATTGCTTCTGCAAACCTATGTGGTAAGAGACCTGGCCTACTAATCTATTTAATTAACTACCACTGTGTGTGACATAACCTTTTGACCTTTAAGATCAAGTTTTCAGTAGCTAGATCATAAAGCATGACACAAAACTCTACACCCAACTTGAAGCCTGTCTTAGAAGCTACCTACTCTCACCATGATTTTTTGAAAGAATAGAGAAAATGAAGTAAAAATTCATCTCTGAGAGTTTGAGAGAATAATTTCAATTATCTAGAGTCAGCTGAAATATAGGTCAGGTTTCCCTAATACTTAAAGTGTGTGGTACATTTCACATGATTTATTTCAGATACCTAAAATGAGGGATTAACTTAGGTCCCTAAACACCAGAATAAAATATTATATTAAATGTCCTAAATCTGCCTTAAATTAGATACATCTATATAGTCTGATCAGATATGACACAGGAGTTAACAGAGACCACTGTTCCTCTGGAGTAGGGCTGCAGGTTAAATGATGTAAAACACATCTCTAAACATAATACTGATGCTTAAACACCTAAAATGCATCCTGATTCCTGGTTTAGCCTTTTCAGTTTTCTTATATAATCAGGGATGCAAGTCACATGCTTCCACAGAGCAGAAACCTAATGCAGACAATCTAAGGTATGGTCCTCATGGTATAGGTGAGAAAAGAACTAGTTCAGCTTCTGCCTCGCCAGGGCAATACACTTATTACTTTAGTTCTTTGTAATGGAGAATACATCTGGGTTCTTATACTTCCTACGGTTTCTGAAGTCAGCCTGAAACAGACTGGACAGATTTAGCTGATGGGTGGTCTTGTTTCAGAATGCCTATGCTTGAGGAAAAAAGGTGCATCTCCAACAAATCATGCAGTAGGATACGCAGTTCCTGCCATGGTACTGGTGGAGATTGTTGTGAAGGGAAAACGTCCCTATTCTCTTGGTAACAACCCATTTTGTGAGCTGTTAAGTTAATTACATTTTATTTTTCTTATTGTCATCTCTGGGAACTTCGGAATTATTTTAATATAATACCAGTCCTCAAGGCTACACCGTGAAAAGTAATTAAAGACAGCTAGATAAGGTAGACACTAAAAGTTTCCTCTAAATCTAGTTTATTTTTCTTCTCATGGGAATTATACAGTTTTTAATCTCATGGCTATTTCAGCCTTAAATAAGCTGTTAATGTAAAATTAGAACAGAAAAATGTAAAATGTTTGTTTTCCTTCTAAGTTAGCAACTGTTTGGGGTAGAGAAAAGTAGACTTAATAAGTGTTATGAATACTAAGAAACATTCAGTGTAGAAGTGGTATTACTTACTACCCCTCTCTCTGAAAAAACAAAACAAGAAACATATCCAATCTTATCACAGTTCATCCATCTTTAACAGAAGATTAATCTCAGTAGAAATGAACATACGTACGATGTACTGCAATGGGTACATGACAAGGACGCTACATACAATTTTTGCACTACATTGAACATTGCTACTTACGAGGAATGGGGTAAGCAAATCTGTCCGGGTGTTTTGTGATGAGTGTGTTTTTTATGTGTCGTCTTCCAACACCATGTGCACCTAATACACAACACAAAAATTAATTATACATTTTCTACCATAACGGGTTCAAAACTATGCTGTTATATTCAGAATAATTCAAAATTACCTAGTAAGACTAGTGTTTTCCTTTTGAATGCTGGCAGTTTTACTACTTCTTCATATGTGACGAGATCTAATTGATCAAACACTAAAACAGAAAAGAGACCCCCAGAGGGATAAGAAAAAAAGGCATATTAAGGGTGATAACTAATTGTGCTACAAATGATCATTTTAGCAAGTGTTAGATTTACAATACAAAGTAATGTGTTATGGAAAATAAAACCATTTCATTATGCAATTTTAAGAAAAGTGTTCATTAAAAAAACTGTTAAAAAGCAATAACACAGCTACTGAAATGCTCAGCAAAATTTGCATGTCCTTTCATGCAGTATTCAGCAGACCACAAAAATCAGCTAAAATGGCATGCCATTCATGTTTGCATTCCTAAGAAATAGCAATACTAAAGAAAAATCTGTAGACAGTGACCAACATGAATACAATATGAGAACATCTATTTACACTAAAGATAGGGATACTTTCATAATCATGTTTAACAAGAACTTTGAGAAATGCATAGAAAATACGGTTAATTCTTTGTGGTATTTCTTCTTCAAAACAGCAACCACATTAATTGTAATTAGAGTTCTCTTTAAACAGACGTGCTAGTTAAACTGACATGCTTTTAAAACTTGTGACAGAATGAAAAATCTTAACAAAAAGTGATGGCATTACATAAAAGAACCTCCACCATATTTAGGGAAAAATTGTAAAAGTATTATTTCAGAAAAAAATTCAACTGCAGTGAATGAATTTCATCTGCCTATCAATCTATTGTCAATTGCCAAGGTTTGTAATGATCGACAAGTCAAGTTTTGTTCATTAAAAACAGCTTCTTACTCTGCCCAATAACACAACATTTGTGCCTATTTTTGAAGAATTCTAATGAATAAACCGGGAGGCAGCTAACTGTATTTATAAAGATTACAGCAACGAGCAACTGTGAACATAATAACTAGCAAGAGTCTTCAGTTCATTTGTGCGTGCTGTGAAAATAGGGAGGAGAGACTGCATCTGAACTATGACATCTGTGAGTGTTTCCAAGTCCTAAGGTGGTGTATTCACCTGAACAATATCCTGTCCGTCTTTTAAGGAAGAATCTAGATATATGGAATATCTCTTCCCTCCCTGCCCCAAACCCCTTAGATAAGAAGGCAAGGGCAGGGGCTTTAGTTCGCTTACTCCAGAAGTTGCCAACCACCAAGAGCAGGTGGCATTCAGACTCTGGGGCCTACCAGAAAGCACACGTTCTTTGTACTAAAGTCCCAGTCAAAGCAGCAAAGGGTTTACTTAACATATTTCTTGTTATAGGGCAGATTTTAAAATTCAATGACAGTGTTTTTACCCCATAGAAAAAGTACAACTAATTTAATTTGGTCAAAGTACAAATTAGTCAACTGACCTACTCAACTTTTTAAGGCCTATGAAAAGATTTGGATTTGAAAACTTCCTAAGTCCATTTGAAGCATTTTGAATTTTATCATGAAGAAAAATCTCTTTCAACCTTTCCCCAAATATTACAGGGTAATACAAGCAAGAAGTTAGTAATATTTTTATTCTTTTCCACAATCCTACAAATACGGAATTCTTCATTTTTACAACTTTGCATAATTTAAATTAACTAATATTTCATTTCATTGCAGCAATATCTAAAGATCTACAACATGTTAAACAGTTTTACCATTCTAACCATTGTAGTATTACCATTCTAAAGATGTACTGGGAAAAATATTTTTCCCCACTAAAAATAAGAATAAAAAAAAAATCAATCTTTTATTTTCTTCTTGAACAAAACCACATTATGTTAGATACAAACAATGGGAGCAAACAACAGAAATGATACAGATTAATGCCTTCATCAAAATTAGTAGCATGGAGAAGATATGTCTCAGTCTACATGGAATTACCTAATGATTGTAGGGTTTTCAAACACAAAAGAAAAATGATTATTTTTAAAATACACACAAGATATGAGGAATACAGGACACATTTAAAGACTGAACTTTTAATGCTTCTGTGTTACTAGCTAATAAAGAAAAGGAGTTCTTGAAAGGAAACAGTAAGAAGCAAATAAAGAGGCATTGTCACTTGACAGGTTACTTACATGCACAGAGGCCATTGGGAGTAAGACAGCATGAAAAATGTACAGGGGTCATTGAGATATGGCTTGTAATATATTAGTAAAATAAAAAGTATATGCACAAAATAAACTTTACCATGCAATAGTCTAAACACAAGGCAAATAAATCACATTAAGAAATGATAAACATAGTTTATAAAAGCTTGGCAATTTTCTACATTATGCATAATATGAAGCACAGTTCTAGTGTTCTGAAGAGTGTTCTCTTATGGAGTCTTGCATCAACATTTCAGTAAAATAAATTAAAAAAAAAAAGTTATCACTGCGGCATATCTCTAGAGCATTTATACACGTCAGTGAACCTAATACTCAAAAAAACATTTTTTTTTCCTGTGGGCTTTGGTTCCAAATAGACTTTACTATGATAAGATGTATGACTGTGAAGATGTCTCTCGAAGGACAAAATATTCTAATATCAAGTATGGAGAAAAGAAAAATGTGATGGCCAATTTTTCTTGTAAAGGAGAATATCTTTGCTTTTATTTATAAAAAGTAACTGAAATATTCTCCTTTTGACTTCATAAACTATGTCTGATTGGCAGAATAATCAAATTTCTAGTTCCAGTAATATCCCAACATACCACAACAAAATCTTAGCTCTTCAGTTATTAGCTAGACCCACGCACTGGTCTTAGCTGACTATGAATTGTTTTAGTAGCTCATTTCCCGGCACCCCTGTTCAGTCTGTTCCCTGAGACAGAAGTAACAGAAAAGTCCAAACAGATTGCATAGTGCTAAATGATTTAACTTTATACTAAGCTATACGAGAAATAAATTCTACTTTCTTCTACAAGCCAGATTATGACATCTGGATTAGACTTCTCAGTTCCAAATTCATTATACTTATTCTGGATAGAACAGGAGATGTTTTTAATTCTGAGACAGACACACCGGAAACCTGCAAAAAGCAGTGTTGTAATATTTCTGATTAACAATACCATTCGTTATACAGTATTTTAGAGAATGTAAATTCAGTACTATCTTAGTTAAACTTAACAAATACATAATAGCATCATAGCATTTCAGTGAACCTCTTAATATCCTACATTTTTCATCATTCCCTGGAATATTACTGGCATCACCTTTATTACCTGAAGGACACCATGATCAATACACGTTTCTGAGAGAAATACTGATTCCGGTTTGTGCTTTTGTTAAATTTTTGACTACTTAGGGGGAAGGGGAAGTGTCAGATTATATTTTGAAAATAATAATTTTATATGTTAATAATTCTTATTTTTGGTAAACCTTGTGCTTTGATGATAAGTGTCTAAAAGTATTGGCAGTGGCAAGCACTAAGGGGGTCAAATCGTGCAACCAAGTGCTGTCAACCTTCTCCAAAATGTGCCCCCTAAATCAAGACGGGGAAGTTTAGGTTACCTTTCTTTGACAGGGATTTAATTGATACTAGGTATTCAGGAGCAAAACTAGCTCATTGTATTGTCTGCTCCTTCTTTGACCATCCTCTTTCCTTTGCTTATTCCTCTGTATCGTGCCATACTTAGTCACACGGATGTTATTAGCTATGTAGCTGCACTGTGAACTGTACTAAGAAATCTAACTGTCCTAAAGAAAAAAAGTGGCTTTTGTTGGGTTGTTCTTCAGTTAGTCCCGTTGACAGCACAGCCATGCGAAGTTATACTGGCGCAACTGAAGGGAGTAGCATGCTGTGAAAATGTATGCTGGGCGCAATTAGTAATACTTTAAAGCTGATATTCTCAAAGAGTTCAGGTGGCAAAATCTTAGTTTATTCTCAACAGTTTTTGTTAAGGTCATAATTAGTAAAACGTGGTTTAGTGTTACTGCAGTGAAGTGGAAGCATTAGAACAACCAGAATGGCAAACCAGCAAAAGAAAGGAAACAAGTTAAAGCTTTCAGTCCCTACTTGAGTCATAATTAAATATTTAGAGACAATACAATACAGGTTTCAGACTAACAAGTAACTTTGTATTTAACTGTGAACATCTTAAATGTGGCTGTGAGTTAAGGAGTATAAATGATAATTACTGTTCTTTGACTTTCCTAGACTTTATTTTCAAATGGCCTTTAAGTTGATGTAGGTTGTGTAGTACTGATGTATTATGAGCTCTGATACTGCATAAAGATTGTACACATAAAGAGAAATGTAAAATACAGACTTGTATTATTTTCAAAACAAATCAAATTTTCAGCAGGCTAGACAGAAATCCGAATCTCAGGATTCAGGCAGAAATCACTGCAAAGAGAAAAACTTCCACAGTTTGTTCAATTTGGTAGCTGTAAAATAGGAGGCTGACTACACAGTGGTTCCTATTATGATTGCAGCTGTAAAGCTTCAATAAAAATGCACCTTCATCATGTTTTTACATATATAATCTATAACCGTAAACACACGCTAACAAGAATGCTACTGAAAGTCTTCTGTATTGGACAGTACAGTACCAGATTGTAAAATTGATATCCTGTTGGTTTCTAGTGCTTCTTTAAATATAACATCCAAGACAATGTAAGTCCATACTAGGATATATTATGATACATTTATTTTGTTGCAGCTTGCCTCTAACTGATTCAGCTATACGTTTAAACAGCAAAGAACAAGCAGAGTGTTGTTGGCATAATTAAAACTTTATTTGTATTTTTGTAAGTGACTGTTTAGGTTAAAATAACAGTGCCAGCTAAACAATTAATGGCGAGGTTTAGATTGTAAAGATTTTAACCTCTTAAAGATACTTGCATTTTTTTTTCATACCTGCATTGTGCTTTGCCAAATATTTGTCTTTGTACTGCTTTTTTTTCTTTCCAAACCAAGTACAGCTGGCCTGTTGCTCCTGTTTGGTCTTCTCCATGGCAATACAAGCAACTCGCCTGGCATACGCAGTAGAAAGAAAAATTGTTGTAATAACTGTATTTTTAAAAAGCCATGCATGATGAATTAGAAAAATAAGATTGTTTAATAGCACAAGAGTACAGTAACATTTTTCCAAACTTTTATTTTTAATGACTTAAACACACTTATATACTAATACATTTTGATACATAGAATGTTCTTACTGGTAGATCATTAGAGATCACAGATCAAGGGAGCATGGGAGGAAAGGTAGCTACTGAAATGGTTGAAGACCACTGCAGCAGACTAGACTGGAAGAGCAAAGTCTAGAAAGGCCACTATGGTCTAAAGTTCAGGGCAAATCTTCTTGTGTTGTGGAAATGTCCTAAGGATGACCTTTAGGATGAAATATTGCATGTGTTCCTATTCTAGTGTACACTAGTATATCAGGGCTTGCAAGGGAGCTCTCGAGATTTGGTGAAATGGCTGCCTGCCTCTGTTTCTCTTTTAGCAAAATCTCCCTTAGCCAGTACAGGTGGTACAGGTGCTGTTAAACCCCTTTACAGCACTCTAATTCTTTATATAGAACACCTGTGAAATATTTTGGGCTGGATTATCCACACTAATAAACTTGGCTGTTAACACTCATGCTCCAGGACCTGCTTGCCAGAGTTTGTACTGATATATTTAAAACGTTTACTAAACAGGTTCTGCAGGAAGTTGTTTAAAGGCTCTGCATTGCTTTTGTGGAACTGGGTGCCATTGCTGCTTGTTTAATCTGTTCAGGATTCTCTGCACTGATTTCTTTCTGCTGTTTGGCTTTCACATGAAAAAGGAAAAGGGAAGAAAACCCCCAAATTCCCACAATGATGCTTGACTGCTAGCTACAACCTTATTCCTGCAGAACTTGCATGTCAACAGTACCAATGACAACAGTGTTTAGAGCCTAAAAGAGAAATAGATTTGACCACCTTATATAAACAATTTGTATGTAAACTCCAGTCCTGTTTTTCTAAAATATATCAGAAAGCACAAGTTTTAAAGTTACTAAAAGTTATTAAACCATGTACTTATTTTTCTAATATAACACATATGATATTTCAACCAACTCTTAAGCATATATGAGAAAAAACTCAACGCCACAGAAACTGAGGCAATATACTTTTTTTTTTTTCAAAAGAAGGAAAGATTACACAAAAATTAGCTATACAACAATGACAAGCATGAAAGACAAAAATGCAAGCAAAGCTAAATTCATTTTTATGGAAAACTTAAGTCATACCATTCTTGAAGTTCAGGAGAAGGAATAAGACCTGCAGTACCATTTTTGGAGTTCTCCAGTTTACCCTGCCACCAGTTGTGATCATCTTTGCTAATGATTTGGATAATATCACCAACTCGGAATCTGATGCCAGCTTCTTTGCAAGGAATGAGGTCATCCTTTGCTGGATCATATTCAAATTGTGCTCTGACATATATCTATAAAGAAGAGTTTATAAAAGACACTGCCATATTATTACTGGTACAGTATTAAGAGAAACAGATGAAAACTTGATCTGTGCATGTAGCTACATATACTGCTTGCAACAAGCAAAGGAAGAAACAGAAGGGCAAAAGCATAAGTGATAGTTGAAAATGGAACAGAAAAAAATATCAGCAAACAATGGAGACGTATGATGTTATTTTGAAAGCTCGTGTCTTGTACATACTGTAAAACGTGAACAGCAAAATTGAGCACATGTACGCTTCTGAATACTTTCTGTAGATCTATAATAAACTGATAGGATCCTTCAAATCAACATTAACTATCGTAAATCATTATAGACCAAAGGCTTATGACTTGAACTGCACTGCACCTTCCAACTGAAGTTCCATGATATGTTTTAAAATGTGTATGACAAGAAATATTACTTGACTACATAAAGGACTTAGGCTACATTACTGATCATTAGTATTTAGACTGAAAATTTAGTACCTTTTTTTTAAGATTAAAGAGGAAATCCACTGTTGGGCCTATCACATATAGTTAGTTGGGTGGAATCTACAAATTCTCTGTATAGGGTTTTTAGCAAAAGTCTAATCCTATATAAATGAATTGTCCCATATAATGACTGGAGTAAGGTATTTTCTAAGCAACATTAACAGAAGAAATTTGGATTTTGACTTCACAATTTAAAATAATATATAAATCCCTGCTTTGTGTGTTAGGGAGGCCCCAATCCTACAAAATAAAAATAAAAGCTATAAAAGCTATCTCTAGTTTTCATTGCTAATTACAGCCCTGATGCATCCAAAGATCTTAAAACCAGAATTAAATGTCATGCCCAAGATGGGTAATTGGATAATTTCTGCAGTTTATGAAATTCAAACATCATCCTGCAGTGACTCAGACAGCCATGTATACTCTGCTGCCGATTTCCTTACTAAGGATGACTAGATTAAAAAAAAAAAAAAGTTTTACATTGCAAAGTAATATCCTTCATTTAAACTGCAACAAACACTTTTCAACTCTGCTTAAAAAGCTGTAGCTATGCAATCTTAGTACTGTTCGAGGCACTTAAAAAAGTTTATTTCTGTAGAAATCCAGTCTGCAATCCAACATACGAATAAATTAACTTAAAATGACTCATCACTACTATCGTGTACCTGATGCATTTTTATCTATTTAGAGTTAGCAACTGATGGTAACACCAATGCAGAACTCAACTTGTAATATTCCTAATCTGACCCTTGTTCTGCTGGGTAGTGAATGTGTGACTTTAGATAAGCAACCCAAGTTCTTTTTTTCACCTGAAAAATAGGATATTTTAAAACCAAGTACTCTTACTTAGTAACTGGCTTACTCTGAGGTAGTCAGTATTGAACTATTTCCTTGTTTTACTTTACCCTAACTTAATATAGGTCTAGAAAAGTGACCAGTATTTTTACCGTCTAGAAACTTTTCCTTGCTTTTCATGTCCCTGTTGCAGTTTAAGACAGTATCTACAAAATCTACACCCAAAGACAATACTGTCTGTTCATGGAACATTATGCACTTCCTTATTTATACCAGTGTATCTATTATCCAAGCCCTTACTGTCTCAAGGATGACAAGCTACCAGAAAAAATATGCTGGGTCAATGGGAAAAGAATCCTGAAAAAAAAAAGGGTAACTATAAATGGTGCGAGTATGAGGGACACACTGATTCTGGTATTATTCTGATATTGTCCTGAACACACTCTTTTCTCCTGGGAAAAATACCTCATGAGAGGAAAAACAAAACCTAACACAACAGCTCGGAAGGTCTGTCACAAAGCCTCTTCAGAACTACATTCACACAGCCTGAAACTTCAGAAGACAACTGAAAGTTGAAAGAACCAAGCTGTAAGTTTTAAAAATGGGAAATGAAGCAAGAACAATCTATTCTTGTAATAACCATTCCAGCCAACACAACCTGACAGTAATACAAAAAGATTTTCAAAGGCAACAGACTATGAGGTCCATTGACTCTTTTGAATGGAATTGCAAGAATTATTATAAAAAGCCCTTTGAGTCCACAGTTAAAGATTCAGAGGCATATTCTGGAAAGGTTAAATGGAGCAGTTATTGAAGATGAACCACAAATCCCTTGATGCTATGTGTTGGTTTGGAGGTCGCAGTTAAAAAAAAATATCTTAAAATTGCAAAGGGAATCATTGGGAATCATCTGCAGAGCCCTTAAGGGCATTCTTGAGGTTCTCTGGATGGAAGACCTTTGGTCTACAAGGACACGTACATTTGTCAGGTTAAAGTTACGAAGCTCAGGATCTGGACTTGAGACTGAAAATAAGAGGCTATCTTCAGACCTACCAGCGCTTAATAGAAATTGTACTTACTGTACTTCTTTGAAGAGCTTTGTTAATAACTAGTTATAAATCAAATCAAGAAGCTTTAGAAGCTTTGTCTGTACAATGTTTTAGAGTATTACACACTTGTACTACTAGTCTCCATTTCAGCTAAACTATAATATTTTCGTCTAAGATGAAAATCTGTACAGGCGACTACTTGACTGCACAACAGCAAGTCTATTAATGCATTCTGAATAAAAACAACATCTCAAGTTAAATTTACAATGAATTTGTTACTCTTGCATATATGGACACATGAAAAACGCTACTTTGAATTAGCCACAAACAAATGAGTTAAAAAGAAAAATGGAAAAAAAAAGGAACAAATTTTCTAAGCTTAAATGTTTTAGTTCAGCACATACAGAATATGAGGGGAAAAAGATAAGCAGGGATGTTCACTAGCAGCTAAATTTATAAATTCCCATGGAGGATATCTATTCACCTGTCGTCCTTTTGGTTGTGTTGTCGATGGCAAGTCCTGCAGAATAAAGCCAACCCAGGAGAAGAAATTTTCATTTTACTTTTTAAGGGTATACAACACCATTTGTTAGTGATTCATACTACATTACAGTAAAATGGTAAGTCAGACAAAAGTATAAAGCATTGACCCATTTAAAAAATACTTTTTTCTTAAAGAAAAATCAAACCCAGGCTGTTTAGCAGCAAGCTGAAGAAAGCAGGTAAATAGTTTAAGCAGATAGAGAATGTGCTTTTTAATATACGATTCAGCATCTTCAACACAAAAGCACCATCAAGTGAAAGAGGCTTTTTATGTGAATGCCTTTTTCCACTTAATACCTCATATTATTTTTAAAAGAGAATGTTGGCTATAATAAATACTAAAAATTGTATTATTAAAAATGTATCATGTGACAAATTATGCCAAAGAGTAAGACTATAACTATTAATCATATTACAAATTTGATTTAATTCACAAAAAATTCTTAATTTTTTTCATCCACACCATTATTTTTTATTGTATTAATTAGATGTACTTTACCTTGTGGCAAATCATTTCTCAATTGTAATGGTGTATATGTATTTTTTAATAGTTAAAGGAGTAGTTAATTAGGATTTTTTTTTAGGTAGTCCCATGACTCATGATATCGACAGCACTCTTACTGAAGGAACTTGCATGTACAGTTACTACATTGGTCCAAACAATGACAAACGGTAAACAACACAAATTTTAACATTACCATACATTAGCAAAACAGGAGATCAACAGCACCTTTCTACCTGAATACATACGAAACAGGAAGTACTTTGTGTTAAAGATGTGATGATAATAGCTTGGTTTGTAGTGCAGTTTAAAGCCACTTCCTTTTGCTTTTCATATCCAAGGCAAGGCTCGTATTTCACAAAGTATGTGCACGTACCACAACAGCAGAGGGCACACCAATTCGTTAACTCAGATAGCGGAAACCAGTACACATTCCAGAGGTCTCTCAAAACACAAAGCTTAAGGAATCTACAAGGTCTCGAAGTATTAACTGCACAGTTATTCTTTCTTCAAACACTGCTTCCAAAGTTTAGGATGGAAATAAGACTTCCACTTGAAACCTTTGCTTAGTTTTGAGGAAACTGCTAACAATGATTTAAGGATGACTGAAGTGTCACATTACAGTTATTAACATTTAACTCACTATATGGCTTTTAATGAGAAGAGTATGTCGGAAAAAACTCTTAGAAAACAAAAATGGGGAGTTACATATGCAATAACCTAGGTTCTATCAGCAGGACAAAATTTTCCACTGACCACACAATAAGTATAACAGTAATGGCAGATGAGCACCAACAAAACTTTCACACTTTCTCTGTGTGGAACTGGAAATCTTACCGAAACAGAATTGTTAGTGCTGCTATGGCCATTAGCTGGGGACTGTCTGGATGTAGAGGGGGAATCTCTCTGAAATAAGACACAAGGTTCATTAACAACACAACACTATCACAGGAACACAGATATATTTTTAAAAGAACAGTTACATCCACAGCCTTATAACCACTTGTGTAGCTGCTTCATCCGTGAAAGTTTCCACACTACAAACTCTGTAAATTTGAAAAGTTTGTTCATAGCTTGAAATTCAGGTTTGACATTTTGATGTGTCCTAGGTAAAAACTATTTTTATGTTGCCTCAGCAGTCAAACAGCTGAAAATCTGTTAACTCTCAAATCTTCTATGGTTGACAACACTAAAGGACATTAGCCATATTGGTGCCTTTGCTAAAGGTAACTACCTGGAAGTTATATGCTGCATACTTGAACTACAACAAGGCAAATATTCCATTTTAAAGAAGCTTCTAAATTTTTTCAGCCATGTAGAGGTCACCTTCTACTTCTTCTAACGTTGACCACCTTCTACTTGTTAAGATGTATCTCTGTAGTGTCTCAAAGACACTGCTGCTAATACAGGAGCAGAAAGTTGGATACTCTTCTCTTTCCTCATCCATTTTATATCATATTGCTTTTTAAAATTATTTTTTCCTTCCAACAGTCTTACGGGCTTAAAAACATTAGACTTTGCTAAAATACATCATTTAAAAAAGCCACCTTTCTTGAGTCACACTACCAGTGTAGTCCTACACTTCAGTGACAAGACAGCAGATGCAGAAATTCTACAGAAAGGATAACAGGACTTTCTGGCTGGGTTTTGCAGAGATAAGAAAGTTACTTGCTGAGTAATCTTTTTCTCATGCCATTTTGATCACCTAGTCCTTAATTCCGTAATATCGGATCATTGAGTTTAACTAGCCATCTCTTCAGGAAATCAAATAATTCACTCACGCATTGTGAAAAAATAAAAATCCCCTCAAAAAAATAGCCCCAAGGAATTTTGGAATACAATATTCCATATCAAAGGTCAATTTAGAAATGTTTGGTAACTTCATGTAACATCAAGGATAGTACATAAAAGGCATAAAAGGGGTAAAACAGTTTTCAAAGAACACAGTTACCCCGTCACATTTTATCAATATGAGTGCCTTTTGTGAGCAGATTAAAAAACAGAATTGGTGCTTAACTATTCATGCAACAGCATTAACCACGCAAAGATCCTCTATGAATATTCTCTAACTTTTATTCATTATGTGATACCACCCACAGCTATTATAAAATATCAAAAAACTCTTGTTGCCTTCATACTTGATGTGCAACAAATTCATTTAGAACTTCTACACTTCTTTTGGAGTCATTGCATAGGATTTCAGAAAGTTCCATATATAGTTATCTAGATGTTTGCTTTGATTTTAACACAGTTGAGGACAAATCTGAAATTATTACCACTGTAATATCATTGCATATGTAGGTCTGTACTCCTGCTACATGCACATGAACATAATGCTCATTTGGCTCTCGAAATTGTTTGCAACACATAACAAACTGGAGGAAATCAGTTCTAATTATATTTACAAAATCACTCCAGCATAACAAGTTTCAAATGTTCAAATGAGACCAAATAAGCTACTCATTATTGGAAAAAAATGCGTAAAGGAACCAGTAGTCCTTTTTTGTGTATTGCATATTAGTACCACCTTCATAATTAAATAGCAGCTAGGAGGTTCTTCTTTCCAAATAAAAAAGTAGCAACTTCCTTCTTTCATAGGCAGATCTTATTGCTTGCTCAGCAACTCTGGCTGTGCCAATTTCTCTCACTTTCAAGAAGCGATGAAGGATGAAATTTACTTTTCGTTGTCTTGTTTTGTTTGTTTGTTTTTGTTTTTAAACCTAGCTTGTTATGACTACTAGTCCAGTAATGGTTTGGCTAGGGAAAGCTTTGTAAAGTTATGCAGGCACCCAGGTCATTTGGAGAATAACAAGTTTAGAGCAATGTGAAGAATGATGCTATTTCTGGCCTCTCTTGAAGGCTTCTCCCTTTAAGGAAATTTTCTTGTTTTGAAAATATTTTGATTTTATTCCTCCAACAATTCTCAGCAGAACACTACTCAAAGCAAATGCTTGTCACAACATATTGAGGAAAACACACATTTTCAGTGCTATTGGTGATTTCAGTACTAATTGTAAGAAGTTATACATCAAACATATGTACAATATTTAAGGATTTAGTTAATTTGGCCACATTTTCAAAGGCATTTAGATTCTTAATTTCCCAGGGACCTGATCTTTCTTTCCAAAAATACCAGTCTCAAAAGTTAAGAGAAAGAATGTATTATGCACAGTCTAATGAGACAAGTCAATGAGCAGAGAGATCTTTGTAGAAAGCTAGGACTGCTTAGACCTGGACTAGAATACTTCATCTTTGGTTGTGAGTTTGTTCCTCCACTAAATCAGAGAAATTCCTTGTTCTTCTAGGGATAAGAGCAGAAAAACACTTGGAGGAACCAATGATTCTGCGTAGTGTAGAAATGAGATTTCAGTATTACTTGAATGTCTAGGCTTTCCAATTTTGTCTAGCCACAAACCAAATAACAAAATGGTACTCTTTTGGATCATTGCTCTTTAGTTCATGCATCACAGCTGAAGCCTTAGAAGAAACAACCACAATCATTTCCAAATGATGGCAAAATGAGTTTCCCATTGATTCCTTGTTGTTATGGGTGGATTCTGAATTACAAACCAAAGTGTCAGACACAATCCTATAGCAGAAGTCAATTACATCTCCTAGATATGGCCCAATCAAATTAGATGCTGACAAAAACAGCTACATTAATGACAGTGTTGCCATATCCACAAAAAACAAGACTTTCAAAAAATCTGCAAATACATTTCAATTCCAGTTTTGATCACAGAATCTTTCTGGAAGCATTTCTAACACAAATATAAAAAAGTTTAAGAGTATAGCACCAATGGAAACATTAAAAGGCTAAATATGTAAATCAATGATTATTATCAATATATTTTTAAAACCTCACATATATAAAGGCTTTTCTTCTTAATGAAACCACTGAAGTATTTCACAAGACAATCTGAAACAAAGGATGGTGCTTATAAGGAAAGCTCTTTGTTTAAAAAACAATACAAACAAAAAAACCCTTCCCTTACTATTCTTACATATCTAACACTATAAAAAGTTCAGAAGATTTTTAAGTACAAAGTAAGAATGCAAATGTTGCTAGAGCAAAATGCTTTCTCAGTTGGATAAAGTACTAGCTTAAATGTACAAAGAGCATATACAGCCACCAGCCATTCTAAGAATGTGTTGTAATAATTGCTTAAGTTCACATTTGTATAAACAGAAGTCTGCAATTTTCTGGGTATCTGAAGCAGAAAACACAACATCCTGACCACTGTGTTATCTAGATATCTTCGTAACTTGGTCCACATACCATGCCAAAGCCTAAGAAGGTGTTCTTACATTAGAACAACTGGATCAAGATTTTCTACAAGGGAACTCATAGTACTGTGTTTCTGAGCAAAGTCTACTCCATTAAATAGAAGGCTTGGGAATGGAATGGAAGGCACAAATGCAGTAGAAGCCAGGAATCCCTAAACAACTCGAAATTATTCAGTCAAGATTTTGAAAACTGCCTAGGGACACTGAAATCTGTCACCTACTATAAGGACAAGACTTCCCTAAATATGCAAAATTGGTTAAATATTTAGAAAACACCACCACAACACTCATCAACTACAGGAAAGTAGGATGTAAATCTCTGCTATTTGATAAATAGCTTCTTCTCAAAAACAACCCCTATATACCTTTGTATTATAAAGGCATATAGACAGCTTTTATATAAAAGAGCATATATGCACATTACATCTGATTATACTACTGTTTAGTTCTGCTTATTCAAAATTAACAAGGTATTTTGCATCCCAATGATGTGATCATGGTAAGAATCTTAAAAACAAAACAAAGCAAAACAAACCCAAAACAATTACTGATTCTATTTTACATTCGTCTGGTAAAACTACTCTGTTAGCATCAGTCTACAACTAAGAGTGGGCAGGAAAAATCAACAACATAACTTTCTAGAAATGTCCAAAATACTGCCAAAAATATCTTAACTAGTACTACTGGTGAAGACCCAACATCTCTGAACTTATCTTGCTGGAGAGTCCTAGTAATATCATTCAACGTCTATTTTTAGTCTGTGTCAACGGTAAAGAATATGATTCCTCATCTGAATTACAACCCTGAAAAATCCTGTGAAAGAAATTCTCTCTGTACCAAAGGACTAGAGGTGATTTAATACGATAACTTGAAAATGTTGGCTTTTTATGAACACTTCTAACTGTCAGAGCACTAGCCAAAGTCATAGATGTGACCAAAGAGGTGAAATAGACTCAGTTACCTCTGATTAAGTGAAGCAAAATGCCACAAAGTGTGATAAATTGTCATGCTATTTTTGTTTGTCTTTGATCACACATTTCAGTTCTGCTGTTTTGTGCAATGAAAGGTAAGATTCCTTTCCTCTCTTCTGTGAAATAAAGTCATGAAGAACCTAAATACAGAAAGCTAAGGAAAAGAAATGACCTACTACTACTAAAATTACATCTAATGGTATTAAAGTTGCATGCTGAATTTAATTTTCACCAAATAATCATCTTCCCAGGAGGTATATAGTTTCAGCAGTTTCTGTGTTTCAATATTTGGAAGTGAGATATCTTCTATTATTACAGCTATTTACAGCAAAATAGTTGATACATAAATGTATCAGCACACTCTAGAATTTCTGTTCGAGTGTTTTTTTAAAGCCTTTGTATCTCATGAAGAACTTTTGCTTCATATTTATACTCTACAGGTGAAAATTTGCCAAACGCCTAGTCTCTAAAACCTGTTAGTTCTTGTTGACTTCTAGAACAGAAGGCAACCAAAAAGCAGTATTTTTTTTTTTTTTACCCAAACAGATTGTTCTGACAATCACAATAGCAGCTTCTATATGTTCTAGCATCTGCTGAGACACAAAAACAATTAGGGTGAAATCACAGCTCTAATTAGGTTAAGGTATTTGACTTCAACAGGGATTGTGATTTCACTCTTGGAATTCTAATTTGGGAACTGTTTGTGCAATTAAGCATGTGGCACAGAAAGACTGGCATCATCTACATAGTGCATATGCCATCTGTACACTTAAATTGGAACTGTAACTCTCAAGTAGCCATTTTCTAGAATTTAATTCCCTTCAATTGCAATCTGGAACATAATTTTGTGAGCAAAAGGGAATTAAACAATGCTACTGTGCAAAAACCATAACACCAAGTTTCTAGTTCAACAAGAATTGAACTCCAAATCTGTTTTTCTTCTGTAATGGCAAATACCATTTTAGCATGGAAACATAATATTGAGCCACATGTAACTGTTACAGACAACCATCACAAATTTACCTCAACAGGGTTATACAGAAACAGATTCTTCAATTAACCCTTAACAGCCCAAAGCAGCAAAATAACGTTTCATACCTAAAAAAGGAGGACAGCTCCTCAGCTTAGGAACTTTAACAGACTTCCTGGAGAATGTGTTTAAATTGTAATTTTTAAAGGGGCTTCCTAAATGCATAAGTTGAGGATGCCCTCTCCTATTTTATTTATTTATTTATTTTTGTTTATATAGGCTGTAAAGAGTTAGTTAAGGTGCTGATGGGATGAATATGAAGGCAGGGCTGAGTAGGTAGGTGGGACCTACTCGTGTTCCGTTATCTTTGTTGTAAAATTGGTGTGCGTGATCTAACAGGACAGGCAGAAACAATTTCCCAGAAAGCAGTAACATTCAGCCATCAGCAGGCAGTTAGTTACAGGACTGAGGAAGAAATGGGATGGTTCATTAAATACATTACCTCACAGGATGAAGATTGCGTACGATAACTTGGCACAATCTTAAAGGTGATACTTCCACGCATTTCCCTCTGTAAAAAGAGAAATGCTTCATTAAAGATGCTTAATATAAAATCTCCAAATCACTACTGTTAGATAGGAAATCATCATAGTCTGAGAGCAGCTGTAGATTTTCCTGAAGTAAGTATTCAGAAAAGCTAAAATGCTGCAGCAAATTTGTCATTTCACTCACAAATGAACATTTAGATCATCTCTCATTAACCTAAAAAGATAAACATGCATCATCAGTTTGTTCACCTGACCAGTTTTTGAATGTCTAGAACATACAGCTGTATTTTCAGGAGAGAAATTCACGGATGTCAATCTTTTTTTTCTAGCTATATGCTTGTGATCTACACAGTCTTTGCTATAAAAGTGATATTTTCTTCTTTCATCATACATGTTAATGAAAGCATATTCACAGTTTCTGAAAAAGCTGCGTGTCACTTCATTAAAGGCAGAAATGTAAGAAATAGTCTTTCATCAAAATAGAAGATGGGGGTCTGACAGTTTGCATTTGCTACATTGTAAGAATATTCATAACAAGAAGTAACTGTAGAACAGCACTAGACTGTGGCAACGTATTTTCATTTTTGTATTTTTTTTCTTAAAAAACAGTTAAAATATAAGTGCCACCACATGGCTGACAACTGCAGAACTTGGATCTGGGCAGAAAGGTAACTTCAAATGTTCTTGGGAGTTTTTCCTTCTCTCTCTGTCTGGCTATTTTGTAAGCCTACAAAATACTGTTTGCCTGGATTTACTTAAGCTTGTCTATTTGGTTTTGGACACAACAAGAGGAATAGTGATTATCATCCAAGATCAGGGTTGCATGCAGAAAAAATCGTGTTATGGAATATCAAACTGACTACTAGCAAGGCCCAAGATACCATTTTCCTCCAAAAAGCCAGACTATTTGAGCTCAACATACTTTTTTCTTTGTAACTTCAATAACTGTAAGTCACAAGAGTTCTAAGTTGAAATAAGGGATGGTCCAGCTACATTTTTTCTGTATTACAATTAAGTATTGGAACTGTTTGCCAAAAGAGGCACCTGTCCTGTCAAATCTGTCCCTTGGAAATTTTCAAGGTCTGACCAGATTTGTCTGGCCTTGGGCTGAATTCAGTGCTGACCTTGCTTTGAACAGGAGACTGGACTGGAGACCTCCCAAGGTTATTCCAACCTGGATGATTCTATGATTTATTGTCTCTGTATTTGTATTGCAACCATACTAACAGTCACGAGAACTTTATTTTCTTTCATAGTATACTCAGTGACTGCAATTGATTTAGACTGAATATCTAAAATAAAGGCATGATCTTTATAGACTGATTTGGGATAAATACTAGGAGGAAAGCATTTTTTTTCTGTCATATCTGCAAGAGACAAGAGAAGATTCTTGCATTTCAACAAAGGAGACTTAGACATCAGAAAAAATCTTTCTAAAATGTAGAAGAGTTACACAGTAACTGCCCAGAGAGTTTGGGGAATCTCCACCACTCAGTATCTTTTAAGAGCTGATCAGATATACATCTTGCAGGAACAGCTGGGTGTCAGTGATCTTTCTGTGGGACTAAACAGAATAAATAAAATGACACATGGAGGTGCCTTCTACCATTCCTGGGCATAATGTGTAAAAAAGACACTAGAAAAAAAAAAAGAGGAAAGAGCTTGCAGAGTCCTGTAACAGCTGAACACATAGCTTTTGCATTACAGGCACCTGGTGGCCATCAAGAATAGAAGAAAAAGGGGAGTTGCAATGCAGTTATGGAAAATTTTGTCAAAGCACGACAGACAATTTCATAAAGAACGTGAGAAAGATTTCAGGCACTTACAAGCATTTTTTGTAGTTGTTCTACAGTCTGATTTGCCACACTGATTCCGTTTATTTCTCGTATTTCATCACCTACATGTAGCGTACCTGTAGAATCAACAAAACACACAATCACCACAATTACTCACACAAACTGTGAATTGTAAGACAGTAATGATATTCATACAAAGGCATAAATATGAAACCATGTTAAAATAAGTTTTTTGGCAAGATTCATAAAAGGACTTTGGTAGTGATGCATTAGAATCTCTTTGAGACTGCAGTCAATATACCAGCATGAGATGCCCAGGAACCTTTTATAGTTACTAGGAAAAACATCAGTTCCCTTACAGGTACACTTCAAAAACTCACACATTGAACAGAAAGTCCCCTGCAACTAGTTGGCTGGATATGTTCCGCAGAGACATTCCAGCATTTTATCAGATGACTACTTAATGCAGTCTGGCTTCTGGACATAGTCTTAATTTTATCTGTCAGACTGCTATATTTTTTCATTCCTCTGATTTGGATTTGTCACAACTACAGTATGAATTTTCTGTAGGTACACTTGACTTCAACTTGAATCTAGATGATTGGTGTGACTACCTACAATCTCATTTGATGAAAGAAACATTTACTTAGCTCAGGCAAGTCATAAACTGACCTGCTGAAGCTGAGATGGGAGTGGCATGCCACAACGTGTTTCTAAGACCCTACAAAAGATAAACAGCGAGGTGGCACCAAATGAATTAATTATCCTCAGGATTAGAAGCAACTTAAGAGGCTCTTTTAGATGACAGTTTTAGACTTGAGTAGTTCAAACCTACTCAATTTTCTAGCAGTTTTCCATAAAAACTTCTACGGTATGTGCAGGAACTTCTTACTCTTCATATATATTCTTGTCAGAAAAGAGTATTCTTGAAATTTATGAATAATTAGTCTTCCATACCATTTGTGGCTCCCATGACACACATGCTTAACCATCTAATTTTGGTTCCTTTTCTACTGACTGTGCTATGTTTACTCAGAACTTAATCTACCCATGACTTACTGCTGTATAACGCATGCATCTATAATAACAAAGAATGGATGTACTTCTAGAGTAAATGGTTTCCTTCTTTGTCTTTGCAAGCCAGAGTGAAGACAGTTTTAGGAAGTGTGTGCTTTTGCTCTCCACAGAAGTATGGGAACGCCTACCCTATTACAGAGAAGACAGAACAAATTCCTGGGGTCCCTAACCAGAAACGTGTTTCGTAGCCAGAAGAAAATTCTGTTACTTGGAAACTGAGTGACTGTGAATGTACCGCTGTGTTTTCACCAAGGCATCACCTGCATTTTGTTAGAACTGAATAAACCTTACCAGGGCTATTAAGTCATTTTGAGAATGCAGCACTGACAATGTACAACTACTGTTTTTCCAGAGTGGCTAAAGGGGAAGCCAGTAAGTCCTCTTCCTTCTTTGGAAATCCTATTTTTTTTTAAATGACATATTGAGTCCTCTTCTTAAATGCATTTTAATAATGAATTCACTTTTTTGCATGTATAACCCCAAACCAGACAATCAGCAGGAGAAAAAAAACACATTTGGGTTACAACACAAAGAGCTGCCACTGTCAGATCCCCTGAAAACAGTATTTACAACATGACGGGGTCTAGACAGAAAGTGAATGGATGACAGAGCTAAGTTACAGCACAGACACAAAGGTGAAAACCAAGACAAAATTAAAAGCTTGAGATCTAAGATACAATTCATTTACTTATCCTAAAAAATGCAGACAAGTCAACCAAAAGACAATTTTGAATAACTTAAACTGTTGTTTGCTTTTCACTGAGTTGGATCCTCTTGAAGGTGGAAGTAGACGGTATCTTTACAAGCCTATCTTCCTAATTCATCTTTCCCATCTTTTGAATAAGCTATAAACAACAGGACTAGATACAGCTGGCATACAGATGGAAGCAGACTTCACAGCCGCTACTATTTTGCTTTGTGAATTGAGCAGTTTGTGCTTAATAGTGCTAGACCTGAAATTATATAGCTCCTGTAACCCTCCCAGTAGATCTGTTACCTAGTCATTGCTGTTACTGCCTGGCAGTTCTCCATATAGCAAGCAGAGATAGCAGAAACAGTAACATTAAAAACAAACAAACAAACAAAAGCCACAGACCTTGTCTACAGGATTCAAAGACGTACTCAAGATCATTACCCAGTGACATTTGTGTTGTTCTATTCAGTAAAAATATTCTAAATTCAGGCAGTTAAATGACATAGTGAAGTGAAGAGGCACCTAGAGCACTAAGAAGATTAGAAACACTAAAAAAAGATGAGAATACTACAGAAACACTGAAGAATGGTTCAATTCCACTTAAACCTATGTCCACAGAACAGCTACCTTAGTTAGCTGAAGTACATATAGAATATATTACATTTCCCACATTTTCAGAAATAAAAGGCATTGTGTAACTAAAAAGTGAAAATATCAGGGAAAAGATTGCTTTACACTTTCCTTGTTTCATGCTTTGTTTTCCTAATTACCTGTTCCTAGCTTCTTTTGAAATAAAACAGTAGGCTTGAAGGAACTCTGGTCTGACAAATTATGTAAATTTTTCTGTTTATAAAAAGCAAAAGACAGCAAACTGGAAAAAACTAAAGTAACCCCTTTAAAGGTGTGAACCTAGCTTGCAGCTAATAACCTAGCAGGGAAGGTTATCTGTTTAAAGTTGGACAAAATCCAGCTAATAATTATTTTTTACACCTGATCTGTTCACAAAACCTGGAAAAAAGTAGTAGATTGGAGATGAGAAAATATGTATGCTTGCAGGTTTTGCTAGCATAATGAAAACTGAAAATAAAGATTCATGTTGTAGGCACTAAGGATGTTTTTATTTCATAAATTGTTTTTATAAGCCTCAAAATCAAAAGTACATTGATCTTCAAGAATTGCATGAAAATACATGGAGAAGCTTAATTTTTTTGTTGAACAAGGCTCCTCCATTTTTGCAAGGAAAAGTATTGTAACCAGTCTAAGGATTTTTATTTTTAAACATAGGATTAAACAAGTTTGGCTTCAGAAATAAATAGCATTTCAGTCTCTCAGTGAGCTATAACCCCATTCCTCTAATTATGGCCTAAATGAAACATAATAGGCCCTCATCTCACAACACAAGCAGACATCTACAAGTGAAAGGTGTTAAACGCAGTTAACAGGACTCCATCTAGATAGGGGTCGACAACTATGGAATAGTATCAATCAAAATGAGGAATATGTGCTGTTACACAGTTTGTACAAAATGATCTAAATCTTTTTTGAAAGCAGAACCATTTATGACACATGATTACCTTGCCGGTGAATCATTCCTCCGTGCATAATTCTTGCCACAATGCAATGGTTCAGCTCATTCATTTTTAAAGTGATTCCCTAGAAAAAGAAGTGTTTATACTCTTAAGATAAAACATTCAGCAGTGTGACTCTTGAATGGTTAAGAACAGTCAATGTTCCTAAAACCTTGAAGGCAGAGTATAAATTTTAAGGTAAAAAACTTTGCGACTCATTTAAATATGAGCAATGAAAACAGATGTTATTTATAGATGAAGATGCAATAATTTCATAAATCAGCATATAAGATTCTGGTTTGTTAAAAATGTAATTTTACATTCAAGTAGAGATTGTCCAGTTCAGTTTTACATTTTAAAGCCTAATCTAGTAACAACTCCTGCAAGTTTATTTTAAAACAAAACCAGCTACAGAGGTACTACTGCAATACGAATACATGCACAGCATTTTAACTGAAGGATATATATAGGAAGGTAAGGATATACAATGGCTGCTGAACTATTCCATCTATACTCGCAACTTCAAAGTGCAAAACCTTTCACTGAATTCAATATAATGCTGGTCTTTTCCAGCACAGAGTCAAGCAAAACAAACAACGAGGTTCTCCCCATACCATTGGTTCATCTGTGTTCTTCTGGAACTGCACCAGTCGAACTCGTGTTACATTCTCCATATCCATGTCACCGTTGGCGCTTTCTGGAGAATCTCCGTTTAAGTATGGAGAGGTGGGAGGAGGTGTAACTCTCAGCGCTTCATCACTGTAAACTTCATGTGCCACTACATCATGAGTTTGAAGTAAGGCCTAGAGGAGATTACAGCAACAAAATAGCATCATTTTCCACCATCTCTGTTGCCCTTCAGCACATTCCACATAAATACTTTTGAGGCTCTCCAGACATTAGAGGAAACTCAAGGTATTTCTACCTCACTTTCTATACAGGGACTTTTCTCTGAAAGGAGTCTAAGATAAACTTTATCAGACTGCAAATGCATATCCACAAACCCAGACTTTAAAATCTACACGAGTAAACATAATTTTCTACTGTAGATACCACAATGAAAATGAGGTTGCTTCCCTCTCCCCCATCTTCTCAGCACCTGCAAGGTATCAGAATTAAGTCATTATTGTTTATGTGCCTAGACACAGAATTAGGAAGCTATTTTTTTAAGCAAACTGTTCCATAATAATTACCTTACAAAAATGAAAAGGTATCCAGATCCCATGGTATTTATTATAATAAAGACAGACTGTGGATCAGTACTGAATGAAAGACTTTGTTTGTTTGTTTACTAGCTTAAGCACTTCCATACTCTCCTTCTCCTACAGCATGGCCCCAGTACAACTGCACTGAGTTCAAAATACTTGATGAAAGTTAAAATCTAAACCAACAAACTGCTCAAATACTGCTTCATTAATTTTGCTTTCTTTCCTGATGCAAAGAATGGTACAATACATAATTGATTAAATATATTTCAATATATTTGGTAAGCAGAATTACTGACTGTGCAAGTACTCTAAGCTAGGGCGAAGACATGAATGAAGCCTGTATAGCTGTTAAAAGTGTAACACATTATTGTAAGATGAAAGTTGGACAAAGTGTAAACATTTGCAAAAGCAGTATTCAACAGTACCAGACTTTTTAATGATATTATATTTCACTTTTCCCCAGGGTATCTTTAAGAGCCCTGGAGCATAACCATTTCATACTTGCATTCAACTCTTATCAATAAGTATATTACAGACAAATTGCTTCTGACCAAAAACTAAATACGATTTATATGTGAACATGCTTGTACTACTCCTGTATTAACTCATCAAGGATCAAACAGAGAAAGCTCCCACCTTTGTAATCAAATGGCTGGGCTTCTCAGAGAAGGATTGATAAATCCAACCTAAGTTCTTACAATATACAGTAGACATATCAGTCATCATTGCAGTTAGGTCGATATGTTATATATATAGTTAATATATATATTAACTATAATTACTATTTACTATACTTTACTATAGACCTTAAAAGACTGGCTTAAGCCTCAGCAGGAGAAGGGAAACACACTCGTGAGGTCTTGTACAGCCTAACAAGTTTCTGTGTCCTCCAGCAAATGTGTCCCACAACATCTAACGACTTAGCCACCCACATCGCCACCCACATAGCCACCAATAGTTATTACTATAATAACTATTAATTATATATATATGTTAACTATAGTTAACATTTTGTTAATTGTCATTTAAAAGCTCACAGCTCTTACAAAACCCATCGATCCTGCCAGGCTTGAGATTGACCACCTAGAATTGTTTTTGGCAGAGAAATATGATTCTGCAACATCTTAGTCTTCAATTAAAACGTTTAAGCAAAACAAACTGAAATAGTGGTTAAAAAAATGTATTTCTGAAGTGGAATTCAAAGCAGAAATGGGATTTACTTGGCCTCTATTAAATCCTAAGTTTATTCCTAAAATAGCACTAGTGAAGTGTACCATGTTAAAAAGACAGCTTCGTAACCAGTTTGAGTTACCTTTCCTCAAATCAAACTATAGTTAGGAATTCAGCATTATAATGATGGAACAGAATTCCCTAAACTAGCAATGCTCTGCTCACATTCAATCCTGTTTTTCCAGTGTTTCAAGCTCTTCTACATAAATACTATTTTATTTAAACATTGAACTGTATCTGCATTTTCTGTTTTTTTTGTCTACCACAAGCTCAAACTTGCAACAATTCCTCTACCTTCATCTGTACTACTTAAGCAATGTTTTCCATTTAGAGGTCTTGCCCATAAATGCAAGTCAAAACATTTCAACTAAATCAATTCTTAATTTGTTTTATTTAATTGGGTATAAACATTTATGTGAACACTCCTATATAGGTTTACAGCAAACATGCAGATTTAGCTTAATCCTGTATTTCTAAACATCAAATACTCATTCTAGTATCTGAAAGCTGTTTGCAGTTGCCCCAGGTAAGACCAGAGCATCCAAGTGCAATCAGGCCTTAGCTCTGGCTGTTAAAACCCATCCATTCTAGGAGCACAGTCTTGGCTTTGTGTGCAGACACTCTTTAGCAGAGCAGGATAATCTTCTGCACTCCCCTCAGCTTGATCTACTTAAAACTACTTATTCGACTTCATGCAGCTGCCTGTATCTGCTGTGCTCTCCACCCTTAGTATTGCATTTCATATGTAATTCAGTGCCTTATCTTTGTTTCACATCAAATACTTGCCTTGCTTAAACTATATCTTTAGCAATAATATATACCTTATTTAAGACTAAAATATGGTAATCGGAACATTTTTCAATCTTCACACTTATACTAGATGACTTCTGAATGTTTCAACAAAAATTTACACGAATTCACAAACGGACATTAAAGTGCACTAACCTCAATTTAAGCATTGAAAACATTTAATACAAAGACTGCTATTAGACGTTACCTAAAGACACTTATTTTCATGCATTTTTGTTAGTCCTGATCATTTAGATTTTTTCCTGTCTCTTTATTCCCTGCAGAACATATTAATCCTGCTGAAGATAAAAGTTTAGTGAGAACAACTGCTATACTATATTAAATGATCATTATCTACAAAGAACAGTGTAGGAAGGCACAAGATGACAGAAAAGACTTCTAATATTTAATTAAATAAAAGTCTTCTAGTACAGCAAACATTTCAATTGTTGCCACATACTGAACATATATAATAGAACCTGTTACAGAAAAAGCTCTTTGGTGCGTTGGTAGAATCACTGATAGCTATGTTATAGAATAAAAGCTCTTTGAAATTTGTACACAACAAACAAGATACTTGATGATCTTGTGAATGACACTTAAATTAATTACTTGCTGGAAGACTTTTATGCAAATTTACACACATTTATTCAAATCAACGTTCAAAATGTATAGAATAAATTCATAATTTATTCCTGTACCTATATGGCACACAAGAGCAAAACAACAAAAAGCTTTGAACTTGAACATCTCCAGTCCCAATAACACCATTGACAAACGTGTACTTTATTGGCTTTGATTCTGTTAAGTCCTATACATAGTCTAAACTGTAAACACATATAAACTTGTAAGTAAATGAGATAGATGATAGGGTTAGAATGAGATAGATACACCATTGTCTTCTAATTAGGTATACACATTAGATAACAAATAATTGTAAAATACTCTGTTATCAGGCAAGCGTTAACACACGTGATCTTACTTAATACATCGTGTTGCATCGGAGCTCAATCATTTACTAAGTAGAGTACTGTTCTTTATAATGCCTGGCAAACACATTGAATGCAGACTGACAATACTGTTTTACACAGTTACTTCTTTTCATAATAATATCTATTTTAATGGGTTTGTCTCTGAAGCAGTTTGGCAGAATGCCATGTAAAAAAAATAAATTTGTAAGGCCTGCAACCTTATAAAAGATGCATCTGGGAGCAGAAGTAGAATGAGAGAATGGGATTGTCTCTGACATCTGGAGGCTCTTAGGTATCTGCAGCCTAAAGGTATGGTGACAGCAACATAGGCTGACTTAACTGCTAGTTTACATGTTTGTGTCAGTCCTCCCCTTGCTCGTTCTAGCTCTGGCAATATTCCAGTTGTCTCTAATTCTTCTTGCTAAACTGATCATTGCTTTGTTGGGAGTAATTTTCTACCAGTTTAGCAGAGTGCAATAACTGTGTGCAGTATCAGAGGAATGTCAGAACAACTGCAAGGGAGAGGATGAAACATGGGGAAAACACACGAGACACTAACTATTAGCAATTTAGCTTGGGTTGCCATAGACTAACTAACTGAAATTATTCCTCATCAAAAATATTTGTTATGAAATTGCAGCTTTTTCACTATCAAAAATACCTTCTATAGAATTGCAGCAAGACAAGCCTGACAGCTGCTTTTAAATTTATGAGGATACGAGGTGGAAATTGGGATATCTAATAAAAGATGATTTCTGACTTACTTTTCTTGTCGCTTGACTTAATAATTAAAATTTCATATGCCATAATCATTTTTACTGATGCCTACTTTCAAAATAGTTTAGACTAAAAAAAAAAAAGCTTTCTCCACACTGCCTAATGTTTTTGCAATACTATGTGGTAATTATGCCATAAAGGTAAATAAAATTAATATCAGATTGCATTTACAGAAGCTAAGTAACAGAGAGTATTGTCTATGGTTGTTTTTTCCATGTTTATCTTTCTAACAGTATGAGTGAGAACCATTCTACCTTGTTTTATGTTTTGTTTCGAGCAAGTATTCCTGTTAAATGTTGATCCAGATTTGCTACAGGCTTCAGGAGAGGTATCATCCCCAGGAAAAAACATATCAGCATGTTGCAGAATACAACAGAAAAAACTGGTGTCTGCATTAGCAATTAGTGCAATGAAACAGTAATGGATTTACAGAGTAAAGCAGCTAGACTAGCTGCCCGATGACTAGACCTGATGTATACACTGTACTCGTTGCAGGAGTTTAAATTTCCGATCAGTTTCCACCTTTCCCTGTGGACTGTACGTCTATCAGCTGCTAGGTTACACTGGTTGAGCTTCTGGGGTACATCTTCACAATCTTTAATTTTACCTGCAAGGAGTCTAGTTTGCCTGCCCTGTACATGACACAAACCAAAGTATTGTAAGGGTGATTCAGGAGATTCATTTGGAAAAAATACTCCTGATCTGATCTAAAATAATAATACAAATGTACCAAGAGCTACTCTGGCCATCAAAAGAAGTTACTGGGACATGCAGCTACCCAGATTTCTTCTTATACCTGCACATGAGGTTGGTTTCAGGTCATTCTTTCTTGGAAATTAGGTATTCGGATTTACAGTAATTCAGCTTTCAGGTGAGCAGATTCCACAAAGCCCCCTGCATATAATTCTTCTGTTAGAGAAGTTCACAATTCATTACTTCCAACTGATGAGTGCAGAACAGATCAAAGAAAACACTGTTTTCTGAAGTTATGAACTTCATCCATAGCATAAACAAAAGAAATCCTTTAACTAGTTTAAAATACTGACCTTCAGTAACTTGTTATAAAGCAGGGACATCCTGCATCCAACAAGATTTTAAATATAAAAAGTATGTTTAAAAAATTAAAGACAAGGGTTAACATTTCCTTACCATGAAATGAGGTTGTGTTAAAATACGCTTTAGCTCCTTTGCATCATTGTTCTCTGGGTAACATGAAATTTCTTCCAATACCTGCAAAACAAACAGTAAAGATACCCACAGTAACTTTCTTCTAAAGAAAGCTATTAATCAATCAAATGAAACCCCTCACTGGTCAGTCAGTATATCTCCTAAAGACTATATAAAAGAACATTCTTGACAGAAAAGTGTGTAGGAGACTATCACCCCAATCCAAGAGGATAAAACACCTCATTTCAATTTTCTTACTTTCTGTGACAATAAAGAAGACATCTGATGGAAACAGTTGCTCTTTTTTCAATTGTTTCAATTTTTCAATTTTTTTTTCAATTGTTTCAATTTCAATATTCCTGTAACAGCTAAATATGGAGACAGAAGTAAAGCACCAAACTATAGGTCACATACACCACCACCACCAATTGCTACTTTCACACATGATCTCAGCTTATTAAAACAGCCACTTTAAAAGCAGAATTAAAAATACTCATAAAATGTTCTCTCCACAAATTAAATTTTTAAAGATATGACATGCAGGTAGTCCATCTGCTACCCCACCTACAAGCTCCAGTTTTTATAAAATCTGGGCCATACTTCAGCTTATCAAGGAGGAAGAAGCAAGTTTTAACTCATTTGCCTGCAGCCTGGCAATTTCACCTTTATTTTCAACATATAACTGCTTGGACAAAGAAAGCAGAGTTTTCTGCTTTGGGAAACAACTCCCAGGATTAGCTGCTAGAAAATTCTTCAGAACAGAACTTTGGGGTTTCCATCAGTATGACTTCAGCTATTAGACAGTGTTTTGAAGTCTTTCTGTACATTCTATTATAATAACACTGTAAACAGTTTTTTTCCATGACATTACTCCCAACAACTGATAATATATAAAACAACTATTTTTTTTAACTACTTGCAATAAATAAACAAAACACTATATGTCAGGTATAACAAATAGGAAAATCTGTGGTCTATATATGTTTTGTAACAATGGGCCAACTTTACTGCATCTCTAGGTTTGCTCTTCTTGTAACTGATACTTTTTTTCCAATTTATATAGCTGATACTAAGAAATATATATGTTTTGTGCAGAACTCATATGAACATCAAACTTCTGCTGCAGAGAATTATACTGAACATAACAGATACTGCATTTACCCAACATGAGTATTGCTTTTAATACTGCTATTGCTGCCACAAATGTTAAATGATGAAACCGAGTAATACGTGTGTGTATAAATATCTAAATATATAATTCTTACAGACACAATGGAATTCTACAAGTTTATGCAACATGTTATGTAACTTAAGTAAACAATGGTAGAATTCCAGAAATAACTCAGATTATGAGCCAGAATACATATCAGTACGTTAATGAAGACAGAAACATTCCATTTTAAATGATTTAAAGAATAAAACTTTCTAAGTCAAAAACATATTTTAAAGCCATTACCTCTTTGGCTCTCTGTACAGCATCACTTGGAGGATTCCTGATTTGTGGTGAAGATTTTGTATTTATTTTGTCATAAAGCTGAAATAACAAGAAAACAAACTATTGAAATCATATGCTACTTTATATAAAGTAATGATGAATCCTAACAATACCCGGCTTATGTTACTGTGATGAAGATGACAGTTGAAACTATCCCACAGATGTTTTATATACAAGATCTAGCAGCTTGGGGTTTTGGCTTTTCATTTTTAAACATTTCCTCATTTGAAAAGTGCCATACATCCAGAGTTTATAGGATGCCATGGGAAAGTTCAAGAGGTTAAGGGATTCTGCAAACCTCCCATGCTTTTCCAGCAGATTTACAGAAACTATATTCTACCAGAAGTGATCCTATGAACCTTGAATAAATACTGTAGATCATACATTCCGCTATAAAATCAAATTAAACTGCATATTCCACTTCTCTCAATTATTCAAACATCAAACCCTCCAAAATGTAGCTTAAATGAAGCTCAAAATACGGGAAAATGCTACGAAAAGCAGAAATTTACAAAAGCCTAAGTCTTTGAAAAAGAGAAGAAAAAACTATTCCAAGAAAAAGTGTTCACAATAAAGAGTACCCTTATTCTATCAGGATTTTCTATTGGACAGAAGAATGCTGATTTATTTAAATAGGTAATCACAAAGCTCCCAGGTTATTTTATTATTATTATTAGTATTTAGAGAGAAAGAATCATATGATACAAAACACATCAGCTGTCTTCAATTTCAAATTAGAGACAGATGGTATAGGATCTCTTTCATACAAACGTAACAGTGTGCATGTTTTAAAGGAATATATGTACACTTAAGAATAAACAGGCACTGTAATAAGCACTATTTTTAAATAAAAAACTTTTGGCTTACATTTCAAACAATATAAAGATGGTCACCTCTGTGACCTATTTATGTTAGACCACTTCTTTGAAATATAAGACAGAAGATACAACTATTTTTAGGATATTAGAGAAACTTCTTTCACAGTGAGGTGGTGAAACACTGGGACAAGTTGCCCAGGGAAGCTGTGGAACCTCTTATCCTTGGAAATACTCAAAATTCAGCTGCAAAAGGCCCTGAGTAACCTGACCTTACAATGAGATTAGTCTTGCTGAAGGCAGGGGACAGGACAGGACAACCCTGGTCTCCCATGGTCCCTACTAACATTTCTCTATGAATCTAAACAAACACTATACATAATTCTGCAGCTATCTTCAAAGGACAGTACTCAAATACAAAAAATCATGGATGGAAACAAATGTTCAATATACACAAACAATCTAACACCTTCATAAAATCAAAACACTGTAAAGGATAAGTTGATAAGATCCCCAACATTTAGGGTGCTCAACAAGGAGTTCTCAAAAGCTTTCCTCTGAGACCTTACAGCCCCGTTGTTTGGCAGACACCAGGCCTTCAACAGTTGAAATTGTCAAGCTACAGAAGTCCCTTCGTGTGCCTCTGTCATATGAAATACCATTAAGTTTTAGAAGAGAGATAAACCGCAAGGCATACACAGCCCAGTATCATCATCCAACAACTTTGCCTTCTGCTGCCAAAGCACTGCTGTACTCAACAGCCTTCATTGACCACTGCTGAAGTTCTTAAAAGCAAAGCTTTCTGCTAGCTTATAGTTCAGGAGATAACCTCTTCCTAAATAAGTAAACAAAACCCACCAAAACTCCAGTAACCCCAATTTAATAAGTTTCATGTTCATACACCTGTTAAGAAACTGCATCAAATTTCAATTGTATGAACTGTGTACTGTGTAAAGTGCAGGAGAAGCTGTTGAAAATGCATGATACACAGCATTATTATTAATTATACACAGCAATTATTATTGACTGCACTTTTCTAAGTCACACATGCATCTTAAGATTACTGAAATTACAGAAAAGTTAGCATGAAAATAGAAACACATATACGGCAATACCCCATGAACGACTCATCTTGTCCAGGTTCATGTCTTTATGCATTTCTAATGCATCCTTATGAGAATTTAAAATAATACATACAAGACTGTATCAAAAGTAAAATTTTAACTGTTCACAGTCACAGTAAAAATGAGAACATGTAACCAAGATATATATCTTTTAAAGCATGTGAAGTCCAAAAACTGCAAAAGGATGTTAGCTTGTTTAGCAATAAACCTACAAGAGAGTATTTACTTTGCTGCTTCTGATTGTTCCATTGTCACTCGTTGGGACAAAATCTGTTCTATAGTGGGTGTTGTCAAAACAGAGGATATAAGTTTGCAAAATATAAATCATTCAGTTTCAAACAAAGGGGAAGAGGGCTCAAAACTTTAGACAGTCAACCTTTTCAGGTTTTCCCTATGGTCAGAGACAAGCTTTGCTGGAAGGCAATTCAAAATTTTATCAATGATATTGAAAGGACTGTATTAAAACTATATATACATGAAAGGCTGGGCACATTGTTGAATGTGATCAATGAATATATTTCACAGTGTTCTGTGAAAAAAATAATACATTATGAAGCATCTTGAATCTACAAAGTCTCCTTTTCTTTAGGAGAAAAGGGACTTTTAGAGACTAAGGCACAAGAGCATCCTTTCACATGCTACAAGTATTGGAAGTCACAACTGAGATTAACACAGCTCTTAGAAATAATCTAATACCAGCAAAATTCCATACTTAAAATGTAGATTATGTTTAACACTCTTGATATAGTTTATTTTCACTTGTAATTCCTTTTTGATTCATTCGTACTTTTGCTTTCTAGCTCTAGCTGATTATCATATTTGGTTCACTCCATTTCTTCCAGTATTTCCAATACCAAAAATAACAGAAAGCTCAATGAAAATCTTCAGAAAAAATTAACCTTAACCGCTCCCATCTGTTATAGCAACTTAGAGGACAAAAAAGAGGCAAAATTAACTCAGTAAAGTTGTACTTTTCCTCTTTACTATTTTATTACTCCCTAAATGTTAAGTATTCAGTACTCTTTTACAAAACATAATGTATGGCATTAAACAGAAAACGAACAACATAATTGTAAAATGTCACAGAAAATGTAACCTTTGGAATTTCTAGGCTTTTGAATACTTGGCCTCTCAGTCTGACTCCTCAACACAAGTTTTCTGCATTTGCTACCCAGAAAATTATCAAAATTAAGAGCTTGCTCTAGAAGAGTTTAACAGTCACAACCGATATATTAATGAATCTTGATATAAAAACATAAATTGACATTATAGTTAATTAACAGAACAGAACTGCTTCTTAAAAAGACAAGCTTTACTTTAAACTTTGCATGCTAGAACACAAATGCTATGCATACCCACAACCAGTCAAGCAGTGACACTATCAGTTCACCAGCTTTCTTCGTAGGAGTTGAGACATTTTGTCTTCTGTCTGTAGAAGGGGAGTTCGTTTCTTCTGATGCTTAAAAGCAGACAGCGCAGAAGCCTAATCCACAATCAGGCAGGCGAGACAAAACAACAAACTTTTCTCTTCTGACTGTTTTTTCAGACATGGAAAAATTCCATTTTAACCCTTTCCTGTAACAGGAGTCAGAATACTGTCCAAACATAATCCCTGTTTAATGTCACACTCAAAATTTTAGGTATATCACAAGTAGCAGAAATTTAGCCTCACTATCCAATATAATCTTGAATGCAATCAAAGTTAGACCACGCAGTGAAATCAGTAAGTATTTATTTTATCGATCCAGAATCTGGAAGTTTCTGTGATGCAAAGGAGAAAGTTTTGTTAAAACAAAAGCTACTGAACTGCTAGAGCATAAAAAAATACGATCTTTCACTACTAATACACATTTTGTGAGGAGTCATGTTATAATTCAGATGGACAAAGACTGGGCTGCCAACCTTTAATATTAAATCTCTGAACTGAAACAACTAAAAATAGTTATTAAAATGTCCCTGCATATGTGCTGCTATACTCATATGCTGAAGAGTAGCACTTGGCACTTGTAGTGACACTCAACATATCTCCAGGTGCTTCACAGAACATTATGAACTCAAGACACATTTAAGAGAGATGCTTAGGGTCATGAGGCTAGGTACTGAAAATTTCAGAAAAAAAACACGGCTTTCCAAACTCCAGTAAAAAATTCCAAGTACAAGGTCACACTGGTTCCTCCTTTTCAATCCTCATCACAAACAGTTGTGAATTTCTTTCTCTTCTACCATTGAATCAAAGTGTAAGTGATGAAAACAGCCTCCTAAATAACCAAACATGTCCTTTTCTTCAACAGAGCAGCACTATGAAGGTCTCAAGTTGTGCCAGTGGAGGTTTAGTTTGAACATTGGGAAGAATTTCTTCACATAAAGGGTAGTCCAGCATTGGAATGGGCTTCCCAGAGAAGTGGTGGAGTCCCCATCCCTGGAGGTATTTAAGAGACATCTGGACATGGCACCATGGTTTACTGACTCACTAGGTCATGTTGATAGCTGGATTTGATGATCTTGAAGGTCTTTTCCAACCTAGATGACTCTATGGTACTATGATTTGATGTTTCCTTTCTGAACAATGTAGTCATATGCAACACGGTGATATTAAAGGAATGTTTTCCATCATTTTTAGTTTTATGTACTATCCAAGAATTCTTTGGTGGAGGTGCTGCCGCTTGTACAGCAAGGCTTACTAACAAGCACCCTTGCTGCTCTTTGCTACCTTTTGGAGAGCCCTGCAGTGGCACTCCATTTACCCCAGAGGTTTCATGGACTGCAGGTCTGAAAGAAATCTGTGACCTACTGAATGAAGCAAGCAGTAATATCAAGTAAATGCTAACATGTCAAATTCCCAGTTACATAATGGATAGATCGCTTTATTCTTTCCTCTTTTAGTTCTGTTTCAGCATCTCCTTTTCCATGCAAAATGTCATAAGCTCCCAACGGAAGTCTGCTTCCTTGTGATTCCAGACCCTCACAGAAACATTTCCTGGAAGGTAACAAATCCCACTGGCAAACACACTAAATAACAAGGTCACAGTTGGCAGGGCTTTAGCTTTAACTTCTGTTTGAAGGCAGTTTGTTCCTCGTTTTCCACTGTTATGGACTGTGCCTGAAGTTCACTGTGACTTAACACCAGTGATGTAACATTCATTTCCCAGCACAGTTCTTCAGCACGTTACAGCCCCATCCTGTATGAATGTCCAAAGCACGTTTAAGACTACTTTGTGACTGCTAGAGCATTACAAGTTACAGCCCCACATAGCTTTGAACTTTTATCCCTGTGATACACTTACTGTAAAACAGGAGTACAATCAACCTTTGTATTCAAACAACTTACACAGTGAAATGCAGTGCTGTAAAACAGTGACCAAAAGTACTTGAACAGAAGGTTTCACAAAGCAGAGTACTGGCTGAAATGAAGGTTTCCTAACACAGCATCCACAGAACAAGCCAGTTTGAAGCAGTCCATGAATTTTGTCCAGACAGAAAGGCTGGCTTCTGCACATGTCACGCCACAGACCTGACAGGTGCTCTCATTGCAGCTTGGAATTTGAGGCACTCACGCTTCTACTAACACTGACGGAAATAATGCCAATGGAAATACTCAATTTCTTTCTACATATTCACATTAATGCAACACAAATTATCTTTTACACAATGCTACTTTTAGAACAGAGTTACAGTTGCTGCTACCTGTGTCAAAATTAACATAAAAGCAGATTTTCTTATAACTTTACCTACAATAACAGGTAAGAGAAAACAGTGCCATGTAAACTCAATCAACCACATGCAATTTCAACTTCTACTCTGAGGGATCACTCCACATTTGGACTTCTTCACCTGTTTTATTCTAAATCAAGAACTTAACTTTTGAGGGGAGGAGATGGGAGAGGACACAACTGAACTCAGCAAAACACGTCTCTCTGCATATTATTTTGATTCCCACTGCAGACAACTGGCAAACATCCTTTACAGAGTCAAAATGACGAATTTCATTATATAACGTACACAAAAACTGAAATTCTGACCATGCAAACTTGACAGTAATGAAGCTAAATGCCAATTGGAAAACATTTAATAAATGTTTACAGCTTGTTAATGATGATATTTCTGAAACATGCAGAGGATACTACATATTTCTTAGTGGTTAATGCCTCACTGTTTGGAGAAGAAGGAAACCTATTAACCCAGTCTATTTCAAGAACTGCTAGAATAAAATTCCTTGACCCTTCAGCGTGCTAGACATGAGAACTGCCTGCCAGATGTGGTCCTACTGAGCTGCCAGAACAGCATCTTGGGAAAGGCCAAATGATCAGGGTTCATTCTGCTGAGGATGAATGTAAAGACAGAAGGCGACAGATATGGTACCTGTCTTAAGGTGGAACCCTGAAATGTTTGTAGGCTTCCTTTCAGAGGGAAAACACATCCTTTAGCCCCTGTGAAGTGCACAGCCAAAGGCCTGTATATCCACTGCCTTTGTAGTAACCCATGGTGTAAAAGGGAACCCAGACAGAAATCCTCATTGCATTCAAAGAGTCTGTCTCCTGGTAGTGACTTGATTACACAACACTTGGAAGGAAAGCATATGGCCTTTGCCAGTGTTGGCAGGAGGCAGATACCAAGTGGCATTACATACATTATCACTCAATATTTTATCATCTCAATCTTGCATTCACATATTTTGTATGCTTGGAAACAATAGGGGAACTAGAAGGTTAGGGTACAGAACATTAAAAAGGTTTTCCATTCTGCTCTGTAAATTAAATGGGGTATCTGTTGTAGCTAAACCTTTTGATCAAACTTAAAAAAGTGAAAACGTATCCAAGTTTAAATTCTGTCAAGAGGTTACAATCCTCTAGCAAAACTGCAGGCAGTCATGAAGTGTGGAGAAATCACACAAGGATTGACCTGAAACTGAGCCTATACAAATCAGTGCAGTTCCATACACTAAATCCACTGTGCTTATGTATGTGGGTGTAACTGTTTTTTAACCTGTAATTCTTGTACTGCTAGTTTTGACAAGCAGCAATTTTAGCTTTTGAAATGATACAGCAAATACTTATGTGTATCACGTGGTGCATTGCTCTTTACAGACTTTGCAGAACACCAAAGATCTTCACAGTTTTTTCTAAATTAATCTTTGATCTAGTTTTATTTTTAAACTTATAGAGTTGACAGCAGATTCAAAGACATGCTTATGCTTATACTGGCTCAGATCACACGGTCAGGTGTCAAGATGTCCAGTAATATCTGACTTGTAAGATCTATTCCTGTGCAAGGGGATAACTTTTTACTTTCAGCATACATTAGTTACAAATAAATAAAAAGAAAAATTAGCTCTACCAGAGAACTTACTCCTTTTCAACAGAAACCAGCACAGGCTATTCAATTACTACAGAAATTCAGAGGTAAAAGAGTTAGGAAAGGACTATACTTTTACAAAATAAACCGCAGTGTGTGTGTGTTTTTCCACCCTTTTAATTTGTTCCTTTTGATTTGCTTTACATTCACTGTGACTTTTTTTCTTTCTTTACTTGTGCCACAGAAGCACTGATACTTATCAATTACGTTACTCTTCAAAATCTTCCAAGTCATTACTTCCTTCTATTTAATTTCAGGTGTCCCCAAAATCTGAAGTGTCTTCTTTTTTCCACTGACTACCTTACCTTGTTCATGTACAAGGAATCCAGACTCCAGTATCTAACAGCACTAAATTTCATGATATATTTTATCATTAAGATTAATCCACTGATACAATGAAGTAGGACTCCAGCCTAGTAATTTGTCTCATATTTTAAAACAAACTTACATTAATGACTATCACAAAAATTCCACTGACTGTGGAAGCAGCAGTTCTCAAGAACTGACAGCAGATGTAAAAAGATATGACAGACAATACATGCACATAGCTTGCTGACGAGGAAGAGGTTGCAAAATTCCACATCATATGTCATATATGTAGGCCAACATACATTCTTCCAAATTGGAAAGTGTGTTAAACAAAGACAGGGATTGAATAACCTTACATGAATACACGCAACACTTTAAAACCGTAGTGACAAAAACGTTTTAGATTTAAGTAGACTAAGACATACTCCCATCTCCTCATGAGCTCAGTGTAGACATCCAGTGTACTTTTCAATCCTCCTCTCTAGACTACAAGATATCTTCCATATGTCATCTAATCTTTTTCTCTTTCAGGAACTCCCTGCCACAAGTCCCTCTAGCTTTTTGTTTTGTTTTGTTTTTAGTCTCAACTATGTTCCTGAATCACGACCCAGATTTTTCTTTGTTGACATTGTAAACCTTTTAACTTCTTTTGGAAAGACTGAAAGAAACGAACCTAGGATGATGCAACATTTCTGCTTTTACTTAGTACCAAAACTAGCACAGAATATCTGAAAATCAACACAATGAAAGTACCAGCAGTAGTGATGTGAAAGACGTAAGTGGTAATTATGTAGTTTAAAGAAGTATTATATGATGATCCTCCTCCATTATTATTTGGTTTTGAGCATTACTCTTTCAGGTGAATATCAAACAATGTAGAAGATTTCAGTGGAGAGCAACAAAACCAGGAAATTTTAGAAAATATGATTATGAGGACACCAAGCAGCTGATAAAAGTAAACATCAGCATCGTGGAAAACTAATCCCTCAACGCAAGAAGGGCTATAAAAAGACTTGTTACCTGGATCACACCTTGATATTTTCTACAGAATAACCTTTGTCCCCATCTTGCCCCCACTTTCCAATATGGGCAAGTAATCTACAGCATTACCTATAGACTCAGGTTAAGCCTAAATAGGCTTCAATCCCATTTCTGTCAGTTGAACTAACCCTTCAGGGTTCGAACACCATCTTGAAGGAGAGGATATCAATGACCATCAACCTCATTCCAGGGAGGCAAAGAACCCAAATACAACTAGGTAAGGCTACAATGAAGGTCTACAAAGAACATGGCTTCTCACCTGCTACGTGACACTGAGCGTATCTTGCACTGGGAGGTGTGAATGTTGGGGTTACAGCCATTTTTGTTTCTCCCTATCCGTGTAAGTCTTTTGTAATGACATACTGAGAATAAAAATATACTGCAGCAAGCTCATTAGTACAGAGAACAGTCAATGTGCACCAGACAACTACTTGAATTACTGAAGCAGGATGCAGTGAGGCCTGACTGACTTCAAAGACAGAAACGTATTTTACTAGGATGTTACTGTACTGCCTTTGGGTATCTAATGTAGTCTAAGTGCAGACAGAAATACCAGTCTGGAGAAAACTCCCAGCACCAACAAACCAGAAGCATTATTGAACGTTTGTGGACCATATCCCAGGCACTGTAGCATCCCTTCCAACTCAACACATTCCTTATTTTTTCCAGTTGTTAGAGTAAGTCCCAAGCTCCTGGAGAAGTAAGATCATCCAAGACTAAGAAGTTTTAACACGAAAAAAAAAAAAAAGATAGCCCTTATGGTTAAAAATAAATTGAAACTAATTTGAACTACACTCAACATAAAAAGAACTAAAGAAAATGTGGAAAGTCAACCATGAAAATGATCCTCTACATCTTAAAACAGTATTAGTGAAGTTCATTAAATGTTCCACAAGTGTGAAGAACGTGCTTTAGTGTTCTTTGACAGATCAGGGCCCACCACCATAAGAATACATGGTAATCAAAGAATTTTTAGATTCTACATACTAAAAAGTGACTACAGATGTATGCTTTTGCAATAACATAATGTTGATGTGCACAGACACAATGACAAACTATTGACACAGGAGAATTGATATTTGGTCAAGAGGAATGGGCTAAATAATGTTATCCTCATTTAAAGTATGTTTTTTTTAAGCTGTATTTCACTTGATGATTCAACTCATCAGTAGCATGCTTAAAAATATTCAGAAATGACAGAACATTAATTAGAAAGCAAACAGGCTAACTGCAACAAAACAACTGTTGCAGTGCCATGCAATCCAACCCAGAATTTTGCATTGTCATTAAGTGATAGATGCATACATTTTTTTCAAAAAATGAATCTTAATCAACATAAATGTTAATTTTATTTCTTATTTGCATTATCAGTCTTGTGTTTCAGAAATCCCATCACACATCAGTATTATATATTAACAAAACACAGAAGAAAAATTGTTTCTGCTCTGAAGACTAAATATAAGACAAATTCTCTATATAAATTTGTAAGACAGAGAAACAAGAAGAGCAAGAAAACAATGAGATGATGCTGACTAGCAGAGTGATCTACATATCCTGGGAACAGAGAAAATAACATTCAAGAACATGAAAGAAGTTGAAACTGAAAGGTATTTTAGAGAATGATTATGAAACAATGCAGAAGAAATTCTAGAAGAGACTCTGCCTTTTTTTTTTTTTCCCCCCAGATATGGCCTTCCAGGAAAGTTACCTTTTAGAGAAAAAGCATACTGTGCTGGTGATGAGGATGATCCAGTCCACCTGCTGAAAGAATTCTTCCAACAGTTCTCCCTAAGGCTTGGTCGCTGTTCCTTGTATACTACTTGGGAAAGGAGTTTCCATTGCAGTGGGAGACAGTCCCTCCCACTCTCTGGGGCAGAGCATGCTGCCTCTGCTGGTCTGGGAGAAAAGCCAGATTTGGTTCCCCAAATAGCAAGGTGCTATCCTGCCAACATAGTTTCTTTCTTTCAATTTTTTTTTAAACAATTATTTTCCATTTGCTTTTGTCTTACAAACATATCAATTAAAGGATAATTAAAAATAGGAAAACAAGGTGATTTAGAAATGAGAAAGATTTATTTTGTCTAAGCATAACATGCTCTGAGGGAATTTGGCAAGACATCTAGTACACATACACTTTCTGATTTATATTTGGGAAAGAAATGCATTCATGTTTCACTGAAACATGTTCCACTTACTAGTTTTAGCATAATCAGTATTCAAGAGGGTAAGGACAAACGTTGGTCAAAAAAACTTGAACCACACTATGTGCTACACATAGGAAATCATACTTATGCAAATGAAAATAAGGAAAAATGAGACAATTAACAAAAATATTTAAGCTTTTTATACTGAACTGCTGTGTTTGTTTTCTTTTCTGTATCACATACAGATATTCCACCAGTCTATTAACGGTTTAAAAGAAATGAAAGGAAAAGGGAAACGAAAGCTTTGTGAAAATAGAAATAAAAATGTCTCTTGATTTGCTTTTATCAAAGTGTACAACAGATTTGTCAAATTTGCTCAGAAAAGAGCAAAGCAGGGATAAATGGGTGAAAAGTTTTGAACATTTTCAAATGGAGAACTAAAATGTCAATCATGACTGACACTGCTGAATAGCTGATACTATAATAAAAGACATTCAAATGTCCTGCCAACGTCCAACACTGGGAGGGTAAACAGAGCAAAACAAAATAAACCCAGTTGAAAGTTTTAGCCAACCATGTAAGATACTAAACCGAGGACCCAACAACATTCTTTTTAGCAAAAGAGAAAATATGTTTCCTTAAAAGTCTGGACTTCAGGACCGAATCTGTTTGGATGACTGAGTTCAAAAGAAATATTAAGGGAACTCTGAAATGTGCATGTATGCATGTTCCTTTGAAGCGTTACCATTAGCAGCCAAGGAAAACAGACATAAAAACGAGATTCTCTTGAAAAATCAGTACATTTTAATAAATATATGCACTTTGAATATAAATTAAACTGTAAAGGGAAGAAGTAGCTAAACATATAGATATGTTTCAGATAGCTACTCCAAAAATTATTTCATCTCATTTAGGTAAAACTATACACGTGCAGTGTATTACATCAGCAAAAGGTAAAATAAAATTTCCTCAAAACTCATCCTGTTTCTATTTCAGACACATTTACAGAAATAGCAACACTTACCTCAAATAATCTGTCTATGAAAATAATGCAACAAACTTCTTAAGTTAACGGCCAAAAGATATCAGCCTAGAGCATGCTATCTGACTGAGGACAGACACGGACAAAGCACAGAGAGGCCCCAGTCACACAAAAGCTGATATTGTTCTCCCGCTGAGCAAAAATCTCACTTGTAAATCGAACGACATCTGCATTCAGAATCACCCACAGAAACTGTCCCTGGAGAGGTGACCAAACTACTTGACTCAATAGGAGAAAGTTTTCTCTCGTCTCCTTCTATGTAGGCAGCTGTGTAAAATAGCAGCTTCTAGTTTTACTTTTTAGCAAACCTGGCTTCCTTTGATATATTGATAGAGATCAAACACAATTGTTAAGATCTTCCCCATTAGGCACAGCCTTTGAAGCCCAGTATACTTTTCAAAACAGATAATCATTGAAGTAAAATCTTTTGTTACGATACAGAAAACAGCCAAAAACTAATGTCTCCAAAATTAGTAATCTCCTTACATTTGTTTCCAACTTCTTGATCAGTACCGCTGACAAAAGACAGCAATGCCCCCCAGGATCTTTTTCATGAAAGTCAATTAAAAAATCTTAATCATTTCACAAGGTTTCTAAAAACCTGTCAGTGGTAATAAAAGGCTGTTTCACTACTTAAATTTACCTCCCTTTTTCCATAGTTATTTATATCCTTTACTTAACTTCGTTAATTCTTTATGATCTAAACTGGATACCAGAATCCAGAATGAAACAATCTATAAGGTTTTATATAGTCACAAACCCAGAAATTTCTAAGTCCCAAACAGGAATGTCCTACAGTATTCACTGGAATTATGATCACCACATTTCTAAAAGAAGTGAGAAAAAATACCTGTCCAACCCAAAGTTACTCTTTTACATTATAAATATCTATTATTAAACAATATGTATATACATATATATTTACATAATGTATATTTCCAAATGCTTGTTTCTAGAAGGGTCTTTTCTTTACTTTCCTCGGTAAACAAAGTTGAGATTTTAATACTGAATTCTTTAACTTCTGTACAGTAAAATAAACAAACAACCCCCCAATAGTTTCTGTAAAATTGAAACTATTCAATAAGCTCACACGAGGACATGCTGATATATTGCAGTATTGGGCCTAGAGTGAATATAAATTATTTTATAAGCAATTGTCACCTTTTCCCCCTTGTTTTGAACAGCTTTGTCACACAAGTGGAAAGAGACTTAAGACAGTTATCTAAGTAGACATACAGAAATGAATCAACTAAGAACTATCAATGGGATGCTAAGAACCCTGCTTTCTGTGGCCCTCAGAGGTGCCTGTTCAGAAGACATCATCTATTTTGTGATCTATACAATCTGAAAAAAAACCAGCAAGTTTGCACTCTTAACACAGAGACTATCCTTTTATTTCCTCTCAGAAAATAAGTTAGTTCAGAAGCAACAGAAGGTATTTCAGCAGCAGGAATGATCTATAATCATGTGCCTAATCTAAAAATAAGGATAACTCTTGAGAAAGAGTAAGAACATGAGAACAAATTTAACTGTGGAAAAAGGCCAAGAAAGAGGAACAGCAGTTTTTAATGCAAAGTGACAAGTTAATGACAGATTACAAAATTCCTACTTAGTGGAATGTAATATTTTATAGGTGACTTGTTCTGGTGACTTCATTAACCCCAAATACTGGAGAGGAATAAGCGGTTTCCCCAAAAGAACTTCATTAAGTACAACTCAGGAGCTCTTCAAAGTTCTGAGAGAAACTAGCATTATATTAATGCATAAACAAAAAAGCTCCCTCATTCAAGTTTCTGAAATGTAGAACCTACCCTTTCAAATAACAGCCTTTAACTGGCTTCAGTCTTTCATATGTGCCTTTCATAACACTAGAATCTGCTAGAATTTTATTTTGTATTATTCTCTTCAGAATATCTTTGGGAAGATTCTATCATTGTCCTTACACACAGCACAATAAAACAAAAATGCTTTTTGATAGTGTTTTCTTCTCACAAATATGTTGTTATAGAGTGCATTTAGAAGTATCCCTTTCTAAGAGAATGACCATGACTTAAAAAGAATGGCAAACATGACATAAATTCACTTCATTTTTTTCCGGTTTAATAGGCTACAGCAGACCATTAGAGAAATATTATCATTACTGAAATACTATGAACAGACTGCTACCGTAAAGAACAGAAAAAGTAAAAACATTGCAGAAGCATGAGTTAATGCCTAAAAGACCTATCATGCAGCAAAATACTTCAACTAATGCCATCTAGTTTACAAAAAAAAAAAAAAAAAAGGAAGTTGTATGATGACATAATAGTCATAGAATCAGTCATAGAACAGTTTGGGTTGGAATAGACCTCAAATCATCTGGTTCCAACCCCCCTGCCATGGGCAGGGATGCCACCTCCAAGATCAAGTTGCCCAAGGCCCCATCCAACCTGGTCTTGAACACTTCCACGGATTATTCCCACCTACCATTCTTTGGTTTTCACAGTAGAGTGTTACCAGAGCATTCTTACTTTCAAATGACACTAAAATAGATGTTGTTCACCCACCAGTGGTTATTCAGTCCACAGGACTGCAGTATAACTAATCTAAAAGGAAAGCCCTCAAAATACAAATAATTGTTGACATTGGGTCCTCAGGGTCAAATTTTTTGCTCTACAGATTTGCTATCTTGTGTTGTAATATGCTAATGTAGACATAGCCTAGGCCTCTGTGGATTTGTTTCCTTCATCTGAGTGTTTTCTTGGTGGAATGTATAGGTTCCTTTAGAAAAAAGCATAGTCTTGCCTGAAAGCAAGTCATCTGTCTTCAACATGAAATATCCGTATACCCTGGAATCAAATCTGGGATAGTTTTTCAGCTGATTGTACTGGGTCTGGCTGGGATGGAGTTAACTTTCCCTGCAGCTGCCCATACAGTGCTGTGCTCTGCACTCGCAGCTAGAACAGCGCTGGTATCACACCAATGTTTTGTCTATTGCTGAGCAGTGCTGGCACAGCATCAAGACTCCCTCCAACACCCACACCCGAGCCAGCAGGCTGGGGGTGGGCAAGACATGGGGAGGGGACATCACCAGGGCAGCTGCCCTAAACCGACCAAAGGGATATTCCATACCTTGTGGTGTCACACTCAGCAATAAAAGGTGGGAAAAGGGAAGGAGAGGGGGGGGCCCTCGTGATGATGTCTGTCCTCCCAAACAGATGCTACACATACTGAGGCACTGCTTCCTGGGACGTGGCTGAACATCACTTGTTGATGGGAAGTAGAGAATAATTTTTTTCTTCCCTCTGTGCTTCTGCGTGGCCTTTGCTTGTTTGTTTTTTTTTTTTCTTTCTTTCTTTTTCCCTTTAATTAAACTAACTTTATCTCAACCCAAGAGTCTTTTTTTTTTTTTTTTTCTTTCCAGCATACTTTCTTTTTCCCCTCTTCTTCTGAAGAAGGGGAATGAGAGAGTGGTTGTGGTGGAGTTTAGCAGCCCAGCAGGGTAGAACCACCACACTACTTTTTGACCTTTATATTAGATCCTAATACTGTGTAGACACAGAAGCCAATGAAACATGTCCTTGCAATGAAATTTGTCCTTCCAAGAAGGTTTTGGAACTAAATAAGAGGGATGAACTGTAAGCTTGCAGTGATGCTAAAGGTCCCTGTTGTGACCAAGAGCTAAAGTTCAGCAAACACTTCTACCTCAAAGTTGAATGTGTGTTTTCCCAAACTCACACAATTTTGGAGGAAGCACAATGTATCTGTTTGTTAGGCCTGCTTGGTTACAAACCATTGAGAAATATAAATGGTATTTTTGCATGTGACAAGCTAGGAGGCAACTTTGAAAACAGGAAGTTCTTAAGTCACAGAAGTCTTAAGTCATATGCAAGCATTTTTCAAATATCACACTCCTTGATTTTCATAATTATTTTTGCAAAATGGAGCATTTCAATTTTTTTGGAAGAAAAATCTATGAATCATCTGACGTCACAGTTCATCTGGACATGTAGTCAGATGGCGAACTATGTTTAAAGATAGCCAGTGAAGAAATGGAAACCAGATCTTGATTATGCCGTATCACGAGGCACTAACCTGTATCTTTCAACTCTGTGATTTTTGCATGCTTTTTTGTGGAACATCAGCTGTTGTCTTATGTATTAATGGCTCTCATGAACCACAGGCTAATGTTGATTTAGATGACTGTGGCTATCACACACTTTGTTTAAGTACAGGACAGAAACTGGCACGATCAGGTGTTTCACACAGAAAAAATGTCATATTTTTCATCTTTTCAAGAATATCCATAGAATTTGTCTAGGATTATTACTTAAAAATAATAATAAAAAGAAGTCAATCTGCAGAGTTATAAAATTACATTTTGGATTTAAAAAAAAAATAAAATCCAGCACTTATCACATGAAAAAAGCTTATTATGATAAATTATTTTAAAGTACAGCAACTAATTCAAACCAAAGCATGAATCATTTACATATGATTAAATTAACTCTAATTTTTCTAAAATATTCTGTATGTATAATACAAAAATGTACTTCTTTTGTCAAGTGCTAGTTGTTTGTTACATTCCACATCTAAATAAATTAACTTTTGCTATGAAACAACAAGAGAATATATGCATGATGAAACCAAATTCTGGCTAATGAACAACAGATACAAAAACGTATTCAAACTGTTTATCTCAGAAAACTTACATCTAGTAGCGTGTGAAGATGCTGATCCTGGAAAACACTGTGAAGAAAATCTAAGTCTTTTTCACTGCAATCTGTAAGTGCATGAATTTCCTCCAGGCTGTCGAGCACCTGTGAGACTGCTCCTATGGGGCAATAAATAGGAGGGGAAAAAAAAAATTAAAAATCGATAGAGCAAAGACTCATGGCAAACTGAACTTTGGAAAAGGAAACTTTTACCTCATCTTGTATAACTGGAGCAGGAACTTAAAAAAGCCAGAGTTTTATAGGAAAACACACTGAACAAACTTTATGAATATCAACAGTGCCCATATGTAATTATTCATATTAAATGGTTTAACTGAAGGGAGGTTAAAACCTCTCTCAGGTATTTATTAAGTTTTGCTTCGTTGTACTTAGTCTGGTTTCCAACGATGTCTTACAAAGTCACTTGGGTTATCTGCCCAACCGCCTGTCCTTACCATTTTTACTTCAACCTTCCCTTTCTTTTTGAACTGTTGGCCCATTTCAAATACACATCCCAAATTGGTAGAAATTTGAAAGAAATAATGCATTCAAAATTCTTTTTAAAATCAGCATCTGGATAAAGGAGGGAAGACAAAGAAAGACCTGACTGCTTTGTCCTCTAGCGTAGGAATAAAAGGCTGTAAGGTTAGCTCGGATTTTTTTTTTCTGTTTGTTCTGCTTGCCTGGTTATCTCAAAACCAGATATAGCACTTGCTGTCTTTTGAGAACAATGGATTGTTTGGGTCACTGGAAGATGGGATGATTTTTATATGGGTAAGGGTGAAAGGAGAAATGAGGGATATGGAGACATAAGGGAAAACCAGGAGGCATTGTGAAAGGTGGAAATCCATGGGGAAAGTTCAACTCATAGCTGGGAAGGACAGAGAAACACAACATAAATCACAGTAAAACAGCCCATACAGATTCCTTGTGGAACACCTTGTTTTAAAAATCAGGTATTGATGGAGGCTGCCACTTGCTCGCATTACTAGAATGCTAACATTGGCTTACCTAAACACCTACAGCTCATGTCTTCAGATTTTCCACCACGGTATAAGCAACTGGTATTATTATTCAGTGTTAGCCTGTAAAAACGCCAGTTTTTGACAGTCAACTGCAGAATGTTCTCTCATAAATAAATTCTTAACTCTGGATACAGAATTCTACACATTCTGCACTTCAGTAATTTCTCCTTAATGCATTTTGTCTGCTTCTTACTCACTTGCCAGTGTCCTAGTTAAGACAGTCAGACAATATATATGAAATTCTAAAAAAATTACTGTATTTCTTGAAATTCCACCTGATTATATAAGATCAATTCTTATCATCCCTTAGGTGTTTTTGTAACCTACTGTATTTTCAGAATAAATAATAATAACAATTAATAACAATAAAACCCCACCCCACCCAACCACACAAGGAGTCAAGTTAATTCAGTTACTTCTCTGAAAACCTTAAAAAAATTGAATCTTAATTAAGTACAAAAAAAACTACTAAACAAGACTTGTGATGAGTAAGTTACAAATCCAGAAAGTCTTGTATCACATTTAGTAAAAGTCTTAACCTCAGATTGTCTTCTCAGTTCTTTGGATACCATGGTTAAGAACTACAGTATTCTACTTGCTCACAACTCATTGGTCATAAGCAATAAGAAGACTTGCTAATCCTCTGTCATTAAATGTGTCTGACTACTTATTTGCAACTGATTTATTAACGTAGGTTACGTTTCTTTAAAAAAGTGGTGGCTGGATAGCAAGGAGTAAGACTTTGTTTGCCTCATTGTAGTTGCTGTACATTGGAGCTAGTGTGCTGAAGAAGAGAAAAAACAGCTCCATCTCTGACAGTGAATAAGCATGCTTTGGTTAAAGGAACCTTCTATACTCCCCTGCCTGCACCACATCTTGCACACTTGGAGACACAGCAGGAAACCTGAGGAAATACAGGAACCCGGAATCTGCTGGTAAGAGCACAAAGAGATGCACAACTAAGCCTCAATGGCATGGAAGAACTCAAAAAGGGACCAAAAAGCGACTGTGCTGAGTTTCTTTTAACATTTTCTGTACATCAATTGAAGGTTGATGAACTTATAAGACTCTCAAGACGAAGGAAAGTGCTTGACTTTCCAGGATACAGTTGACAGAAAATAATTTACTAGAATTCCCTTCTATTTCTATTCTTGTCAAACTCAGAGTTTAAATTAATTGTTTTCTAGCAAAACTTTGCTTTCTAGGCTCAAAGCCCTTTCTACGTATTTGCAGTGTCGACTTTAAGGAAAACATGTGAGAAGATTCAATTCAAAGGCTTAGATATCCTGGAGTCTCGTAATACTGCTTGAAGGTGCTCGTAACCACAAAAACCGGAGCCAAAACCACAACCGAATAGAAGCATGCTCTAAGTTCTATTATTACTTCACCAATCACCAAACGCTTTGGACTTTTTATTTGACAGTATTATTTACTCTGGGAATTTGATTTTGTGGAATACTTTGTGGCCTTTCAAAGAGAAATAAAAGTTACTATTTCCTTAACATTTGCAACTGAACAATCTTTTGAATATCTGGAAATTCCAGAACATTAAACATTAGCTCTTGTTTCTCCTGCCTGTTGGTTGCACTGGCTGTAATGCAACCAATAGATGGCTGTAACAGAAAGTTTCCAAGAACATCCTTAACAAATTTGGTGGCAAGTTATGACAGTGACTTGATAACCTCTCAAAAATCAGTTTTTTTTTTCTTTTAATCTACAATCTTGTGGTCTATCTACTACCATGTCCTTCCATGTCATCACACATTTACAAATAACATGCACTTGCATGAGAAGAAGGCATAGTAGCAATAGACTGACAGCATATTATTATTTAAAATAGTGACAGAATAATTCTATAGGCATTTTTGTGAATTCCTAAACTCTACTAGAGACACTTGGTTCAAAGCGTAACAATAACTTTCAGAAGAGTTTTAAATTCAGGTAAAGATACTGTATAAAATAAAAATAGCCCATTTTTGCAGAACCCCTGCCCCTAAAAAAAGCCTATTCTATTTAAGCTAATTTCTAGCCTTTGAGAAAAAACAAACAAACAAAACAAAAAAAAAGCAATAAGGTGTAAATGCACTCATGTTTATGGTTAGACTATGTATCCTCTAGAAATACCATTTCATCTCTCTTCATCATTGAAAATGCACCCATTTTAGCCTCAGCATTGATGAGAAAGGCCTTAAGTGAGTTGTTATGCAGTCATACAATCTAAAGCTGAGATTTCAAATGATCTCTAGCAGTTACAGACAGACTATAAATATAAAAATTAGAAAAATGTATAAATATTAGGAAACTATAAAAAAAAAAACAAACATGAAATTGACCAATTTGACTGACTTTGAAGGCTCCATAAAGTAAACTTTGTTAGAAAACATTGCTTGTTGCCAACGAACTTCCAAGTAGCCTCAGCTAATTAGGTGAGATGAACATCACCCTGCACATCAATTTACTATAAAAATATGTACACATACAATTGTGCAGGACAGGTTGTAACGCCAGGGACAAAAGTAGAAGACTCTTCTTCAGAGTAACAGTAACAAAATCTGCACCAAATGTGGTTCTGTTGTGGTACTTGTGGATCCTACTGTAATTGCATGTTCCCAGTGTGTGCAAAGGAGCAGTGGTATTCCGGGCTGTATGCATAACCTCATTTTTCCTGTATTCCCATAAGACTATCTAAGAAAGGATGGCTGTGACTATTCACAGTTCCTTTGGTGTTGACATCTCTGAAAGGCTGAAAACTATGGGTTCTCACCACATTAAAAAAAAACCAAACAGCCAGACAAATAAACAAAAAACAGCCAGAATGCTTACAATAGTCTTCTGCAGTCATTACTAGTACATGAAACTTCTTTCACAATTAGTAGAATGACTTTTTAAGAATAATACCAAATTGCTTTTAAGAAGATGGGAAGATGAATTGAGTACCTTTCTTCTCATTGAAGCAGATCTATATTATTTGTCAGTTAGACCTATCTGCCTTATGAGACAGTGACTTGGCATTATTTCTTTACCCATTGTGTTGTCAAAGTTATCACAGGTATTTCCTGCAGATTCTATTACCTAATTTAGGAAAGACGGCCATTCAGAAACAGTTCTCTCTGAATTCTATCTCTAGAGTCTTCATAGTTCTCATACAGTGCCCGATTATCACCTGGGGTTAGAGCATCATGGACACTGGTTCATCAAGTTGCAAGTAGAAAAAGCTTTGGTGAAGCACAGTACTGTTACTGCATCCTGGCATCTAGCTGTTCTAACCTGGAGCAAGTGGTTTGGCTAGAAACTGATCTTTAGAGGTATAAAGTAGTTGTTCACTGCTTCTCTTGAAAAGAAAAAGTATCTTGAAAATACTATTCTAAGAAATAGTCTCGATATTCTACAACAGAAATATGTCTCCACCACAAAACACCCAGAAAATTTGCTTTTTGGAAGCTCACAAAACAGGGCAGGTAGAACTGACTTCCTGTATTATGCAACAGGCAGCAGGGAGAATTACTAGCTTCCTTTCATGTAGCACTGATACGTGATAGTGTATGACTAAAAGAGGGCTTAGGTAAAAATACTTAGATCTTGCTGCTAAACACAGAGACTGCCTGGCAAACACATTCTGAGAGAGAAAAAAAAATGAAATCTTATTTTTGTTTAATATTGACAACTACGCATGCACTTTGAAGCCTTGGTCAGTTGTAAACCCTCCTCTGAGCAATGTAAATTTGTGAAAGGAAGCCTGACCTTGTTTAAGTATATAACACTATAAAACGGTGACCTTTTTGCAAGTCTCCTGCAATTAGTACTCCAGAAAATGACTCTGCAGAAGACATTAATAGCCATTATAATAATAGTACACTTTTATTAAAGTGACACTGGCAAGATCCCAACCCCCTGGATATGTAGAACTGTATCGTATTATGTTAATTTCCCCACACCAACTACTAATTTTAATCCTGCTCATTCTCATAAACTGTCTTAATTTGGAACAATTCTTCAGCTATTCTACATGTTATTCTACAGGTATGTAACTATGCCTTAGAGATTTTACAGAGGCATTTAAATGACTAACCAAAGATTAGCTGCTATTTGTAGTTTCCCTACATACCACAACTCTGTCCTTATGCCAGTCAATCTAAAATCAACACAAGCTGCTTTTGCCTACTTCATCTCTTGGCTGTCTTCTTGTGTGAAGCCACTGGAGATGAAACTAAAGAACAATCCTGGGTCTCAAAGCAAAGGCGTTTTAGAAGGCTGGATTTATATTTCACTTTGTTTATGAAGAGGTCTGAAGCTAGCACATATAGCAAGGACAGCAAAAAAAACATCAGAAACTGATAGACTTTAGAAAGACTGAATGAAGTCACCGGATACAGTCTCATAAAAAAACAAGCTTATAATCTTTTGCACAATCAAGTGCAGTTCTTTTCATAAAAAAATGATCTTATAAATATTGTGAGATTCTGACAGTACATCTGGTGAAGAGACAGTGAGATTATTTTTATCAACTCTGCAATGTGAGTTTCAAGTTTCATGGATTTTTTAAAATTTTATTTTTAACATATGACAAGTAATTTAAAGATTTTTTGGTCTTGCATTAAGACTCCAGCAACATGTACACCTTTAGGCTACCTATTTAGTGATAACTGTATAAATCCATACCTTCATTAGTTTTGTTTTGTTGGCATCTTATTAAAATAAACCAAAACCACAAGCCATAAATGTTAAACAGAGTAGGAAATTAAGCACTGCATCAAAAATGCTGTGGAAATGATGGGGTGTCTGTCTGCTGAGATTTTCAAATCATGCTCAGATATACATTAAAAACTGTCCATATCAGCTACGCATGAATGCCTAGGCTCAATATCAGCATAATTATAAAATTCTCTGCCCATGTTACATGGAAGATCAGATTTGCCTTAGTAGCAGTGGACAAGAGTTAACAGTATATAAGAAAGAACCCTTCTATTGCCTCTTTCTGTAAAGAAAATACAAAACATACACTGTTTTCATTAAAGGCAAGAAAAGAATCTTTTTACAGAGACAGGACCTTCCCACTACTTGTGCTGATGTAACTTTTCAGCTTAACAGAAAGCCGACCGAGGCTCACATGATCTTCCTCACTTTAAACCACATCTGTGTGAATCACTGGAGCTGAGAGGCCTCTAACCTCACATGGTAATTTGTTGCTCTTTGCCGTGCACTCATTCCACAGCAACTGTCTCTGTCAGGACAGATGACAGCTGAAGCATGCATATATATATATATGCCTATAATTTAAAATAAGGCAGGAGATGCGTGTTTCGCATATATATATAGCAGTGTAATTACAACTAAAGACAGGCAAAGACTTTCTCCTCCTCTCATTTCAGCTTTATAGTGTTTACTGACTTCTCGCTTCCTGTTCTGAAACCAAACAGCCAAGTTTAGGTATGCTCTACATTTACAAATACTCTCATGCACGCATATAATTCTGTGAACGTTTCTGGAAAACAATCAAGACGGTAATAGTATATATATAGACATACACACATATATATATTTAAAAAAAGCATGAAAAGTAAAGGTAGAGAACTGGAAGATGGAGGAATGGAATGAGTGTGATGGAAGAATATGGTAGGAAGGTGTGATGGAAGAATATGGTAAAGAAACTGGGATAAATTAAAGGGAGCAACACCTCTGGAATGCACAAAAGGAAAGAAAAGCATGTAAAAGTTGGAGAAGAAAACCAAAAGAAACAGGTGGAGGAGAAAAAAAAAACAGGGAAAAAGGCAAAAACCATCCCCCCCAAAAACAAAAAGTTCCTAAACACAAGCAGGCATGCTGAGAAGAGTAGTATATATGGAACAGGAGAGAAAGAGAGAATGAGCAAGAAAGAGAGAGGAAGAAGAGCAAGGAAGAGGAAAGTGAAAGGAAGAAACTGGTGCTTGATTTTGAAGATAAACATTGTTTTATTCTGCACACACAGGGGCACTATGAGTTCATGTCTCTAGCTTTCTACATACTTGGGACCTTTACACAAAGTTCGCCAGTTCCTTTTCTTAGCTATCTCTCACTCTAAAACTAGGCACAAGCATGACAGAAGACAGACCAGGGTGGTGGTAATGAAACATGTAGTGAGAAGGTATCGTTTTTCAGAATAGACCCACACCTCACAAGTTGCACGTTCACACGCAAACAACCCAAGAACTATTTTAACAAAGGAGTGCCCTTCACTACTACTGCCTTCAGTACTTTCTTTAGCATTGCAGAAATACATAGAAGCCCTCTCCTGACCAGTAAGTGGGCAGCACAGCCTTCTATTCGGTAAATTTACTGAAGAAAGAACATTCCCAAACAAAATCAGTGGCTGAGGCTTTGTATGACATTTTCTTTTTTACTACAACTGCATACAAATAATCCTGTTTCAAAAACTTTTATATAAAAATCCACTGAGTTCTCATTCTTAAATTACTGGGCATGCATTCTGAGAAGGGGAAATAGGAGGAAAAGGAACAACTTCCGCAACCTCTAAGATCAAAAGAATCAAACAAACAAAAATCCATGACTTTGTTCAGAAATGGAGACGTGTCTTGCTGCCCTGACTTAGGACGGAAGAATTATTAGTTTACAGATCTTAAAATGGTACAGGAAGAGAAACACTTTCTATATTTTGTATTTTGAGATGCTGAATTTGTTTGTTTTCAAATGCTTGTGGTTTGTATTACAAGGTCTAGAATTTCATACCTGCTCTTCTGTCTAGCACAGTCTACAGGTTTAGAAGTGCTTGTGCTTTCAGTCTCTTATGAAGTGTGCAGCTAACTTGTGGCAGAAATCTCCACCCTCCACGCCACTAATATTCCTTCATTAAGGGGACACAGACTGTATAGTTATTTAAATCAGCTGTATGCATATACACAATGTATATGCATATATCACGTACCACGTCAACACAGAATAATCAAGAAAGTTCATGCAAGGTTATCGCAAGAAAATATATGATTAATACTACAGTATATGCTTAGTGTTCAGGAGAAAAAAAGTTGTTAGTCCATGAAAACATTAATTTTGGGAATTAAAATGCAAAACAAAACAATTTTATCCCATATTAATTTAATGAAAATGTAATCTTATTTCAGTTGTGTTGCAAATACTGAAAACGAAAAAAAACACCAGGTAATTTTAATACTGCCTCTAACCTTGAACATTCAGAATTCTCTGGAAACCATATTACTTCTGGTTAACTATACTTTGAAAGTTATAGACAGATTTAATCAAAAACATACAGGCTATTTTTTCTTGATTAGGCAGTATTAAAACTGAAAATAGTAAAGTGAAGAGAAAAAAGCTGATTTTTAAACATGCAAAGACACATACAATAGCTGAATGATATGCCTTGAAGGAAAACAAAGGGATACCTACTTTCTGCTGCTAGAAGTCCTAGTAGGAAGGCAGCATTTGGACAAACAACAAACAGTATGAAGATTTCAGAACAAGCGATTTATAAAGCTGCAAGCTAGCATACTACTTTAGCCAAAAATAGTACAAACAAAGCAACTGACAATACCCCCCCCCCCGTTTTTTTTTTAATATGGTTTCTACGTCTGAAGCAAATGGGACTTGTGGAGTAGGATGGGGGGGAAAACAAGCACTTGGCATTGGGAAAATAGCACATATATGAAGTGTTAGGCACCTAAAATACCAGATTTATTCCAACATTGGTACACAGTTTCAAAATACTCAGAGAAAACATGATTTAAAGTAAGAGTACTGTAACAGGTGAACTGAAAAACTATCATGATATACTGTAAATAAACTGTAACATCATATTAATTGCTTAATACACTTATATTCACAAATTAGAATTTAACAATTCAATTATATTGAATTTTTTAAAACACGTTTCAGTGATTAAATTATGGAAACTACTTAGAAATAAAACCATTTATTACTGATTTTAATTCATGGTGACTTTCTATATTGATACTTAAAAATCTTTGTACCTAAACACACCATAACAAAGATAAATAGCTGAAAAAATGTAAAGATAATGGGGAGCTGGAAACACTCAGACTTATCTGAAGACTGACAGTCAGTCATACTTGTACAACTAGGGATTAATGACAGTAAATTATAAGGTGAATACAACTTATTGCCTTCTTCCATACACTCATACTTAAAAATGTTACACAAGATCCTTTGCAAATATTTAGAAAATCAGTGGTAATTTTTGCATAACATTATTTCTTTTTCTTCCTTGTGTAGATGAGACTGACAGCTTTTAAGTTATGGGCGTACATTGCTCATGTTTCATGGAATCTAAATTCCACGTAACTACTTGTGGATTAAAAGTAGTTGAATTAAACGAGTGGCCACATGTTTGTTGCATGATCCCACTGTGAAAGCCTATCAGACTGAGCTTTTAAAATTTTATTATTTTCAAATTTGAAAATCAAGAACTCATACTATTCAAATTGTCTTATTTGACAGGACAAAATAGTCCCAAAAGGAAAAAAGCATAACAATTTAAATTTATGTAAAGCACTAATGAGACAAAATATTGAGATGCATTTATAAAAATGCCATATGAAACTTTTACGTTGCAATTTGAAGAAACAAGCTAGAAACACTCTTGTAGATTTAAAATGCCTGCTTCTTAGGCAAGAAAAAAGCACTGCCTCTATGTTCATCACATTACACTTTTACCGCAGAGCTCAGAGAGCACATAAATGTTCAGGAAGTACTGCAACAGTGCTATTTGGTAGCCTAGGCTAAATAAGTACATCTGGTCAGTATATCTAACATATAATATGCTGCTCTACTTTCTATGTGGTTAAACTGAAACAAAGCATTATAAAATGCTTTACAAGAACTTCATAAGTTATTCTGAAACTTCATCACATATCAGCATACAAACTCCACAAACCAAGCTATACAAGCATGCATGATAGAGGAAAGTTCTTTAACTAAAAGGTAAGATCTGCTTTAATCTAAAAATCATCATTCAGTTTTCCAAAGACAATGGATGATCCACTGGCTTAACTCCTACAGCAACTCAGTAAATGTGAAAATATGGCTACAAAAAGGTTTTTGGAAATACAAAGTCGTAAAAGAAATTCTTCATTTTATGGGCTTCACTGACAGTTGGCTTAAAAACCTAAACGTCCTGAATCTACTTAAACTCCAGAGTAAACTAAATGGCCTTCCTGAATTCAACTTCCCAAGCAAAATTTTCACACAATTTCACAGCGTTTCCTTGGTCTGCCACAGAATGTGTGACTGAAGAAGGAAAAATCAGAAAAATGCAAAGTTTTTGTGCTGATGATGCTCATTCTTCAGCCAGAGGCATTGTTACCAAAATACTTGAAAATTATACATCTGGTTTCTTCTGTCATGGGACAAATGGTTATCATATGACATAAACAAAGGAAAACCTCTATCTTGATCTAATGTGCAACCAAATGATAGGAGGACCTAGAAGGATGGGAGGGAGCAGGAGGGGGAAGGTCAGCAGAGAGCAAACCGATTATGAATTTCTCTGTTCCCTCATTAATTTCATGGTCCACTTTAAACACTCTCTACTGGGGCAATTTTTTTCATGTGCCATATTCAGCTTTTAGAGCTGCAAATTGATTACTTCTGCTTTATATTTGTTTCAGAATATTAAAAATATCTAAAACATTCATTAGCTTGGGAAACTGGCATTTTATAGTGTCACGAAGACAGGTGGCTTAACAGTCAAATGTTTTAACTTCTGGCAAAAAACATTTGCAAGACACTTGCCATATGAGCTATTTAGTGCATTTACTGGAGAAGTTGCTGAACACAGAGTATCAGCAGTAAAGTAATATTTTAGTTTAATTATTTTTTATTATTATTTGCAATTATTTAGTTATTAAATATTTACCTAATTTTTCAAAGCATTTTTAAAGCCTTTATTATAGTCTCTCAAAATTCTGCAAGATTGAATTCTGCTAGGTTGCCAACAGAGCGCTAGCAGGATTAAGTCATTCAGAGGACAATCGCTGATGAAAGAGGGAATAGATAACCAAGAACAAATATATAATAATAAATAGCTGCAGGAATCAAGATTTTTTAACAGTCTGTAGCCAAGAAAGGAAAATGTATGCAAAAAAAATCTGGTTGATTTTAAATTAAATTTATCTGTGTCTGCTCACATCTAATTTATTTATGAAATTTGCTGATCCTCATTGGAAAGCACTCTAATAAGAATATCCTCTGCAATTATGCATGTCAAAAAGTCATCTGACTTGCTGTCTATAGTGCTTTGGTATCACAGGCTATTGCTGTGGGAATAGTATAGGGAAACGCTCAAAACATCCAGTAATCCCAGGTTCACAACACTGAGGGAGAACACCTCTAGCCTAATCTGGAAAACAAAACTGAAATTTTCTGTTTCTGTGTTTAGAAAGACCTGGAGGACAGTATATACAATTTGCATAAGTTAATAAGCATTTACATTTCTGCATCTTTGTCTCAGTAGGAGCTAAACATTTGCCAATTCATTTGGGCAATGACAATCATTTAATTTTAATGGTATGCTTCGTGAAATTTTATGGGAGGATTAAGTAGACAGCTACATTTAAAATATTAAATGTTCTTCACTAGAGTTTATGATTTGAAGTAACATCATAAGTTGTTAGGAAGGAAACTTAAATTACCTGAAGACAGTCAAGTTTCCACTGACATTCGAGGGTTTTATGTCTAATTTCTGTAAACTAGTTCAGTTTAGAAACATCACAAGAGCCTGTGTCTGCAAGTCAGAAAAATCTGAAAACATAATTGGTGCGATTCTGAAGAGGAAACAACACAGATTTCCATATCTAGCAATTTCAGAAGCTGGAAGTTGCAGTATCTTTTCTTGGAAGGCTCAGTGTTTATCCTCAGATATTAAGTATTTTATCAGCTAGTGTAGTCAGTGAAAAGTACTCACTAAAAATGGTTTCCTGATCACTGTGATCTCCCATCAGTAAGATCGACAATGTTATTTTAGAGAATTATAAAGCTTTTCTAAGAAATCCAAGCTATCGTTTCAGTTATTTCAGAGGTGAACACAGTGTAATAATGGACCTAGCACAGATATTCTGTAGAATTTATGTATGTACTGGATTCATGTGTTCTGTGAGCAGAAAAAATAGACCATGTACCCTTGCTGTACACTGATGTCTGCAATTACATCACTTCATGAGGAAGACACATGTCCTGTTGATGTGAGACTGAAACTGGAAAGAGGAACGGCAGTTTTTAGACTAGGAAAGTTACCACTGCCAATCATGTCAGTGGCCTATTCATTTTATTGAAATGGAGGAAGTAGCTGGAAACAAAAATTAAAGCACTGAAAAGTAACTCTGGGCGAAGTCAAATCAACTTACTTTCTTTAAAACTATATACAGATCCTTACTTACAGGTACATCAATTATGCCAAAGCTGGCTGCCAGAAGTTAAGCCACGAGGCTGTAATTACCCATTTGCAATTAATGATCTGAGATCCCCATTCATTTCAATGGAATTTATGAAAAGTGAGCATCTTTAAGCACTAAGCAGTCTTTGTATTTAAGCACTCAAACTTGAATTCCAAGAAATAAAATTTCAGAATTTCAACAAAAATATCCCTGAATTTGTAAATTAATGACATTGAAATAATTCAAGATGACTTGCTCATATGAAAGAAAAGCAATACTTAACATTTGCAGCCAGTAAGTAATATTTTCACTTAGAGAATTCATTAGCACACAGTAGTTCAGCACATGTAATTGAGTTTCTGAAATAATCTTCTAGTAAAGAAAGCTTTATAGTTACAAGCATCCTTAGCTCAAATATTCTGCCAGTACTATTTAGTTGTTTAGAAAAATAAAAGAGACTTATATTAGCCTTAGATTTTCTTACAAGTTCATTTAACTTGATCCTAAATCCTTATTTTAGAACAGTTAGGCCAACATATGCTTTTGGATTGCAGATTTTGAAAGTAACGTTATGTGAAAATTAAGATACATAATTATGACAGGGCTGTTTTAATCAAGGGACTACCAAGTGATTTAAATACCCGACTATGGGCTGAGGACAAAAGTACTGCTGGAAGCAGTGTTACACTCGTGCCCAAGGCCCAGCTACATGCCCATAGAACAGTATGTGTTGTCCCTCTTCTCTTGAAGATTCGGGGATCTGGCTCATAATGCCAGAAATACTGCCCAGCCCACTTTAAAGAGGAGACCACTTAACCATACTGTTCTCCAAAACTGTCAAGAGTCTCTGGTATACAATGGTTTCTTTTTGTAAATAACTATTACCAGGGTATGAGAACCTTGCTTCTGCCTAAGAATTCAGGACAAAAATTCAATATGCTTTTACACTCAAGGAACGTAAAGAGATATATGAGGTTATGGTGCTATTGGTAATTAAATACACATAAATAAATACACATAATTAAATTAAATAAAATCAAATAAAAATTCAGATGATTTCTGTAGAATCTTACAGCTCTGTAGAAATATTCTCTTGATTTTCTTCTGTCACTAACACCATTATGACTGAAAAATATGTATGCTTTCACATTTAAAGGTTAACTTACTATGTAAGTTTATGAAATTATGAGAAACTAATAAATACTTGGTACTCTAGTCAGTACAGAATTAAGACAGATAGACTGCAGTAAATATACTTTCTGCTAAAATACCTGAGGAGGTAGGATCTTCAGAGAAGTCTGGCAGCTCTTCAGGGGGGTCACCATAGAAGGAATTGAATTTGTGGCTTGACACTGCTGCTAGTACTGCCCCCTGAATAAAAACACCCACAAAGTCTAAATTACACAAAAAAAGGTTAATGAAACATTTCCAGACACCCTCAGTCACTCAACCTCCCAAGCTTTCTTGTGTGTATACCTTTTTGGTGAAGAGTAAGTAAATTTCATAGTCTTCATCTGTTTTAATATTATCAGTAACCATACCTAACAAAAGAGCTGTTCATAAACTAATGAACAGTAACTACATGCTTTGTGAGGGGATTCATGAGAGCAAGTCTTTAAGGGAAAGCACTTTAAAAACCTCTTTGATAAAAAGTAACTCATAACTCAGCTTCTCAATGTTAAATGATATAGAAAAAAGAATAGTCATCCATTATGGAAGGCCAAATTTAAACCAGTTTCCAATGATGCTAAACAACCAAACAAAATGCTTGAAGAATAAAAATATTTTGCTCAGATTATATGTTAATTTGTACAAGTCAAATCAAAATTGTAAATTGAAATAATTACAATTTAATTTACTGAGGCAGGTGCTAAACCATGTCAATATGTACAGGTCTATGCAATGGACAGGGTTTATCTGAAAGTAATATGATACTTAGACTATAAATACACTGCTTTTTGAAATTTTTAGATCTGGATGTTTACACACTTGCAATGGATACTATTCATGCTTGAAGAACACAAGCAGAACCCCTTGGACTCTGGAAAACAGAAAAGAATTTGGCAAAGGTCCTTAAAAATCTCCACAAGTCCTAGTTTATCTACATAAAACCAAATTCAGGATAGGTTGAGGTATAAAACTTACATCAAGTTAGCAAATAATGGTAGAATTTTCTTCCCCCAAACAGATACTTTCTATAATAAAACCTTCTGAAGTAACAAAATTCTTCCAAGTTTATTTACGGGGTGGCAGACAGGGAAAATCTTTTTAGACATATTTCTGAGCACTGTGATTGGCAGGACATTTCTGTTAAAAACAACAGGTACTTTGCAAGTTTCCATTAAGTGCACCAGGTGACTTCGGCAGAAATTTTAAATATGCCTAACAGTTAGAGAGTAGTCATGAATAAAACAGAAATCTCAATGCCCAGACTTTCAACTCTGTCTGCTTACAAAAATTCAGCATGTTTTACAGTTTTAGCTCCAAACATTAGACAGCACATAATGTAACTCTACAGAGCTAATGTCCAATTACATTGGAACTTCAAATTCGCATCAGGTTTTATAAAAATCTTTAATTTTATGTTAACTTCTGAAGCAGAATGTTTGGTAGAAAGAAGATAAAAGGAGCATACAAACTCAGGAAGAAGACAATGGTCCTAGATAAGACAGCTAAAAAAGGAACAAATTTTTTTTTTCCCTACAGTTCAATGTATTCCAGACTCTAATATATTTATTATGTTAAAAACATCAAGCAGAAGTACATAGCTATTGCCCTAATTTGTTAGGGATTAAAAAAAATGCTGTGCAGAGGCTACAATAAAAGGTTAGGGTGATGGAAGGTGGGATGGGACCTCTAGTAGTCTCCCCAAGAAAGCACAGGTTATGTGGTGTGCTGTTATAAATGACAAGAAAAATTCTAAATTTCTGTCAGAAATTTTTAAAAGATTCAGTTGTTAGGATTAGTATTAGTATCTTAATTAACATTCTAGTATATCCTTTGCTTTAGAGAGGAAACATCATTTTTTTCCAACAGGGAAAAAGACTTCATAAAAATTAAAAAAGGTTTTAGATAAAGTAATAATCATGAGGCATAGATATCCACAGTACAATGTAAACTAAAAAACTACCGTATTTATCTTTTCCTCTTACCTGGACTGGATGGATTAGTGAGTATAAAATTTAGTCTTTAAGGCCAAGCAATACATTCTTATTTGACAAATTCTCATGATCTGACCCTGACAGCATCAGTATATTTGACATCCATCTGAGATATCTATACAAACATGTAATAATCTCAGGCTGCCTGAATGAGTGTTACAAGGGAAATTACAAAGCTAGAAAATGGTCATCTGCTCTAACATATATTTACTTGTACAAATAAAGTACAGTTTAACCACTCAGTTTTTAATGGCTTATATATGCAAACTGGATAACACAATTTCAAGAAACATTCTGCAGAACAGTGCTTTGGTAGCACTGGTAGAATAAATGGTAGAAAACAAACTGCATGTATAAATGCTCTCTGGGGACTAAAAATAGTGGCTTCCCTCAGAAGAAATCTGGGAAAGACCTGAAATTGTGTCTACAGTAGGAAAAGAGATCATATTCTAAAAGGTACTAGCTAACATTTTAATGAAAGTATTATCTGGACATACAAACCACCCAAGAGAAAGTGCTATCATAAACTACAGCAACTGTTACATCCTAATCATCAATTGCTTTTGCAGCTACCTTAAACTTTTGCAAAGCAGCAACTAAATATATATATATGGTTCTGTGTTTTATTGCAAATTCTAAAATAGCTCGCAAGTTGTAATGCTGCACGTTTCTGTTAAAGTTTTACCGACCTTTCAGAGTATTTAAAGATGTTTCTGTTAACCTTTCCAAGACAGGACCAATTTACCATTTTGAAAGAAAATCATGCTGTTTTGGGCTAAAATGTTAACATTCTTTCCAATCTGGTTGAGAAATAATCTTGTGTATAGGGGATGAACTGAAGAAGACTTCTTTGCTCTCTTTGAAGAAAAGTAGTTAACATTACTGTGTTTCTTTTACCATAAACTTAACACAATAATAATGGAACCCACTATTCACTCCCCTCCAATAATTCATACGATGGAGAATTACTGAATTAATGTAAGAAGACCTCATACACACCTTGGTTGATACCAGACAATTTGCACTGGAATTTAGTTTGAAAAGAATGAACTAAGAAGGGATGAACATCCCTAATAAGACATCATTGTGATGGACCATTGTAGATCAGTTTCAACTTTGTTATTTTACTGCCGACTTTAGAGTACAGATTTCTCTTAGTGCTTTTAAAATTAATAAAGTATCACTTGAAATTCAAATTATGTAACTATGTTGTTTTAACACTACATTCATTTTACCTTTAGTTTTCGTCTTGCATTGAATTTTCTCAATTGTTCTACTGTTTCTGGAAGATGGATCTTGTAGGCATAGCGATCTCTCTCCTTAAAACAAAAAGCAAAACAGAACAAACCAAAGATTAAATACAAGTTCTTAACATTATCTTGACATTAACAAACTAGGAAAGAAATGCAACAGCTACTAAGTATCATAAGAAGAATGAAGATTTGGTGCAACCTAAGGTAAACTTTAAGAAACTGACAGGGACTGAAGTATTTTGAAAGAATCCTTAACTTGGGGCCAGAGATATTTTTGTTTCGTGATTTTGTTTCCCACTTTGTGGTAAGACCCTATCCTTGTTTTTTACTCTTATGTTGTAGAAGTTTGTGGCTAATACTGAACTTTGAAGCTGGCAAGCACAAAGCTGGGACACACAAACCCCAGAGAAGCAACACGTACAAGCACTCTCCTAAGGAGTTCCTGATAACTTGGCTTAAATTTGGGATATGGGGTATCTGCACAACAGAGCAGGAAATGCCAGCTTGATGGCTGCTGACACCAGGTGCTAGCTTTCATGAAGAATTCTCCACTGTAGATGCAGACCAAAAAGGTGCCAATAAATAGCATGCAATGGGAAGCGAACCTGAAGCAGCTGAGTACTTTCTTCTCTTGCCCCAAATCATCACAGAAGCTACATAAACTTATTAATTTAATGTAAATGTTTATCATATGGACCTCTTGAATCAGAGTGAAATCACTGGCAGAAGTAATTCAATCTCTGTATGGTGCCAGATGCTTCTATCCCATATCGTATGTGATTGCTATCTATAAAATGGTTAGAAGAAAATTCTGAGTCAACAGGGAAGGCAGTTCATCTTAGGCAAAAGTAAGAGACAACTGACTGACAGAATGTCAGCCTAAGCTTGGAAGAAAGACTGTCTTAAACTAAATCTTCTCTCTTCTTGTCTTTCAACAAATAAGGGTAAGACCAGCAAGAGACCACAGACATCAAACGTAATATAAGCAGAATCTGCACATTTACATTACAGAATGAACTTTTTAAAAAAAGCCTAACTAGATTAGTTTCTCAAACAACATAGATGGCATTTTCTTCTGCTTAAATAACCCTCATCAAAACTCTTGCTTTGTCATCTAAATGACACAAGATGAGAAAAAGTCAAATTACAGGCAAAGGTAGGCCTCCTGTGTTTACCACAGACTCAATTACTGGAGTGTAATCATTTGGGATTCCCAAATGTGGTGTCCATTCCTATGCTCTGTGAAATTGATTCATTATGCATGCCCCAGATGAACAGACAGAACTTCAGCTCCCTTTGGGTGGAAAGGTTCAAACGTGCAGTTCCCAGTATTCAGAAAAGTGCCATAACTGTTAATCCTGACAGGTGCACACTCCTGTCCTCTTTTTATAAACTAGAATATTCTGTAGGTAGGAATGCAAGAGTCAGAGCCAGAAAGAAAGCAGTGAAGTGAAAGAATAACTCCATTCACTAGTAGTTAGACCACTTACTTGGAGGGAGAAGAACATACCAGCCTGTACGTGTCTTTTTTTTTTTTTTTTTTGTGTGTGTGTGTATGGTCAACACTTGTCTTAGGTAAAATGGTCCAGGAGTGGACACCAGAATCCCACCCTTTCCACTTGAGTGCCCTATTTAAGTTAATGATAATATGACTATACCCTGGGCCCACATTACAGAAAATAGAGGATAAAACCAAAAAATAATTAATTAATCGGTTTCAGCCAAAGAAAATACAGTGCTCTTAACCAGCACCTGCTACTTTTCAAATGTGTAACACACCCATCCTTTTCCAACTCCAATGTTCAAAACAACTTATTTGTGGGACTGCTGAAAGCTAGGTGTGTATTCTCCTGCTCCTCTTGTTAACCTGCATTGTCCAGCAACTGTTTTTCCACTGGCTCAAACTGCATTGTAAGTTCTGCCACCACTGAAAAACAATTTGATTACCAGATGCCATGTAATTTTATGTAGTTATAGCAGCCTTCGAACAACTCACCACTACATAGTTATTTCACTCTAGTGAGACATTTTGTGAATCTAAGGTAAGAAAGCAGGCATTTAAGTAATGCAATACACTGAATTGCTATATGCTGCAATAATAGGAAGGAGATCTGGATAGGACTGAGCTAAGAAGAGATCAGAAATTACTCCTCTGGAGTTTGAGAACCACAGAAAGACACAAGAATAACTTCTTAAAGCTTATTTCTACGCAGTCCTACTCCCTATACTCTGATGCTGTCCAAGATGCTTAAGCGAGTTTGCTCTTGCTGCTAAACAAGGGTTCAAGCTTGGAAATAACCAAAAACTCAAGCTCTAGTCTCACAAAACATTTAAAATATATTATCACACATTTTATACAATGTCAAGTGTAATTTAAAATTGTAAACAAACAAATCTTTTTCTCCCTTGAAGAGAAAACTGATATGTAAACAACCGGTTTTACTACCTTTAACCAGGGATGATTCAGTGCTTCATATACTGTTATCCTTTCTGCTGGATCCAGCATAAGCATGCGGCGTACCAGATCTTTGGCACTTTCGGAAATATGGCTCCACTGCCTAGGATTCATCTGATTGCAAGCAAGAAAAAAAGAAATAATATTAGTAATAAGAATATAAACCAGAACCTGTTCTTTATGGAAGGTAAATGACAGAGATTTAAGAGTGGCTGGTACTTGTAAACATTGTATCTTAATAAATGTGAAAAGAAGTTTCCAAACTTTTTAGTAACTCACAAAACTGAACATTAGTTGCTTTTGAAATGGCATAAAAATTTGAATACTGTGAATGTTGCATCACATAAAAGCTGACATATCCATGGCATTAAAGAATTACAGTATAATTCTCTACCTATGATACATTTTGTTGAGATAAATGTGACCACTAGAAAAAAAAACCACACACACAAAAAAGTAATTAGGATTTGTCTGACAGTTAACTATGCATATGATAAACACAGAAATTAAACCTACTCCTGAAATCAATATAACGAATGGGAAGATAATCTATCTCTACCAACCCACAAGTTAAAGCCACTGATGCTGAGTAAAAAGGGAGACACTTAATGCCTGTTGCAAACTACTCTGGTCCTATCCCACAGACATCATGGACAATGGCTCTTCCCAATAAATTCCTTTCAACTTAACAACATTTAAGCATCTTCAGCCATGCAGACAGGAAGGCATACTGAGATGTGATCAACAATACGAGCAATTGCGGATTTCTGTGCACTTAGAGCAGAACTGTATATTTATGAAACAAGAAAGATGACTTAGAACATGTTTTCATATTGTGCATATACAGATTTGTGTTCAACTGTTGTTGGGTGGGCACCCAATAAAACCATACTAAAACAGGAAAATTCTTACCATTGTAAAGGATTACAATGGTATTACGCTTTTTCTAGTACTTTCTCTGATTTATGAAGAAATTAAGTTTTATTTGGATGGTACATTGCTAGTTTTATTAAAAGGAATTTCAAAATTATAACTTGTCTTTTTACAACATTTCAATCTGTTCATTTAAAAAAGTCAATTTTACTTTAAAACCAGTCTGGGACAAAAAAAATATTGCTTTAAATTGGAGCACTCTGGAACATTATCTGGCTATGAAATCCACATTTATAGTTGTCATTTGTCTTCTCCATCTCTACTAAAATGAAGGTAATTGCAAATGTGTAGCAAGACTGTTTTGAAATCCTTATACTGTTTTCACTGAATAGGCACATAACAGGAAACGGGAACAGAAAAGGAACTGAGAAGACACAATGTGCTGGCCACGACTTTTTTTTTTAAACAAAGAAAAATTAACTTGTAAGCATCCAAAGGGTTTTAGCTGTTTGATAGATTACATAAAGAAATCTTCCATAGAGTAAAACTGGAATGTCTACCTGTCTATGAAATCAAAAAACTAGTGTCATGAAGAGATATTTCTGTATCTAGGTATACAACATTTAAAGAAATGTGCTCTTGACCAAGTGCAATGCCACAGCTGTCACTTACATTTTAGTTCACATAAAAAACAAAACAAAACAAAACAAACAAACAAAATCCTTCATAAAACCTATTACAGACTATCAGGCAGACATGCTGCCTGACTTTCCACCCATTCTCTGCTAATACACAGATCATGTATGACTTTTAATGGAAAGAGAGCACAACTGCGTGTTCTTAGACAAAACAGTAAAAACAGCGAAGTTGAAGTTTTACATTTTTCTCCATAATGGCTCTAGGATGACTACACTGTGAAATATGCTTATTTTGCATGCACACCAATTTGCTTTCAGTTGCAAGTGGCTCCTTTTGAATAATTAGTTGCAATTTATTGTACTAAAAAGAAAAATGCCTAACCACACGTCTACAGTAACAGGCATTTTGTTTTAAATCAAGCCAATATGATGATCAGTCTTTATGATTTTTTTTTTAATTTGGTTAAAAAATATAAATGATCTCTAAAGTGAAGGTAACATACAGTACGTTATACTTCACGGCTAAGCTCAAGGTACAATTAGGAGCTATCTGTTGGCACTCATTATTTCATCTGTGTAAGTATTTCTGTATTTTTATTCCTAGCATTGATACAGAACACAGTAAAAACAAGACATACTGGAGAGAAACCTCTCTCTCCCTGTGTAACATAGGCAGCTTTCTATTAGCTTCAAATTTAAGTCAGGCTAAATACAAAAATCAAATTCCAGGAATTTTACAAGTGGAGTTCATCTCACTGGAAAAGGACTCAGGCATACTGTCATTTACCTTGTATTTTCCTTTAATAATGCCTTCAAATAATCTTTCCTTGGTTCCATAAAAAGGCAAACAACCGCTTAGCAGGATAAAAAGGATCACACCACAACCCCAAACATCTACAGGCTTCCCATAAGGTTCCCTTTTCACCACTTCTGGGGCCATAAAATGAGGTGTTCCTACACGTCCTAAATGGAAATAGAAACAAAACAGAGTCAAAGTGATGTGTGTCAAACATGTAAATAAAGAATACCACTGCATTAAACTAAAACAGTTTTACAAAGTTTTCTTTATAGATCAAACTTTTATTCCTTTTTTTTTCCTTAAATATTTATTAAACATATCCAGTGAGACAAATCACTAGGTTCTCTTTTGCTTGATTTATACTCCTACAAATTGAATAATATTCTAGCCTAACCCCACAAAATGTGAAACATTTACATAAAAGCACTAAGATTCCCCAGTGGAACATGGCATACAGATGTAAAAATATCAATTTGGACAACCTTGGAAACAGGGATTACTTATCTAGAGAGCACATACAAAGATATAGAAGAATTCTAACCTACACCACTTGCTTGAAAAAGCTGCTATGCAAGGGCATAATCTGCTCTGTTGATCTGCCCAAACCTTAGCCAGTCTGCTGAAACTGCCAGCAAGACTGCAAAATGCTAGCAAATGTGTTATTTACTTATTTGCTGCAAACAGCATCTTCCTGCAGATAAAAAGATAATGCTGATGTGTCCCACCTAATGCTTTCAGCGATCATCACACAGTAATGGTACTCTACTGATTTTACGTTGGAGAGAATGTACACCCACAGAAATGAAACATATTTAGTATCAACTAAGCTTCTGGGTGGATAAACTGATTAGAACGACTTCATTCAATTGCTATGTAACACATTAAGCCAAATAAAAGCAACAGCTGTTTTATCTCTCTGTATAAATGTTTCCCATTCTAAAGATGCTTGTTTTCACTGAAAAGCATTTGCAAAGGTACAAGAGTTACATTTTGAATGATCAGGGCATCACTGATGGTTAATGAACAATGAAGTCTTTGGATAACAGTTGTTTCACCGAGCACCAACAGAAGATAAAAAATCACAACTAGCAAATTGTTACTGCTTGTATCACTTTCATAAGTTAATTCTTGCTTACAGATAGGATATGGTACTTCAGAGTTTCCATTCAAGGCCAGCAGCACCACTGTGCTGGCTAGGAGAGTTTACAACGTGTTAGCACATTATTTATTCTACTGAGTTTTGTCTTGTAAACAGATTCCTTCTTGACTAGCCTGTCCTGCATGCCATCTGAATGTGATTTAGTTAAGTCACAGCACTGGTAACAAACACCTGGGAGGTTATTTGGCACTAGCTTACTCAGTAACGATCATTCTTCATGTATACCACCTAATGCAGCAATATGATCTAACCATGCTCTTTAAACTAGTTCCCATTCTTTTTGCATCTATGAGGATTAAGAAGTTGACAGAAAGATGGTAGCTTTTCCAGAGTACTGTTCTTAAGGAGAAACAACACCACTGGCAAACTTCATCTGGTTTTGTGTTAAACCCTTTCAATTTCAGTTTATGAGGTATTCACTCTATCAAATAAATGTTAGGAACATGCATATGACAAAGGCATTTTACCTTGCCACTAAGCTAGGCTGGCAAACTGAGAAGTCTATGCAGTGTAGGCTGACATGATAGTGAGGGAATAGTTCCCATGCAGGGGGAGTAAAATATTGAGATGCTGAAGTCCAGCTTATCCCTCACATCGCTGGGGAAAGAGGAGGGATATTTACTGTGGAGAAAGACATATGGACTTGGGGAAAGCTAAATAATTCTTTTTTGTTGTTTATACACAATTTATAGGCCTATGTCCCATCTTTCAGAAAGCAATTCTCTAAGCTCAGAAGTATGAGGGGAAGAATTATCTCCCTTGATAACCCAAAGTCTCTCTCTTTTGGATATCTGGGGACAGGGAGGGGAATGAAAAGGCAAGGTACACATATCCAGTATGCATAAGAAATTGCTGTGAACTTTTTTTTTTCCATGTGCCTGTAAGTATCTTATCTATAATGCTTTCCCAAGATTTTTCCCTAAGATGCCATCATTGGTGACAGCAGAAGTGTCAGTATTTCCACCTTTGTATCAAGCACTGCATATACATAAAAAGCAACAGCTGCCTGTTCAAAGTATATGCATATTGCTAAACCTGCTCATGTGACATTAGTGGTATGCATACCACAGTGTGAAAATTTTTGATACAGAAGACATCATGCAAGACCGCAAGGCAGCCTGGCTTACCCAAGTCTTGTTTATTTCAGTGGTAAACTTCCTGGCATCTGGGTGCAGACATACCCATTTGCAATTTTGGAGCAGGTGTAACCTTTCTTACACATTGAAAAAAAAACACAAAAAACCACACCCCAAAACATTAGTGGTAACAAAGCTCTTGTTCAAATCTTTTTTATCCATATGAATGGAAAAACATATTCTGAAGATTCTGCCTTGCTATAGGGCTTTCTAATTGCTGTTGTGAATCCAGGAAGTCAAGAGAAAAGTGGTTATTCAAAAGAAAACAGCAAGACAAGATATCACAAGGACAAACAGAGCTATTTGAAAGAAGTGTTAAGCTTCAGGGAGAAACTGTTGTCTGGATCAAGTAGCTAATGAAACTACAAAGCCTAAATATCAAGTGATATCTAAGTTGATTTAATGTATATTTCCAGTAATTATATGCCACGCTCTCAGATTGGGACCTTGTGTTATTAGGAAATAAGTGTTGCAGAGGTGAACATATTTAAAAAATGACTATGTATTGTCAGAGAAGTGGACCTATTTTTTTTTTTCCAACATATTTGTGTCTCCTGGGCATTTGTACTACGGGCCTACAGACAGAAGGCCTACCGAGAGTACATCTTGTTCTGAGGAAAACGTGTCCTTGGCAAACAGTTACTGGTCCTCCTACATTTTCTCCTGTGTTGTAAAATAGCATATTTAACAGCAACACATGCTATGTGAGCAACATAACAGCATTACTGGGTGCAGGTGCTGAGGTTCTGTCAGCGGGGGCTGCAGGGGTGGCCTCTGGGAGAAGCAGCAGGAGCTGGCCCACGCGGGACATGGCCTGTAGCAGCCGGTTCCAAGATGCACTCACTGCTGGCTGAAGCTGAGGCAGTCAGCCAAGCTGGTGGTGCCTCTGGGAAAGCATATTTAAGGGCAAAATGCAGCGCAGCAGTGAGAGGAGTGGGGAAAAGTGTGTGAGAAACAGCCCTGAAGACACTAAGGTCAGAGAGGCAGGAGGTGCTCCAGATACTAGAGCAGAGGTTCCTCCCCTGCAGCTCTTGGAGGAGACCACAGTGGAGCAGACACCCACCCTGCGGCCTGTGGAGGACCAGGCTTATCCTGAAGGACTGCAGCTAGAGCTGGGGAAAAGTGTGTGGAGGAAGGAGCAGCAAAGGGGAACCACTGTGGACTGACCCCAGTCCCCACTGCTGCTCAGGGTGGGGTGTCAGGAGCCTGGGAAGGAGAAGGAGGGAGGTGATTTAATTTTTGTCTTTTCTGTTACCCCTACCTATTTGAATTGGCAATAAATTAAACTGATATTCTCCCAGTCAGGTAGGTTTTGCCTGTGATGCTAACTGGTAAGCAGTCTGCTCCGCTCTATTTTCTGCCCTTATCCTGATGGGAAGGGAGAGTATGAGTGTATGTACGAGTGACCAGTGGGAGTCTGGCCCGTAGCCAAGGGCAACCATGTGGCTGTGCCGGTGTTGATGTACAGAATACCGATGAAATGGGGCAAAATAAGACAAAATTTTTAACAAGAATCGAAGATACAGCTTGCTCCTTTCAATCTTTTAATTTTTGGTTTTCATATATTGAGCATCACCTTACCTGAATTAATCACAGGCTGTACGAAATAAGTAATCTACAGTGTCAAGAGTGTATGAAAAGTAATTTTTTGTTTCCTTTTTCTCTTAAGCAAATAACATTTCAAATTAAAATTACTTTGCAGAAATCAATAAGCAAGAAAAATCCTTCACTATTCATATTTACTTGAAAGTATATGCAGAACAGTATAATTGAATGAAATGGAGCATTAATCAGCTTCCCTAAAGTCTGAAAGCAGTGTCTTGATATTAGACAACAATTTTTAGATTTTCTTTCCCCTCTCTACCTCTCTTCCAGACTACAGCACGAGGAAATACAAAAATACTTACCTAACTACTGAATATGAACAAGGTGCAAACATAGTTTGCAACAGTACACTTAACAAAATTGCAGACAAAACACAACATACATTTTTATGCTGCACCCATCCACTGTTCCTTAACAACCTTCACCATATTACAATATTTTTCCATATATTTTTTGCTATCAGAACTAGAAAAACACAACAGCTTCTTGAGATTTATTTCTTACTTTCTGTGGGATATTGGACAAATTATAACGTTGTTATCTCAAGCTTCCTATTTTGCTTTATCTGGTGGCCATTCAGTATATGTCACCAGCACGTGAGGCTGCACGTTATTTAGAACACATGAGCTCTTAAAGACAAACTCTGAAAGAAGTTAAAGTTAAGAGACCATCCCAAATCTTCTTTCTCCTGTCTTGAAAGTTAAAGAACTTGGATCACAGGTAGAAAAACTGGATCTTTGTTGCCCTGGTTCAAAACCAGAATACCATACAAACTCACATTAATGAAGTGCTTGATGTTAAGCAGAAGGACTAGACTAGTAAGGTAATAGGTAAAATTTTACACAGCTGTGTAAGAACCCAACAGACTGCTGCTTTAACTATTTTAAAAATTATGTTACTTAACAGCATGCTAAAAAATCAGTACTACTAAATGTTAATACTCACTTTTACATTTAAGATGAGAACTATATAAACGCAAATGAAGTGAGACAGAAGGCCAGGCTAACCTAATAAAATACAGTCATATACTACTGCTAGATTATAAGTAGTGAAAATAATCACAAAATGATTTGGTTTTGCAGCCTTTCTAGTGCAGATTACAAGATCCTGATAATTTGGTCATGTGGGCAGACCACAGTTATGTCTCCATGAAAGAGCAAGCCCAGAACGAGCAGAAACTTGACAGGTTGAGACCTGAAATGTCCAGTCAAGCAGGAGAAAAATGCATACATATGTATATATATATATATATATACAAAGATGTTTCAAACTCTATTAAAAAAGCTAATTTCTGGGGCAGCTGTCATCTTCATGACAACTAGCTACTACACTGGGTTCAGCAAAAGAGGAAATGATGACTTTGAGGTTATTCTAGAAACTTATCTGAGCAAGGAGTACTGCACTTAGCTCAGCAAAATGAATGGAGTATGAACTCACATAGAAATGATTTTTCCTGTGTTGCAACTACAAGAACTGTAAGGTGACTGTCAGTAACAGGATAAACAAAATCTACAGACAACAAAGGTTGCTAAAATCATGGATACTCAATGCTCTTTAGGCCAGCTATCACTTTTGCTGATAATTACCAAGCAGAAAATTTGTACTCTATACATATCCAGTGTAAGATTTTAATATTGTTCAAAACAGTTCAATAGTCTTAAAATATTTCAGAAACTTTTGCATTTTCTTTGGTGTTTTTGCAACACCTTTGCATTTTTTTGGAGGTAGAGTGAGACAGAACAGTAAGCAAAGGCATTTTCCCTTTAAAAGGTATCTTCTGCCTGCCACAGGTCTTTTTTCCTTCTAGATATAAGAGCACTCATAAGACTCACTGCCCTTGCAAAATAGTATCACTATATTTGCATAAATATTGCATGCATGCACACACACGATTTTCAGTTGTATGTGAGAAGAAACCTTTTGGAAGACTGGAAATCGATTTGCTCCCTGTGTGCTTCTAAGCTCTCCTTAACAATTCTAGAGTAGCACTAACTGAAAATCATTATATGAAGATGCATCTGTGGCATCTGTTCAATGTGATACTTGCCCCTATCCAATTCTTTGCAAATGCATGTAGCAAAGTGTATGCTGTCTCAGGAAGTGCTTAATGGTCACAGACATCAGACATCTTAGTTCTACAGAAAAGCTTTCTGATCTGTCAGTTTTGAGGCATATTAGTAGTGTGGAAACTTATAAAATTGCTAATTTTGCTGATCTTTTTTTTCTGTGGATAAACAGAGCTTCAGTCTTCAGATGTTGTCAATCTGATACCATTTACAAGCACTAAAGATAAATTTTGACTTACCTTTGATAATTTAGTTTCTATGACTCTTTCCATATTATTCCAGACAATAGGGCTATGCTTTCCACAAGAAGAAGAGTATATAGAGAGACCCAATCAGATTTTGTCATCCCTAAGGCAGGGGATTGATGACCAAGATATCAGAAGGAGAGTCTTTCAACAGCAGTAGTATCTGAACGATGTATTAGGAAACAACTGGAACAAATAATTTTTAGGAAAAAAATGTGAGGTACTAATAAACATCACCATCTGACCTCTCACAATAGTGTAATATGAAATATGTTCTTAAATTAAGGAGTTTCTAAAAGAGTGGGATGTCCAGAATAATGTGGAAGGAATTGAAGAATCACACACATCAGATAAATCATACTTTATTACTTTTAATTCCTTTCCACATTACTCCAGACAATAGAGATGTTTAAAGCAGATGTATGGAGAAGATGAGTGGATTAAAAAAAAACAGGCAATTCAGCCACAGCACAGAAGATTGTCCGAAGAAAATCTATTTTAAAAGATGTATCAGTAGACAACTGGACACCTGAATATTAGTGTTGAGAAATGAATACACAAAGATTACATGACAGCCAGAAAAATTATAATAATTGATTCACTGGCCTTTTCAGCCATAATACTATGATGCAGGAAGTAAACCTGAGTTGACTTTTAAACACATTAGCCTCCTATAAGTCCTCTCAAATCAACCCAGATGTGAAGTGGAATTTCTGAGACAGTAAACCACAGCTGTATCCTTTAAATAAAACATAATCTATTAAAGACAAAGATTTGAAGCGTCTCAATTGTTTTTGTTTTCAAAAAATAAAATCAAATCAAAAATAGTGAAATGGTGCTGTTGTTTTGCAGAGAAATGAAACACTTCCACTTAAGTGAAAGAAGAATACTAGTGCAGGAGCTCAGTTTACAGACATTTACCTGTCCTTGGAAAACAAAAGAAAGATTTTCTGTATAATTCAGACACTGATGATGAGTAGGAAAAAAAAAAAGTCTAGATAGCATAAAAAAATTCCAAAAATACAATTTTAAACTGGTGTTTAGAAAACCACCAAGAAGATTATTTTACATGAATGGGAACAAAACAAAAATAAAGAACTTAAAAGAGATTTTCTCCCAAATTTCATGGTCTTATTTGCAGGAAAATTTATGGTAATGCCTTCCTTTGCCATTTTTGTAGTAGCTTTTGTAGTAGCAGGCCAGCTGACAAAGAATCAAGAACACTTGGTATTTGTGTGCTTTAAGATTTGTGTGCTTAAGAACATACTAGATGTTTTCCATCTATGTGGTTTTGTTAGGATCCTTGAAGATACTACATGATTCTGAAGGAACTTAGGGGAGCTAACTAATAGTATGTAAAAATCAATACTGGACTGGATAGTGACATTTTGCTGCTAATAGTAAAAAGTAAAAATAGGTCAACTGTCCGTCAATAAACAAGACTTAACAGCTAGTACAGAACCTCACACCATTTAGGTCTAAGCAGTTACATTATTTTCTACTAGGTGAAACTGGGAGAAAATAAATAAAGTGCAGGAAATAGCACTTGTGGATTCAATGACTTTTGTTTCACAGGATGGCTGAGGTTGGCAGGGACCCCTGGGGGCCACCTGCTCCAAGCCCTGCCCAAGCAGGGCCACCCAGAGCAGGCTGCCCAGGGCCGTGCCCAGGCGGCTTTTGGAGATCCCCAAGGAGGAGCCCCCACAGCTCCCTGGGCAGCCTGTGCCAGGGCTCCTCACCGCACAGCACAGAAGGGCTGCCTGGGGCTCAGAGGGAGCCTCCTGGGCTCCACTTTGTGCCTGCTGCCTAGAACTGAGCACCGCTGAAGCTTCTTCTGACTCTTATCCCACCTACTAGCTAAATATATCCCACCTGAGAATAAGCATAAACGCTATTTGCTATCTGCTAAACCTGGTAACACGTTTATTGAAGCTGTGCCAGGGGAGGGTCAGGCTGGATGTCAGGAAAAGGTTCTTCACCGATAAGGTGTTGGGGCACTGGGACAGGCTCCCCAGGGCAGTGATCAAGGCACTGAGCCTGTCAGAGTTCAAGCAACATTTGGACAAGGCTCTCAGACACAGGGTTTGATTTTTGGGTGGTCCTGTGCAGAGCCAGGAGGTCGACTTGGTGATCATTGTGGGTCCCTTCCAACTCAGGATATTCTGCGATTCTATTTCAGAGAATATTATGACAACTCATACCATGTTCTGAAAGCAAAACTGTCTGTGCAAGAAGACAGAGATTATAATACAAGAGTGCTCTACTAACTCACTGACCTCTCAGGTTCCACTACTCCAACTGCATCATCACCATGCAAACAGGGACTGCTTCCTGTCCACAGCCTGTCTCACAGAAGAGTTTCACTTACAAATTAGGATGATCTGAAACTACTGTGTATACCAGCAGAATTCCATCTTAAAATACCTACTTGAATGCTTCAAATGAATACACATTACCATTATTTTCTAATTCTGATCATAAGAACTTCAAGAAAAAGAGGCCTTCAGAGACTGATAGTTCATGAAAACAATTTCCTGTAACTCAGAAGATGACATAATTCTTATTCATTGTACTGTAGCTTATAGGCAAACATAGTGGAATAAAGTATTTCCTTCCATTTTCACTTTTGGTCATACGGAAAATGAGTTACAGCTATGTTCATGTTTTGGGTACTTGCTTAACAGTAAGTAGGGTTGTTAGCTATTCATCTATCATGTTCCTAAAGTCTATTCTAAGCATCTTCACTAGTGACATATTGTATGATGTCATACCTTGATATCATGAGATACATTTACACTTCTGTTAAATAACTCTATCTGCTTGAAAGAACACTGTAGTTATACTTCTTTTAAACAATGAAACTTGATTTTCCCCTTATGTCAAAAGATTGGGACCCGTTTATTTTCAATATCTGGAACTAGCTGTATTACAAAAATCCCCAAATGTTTTTTTTTTTTTTTTTTTCCCCAAAATTTATGTACACTGAAAGAAAGTGTGTTTTGTTAAGTTCAAAAAATAATGCCACAGTGACAAATAAAGCAAAGCTGTTGCTAGACGGTAGGCTTAGCAGAAACTGAGGGAGCAAATTCCATCCTATTTGTGTTCTCCTGGGCAACACACAATCTGGGCTTGTCAGGCACAAGTGTATCAACATAAAAAAGTAAGCAAAATGGCACAAATGCATGAAAGAAAAAAGTTTAAAACATTGGTAACCGCTGAATGTTTTAGATATAGCAGCTCCTGTTTTAGAAGAAAAATACTACCACAGAATAGAGTGACCATCACAGATACTAAAGAGCTTTTGCTAATGGCTGGGTTTTGTATGCAAGAATAAGGGAAGAGTCCTATCAGCTGAACGTCACTACAGTTACATTACTTTTTACATGGACATGCTTTTTCTAAAGAAAAGCTATATTTTTTTCTGGCTTAAAAGATAAAGCAACATACAAGCATACTCCAAGCAACATAAAATAAGGAAAGATAAAAGCTCTTCTGTTCTTGAACACTAGGATCATCTACACAGGAATTTACATTAGTAATGAATATATTCTGCTAGGATATTTTAGTAATGCATATTACTTAGATCCAGAAAGATTAGTAAGTATTGTACTTCCTGTACATATAAGACAGTGTATTTCCAGTATTGTAAAAGTTTTAAGGTGTACTTAAAACCAAAATAGGTTAGGAGCACAGTGGATTTTAGGGTCAATAAGAGAAGCTTAATGCCATAACAACTTTTATTTAACTAAGAATTTATTTTCTGACGCATTATGGCTGAAAATAACCATTAAATAAGGGAAATGCCATGCTAGAGGTGAAATAATTGACTATGTTAAGCAGAATCAATTTTTTTAGAAACTAAAAATGTGAAAAAGAATGTGAACATAAGCATGTTGGTTATTTTAATACACATAATCTTATCGGTAAGGACAATTTCTATTTCATTCAGGAGAAAATTGATAAATGAGAACTAATTTTTTATTATCATTACTACAAAACAGAATTTATATGTAGGGCGTAATAATAACTTGAACAGTTATGTAGACAGTTTCTTACAAGAAATTTATAGGCCAGTACAGACAGTATCGTTAACCTTTACATATGGAATGTTACTGTAAAGTTGAAGAAATAAAATCTTGCAAGTGCTGTGTAGGGGAGTGTCTAGTAATATGCCTTCAGGAAGGACTCTGGAAGGGAAAAGAACTGCCAGATGGAGTTTGAGGTACAAGGACTGGAATGGAAGATCAGAAGAAAGAGATAAGGAGTCTGTGAAGGAGAAAACTTGAAACAAGTAGTAGAATTGAGACATTATATGGTATATAAATAAAGTGGAAATACTATAGGTATCCCTGAAAGTGTGAAGAATTTGAAGCTGAAGGTAACAAGTGCTGATGCAAAGACTACAAATTGAAAATGACGGTTGAGAAAGAGGAAAGAACGATATAAAGGCAGAATGATATGGCAGAGACTGAGACACATCAGGCAAAAGATAACTAACATACAGAGAAATGTTATACTGATGAGGCTTAAGAAAAAAAGAAAGAAGCTTCTGTAAGTACTGCAAACAGAACTAAAAAGAACTGAAAACATTTACATAGGAAAGGAAGGACCAGGCCAGCACGGACAACTGCAAGGAGGTTGAGCACATGAATGATGAATGGGACTGCAGAACAGTGAATGGTAACAGGAAAGGAAGGGCATGATAAGTTTTGGGGAAAATGCAGGATTTTTTTTCCAAGCTGAACTTTAGGTTTCTTGTGAGACAGCTAGTAGTCTGAAAGTAAATACAATGTATCTGATTAGCTCCAGAAGAGTAGCTGAAACAGAAAAAATGGATAAAGTTGTTCAGAGAGAACACATAGAAGAAAAATAAGAGAATCATAAACAAAACTGTAAGAACTATCGTTAAAAAAATGCAGTGGCTGAGATATCAGTTGAGAAACATGGGAAAAGCAAAGAAAGAAATGAGCTTCTTATTTAGGAAAAAAATTAGCTTAACTGAATGGGTATTTTCTTAGAAAAGACATCTAGGCCTGTAGGTAACAAAAAATATCCACAGTATTATTAATTACTGGAAGAGAATGGAAGTGTTGGTATGCTTAAAGTGGATTTGCTTTTCATTTTAAAGGTCACATAAAAGCCAAATTGACACAGATCTTTAAAGCAATTAGATAAGGAAATGTGAGTTTTTGAAGGTACTGAGACGTATTGAGAGGAAGTTACTCCCTTTTGAAGGAAAAAAAAGCAAAATTAATAAAAGCTTTTGTTGTGGTCTCCTACTCTGGCAATGAAAATACCAGAAAACTGATTGGGTCTTCATCTGTGCAGGCTGATTAAAGCATAACCCTATTGTCTGGACCAATATGGAAGGCAGCTAGAGGAAATAAAATTCACAAAAAACAAAACACACTTAGTCAAAAAATATACATAATCAAGATATTGATGTCTTATGCAATAATTACAATGAAATATTAAAACAGGAAAGAATCACACATGGAAGCTAGTAAAATTTTGCTATTAAACAGTGTAGTGTTCTGGCAGAAACTGCTCAAGAAACATATGGGAGCATTAAGGATGCTGTACTAAACCCTTAGTCAATTGCTTTGACATACATTTTAATCTTGACAGCATTTATATTTTGTGTGCTTTGTCAAGCATGGACTAACTATGTCAAGGATTGTACTAAAATGGAAAAATCTTTGCATTTTTCATTTTTATTTTGGTCAAAACAGTGTAAACTATTGTTGAGTAACATTTAGAGGGATTTACTACTCAGTATATGTACACACAACAACGTAGTACGTTCTATTAGCAGTTCAGATCAGCTGCATGCATATATTATATTAGCAAAGTCTTTAGTGAAAGATTATTTTTGAGCCCTACTTTTGCAGGGCAGGCTGCGTAGGAAGCACAGAACTCTGCAGCAGAACATGCATAATATTATATAACTTTGAAGGACAGTTTCTTACCTCCAGCAACTAGCCCAGACTCTCCTAATTGAATTGCTACCCCGAAGCCACCAAGCTTTACTGGGGCTGAATTTTCTTTTGAGGCAAGCAGTACACAGTGTGGCTGAAAACAACAACAATGAAAAAGCAAATTATTGTATTATTTCAAAAAATACAATTTGCACCTTAGAACTTAGTTTCACATATTTGCAAACAGAAGCTAGATTTTATTTTATTTTTTTAAAGAAATTCTTCATTTTCAATATTTTTGGCACAAGCTACTCTCTCTTCATTGGTTTTCCTTTCACTTGTTCCAGGCATAGTAAAACCTTTTCAGGACTTAACAGAACTCACAAGGAACACAAACTGAAATCGCTATAAAATGAAGATAAAAATGAATGCTGATAACTTCTTTCTTGGTATTACTTTTTATTTTTACCTTTCACCCTTATGCCTTACCCTCTTCCAACTTCACAGCAAAAACATCCTGCCCTGTGACACAGTGGGTTTCTTACAGAGAACATAAAACTTGCTTTGAGCCTTAATCATAGAAGTCACTGATCACTTTCCAGCTGCAGGAAAGAAACGTAACATCCAAGTGATGTTTCTAATAAGTGATGAAAAAACTGGTTAGGTTTCTAAACTGTATTCCATGCACAGTCATCCATACCTTTGAATTTCTACAGTCTTTCCACTAATAATAGTGAGGTGTAACATGTAAAAAAAGAATAGCATTGCATGACTATTTGGAAGTAGTACTGTATGACTATTATGACTGTTGTGGGAGGAAGCAACATACTGACAAAATCTACCGAAATGCAATTTAGTATTTAATACACATAGTCCAACTACTGCAATTAATATCGATCGACTTCCTACATTTACTGAGAGCTTCCCTTTGCACAGTCAACTGTATTATTTAAAAGGGTATCAGATCTGTACACTTCTTCTTGAGAAAATGTTACTGCTTAAATTACAAAACTAGGAACTCAAAATAGGATGCCCTACATTCTTTCAGAATTTTCCTTCTTCTCTCACAAGACAAGTATGTGCTGCCCTAAGTTAGATTTTCTTGTACACTCGGCCTCCTGCAAGGAACCTGAGAGAACAAAGTTGCTCACCACACAGAGGATCTAAGGTTAAATTGCTTTTGGGGGAGAACTAAACTGCTCAAATCTGAAACAGCAAAATTACAACTTCCCTGTAGGGATGATCAAGCAAACAGTGGAAGAATCCATATGCAAATTCTTTCTATGCTATTTTGTGCAGTACCTGTATTGCATGGTTTTAATTTAGGTTGAGGACCATTTTGTATGACACACACAGTTCTCTAATACTCAAAACCAAGCTTACTAAATTAGACTTTTGAAGGATATAATTATCATATCAGAAGACTGAAAAAACTCAGTTTACCCATAGTCCCACCTATATATTCACAGAGAGTCATGAACTGTTGTTACCTTTGATACTTCCTTACCATTTACTTCTTGGTATAACAGGGTAATCAGATTTTGTGACAGGACTATAAATACCTGATAGAAAATACATGAACAAACCTTCCCAATGCTCTTACTCATTTTGGTCCTATTAAATATCAGGATGGAATTATGATAACATAGTAACATCAACCTTTTCCTGCAAAACTGGAAAACAACAGGCTTGGCTCTATTTTGTCTAGTTCAGCTGGGTCTTGAGGATGACTCAAAAGGCATAAAAAAAAGCACAGAACAACTTTGGGTGATCACTCTGTCCCAAGTAATTGCACTACCTAGTAGCTAACTAGCAGCTAGGGTATTCCAATAAAAACACATGATGAAAATAAAAATAACACTCCAGACACGTTGTATGGTCTTGGATGGGTATCTTTAAAAGGAAAATAACCACTTTAGACCTTTGAGCCAGACTAGTGCAAAGGAGCTACAAGGGGCTCAGTCTGACTACCTACGAAATCATCTGTAACCATCCATGTTCTCTTCAGAAAGCTGTAATTGTATGAGAGCAAGTAGCTTCAAGTTAAGACTGCAGAGCCTGTTTGCAAGTCTAACTGAAACCTGCAGTCCCAAACAAGCCTGATTCCTAGACAGATGATATATTACGAATGCTAACATGCAAATTCTTATTTCAAATACTAAGGAGAATACTAAGACAACATTATTGAGTTATCATTAAATTCAGGCTACCTTATGTTAATAGTACTTCTAGAACCAATTTTAAAATTTGCAGTTTATAAATGTGATGTTCAATCCCTTACATCCTATTTAAAATAATATTACCAGGTGGTATTATCTCCAGGTATTTTATTTCACTTCTGCCTTACTGAAACTGTGAAGCTGCACACTTTCACATTCTATCGCCACTGACACTTTGAGTGAAAAAAATCAACCTCAAATTTCTCACTCCAAGCAAGGGGGAAGGTAGATGGATGGAAAGGAAAATGTGCCTCTTTACTGTGGTGTTGATTTCTCTTTACCTTATACGTAAAACTTTAAGAAGCAATACTATTTCCATGCTGTACCAACATAATGGCTTTCCAAAAAGGAAGACACTGGCATTAGTCACCAGAAATAAACTTTCTCTGAAGAAAAAATCCAAATTTCCAACTCAGAGAAACTTTAAGATAGAAAAAAGCCCAAATTAACAGCAAAATCAATCTTTTCAATACACTGACTTTTGCTAGTTAAAAATACCTTCAAAAAACACAACAGTTGCAACAGTAGTTAAAACTTCCCCTTGTTGCTAATTGCACTGTGTCAGCTGATTTTCATACTTTCATAGAGAAGCTGGTACTCTGGCTTTCTAATAAGAGGACATGCATGTTACTCCTCCCTGTCTTCAGCAGTGGTTTTCAAAATCAGCAGAAGTTCTTAAAACACAAATGGTAAGTGGCTTCTTTTATACTTAAGATACACTAAAACAAATTACTATTGAAATGTCTCTTAATTACAAAGGCACTACCAGCCTTCAGACCTGTAATTCATCTGTAATTAAAGCTGGCGTGCATGCCTGCTTACAGATAACAAAACTTATGTTTCTAATGTATCTGCAGTGTAATTGCTTTTTTCCATCTCTCATTCACCTAAAAGACGTAAACTAACAATGCAATTCATGATGTGAAGCATTTTTACAGATAAGCAACAGACATAAGATTTTAAAACAATATACAGATTTCAGCACGTATTTGAAGGTACTGCATTTTTTTAACCAGATTCAACTTTCAAAATTACTTCTAGCCCATACCTTACTAAATGGAAATATGAAAAGACAGCAGTAATTTTAAAACTGCCAACATATTGCCCATATTTAATGCAATTTTAAGATCAGCCAACATGAAATATTAAAATATTTTACCGTCTTCTCAATAATTCAGATTCTGTATGTACATCAGCTTTTACTATGCACTTTGCCTAAAATGCTGCCATAGCTATATCACACATTTAAATGCAAATTTGCATTTTTAAGACCAACCATGCAAATGAAAAACTATTTTAAATTTGTGTATATGGTAAAGAGTGTGTTTTTTTTTTTTAAACTGTTGTTGGAGACATCTGCTCAGCATACCAAGAACAATTTTGCAGTTCTTTTGAGATTAAGAGAACAGAAGCTTGCTTCTGCAAACACCAAATTTTTACCACTGTGGCGTACAAATCAAGGAAAAATTTTATATTATTAATAATCGGTCATAAGTCTCTAAACAGTTCTTTGCTATTCTGCTGTGCTAACCACGTTTTTTTTTTTTTTTTTCTTTTGGGAGGGAGTTTTCTTTCTTTGGTCAAAGCTGATTTTTATCTTCTAGATTGTACCTTCCTGGTGAAAAATAAGCTCAGTGAAATTAAAAACTTTATGAAAGTAAGGTAAGATGTGAAAACAATCTGTTACTGCATAATGTAGTTTTCAAGCTAAAATTAGTTTCCTTGCACAATCTTGATTTATGAACTCGCAACAAAAGGAAAAAATACTTACATTTACATAAAAATATGAGTTATTAAAAAGAAGCTAACGTAACAGTGCTGACTCACAGTGTTACAACAGATTACATGGCCAAACAAACATCAAATGGCAATTGCTTTTCTGAATGAAAACCAGTGACTAACAAGCAAGACATTGGGTACTTACCTAAAATCAATAGTGTTGAGTTTAGAATTGACTTAATATATTTTTATGTACTTTATCAAACTGACAGTACTTAGCTATGCTTACACTTCATTGCATCTTAATTTTTTTCTCAGTGTCAGAAAAAAACCAAAAATAACACAAGAACTTAAAAAGTATTTGATTTGTAGTTACAGATCAAACAAAAAAATGTAAATTTCTATTTTTTTCTGCAAAATATAATAGTTGATTTTAAAACAATTTAAGACAGTAATACAAATGTAATGATAAGAATAGCGATCTGTTTGAGTACTCTGTACCATCTGTTCTTGCCCACTTTGCATGAAGAAAAACAGGGAACTAATTATTCTAGAATTACATTATATCATGGTATTTGCCTGAAAGTCCTTCTTCTACTTGGGTACAATTAGGTGCATTTACTTTATTTACTTATTGTCTTATTTATAAGACTATGTATATACATAAGACTATGTATGCAACAAAGCACGCAAAGACATAAAAGTGATCCCAGGATGATTTAATTCTTAGATTTTGTCTTTGCATCCTTACAGACCAGCTAAGAAAATCCTCACAAATGATGGCTGCAGCTTCAGCTGACTTACTGACCATTCTTCCACACAAGAAAGCCTCCTGGAGTAACCAAATCAACCTAGCCACAAACGCCTCCGAAATTCAAAACAATACCAGCTGTTTCTTAGAAGATGATGCGTTGTCATTTGCTTTAATACTTTTTTACTCTGTTATTTTTGTCGTTGGATTGGCCGGAAATGTTATAGCCCTGTTTGCTTTCCTGTGCATTCACCAGAAGAGGAATTCCATCCAAGTTTACTTGCTAAATGTGGCCATTGCAGACCTTCTGCTGATCTTCTGTCTTCCCTTCCGAATATTGTACCATGTTAACAATAACACCTGGATGTTTGGACACATTTTATGCAAGATTGTAGGAACTCTATTTTACATGAACATGTACATTAGCATAGTACTGTTGGGACTAATTAGTCTAGATCGTTATGTAAAAATAACTAAGTCTGTGAAGCGTCCTAAAATGCTAACTGCTACCCAAAGTATATATATTTGTTGCGCTGTGTGGGCACTTGCGCTAACAGGATTTCTAGTAGTAGTTGCACCATCCTTCTTTAAGAGTGAGGTCAGAAATTCTACTATGTGCTTTCATTACCGAAATAAAAAGAATGCAATGACAGAAGCAGTTTTAAATTACATTATTGTCATAATCTTTTGGACAGTTTTTTTCCTTTTGATACTTTCATATGTTAAAATTGCCAAGAACCTTCTGAAAATCTCAAGAAGAAGATCTAATTTTCCCAATGCAGGAAAATATACCCGGACAGCAAGGAATTCCTTTATTGTACTGATTATTTTCACCATCTGTTTTGTTCCATACCACATCTTCCGATTTGTCTACATTACATCACAGTTACAAAATACACCTTGTTATTGGAAGGGAATCATTCACAAAAGCAATGAGGTGATGCTCATATTTTCGTCTTTTAACAGCTGCTTAGACCCAGTTATGTATTTCCTGATGTCCAGAACTGTCCGTAAGACTGTATTCCAACTTATTTGTAGAAGAATTCATGGAGATTCAAGCATAACTCTGGAAAGTACTTCAGAAATAAAACTTGGACAATACACACAAGAGCGATTTTCTACTACCACTCCCCACTCAAGTTCTGTTAAGAAGAAGTCTGATCTGATTAAGTAAATGGGTAACAGCTTCTCTCTTCGTCACTCTAGGACATCAACTCAAGATGCACCAAATGCAATACTGTATGGCTACTAATCCTGCCTCATTTTTCCTGTTAAAAAACGAGAAGTCTTACTTCTGTTTGTGAAAATGAGAAGTGACTTTTCTGAAGTACTTCATGGTTGTTTATCCAAGAAAACAAAACAGGAAATGTCCTTAAAGTTATCTCAGACACCTTCTGTGGGACTAATGTAGAACACTAACTCTTTGAGGAGATTTCTACAAAGTGGTTTGAGCCTGTATAGACATAAATATTACCAATTTGTGTATGTAAACAGCAGATAAATTTTGTAAAATAATGTGTCCTATTCAAAAGAGCTATACGAATCATTAAAGGTTTTATGTACTTCTCGATTTTAATAGGCTTCAAAGAGATCAGCATTTTACTGCATTTACAGAACTGTTTTGCATGAAAATACTTGAGAATTTAGCAACATATGTGGCTTAAACATGAGGTGAAGAACATGACTGCCACTAATTCAATTATAGAAGGCACACGTTATTAAATATCAAAGTTAAAATATACAAGCCTCCTAAATGCTTTATTATATATTCAACATTTTAATGAATGTCGAGGCTGAATACTTGAGGAAAAGTAACAATGGTTAAGAAAATTAGAAATTCATGAAGGAGAGAAAACATCGGTATTTTCAGTTAGCTAAGATTTCCTTCATATTCTGATCAACAAATTTGGTGGCTTCAGCTACCCAGAGTATTTCAACAAGGAAAATGCTCACCAAACTGAGCATATAGAGCAGAATACATATATAATTATGAATGATATATATATATATATAATATATATAAAGAGAGAAAGTAGCTCTCTTACACGTTGGAAGCATCAGCTTTGACCTTTGCTCAAGGTCAGTCAACTAGTCTACTTACCCATTTATGTATTTAGGCATAAACTAGAATTTCAAACTGTAAAGTCATATAGAAAAAAAGAGGGCTGAAGGTGGTTGTTAGACACAAAGACACGCAAAGAGGCATCTATACAGAGAACAATTTAAATGTCTAGCATGGGAGGCTAGAAAGGTGAATAGATTAGATACCAGATGGTAGCTATACCAGATGGTAGCTCTACAAAATAAGGATCTATTATGTCGAACAAGCAATATTGCTCAGGTTGATTTTGATGTTGATTTTAATATTGATCAATATTTTGCTATTGATTTTAATATGACTATCAGTAACTTCTCTGGTGGATTGTGTGACTTCTTATACCTAATCTGTCAAAACTTGCAGTTTTTTTTACTAATCCTGTACAATATTCTGATTTTATAGAAGCTACTCATAAAACTCTTATTGAACAAAGAAAACATAACAATTCACCTCTCCTAGATATAATTGTGGTTTAATTTTTATGTGATTTTACTTCAGCTTTGGTGTCCTGGTTTTGGCTAGGATAGAGTTAATTTTCTTAAATAATAGCTGGCATGGTGCTATGTTTTGGATTTAGGATGAGAATAATGCTGATAACACCCTGATGTTTCAGCTGTTGCAGAGCAGCATTTGCACAGAGCCAGGGACTTTTTGGCTTCTCACGCTGCCCTGCCAGCGAGGAGGCTGGGGGTGCCCAAGGAACTGGGAGGGGACACAATGGGGACAGCTGGCCCAAACTGGCTGGAGGGATGTCCCACCCCATGTGGCATCATGTTGAACAATAAAATGGTGGGAAAAGAAGGAGAAGAGGGGATGTTTGGAGCGATGGCATTTGTCTTCCAAGAAACAGCTGCACACGATAAGCCTTGCTTTCCTGGAAGTGGCTAAACATCAGCCTGCCAATGGGAAGCAGTGAATGAATCCTTTGCTTTGGTTTGCTTGTGCAGCCTTTTTTGCCCAGTTAAACTGTCTATATCTCAACCCACAAGTTCTCGCTCTTTTACCTTCCCAGTTCTCTCCCCCAGCCTGCTGCGGGGGAGTGTGTTAGTGGTTATGTGGGGCTAAGCTGCCTGCTGGGTGAAACCACAACATTTGCTTCAAGTGGATGTAAACAGGTTAACTCAAGTACAATGACTAGATCGTGTGTTTTATTTTATATATACACACATATATATATTTACAAAAAAAGGGCAGGGTTTCTTAATCTTCAAGAGAGTGTTCTATTTAAGCCAGAGTTTTCATCAAAAGGATTGCAATTCATGGACACTGCACTACTGAAAAAAAAATAGTATTCTGGACATGCTTTGGTAAATAATGTAACATTTACTTGGTTACTATAACCTTATTTTGTAAGCAATTCATGAAAAGACAACAGGAAAATGTCAGTCCTATAGTGCAAGTTCATGATTCTGGTCCATTACGTGAACACTATTACATAGGCTTGTTTTTAACTTTTTTAACAGTGAAAGCAATTAAGTATTTTCTTCCAGAGGAAAGCCTTAAACACCCATACCTACTTGCATTGATTAAGCGGGTTCTACATCACAGCCATTCTTTACAGATTACAGAGAAGGAGCACTACAGAAGCCATGTACAGTATTAACAGATGTTTTTACAGAAATAAATAACAACTTAGAAGAAATACTGAGTAACACTTTCCCAGGACCACATGCCACACACTACAAGTTTTCAAAAGCATTTCAATAGAAGATCATCTATCGCTTTCATTAGCCACTCACACACGAGTAATGAAAAACAAATGTGACCCAAATATTTTAGAGATTTCAGGAGCTATAGTTGGGTAATATTGGGCAAAACCATAGCACCTACAAGTAAAATTAGTTACCTTACATAGCACCTACAAGTAAAAAACATGGGTGTCTAAGATACCCAGGGAAAAGTGAAGAGATTTGTTTGATGGAAGTCATGCACCAGAAAATCAGTTAAAGAGGTGCTGTTAGAGAGGAGCTAGCAGAGGAGTTCTCTGAGGAGCTGAGAAACACTGGGATAAAGGCGATACAGTGTAAGTGGACTCTAGCGAGATCACTTACTAAAGGTTCAAAAGGAACCTAGTATGTTAGATGTTAATTCTTGCTTTGGAACCCGTTGAACTTTGGAAATAAAGCTTAAAAAGTAGATAGCTTTTTTCTTTGTGACATTCCTCAAGAATATGCAAATGGATAAATTTACATATATGTTGAATACAATCTGGAATGAGTGACAGTAAGGAGGTGACAAAGTTTTCAAACAATATACAATTATTCAGGGTAGCCAACCCTAAAAAAAGGGCAAGACATCAACTCTCTGCACAACAGCAATAGAACAGCAGAGACATTGTTAAAATTAGGAGCAAAAACATGAGAAGTCGTCACTGTGATATTGTATAATTTATATGATAGATTCTATTCAGAATACATTAAATAAATCAACTCTTTGGCTCAGAAATGGAAACCTGAAAGAGGGCACAATAAGTTTATAATGCCAGTTATGGCATGGAAGAGGGGAAATGTGAAGTACGATATACTCTTTGTCTGAGTCCTGATATTAAGAGAGCAGCAGTTAGAAGAACAAAAACAAAACAAAAAAAACCCAAACAAACAAGTGAAACCACTTCATTTTAGATTTCCACGACTGTGTAAATTAGTGCTTAAAGATGCTAAAGGTCTGATGGCTTTAGACTGGCTCAGAAAGAGATCTGAAACTAGACAGTACTGTCATGTAGGAAACAATGACTACTGCACCAAAAGCAAAGGGAGGTACTTTTGCTATGTTTTAATATTTTTTATTATTATTTTTTTCTGAAATCAGTTTTCCCAACTTCTGAGGGCAAAATGTCAGGTGCTGCAAACTGATATTACTGAGGAGCAAACAGCCTAAAGCTCTTGAGAGGTCTGCTGAAAATTACACCACGAAATTTCAAGTGACCATGTAATTAGTCACATCAGTAGTGCTGTAGTGTTTGTTACTTCTTGTCTTAGCAACGCTGCCTAAGCAGTATGAGGGACAGCTTACAGTAATTAGTTGAGTCTTCAGATGAATTTCAACTAAAAATCTTTTTGTTTATGCCTGCAGAGCATTACAAATACAAGAAGAGACTTGCTAAGTAATTCAGATCCCACTGTTTTTTTCCCCTTACTTCCTAGCAGCAAACACAATTGTGATGCTGTATTTGTACAACACACGTTATAACCTCTGAATTGCATGCAGGTTTCAGTGGCATTTCTGTAAGACATAAGCACCGCTACAAATTGCAAGACAGTCAGTTTATGCCAATTTACAGATTCACTTATATATAATAGAAAACTCTGGGACTATTCCTTCAGTAATATTCGTTCTGTAAATACAGGCTAACTCAACACGTTTCCATATAACCCATATGAAATTCACTTTCCTTCTTTATTCAAAATTAGAAATACCCAAATTTCAGCCAGTAAACAAAATGCCACCTTTTTAACATGTAAAAAGGAGTTCATATTCTTCATTAGAAGAGATACTAATTACATATACAAAGAAAATGCATATAAAGCATACATGCCAGCTAGTCACTTCTATACTTTTTAGATTTGACAAATACATTAATAGCTACATTCTCATACACATATTCCTTAAAATAAATGGGAAAAATAAGAAAACAAAAGCTGTTTCCCAGAAACAAGCTTGTAACTTGAATTATAAGCATATCCAAATGTACCTGGTTTCAGTAACCAACTTTTGCTTCTACGCTGAAATTCACTGTTGTTACCCTTTTAACCTGCAAACCGTTATTTTTCACAAGGGAACGAAATCACCATTTATAACTCAACATGGAAAATTTTAATTGAACAACTTTCACAACATCAGTCAATGAAAGCATAAGAGAGGAGTACAACTTACATTACTGATGAATAAGCAAGAGTCATTCTTATTCCCCAAAATGGAAAATTCACACATGGACACCTTAGTTTTATGCTCTCCCTCAAAGTGCATACAGAATTTGGGGGACAGGAGGGAGTTGTACACAGTACAACAGTACAAATAAAGCATACAAAGAAAAAGAAACCACTGATAATATTCTAGCAATCCAAAATATATTTTCAACATATTCTCTGTAGGGCTGGGAATCTTTTGCCAGCCTTTTTTCCATCCCTTACACAAATTCCCAATTACTGAGGGTTCCCTAGCGAGGGAATCCAAGAAAACAGAGAAAGCACTACAAAGCTGTTAGCATTCACTGTTTAGAGATGTAATAGGTAGGAAAAATCCTTAGTACAAAAGTTGTTCACAGACATCACAAGGGTGGGAATAGTTGGGGGTAAGGGATGATGCTGCAAAAAGCCTTTACAATCAGACTCCACAGTTAAGAGTGGTAAATATAGATGTAAGTACATGAATGGTAGGGAAATGCCCGATTGTGTACCACACTACTGCAAAATGAGAAATAAAATGAGGAAGAAAAGAAAATCAATGTTTATTTCTAAGTTTATATTTTTAAAAACTGAATCAATTACTTAAAATATACCATAAAAGTACATTTTGCTACATGCTGCCTTCAGAAGTTATCTTGCTTTTGTCTGTAAATGATGAGTTCTGGTTCCTTTAAGTTTGCATACAGAGGGACAGACTGCACACCTTTGATCTTATCAAAAAGCAAGGCCAGCTGCTTCAGAGAACTCTCTAACCACAGATATAAATGACCATGTGCTTTTAAAAGAAAAATATACTCCCTGTTCCTCCCACAAAAATTCCCACTAGGTAAAGATCCTAACATACATATGGTCAACAACACATTGAAAGCTTGATGAAAAGACTTTTGCCAAGGGGCCTGGGAATGTTCTTTCTCAGCAAGGAATTCATTTTGTAGACAAAACTGCCCAGCTTAGAGCCAGCAGAATCTATCTTTTGAATACCAATTACACATTTATTACCATATTTCAGGTTTTCATTTTTGCTTGATTACTTTTGCATTTCCTCAAATGTTTAAGAACCACCTGGGAAAGCCAAAATGCTCTTACATACAAATATTTAACTGGAAAAATACAAACTACAGTATGGTAAAAAACAAACAAACAAAAAAACGACAGAGAAAGCTACCTATTTGACTACACAATCATTAAAGTTCTCGTGTTAAGAACTGATTTTGGAAGTTAAAAATAAGAATTATCATGACCAACATGCAGTCACTGCTTTTTAAAAATCAAATATCGTAAAGGAGACCTCTGGAGGCTGTATAAAGAATTTCACCAGGGGAAAAAAAAAAAATCAAAGTTTTTAGCATTGAAGTCCTGAAGTCTAAAAATTTTGGAAGATGATTTTTATTGTTAATATCAACTTCAAGCTACATTTCCCAGCTTAAAAGGCATTGTTTAGCTTGTGTTTTCTATATGTAAAACAACTACCCAGAGAGCTGTGAAACACTTAACCTTGCATATTTTGACAACCAAATGATCAGATGCATGGGTGCAATATAACCCAAATTCTGTATCACTAAGGATGCTAGAAATACTACGATGTAGTAGTTGCTAGAAATATGCAACTTATATTGCATACACTTGTAACTCATCAAACAACATAAGAATGCTCATTCTTGATCTATTTTGCTGAACTGCAAGGGCAGTTCTAAAGCTGATGAAAATAAATCATTAATGAGTAGCAAAAGGAGAAAGTCTAACACAAATCCAACTCAGACCTGCCAAATATTTTATATCCACTGATTCAGTATAGTGCTTGATTCAAGTAAAGTAGAATTAAAAATGAACTTAGAGGACTTCACTTTGATCAGGATTTCTCACAATATAAAATACATATACTGACTTAGAGCTAAAATCCTCATCATATCAAGTCAGAAGGGCTGAACACACACCAGGTCATGCCGTCAAGGAGAGCTGATGAACAGGCAGAGAGGAACCATGGTGGTCTGCACCAACTCTCCTGATCTAGATGTCCAACTAAAAACGGATACCATGTAGTGCTTTTGTCTTAGAGTTTATGCATTAAATAAAATTTCAATTTTAATGTTTAATTAAAAACGAACACATAAAACAAAAAACAACCCTCCAAAACCCAACAATGCAACAAAACTAAGCACCAAAAGTCAAAGTTCTAAGCAAGCTACTTGGCAAATTATTTTTTTGGAAAGGAAACATGGATTGCACACGCAGTAGTCAATGCATCTTAGAGACTTATCCTGGTATTAAAAGCCACCCAATAGATCAAATTCTAAGTACATGAAATTATACTTCAAGTTAAAGGCTGCTGCACGTTTAATGCATGATATATGTTTATTTAGGATGATTCATCCTTAGCATTCACAGTGGACCCATTTAGGGGTGCCCACTTTTCTGTGCCCTATGCTAGCAGTTGCCTTCCATCCATCAAGCTGCAGAGACTGAGTGCATCTCTTGGGCCTTTCATGGCACAGAGAACGTCAGGACTGCTACAGGAACCAAGGGTAACTGGGCTGCTGCCTTCTTCCATCCTACGAAGAGCTGCTGGCATTCCACTATACATCCTGTTGTGCAGCAGGAACAGTTCTCCATCTAGGTTGTGACAGGCATAAGGAGATGAGGTTGATTGGGCTGTCTTCTATCATCTTGAGAATATGGAAGGGAGAGGCAGCAGACAGGTGGTTTGCATGTGGATCACTCTGTCATATACAGTTGCACTAAATAATAGAGTTAGGTACGAGTTATAAGTGGCTAAATGAAATAACTTTCCTCACTGTGAATTTCCTTGTCTTTGCAATTTTGAGCCACAAAAAAGGATCTCTGCAAACAGCATCAAAAGGCAACATGTATTGCTTACTGGCATATAAAATCCAGTAACAAGTTTAAATTGTAAGTAACCGTGGTTTAAGAGTACTGAGAATATAAATAATTGAGGTGAAGAAAGTAAGTGAAGATCATTATGAAGAACTTACGAGTGAATTGCATAAGAGATGCACATGAACTGTTTGAGTATCATCAAATGTATTTTAGATAAAATAAACCATTTATAGGTTAGGTGAATGGAAATAGTCCACTAAAAGAATGGAGAAGGTGCTTACAGTTTTGAACTAATGACATACTTCTGGTGTTTTTTTTTGTTGTTGTTGTTGCTGATTTTTTTGTTTTTGTTTTTACTTACAATATCCCATTCCTTTGTTGCCCATCTCACTAACTAGTTGCAAAATGAAGTCTGATAGACTGTAATTCACTGTATTAATCCGTTATCATACAATAGATCAGAAAAAAAAAGTAGCATTACCTCTTCGCATAGCAAGAATTATGAGCACTGAATTAAAAATACTACAGGCTACTGGTAATAACCAACTGAGTAATAATAATAAAAAAACTCTGCTAACTGAAATTGCTCACACCTTTTGGCATCTGACCACGATTTCCTTCTAGCACATTTTCAGGATATATATTCTTGTGTCTAAAACTGGATGGAACACCACAGAAACAAGGACTTGTAAGACTGCTTAAGAGACTATTAGATATCTAATATAAGAACCTTTCTATTAAAACAGATTTTAACACAATTATATATTCAAAAGTTGAAAGAAAAGGTAAAACTAAGCTTAACAGCAACAAAAATTAAAATATGCATGCAAACTAATTACAGCATTATGAACTAATTACTAATATTTCTCAGCAAGTTCCCCTCACTTAAATTTAATCTTAAATGAGATCAATTTTTTAGTCTAAATAGAAGGCCAGAATACATGTACATCATTTTAGAACAACAACAACAACAAAAATGAACAATTAAATCCATAGTAGATCACTAAAGTGGATTCTCGGATTCTTATAGTGGGTGCTTATACGTGAAGCAAAGCAAACAACAAGAATCTTAGTAAAACTCCAGAAGTTTTTTTATGGTATTTCCTCTGTTCTCATAGAGGAACTTATTTAAGGCTTTTGAAAACTCATATCTGACGACCACAGATGTATCAGAAAGAAGGAAATTCAGAAGTCTCAAGCTCCACAGAGCTAAGCGGAGTTTGACTCATCTGTGATCAACACTCTTCTTCCGGAGGAGGGAAAACATTCTTTGTAGCCTTCTGGGTGGTTTCTGTAAAACACTCTATTTCTTGGACACAAACTGAGTTGGTTTTCCTGAATGATTAGTAAGCCTAGAACGCATCAGCTGTTAACTGCTTCCACAGAATCCAGCATGTGACTAGACATAAGTAATCTGTTCATTTGGTCACTGACACGAGGATGTGACATGGATACACTCTTATTACTGCAGGTGGGTTTCAGGAACAGACAGTCAGCTTCATGAAAACTCTTGGAACTGAAAAACAGTTAAACTGCACTGAAAATAAGTTCTCACGCATAAAATATCAACTCTTCTTTTTCATTCTGGGAAGTGGGCAGTCTTAAAAGAGCATGACTGTAACAATTCCTCCACCCCCAATAGGAGGAAAGAACCATATAAAGTATTTCAAGGTATTTCTGTGCCATAGCTACATGGCCAAAGGACTGTTACAATCATTTTTCCACTCTTCTCTATTTCATTCTTTTTAATTCTCTAATGGAGCTGTATCCTGACCTAACTGCAAAGACTTTTTTGCACAGACATTTTTGGTTTGAACTTTAAAAGCCTAGCTGCCTTTTGACATTGACAAAGAAAAGTGCACATTCTGAAAACCTACCTATGTCACAAAGACTTTTTTCTTAACTTTATTTTCCAGAATTAAATATCATCCTTTTCATTGCAGCAGCGGAGATAAAAAGGACGTAAGACAAAATTTCCTTCTCTCCAAAGGAAGGTGCCTGCAGCTTGCATAGGTAAGCTTAAAAGTGCTACTTCTTTGTTTCACCAGATAAAATCTGTGCGTTCACACAAAAATGATCATTAGATTTCTAAATGACTGAATCCAACAATTACTTTATGAATTTAACTGATTGCAATAAAATAATTTAATACAGTTTGGTTCAACGATTGGTATGGGACTTAGGTAAAGATGCAACAGCTACAAAAAAAAGTTGGTTTAACTTGCAAGTTGTCAAACATGACCTATAGTATAATTTTTAAATATGACTTTTACAACTTCTTGTTATGTATCTATCATCTTGGTGTATAGGCGTTTTATCATAGTAACACAGCATATTCTTTGGTATTTGCTTATAGATGTTTCAAAAAATTACTCCCAATCCGTAAGTTTGAAATCTGCTTTTTTTTCCATATACTTTTATATGGAATAATAGCTAAGTTGGATACACTTCACAAAACTTGTATCTATACAACGAGAGAATCTCTCTTCACTAGAGGTTAGTAAGTGAAAGACACATTTTTATGCACTATAATTGTACAGAACTTTAAACACCAATTAGATTTGATTTCTTACAGTCTGGAAATTGAGAATAAATTGAAAAGTGAACTTGGAAATACATCATTTTTCAGCAACTGTTTCATATGTTCATGACTAAATCATTCATGCAAAATGTGTATCTCTAAGATTAGATCTCTAAACAAAGTAACATTAGATACTGATAACAGTACAAAATAAATGCACCCAGACAGATCCCAGAATCATGTAAAGTTTAATTCTTACTTAAACGGACGTACAGGATACTCCTCTGCATTTCTGCAATTACAGTAACGCTTTGCATTTATTTTGCTTATTTAACTCAAAATAGTCTAGAAGTGGTTTCCAAAGTAGGTTACAGATGTTCTAGGAGATTGAGAACTACACCAAGACCACATAAGTTATTGTCAGACCCTAGCTTAAACCTTCTATTTCCTCATTTATTAGATTCTATGCACATAAAGTCTTTGTTTTTGACATAAACTAAAGCTTTTTTTTTGTTCCCAAAATCTGTCGAAGATAGGAATTAGTAACACTGAAAAGCAAGGAACAGTTAAAATAAGATCATTAAAAAAAAAGATGCTAGATATAGATTACAGAATAATTTCTCTAATTGTGTTTCAGCTCTCACCATTTATGCAAGAAGACTCGGCATAAATGAGAAATTCAACATGTACTCTCCAGCCATCATTAGCTACTACTGTAGCTCTACCCATCATCTACTCTTTCCTATTTACAACTGGCAGTTTTGGAAATACTCTCGCTGCCTGTGTCTTTTTAAGGCGAATACCCACAAGAAGAACACAATACATTTATCTGGTAAATCTTGTCACTGCAAATTTGCTCATATGCAGTGCTATGCCTTTCCTGGCTGCCTATTTCGCAAATGGGCATAATTGGAAGTATGAATCTGGAATATGCAAGATATCATACCACCTTGGAACTACCATTACGCATGTCTGTATGTATGTTACAATTCTAATTTTATGTACAATTGCTTTAAGTCAGTATGCAACACTGAAGAAAAATAATGATGCACAATACTCTCAAGCAGTTAAGGAAAACTTCAGCAAACGTGTACTTAAAAAGTTCCGTCAGCCAAAATTTGCTAAATATTTTTCTATCTTTATATGGCTTATTGTAATGTGCATAACGGTAGCAACTATAACATATGATGCCCAGGCAAGGTCTGAGGAAGAATTTCACACGTGTTATAACAAGAGGGTAGAAGCTGGTGAATTTACTGCAAAGATTGCAGCATCTTTTGTTACTGCTTGTTTTTTTCTATTGTTTGTAACAGTTTTGTTGTCATACTATTCTCTTACCAGGCATCTGAGTAAAATACAAAAAAACACTTGCATTGGACAAAAACATCTGATATACAGAACAGTGAAAAGAAACATTCTTGTCATCCAGATAATTTTAACTGTCTGCTTTCTTCCATATCATGTTTTTAGGCCAATTTTTTATGTACTGCTTCTAGATGAAGACTGTTCAAGGCTAAACTATCTAGTGGAAATTAAAAATTTCCTTGCTTGTCTCGCTGTTTCTAGGAGTAGTGTAGACCCAGCTATAACCCTTCTACTAGATAGAACATTAAAGAAAAGTTTGTGTGACCTGTTTAAAAAATCCACACCTTAACACCACCAATATAAACCTGGTATTTTCACTGAAAAGATCCCCTGCAATGTGAAGTAATGCGGAAAGAATTTAGTAAAACTGAACTAACAGTAAACTCATTTTGACTCCTATAATCAGACTTTTACATGAAATGGCAAATATTTAAATAAAATGATAACATATTACATGTATATATATATTTTAATATGATTTTGTTTGCTACATCAACATTAGCCATAATAAATCCTAAGTGTATATCCAAATGAATCCAAGTAATTCGTACAATGAGCTGTGTACTGCCACTTTATCCATGCAAAGCAAAAGACATTTATGTCTGAGCTATGGACAGTGTTTTCTACCTAAACGATCAAGGAAGATGGCAGAAACCAGTCTGAGACTGAAGACATAATTTTCTTCTGTTACCAGTATTCCCAAGTTTTGGACATGGGCTTTCTTTACAGACAAGAAAGAACAAAGCATAGATGTTTTCTGTGGAAGGGGTAGATCATATATCAAAGGCTTAAGGAAGCACGCAAAGAGAACTACAAAACACATTCAAGATTGACATGTGGTTTTTTGCTCACGAGTGTATGGGTAGAAGGCTGATTCCCCCCTTCCCCCCACCCCTGGGAATGCATTTTTTATTCTAGCCTTCACAGGAAATCTCACAGTTAAGAATTAATTAATCACTCTGCTCTGGCATTTCCTATCACGGGCTCAGAGTGTCATTGCAATGACATTTGCAACAGGGTGATTCTGAAGAGAAAGGCTGGATAGTGACCGCTAACTTACAGGGGTGAAATATCCACATAGGAAGAGAACTCTGGTGGCCTAAGATTTAGTGTTTGAGACAAATGGGTTTTATATGTGCTCTGTAGCTTGGTCAGGAACTGTTTTTCTCGGAAATCTATCCATGGCAGCTATGCTTAATAGCTGAGGCACTGGCTTCCTTATTGGTGCGTATTTGTGTGCTCAGGACACTGTACTGTGCTGGTTTCAGCTAGGATAGTCAACTTTCTTAAATAGTAGCTGTTATGGTGCTGGGTTTGGATTTGTGATGAAAATAGTGTTGACAACACACCAGTGTTTTAGTTGCAGAGCAGCTCTTGCACAGAGCCAAGGCCTTTTCTGCTTTTTGTGCTGCTCTGCCAGCGGGGAGGAGGCTGGGGCTGCCCAAGGAGCTGGGAGGGGACACAGCCAGGACAGCTGCCCCAAACTGGCCAGAGGGATGTCCCATCCCATGTGGCATCATGCTTAACAGTAGAAGTGGGAGGGAGCTGGATGAGCTGCCACTGCTCAAGGATGGGCTGGGCATCAGTCAGCAAGTCTGAACAACTGCATTACGCATCATTTAAAAAAAAAAAGATTCCCCCCTGTTACTCCCCCCTTATTAAACTGGCTTTTTCTCAGCCCATGAGTACTTGCACTTTTAACTGCTTTGGGAGTAAACAAACACACACAGAATTTCCATACTCCTAGTCTAATCTTGTGAGGCAATTTCTATGGTCTATTTAGAAAGGCATACATGCTTAATTATTTACTGGTATACAAAATATATGCAATAATGAACATTTAAGGATCATGAACAGTACAAAAGGAGTGCAAAACAGGAATGTTTTTTTTTTTTTTTTGGCTGTAGAAGTTAGACTACCACAATGACTTATGCAGGGTTTTCAGCTATTTTTAACAATTACTGTAGAAGACACTTCAGATTACATAATAGTCTTTTCCCTTGTATAGTCTTCTCTGCAACCGAGATCAAGATGAGCCGTCCATCGAGTGTAGAAAGTGTTACAGAATACTAGCTGTTCTGAGAAGTTTGATCACCCACGCCAAGCTGAAAAATCACTCACTCCAAACAACTCTACTCTGAGCTCTGTAACAGGAACACTAAACTGACCCCAAATTAGCATACGGCGGTAGACACAAAATATCAGACCTTCTCTCGAAGACACCCCAAGAATTCATATCATCTGACACCTGCTTTGTATTCTGCAGAAGTTCAATAAGGAGACAAGTGAAAAAGACAGAATCATAGGAAGGTAGTATTTTATTAATACAATGTTACTTGTGAGAACAGAATTCATTGTTTCTTTAACACCATTCCCAGAGCATGTTTAGCAGATGAGTTATAGAAAAACCTCAAGTGGGCAGCTTCAGGGTCTAACTCTTCAAAATGCTGTAGGAAATGGTTCTTGAGTGAAAGAAGCTGGTTTGTGTGGGTGCGTGTTGCACTGCACAACCGATGGCAAGATGCCTCAGTTCAGGTCTCAACTAAGCAGTTTAAATCTGCGTGACAGCACAGTGTTGCTTAGATTACTGTGTTTTGATCTGTATGTCTGTGTGAGCAAAACAGTTTACTGTCAATGCACTTTTATTTTTTTGCACAGGCCCCTAAGAAGAACCTACAACTTCCGTCCTTCCTTAAATACATTCTTACGGTGAATGCACTTCTCAGGCTATCTCAGCAGGGTGCCTGAAGATAAAATTCTCTGTACAGAGTTTTTGGTGGCTTAAGTAACTCCTTCTCTGCTTTTCTAGTCACAATCACCTGTTCCCTACTGTTGAAGTTACCAAAAAGGCCGGAAAATGGATGAAATTCTGGGAACTACTAATCAAATGTAACTTTGTGGCACATTATTAGCAAGATCCCATTCCACCAATTCTACACACTACCGAAAAATGATACGCACTTTTAATTTTTTCCTGCGGAGTCTGTTTAAGGTGATGTCTCCTTTACATTTCTGAATTGCATCAAAGTCAATTTATCTTAAACAGTAGAAAAGCTTTTGTGCAGTACAGGCAAATTGAGAAACTGCAAATTGAGTAATACATTGGTCCAGCATTTGATAGAATAGTTCACGGAGGAAAAATCCCCCAAAACAGAAGGGCACGAGGGAGAGGCAGAGAAATACTTCAGCAAAACATAGCTCGTGCTAAACTTCATGCAATGCTTAGACATCCTGGTGCTAACTCAGAAGTTAGTAGGTGACTAGTGAATTATATAATCAAAAAGAAAATAATTCATTTCCATAGCAGGGAATAGAAAATCCTAGAACAAACATGCACAATACACACTTTGCAAAGCAGTTTAAAAGGCAACAAGTGTCTGCCTCCTTTCTGGTTAACCCATTCATACGTGCTGCTTGGGTGGCCAGCTCATCAATCAGAAGATACATCTTTTCTGAATGGCTGGGTAAGTGAGTGGAATAAAAAACTTCCTGATGAGAACGTACCCTCGATATAGCTGTTGAGCTTTGCAGCAGGCCAAGCAGTATAAATTCTCAGCAAGCAGCACTTCTCAGCAAAACTGCTTCTGAAAACCCAGCAGCCAGCTAGCAGTATGCTAGGAAAAGGGCAAACAAAGCAAAGAAAGGGCGACTCTGAGATAGGAAGCATGTGTACAGAAAGGGACATACTCATTGGGAAAAAGAATACAGTTGGAAGAAATACTGAGGAAAAATATTGTGTACTTTATTCTTAGAGCCCCATAGCTTCTGCACTGAACTGTTGGAAACAAGTATTCATACCTACTGAGAGATCTATAATAAAACTATTGGAGGTCTGACAATAAACTTGCCTGATTTCAACTGCATACCAATTGTTTTACTGATCCTAGACAATACTGATACATAGACAAGCACTCAAACTACATGCAAATCACATAACATAGTGGGAGCATTTGATGTAAATCATATTCAGCTATTTATAACAAACCCACCACCCCTTTCAGTTTTTAAAATTGTAATTATTAAAATAATTGTACAGCATAGAACTTAAGTCCATTGATCAGTGATATCCCTTGTAATTAGAAGTTAGAGACGTACTATTCATTTTTCTTTTTCTTAAAGAAAGTTTCCTATCATAATTACTGTGCAATATTGACAGCTCAAGATAAAGTGTGTGACTTCAGTGACAAATGGCACTTAAACTCTTGCATGTATTTTATCATGGAAAAAGACAGGCATCTCATTTCAGAGGCGCATTACTCCCATTCCCCTTTTTTGTTCTTTTGCATAAAGATAATTCTTTATCCAAACTATTATGTAATAATATTTTGTATTGAAAAAAAACACCATTTCAAGGTGGTTACTTTCTGTAGTCATCTTTTGGGTGTTTCTGACATACAAGGTTCTGAAAAATAAAAGGAATGGCCGAGCCCTATTTCACCAGGTTGGCAGAACATGAATACATGCCATAGTAAGAGAAAAAGTCCTTGAGATTCTTGGTTCTGATACATAGCTGTCTTGTGTTTTCCACCTTTCTGCATTTGAATTTTCTGCTTTACTTATATATGATGCAACTTCCAAGCAGTGAAAGAATGCAGGAACACATTATCTGAAGGGAAAGCAAAGGCCACGGATTATAAAGGCTTTAAGTTACACTAGAGGGGGGCAAATGATACAAGGAAACTCAAGAAATTCCTGGTCTCACAGAGGAAGGTAATTAAGACAACTACAGGAAGGAAATTAAGAGAATCAGAGGCCACCTTGTAAAAGTTTTCATGTTTTGATTCTGGCAAAGGAAGTGAGGTTGGAGCATATGTGAGTTTATCATAGGCTGCAGTTGGCTTTGTTAGATTTTGTCACTTATAAAAGATAGGTGAAGTTTCTGTCATCAGACCACAGAAGAGTGAAGTATTCCAAATCTAACTCCTCCTAATCAGTCGAGAGCTAAGTGAGCACAAAAATGCCCCAAAGACACCTAATTCTAACAATAGGGACTGTAAGGTGCAAATTTTCTGGTGCATCAGATCTGCTAAATGCAGAATGCCTTTTTTAAACCGCAAAGTACATTTTGCAGAATACATTTTGCAGTTTAAAACAACATTCACAGAAAACTTAAGAGGAAAAAAATGCAGAATGATTACGTCAACCTTACGGATTTTTATTTGTTCACTTTCATTCACTCAGACAACTTGGAAATTATTCATTTACCCTACTTCCTTTCAAAACACAGTCTACAGTGACACCTAGAGCTGAGAAATTGCAGTTAACTTACTAATATTCTACACCCAAGCTTTGTAGTTACAATACTTCTGCACAGCTTTTGCTAGGATTAAACATTGTTCAACGTGGTTTAGCATACTTTCAGCAACAGATTAAAAAACTCTTACTCAATCATGTAACTGAACAGTTCTACTTCTAAGGACGGCATTTAATAAAAACAGCAATTTTCAAGTTTTCAGAGTCTGGACAAGCTGGAAAATACATTCACATTTTACAGCCTTTACAGCTTATGCATTTAATTTCAAGGAACGAGGCCCTTGAAATTAAAATATATTTTTGTAAAAACATGTTCCAAGAAGAACACATACAGCTTTCAGGAAGACAAAGCAACATAAAGATGGTGTCCATACTAAAATTTTCACATGGTACCAAACCCAAACAACGAGAACAATACAGAATCTTCACAACAGAACAAGCTCAGATATTCTACCAGCAATTAGGAGGACATCTTTGGAATTTGCTGTAAGAAATGACTTTTAGAATACCAAACTTAAAAAAATAAAATAAAATAAAATCCTATTAAATATAATAATTTCCCTGGTTGTAGAGGGTAAGGAAAAAGAAACTGGTGAAAGGTCTGCAATGTCCGTGCATGCAAGACCAAATGTGTGTTTAAAAAAAAAAGTTCAGTGTCCACACACTCTTCCCTCACAGATCACCCTGTGTTTGAAACACAGCATACCCTCTCCCAATCTGCTTTTTTCACTAGAACACAGGATTCACTTTGCAAACCACACCATCAGAGCTCATTACAATTTTCATTAATTCCTATAGCATTTGACACAGTTTAGATAAAAACAAACTCTTAGAGAAGACAACTTGGAACAGTTATCTAAGACAATGAAATTAAAAAAGAATATGTATTCAAATTGAAGACGGACAGAAACATTTGGGTTAAAACTCCCAATTACTTACACTACAGTGCTCTGAGATAAGCTAGTTCCACAAATAAACACTGAAATATTTCAAAATTCACCAACTCAAAACCAGAATGTGTATACATTGTTTTTAAAGACCGTATTCCTCCTCCCAAACTTGTTCATAGTAGAAAAGTTTTCATAGTAATAAATGTTCAAGACTGTTTGCAAAAAGTTGATAGTGCTACAATATTGTTGCATTTAAGGATGCACGTCTTGAGTTTTAGCCTAAGTGAATACTATCACTGTGCTGTCAAAATGATGTCACTAATCTACTAATTCCAGTTTAATTTATGCAATTAATTTATACACACCTTTTCCTAACAAGAAAATAAATGCAAGCAGATTTTATATGAATATTCAAGAACTAGAAATCAAACTGACTTTTAAAGCAATTTGCAATCAAATGTATATCTAATAGGTGAAAAAAGACTTCCTTAATGTTCTGCATTGATGGAATTAGAGACATTTTAACCTCATGACACAGTGAAAGTAAACACATGCTCAGCAAATAGCTTCCTTTTGTACAGCACCCCCTTCTAAACTACAAAAACGATCAAAATTTAATAGCTTGCATTAATGCAGTGAGGGAAAAAAACCCACACCTTACCTTCACATCCCTGTGAATTATATTATTATCATGACAGTAACGTAGAGCTTCCAATATCTGTCTCATGTAATGACTGTAAAAACAAAGACATCATACATGACAAACCTGCAGGAAAAATTATTATACAGGTATAACAAACTAAGTTTAAAGAGTCTAACCATATAAAAATAATCAACCGACTTAACTGCATACAGAATTTAGTAGAAAGGAGTTCATGTTTAATGAATAATAAAATATACCGCTGGGGGATTTTTCTGATTGAAGCGAAGTGACAAATGAGGAAAGAAAAATCTGTGTTTTCTATTATATAAACGTTTCAAATGTTCAACAATTGTGTTTCATATAATGAAGGATTCAGGACCCTTCATTTTTTTTTATAACAAAACCTTGAAAGGAAAAAAGTGGTATTGGTGCCTGATTTGAAAGGGATGGAACCAAGATCTGAACTTCCTGATGCAGATTGAAGACTACCTTCTTTCTCCCCTGTGAGGAAGACTGAACATTGGAGAAGGTTGCCCAGAGATTGTCAAATTTCTATCCTTGAAGATATTCATAACCCAACCGGACATGACCCTAAGCTACCTACTCTAGTTGACCTTGATTTTAGCAGGGTGGCTGATGTAGATAATCTCCAGAGGTCCCTTCCAGCCTCAACAAGTCTGTGACCAGATCAGTTTTAGGATGTAAAAGATTTCAATAACACATTTTATATGCTCAGTGTAAAAACCGGAAACCTACCTCCTTTTTCACTCTGAAAAAGTTAAACATGATGTTTGACTTGATGTTAATTTGTTGTGTACATATTTCATAAAATCATGTTCATGTTCTTTTGCATGTAGTATGTTTCTAGGGTACTTATCAATTCTGAATCATTTTGGTGATATTTATCATGCTATATCTCATCAATGACCTTGAGGAAACGGAATACATCCTCACGAAGTTTTGAATGACACCAAACTCTAGGTGCAGTACACACACTGAGGGCAAAGCTGCCCTTAGAAGGACTAAGGCTAGAGGAAAGGGCCAACAGAAACCTTACAGAATTCAACTAGGGCACAATTTCAACATCTTGCACTTGGGACAGACTAACCACTTCAAAGGTACGTGCTGGATACAGGCTGCAAGTGTATTGGCTGAGTAGCAGCTCTGCCGGAAAGAGCTGATAAATGGTTGATAATAGGATTCATGCAAGTCAGTATTCTAGCAAGCCTTCTAGCACCCTATCAAGGCCCACAGCATCCTGAGCTGACTCAGCCAGGAGCATAACAAACTCTTCAAGCGAAGTTCTCGTTAGACTGAGCCCAAATAACTGTATACAAGTGAAATGCTGATAAACTTGAGTGAGTTCAGCAGACACCAAAATGCATGTGGGGTTGCACATACCCTCTGACAAGAGGTTGAGGGGAAGCAAATGTTTAGACTGGAGAAGGGGAAACTTAGGAGAGGACCTTGCAACAGTATTTCTGTACCTAAGAGGAGTTATGGAGATGATGGAGCCAAGTCCATAACTGAGCCACAGTGGGAATAAATTGAAACAAGGTAGGTTCCAGCTGGTTACAAGAACACATTTTTCCCTAGGAACATCATTACACACACAATGCATCAAGTTGCCCAGGGAGGCTGCAGAATCCCTATCCTTGGAGGCTTTCTAGAACCAACTGGATAAAGTCCTGAGCAACATGATTCAGATGTAACACTGACTCTGCCTTCAGCATGAAGTTTAAATAGGGACCTCTTCCAGCCTGACTCCTATGATGCTAAAAATCTATGACTAGAAAAGCAAACACAGAAAGTCGTGCTTTGAGCTTAATTTTCATGCCATTAGGGCATGGAGTATGCTGTCCTTGTACAATGTCATACACTTTGATCTTAGATCATCTGATAAGTGAGAAGCTCAAGTGACTTTATATATAAAGTGATATATAAAAAGGAAGAAGAAATGAGTCCAACTACTACAGCCAGTAAGTCACCTAATGCCATCATATGAGATCCAAAGGCGAAAAGACAGATAATTAAATATTGGATGCGAAATACTATTTTATTAAATAATCCCATCCAAATACACAATCAGTAAATGACAAAATGCTCAGAAATTCTTTTATTATGCTAATTATTGCAATAAACATTCAGATTTGGAAACAGAAATATTTACAGTATTTTTACTTTTAGCTACCAGACTATGCAACAATATAGTCCTTTCTCTTCCATTCATGCTATGGAAACAATTAAAATTAGAATACATACCTGGCTACAGCCTCGCTGTACACAAATCCAGCATCTGCTCTCTTCACAATTTCAAAACACAGATCTGCTCCATCCATACTGCAGGTAGAAAGAGGGAAAAATGCTTAAGACAGGTAACTACAATCAATTACATAAAACTGCTCCAAGAAGTCAATTTATTCCACATATGTATATCTCATATAAAATACCCTGGATAAATGTACAATGCATTATTGAATAAAATGGCATTTAATAGGTTATTTAACAGAATATGGCTTGCCACAGGTTAACCTTTTCACGTCCCTCTTGTCTCTCAAAATTTTATTAACAAAACCAAACACTTCTTCTATTGCTTAAACTGCTCATTGAACAAGGTGGGTGAGACAGCAGAAGGCCAATGCCCTGTGCAAAGCAGCTCTGCAAGTTAACAGTTAAAGCATGATATTATGTTAAGTACATTCCTAAAAGCATCACAAATGTAACTCTAAAAAACTGTAGATACACAAATTCTTACTGAAACTGTATTTTAAATGGTGACTTTCAAAAATACTCTGAAAGTGTAGTATAATCTTCCCAGTCAGCATTCTCATAAGGATAATTAAGAAGACCAGAAGATACTGTACACCTTACAGCCTCCCTGAAAGCACCTGAAAACTGTGACACCACATACACTGTATTACTAGCTCTGGTAACTGTCTGTATTCTTTCTGATAAACTAATTTCCCACAACGGGTAGGGATAACATGCAGATTCAGGTATACTACTTCCATAGTCCTGAGTCTAAAATTAGACTACCATTTCTCTAAAACCAAAGCAGCTTGATGTAGCATAAACTGTCCTCCTTTTCTTTTCCCTGTAAATAATGTAGAATAGATTTATATCTTAGAATGTTCAATGCTTGATGAAGAGAAGGAAAGAGTAAAGAGAGTTAACACACAATAAAATCATATGTAGTTTACATTTAACATGGCGCTTGCAGAAATGTCAAATGTAACATCTGTCAGTCTTCACACCTTTTATTTTTCCTCTCTACCAAAGACTCAAGGGAAAAAAAGAAAAAAGAAAGAAAGAAAGAAAAGGAATTCACAGGGCATCTAGAAAGCTGACATCACCAAGGCTCTTTCTGTAAGCTATCCAGAATGTCAGCATACAATAACTTTTGCTTTTTTATACACCTGCAGCAAGTGTGAAGCTTCTGTTTAAGGAGACACAAGCAATGTGCAAAAGCTTGAATTCCTGAATAGCTACAAAATATATCCCCATGCCAAATATACTATTGTGTAGATAGAGTAGTGGCAACTCTAAGAGAGACTGGTGACCAAATGAAATGCATGTTCATTTAAGTTGGAGGAAAAAAATTTCCTGGCCAGTTATTTCAGCACCTGATATAGAATCACAGAATCAGACTGTTTTGGCTTGGAAAGGTCCTTTAAAGACCATCTGGTTCCAACCCCCCTGCCATGGGCAGGGACACCTCCCACCAGACCAGGCTGCCCAAAGCCCCATCCAGCCTGGCCTTGAGCACCTCCAGGGATGGGGCATCCACAGCTTCTCTGGGCAGCCTGTGCCAGTGCCTCACCTCCCTCTGAGTAAAGAATTTCTTCCTAACCTCTAATCTAAACCTACCTTCTCTTAGTTTAAAGCCATTACTCCTTGTCCTATCCCTACACCCCCTGACAAGGAGGTCCCCCCTGCTTTCCTGTAGGCCCCCTTTAGGTATTGGCAGGCTGCTGTAAGGTTTCCCCAGAGCTTTCTCTTCTCCAGGCTGAACAACCCCAACTCCCTCAGCCTGTCTTCATAGGTGAGGAGCTCCAGCCCTCTGAGCATCTTCAGATACAGCAGACTCCACATATCGATTACCAATGACTGCACATTGCTGCACCAATATATCGTCTTTAGTTTTTTTTTCTAAGTGGTTTTTCCTGTCTTGCTCAATTTCATAAAGCTTATCTGTATACATAGCTAAATATTACTCAGACAACACACTGTTGTGCTATACATGGCACCTCACAGCAGCAACAAGGCGAGGTTCAATGAGGACAACATAAATCTGGATTTAGCTAGCTCACTGAAAATAAACAACCCATATCAGCTTCCTTTTTAACCCTTCCTCCCAACAATTCAACTAATTGGGAAATAAAACTGAAACCTGAGCAATAAAAAACATATGAAGTGTACAATTAACTACTAAAAATTAGTAGCTGTCATTCTAATAAAGCAGCAGCATCTAACTTCACCCCAACTTGCTATGAACTACAGATGATTAAAGATCCAGAGGCACACAAGGTTGTTAGCAGTATCAGTAGTTGCTGAGACACCGAGTCAACAGTGTCATTCCTTTATCCTGACTTTTCTTTTAAACAAGATGCTTATAAATCAGAATGGTCTTCTAACATGTATTTCTGCTTCCCACATATACATACCAGCATGCTTCATGTACTTTTTTTTAAACAGGAAGTGACAGTTTGAATTTTTTTCACAAATGTTTCAATTAATTTAAATTATAATTACAGTAAAAATGGCTAGAGGCCATCAGTGGTAATATTTCAAAAGTTTTATTCCATGAGATGAACTCAAAGCACAAACATGCTCCAGCTGTCTTCTCATCTTCTTCATATATATATATACATAGAGCTTGTATCACCCCAATGACATTGAATTTTATCTAAAAATCTTATTAAATTATCTAGATGACGCTGTAAAAACAGGAGTCAGCCTTGGTTATAAAACAAACAAACGAAAACAACCAGAAAATTCAGTGTATTAGTAGACTAAGAACTCAGCAATATCACAAACTCCCCCCCCCCCCCCCCCCCCCGCCCCCAGCATCACAGGATGGCTGAGGCTGGCAGGGACCCCTGGAGGCCACCTACCCCAAGCCCTGCCCAAGCAGGGCCACCCAGCGCAGGCTGCCCAGGGCCGTGCCCAGGCGGCTTTTGGAGATCCCCAAGGAGGAGCCCCCACAGCTCTCTGGGCAGCCTGTGCCAGGGCTCCTCACCGCACAGCACAGAAGGGCTGCCTGGGGCTCAGAGGGAGCCTCCTGGGCTCCACTTTGTGCCCACTGCCTCTGGTCCTGGTGCTGGGCACCGCTGAAAAGGATATGGCCCCAGACTCTATCAATTCAGAAACTGAAAGACATACGTGATGCAAGAGCATTAAAGTTTTGTGATACAGATGAAATGAAATTTCAAGGATGGATGCCTCAAGGCATTTTAAGGATTATCAGCATTAGGCATGTAAAAGCTGAAACAAAGTAAAATAAAAAAAAAAATGAGTTAAATTGAAGCCTATTAAACTAAACACACAAAGATATATATATATATAGCATATATATATAGCATATATATATATATATATGCTAAAGACAGAAGCTGAAGATGCAAAAAAGTTGGTAAAGCGACCAAGTTACAGCACACAATCTGAGAGAGAATCAGCCGGTACCAGTAGAGGGCACTCAGGAAGCTACAAAAACCGACTTGGTGAATTGGTACTTAAACTGACAGGGCCAGCTAAAGCAATTCTGAACAGTGAGTTAACAGACATCTTCCCAGAACAACACATCTGAATTGTTTTAGGTATCAGTATCAACTACATCCCTCAGTTTCCCATATCTCACTTTCAAGTTTTCCATAGTTTTAGCTGGAGAAGTGTGCCTAGGTCTCAGCCCTTTTGGATAAATGTTTCTTTCCATAGCTCTGGATCTGTGGTGCTATTCACCTTCTGTGCTTTCCTACTACTCTGCACAAACCTGATGAGGAGTTGCAATCTGCCCAGCAAGTTTACTCCAGACTGTATACTCCAGCTGAGTTCTGTCTTTTAGTACTGGAGTATTACAGCTTTGAATTGGCAGATGACCAATAAGATGTAGCCTACAACTTAACGTTATTTCATTAAGAAAGTCAAAGAAGTACTGCGTAAGGTAATTACATTATTACTTAGAAAAAAAAGAAAAAGAAAAAAGATGGTGTATTGCTCCTACTCAGTGTTTACTTAGTTTTGCACCATGCATGTTAAGGGTCTGTGCACAATGGCATTTTTTCCTTCCTGTCATCTTCACTTACTACAACTCAACTTCCAGAAATCAACTTTTAAAATACAGTAAAAAAAAGTATAGAAATTTATTTCTCATAAATTGCCCATGCATCCAGGGTTTAGCATGTTCCAGATAAAGAAGTGATATTCCTGAGTTACCTTCCCAGCAACTGTTTTGAAGGCTTTTCAGTATTTTATTTTTTTTTTCAACTCTGCAGGCAGCTAAGTGATGCATTTCAGTGCTCTTCATTAACTCATTCCAGTTAGACTGACAAATAACAAATAACTCACTGAGTAATACTCAATTCATATATCATAGTATGGATGATGAGCTTAGGAAGAGTAAGTAATTTTAAATAGGTATTCTTTGACACTAACGTTTTCATAGCAGTGGTCCAACCTGATTACTAAGGAGCAATAAAGAAAGAACATATGAATCCTTAAAAAAAACACACTGATTTTGGTGTTGGTAAATTAGACCTGAAGTCTAATTTAACCCAGACTCCAATCTAATGTGAAAATCTCCATGTCAGCCAGTATCAGGAGGCCATACAAAAATACTTTACAGCAACACTGTGTGAATTATTTCAGGTTTATGTAAATTCTTGAAAATAAAGTTATATGATTTAACATTTTACATTGGCTTCTATGAATTAATTTTGCTTAAAAGTGAGTCTTCTGAAGTTTTTATTAAAATACGGCAACTTAAAAATCAATAGACTGTGATAATTAAAGTTATAATAAATGCAGAAATTTCAATGCATCAATGTTTCGAAATGCACTGAATTTTCAGTTTCTCTGACAAATTTTGGTATTTATTAGAAAGAGCCAAAATTCCACCCAAGATAAAAATCCTCTGATTTTCAAGTCTTGCCTTGTCACCAGGGGAACCCTCAAAGATTATTCTTTCAGCATCAAAACTAATGAACTCTGGTTTTCTATTAACTCTTGTCCATCAAATGAACGAGAAAAAATATCAAGCAAGGTAAGATGAAAATCTGATATAGCTTTCCTCAACCGTAAGCTATCTAAATTCTCCTATCACTTTGACTGTAATCTGTCACTACTTCAAAGGCCATCAGATATGAAAAGAGAAACAGCATACTGAGACCAGGTAACTGCCTAAACGTTGTGTCCACAAGAAACCAGTCTACAATGTAAAGAATATATATAACAAATTGCTAATTGACAAAAAAACCCTCCAGTACAAACTCAATGAAAATGTGAGTTTTATGATGTCTTTATATCATAAAACTCACATTTGTCAATACGTCTTTAGGTCACAAAATTTGATGCTCAGAATATTTAATACTTGTCGGAATTTGGTTGCCTTAAGGTATTTAAAATTACAGTTGGTCACTTTGGGCTCCCTTTCAGTCCACAGGGAAAACCTGCACATACAGAGATGCCTCAGATTTAAATTTTAATTTTTAAACAACTAGAGTTAGGGCAGAAAGAAACTCTAGTTTAATAACTTAGATAAGTATACTGTAAGCTTTCAAAATGCATTTGAAAATATTTCAATTCATTGGATATTTTGAATGTCTGGCCTGAACTTTTAATCTAGAAGCACATGAAACTTTAGTTTCCTTTGGTAAACACAGAAACCTGTTTTGGTGTGAAAAATATAGAACTATTCTGATTTTGCTTTTAAAAGTTAACATTCAAGCACTGCTTTTTTATCCTAGATCATGTAGTATGAAAGTATGAAAAAGAAAAGAGGTATGGTAAAGCCATATAAAAGATGAAGGACTCCAGCTCAGACTGCATTTAAAAATAAAACTATAACTGGAATCCTAACATAATGAAGAAGTGAAATAATGAAAAAGAGTTTTCACTCCACAAGATAAGAAGCTGTGCTATTTCACAGTATTGTAACAAAGCAGAATAGACAGCATTCCTTTCTTCCTCTTCTTTTTGTCTTAACACTTCAACAAAATGGCATGACTATAATTTAACTATAATTTCAACTATAATTTAAATGCTAATTTGCATATACTTATCATAAACCCAAGTAACTGTAACCATTTTAAATTACTTTTACAAATTTGAGATTTTAAAATTCGGGCATTTTTCCATGTGTTAGTTAGATGAAAATGCATAGTTGTACATATTTAACTGTCTACACAGCCTAACTGGTAAAGCTAAACTAGATTGATGTCCCAAGAGCCAAATCTTTCTTAGAATACACTGCAAAAAGCAGGAACACTTATGAATAGTGGTGAGGGGATATTCTGCAAATGACCAGATATTAATTATCTGAAAGTACTGAGTATCACTCACATATCTGAGATCTTCAGTATGAAAGGTAAGTGCTCAGTCCACATACTTTGATTATACTGTGGATAAGCTACACGCAATGTACTCTTAAGTCCTGAACGTGGTTTTCAGACATTTCAAGTAGAATATTTGCTTTGTTTTAGAAATACTGAAGGTAGCTGACCTTTTGCAAAGTATTCTCATTGGTAAAGATCAATGGTCATTAGAAAAACATAATAAGCAATAAAATATAAAAGCCAAAGCAATTTATGTACCAAATACAAAACAGCATTCTATATAAAAACAGTGTTTACACCATGTGCACGAACTACAAAGCAAACGTTATGTGACAGGACAGCACTGTCTAGAATAGCATACTATTAGTACAAATATGAAAGAAAAGAAATTGCATATTTTTCCCCAATTCATAAATGAAAATTTTAGATAGCTTGAGTTTGGCATAATGTTTTGTTCTATGCATGGCACAAACTTAAATGATTGCTTTCACGTCTTTTGATGCTATAAAATGTTTAATGTACTTCAGCTGACTTCATACTTTTATTAGGTAAAGGAGTACCTGAATTTGTGTATAAATGATGCTAAAAACATGATTTTTTTTGGTGTTAAACTTCATTGCTACTGTTCATGTTCTACAGTGCTTCTGTGAACTATGACTTTTAAAAAAAGTGTTTAACAAAAGTTTTCAAAATTGGGCACAGACTGTATTTTTCTCCCCAAGCAATACAATCTCTTGCTGTTATCAGATACACAATGTGTTTGCTTATTTAACTTGTTCCTTTTTGTAACTACAGATTTGGCAAGATGTTCGGGGTCATTTTAGCAGCTTCTCCATGTAGCTCACAGCTTATGAAACAGCAGTGGACCTTACGTCACTTTTACGTGCAACTGATGGCACAAAGTTTTAGGTTCGGTTATTGCGTGTAGTTCACGTGCTGGTCCTGAATTTTCATTACTGAGTTTCTTATTATGGTCATAATTACACACTACCACTAACCCTGTCAAACTTGGACAATGCACTCTTACTTCACTGCAAGCATAGTCTTCTGTTAAATCACTTTATCAAGCATCCCCTCCAGCATAACACATTGTGTCCACAACTCTTCCATTCCCTCCTACATTTTGAGAACAGGTGTTCCTACTATCTCATTTTCTATCAATGTTTGTTACAAAAGATTGATGCCTAGTAGTGTACAAGGACATATGAGATGGTAAAGAATTATTATGCTTCAAATACTTTAGCCTTGTATTTCCTTCCTTCATGTGGCCTGAAGTCAGGTACAGTATTTGTGTAGTAATCCTCATTGTTCAGACTTATTTTTTGTGTATAGAAACATAAATGGTAATAGGCTTGTCATTAAAAAATAATTATCTTTTGTCTCATGTTTCTGAGCTCCTGGCAGGGTAAAAATAAATGCAAAATCTTTTTTTAATTTCAAAATCTTGTTCATTGTCTGCCTCCCCACGGTGTGCATTATTTTGTAATAGGATAATTATAGTCCCTTGGTCCATGTTTTGTTATTTAGAAAATAAAACAAAGTCAGTACTGAAACAAAAGTTACAGAAAGGAAAGCAAAAAACAATTACTTCACACAGTCATATAAGCTTCCCCAAAAAAAAAAAACAAAACAGAAGAATTCAAACAACTACTTTCAGCTTTATATCACTTTTTTGCTGTTACCACCTAACTTCCTCTCTACCTCAACAATGAAACTGATGTGTGAAAATCGTTTTTAATGTACATGTAAATATAACAATTTTGCCTCAAAGGAGGAATTTGGTGCTTTGTGGGCTGCCCCCTGACCTTTTTTGTTTCTCACTGTCCATGAAGAATAGCTCGACACTGCTGAAAAGTCACGTTTTGTTCATCTTTCCATATGCAAATGGTAAGTAGACTTTTGTTCAAGCCTCTAAAGCATCTTTCACCAAAATTCCCCTTTTCATATGAAGTGAACAGGTATACTGATTTACAAGAATACTTAAAAAAAAAAATTATAAATAAATAAAGCTTTTTGGAGTATCTACTAAAGGAAAAGCAGAGCTGAAGAAACAGTAGTCTGGAAAAAAATGAACAAAAGTTCACATCTGCAAAAGAACACCATCAACTAACCACCCAACGACGATGACTATCAGCAGAGATTTTAAACTCCTGTTTCTGTGTACCGTATTGGGCATGTGGCAGCCAACAATGAACAGCATATCTGACCGTAAAAGGCCACTAATAAACAAACTGAAACTAGCCCCTTGGTCAGTGTGACAGCTTTTTTTTGTTTGTGAGAACCTATACATGCCAGAAATAAATATTTTCACAGCACTCCAAGCTTCTGAACTACAAAACAAGCAGGTGGAAGCAGACATACTTTAAGGACTTTATTTAGCAAATGACAACTAAGAAAGCAAAATCAAAGAGAGAAACTTACAACTCGAAAACCATATAAAGCATTCCATCTGAGCTGTATGTCTCCAACAGTTCAACAATATGAGGATGCTTCAGCATGTGACAAATACTGGCTTCCCTCTTCAGATCTGCAGAAGACAAAAAATAGTATATTAACTGTATATTCAAGTTGTTGATAACTAAAATACAATGTTTGGAAAGATGTAAGCCTCTGAAACTTCTAATATATTCTTTAATCTTTATAAATAACACTTATGAGATAATATTTAATTATTCTCCTTCAGAACTTACGCATTAAATTAAGTTAAACAACTCATGTAGATCTCAAAATGTAGAGACACAAAACCTATTAGGCTCCCCTGATTTGACCAAATAATAAAAGATTTTCTAGGTCATAATCTGAAGAACTAACTGTAATACAGATTGAGAGAGAGAGAGAGAGAAAATCACAAATCATCTAGGTTGGAAAAGACCTTTAGGATCATCAATTCCAACTATCAATCTGTCCTACCAAGCCCCACCATTAAAACACGTCCCTTAGTGCCACGTCCACATGTCTCTTAAATACCTCCAGGGATGGGGACTCTACCACTTCCTTACATAGGCCATTCTAATGCATGGCCACCGTCTCTGTGAAGAAATTCTACCTAACGGTCAATCTAAACCTCCCTTAATGCACCTTGAGATCATTTCCTTGCATCCTATTCCTTATCAACTGAGAAAATAGACCAACAGGCTCCTCACTGCAATCTCCTTTCAGGTACTTGTAGAGAGTGATGAGGTCTCTCAGCCTCTTCTACTCCAGACTAAGTAACCCCAGCTCCCTCAGCCTCTCCTCATATGTCTTGTCTAGTCCCTTCACCAGCTTCCTTGCTCTTCTCTGCACATGCTCAAGAAACTAAGTATCTTTTTTGTAGTGAGGGGTCCAAAATTTAACACACTATTTGAGGCATGGTCTCATCTGTGCTGAATACAGAGGGTCAATCCCTTCCCTTGTCCTCCTGGCCATGCTATCTCTGATGTCGGCCAGGATGCCATTGGCCTTCTTGGCCACCTGGGCACACTGCTGGCTCATGTTCAGCTGGTTGTTGACCAGCACCCCCAGGTCCTTTTCTGCCCCCAAACTTTCCAGTCACTCTTCCCCAAGCCTTATCGCCACATGGGGTTGTTATGACCCAAGTGTGTCACCTGGTACTTAGCCTTGTTGAATGTGATTGGACTTGACCCATTGATCCAGCCTATCCAGATGCCTCTGCAAAGCCTTCCTATCCTACAGGAGATCAACAGTTCTGCCTCTGCCTAATCTAGTATTGTATGCAAACTTGCAGAGGGTACACTCAATTCCCTCATCTAGATCACTGATAAAAATGTTAAACAGAAGTGGCCCCAGTACTGAGCCCTGGGAAACACCATTGGTGAATGGCTGCCAACAGGACTGAACTCCAGACTACACCAAATTTTCAGCCTAAATATTCAGTATCACTGCAAAACTATCTCCAAATACAAAGGATGGGTAATTTCACTGCACTACAGTAAGCTGTTAAAACATGTAGGTCCCTAGGCCAATTCCTCTGCTCTACACAAGGTCACCTAAAGCAGGTTGCCCAGGACAATGTCCTGTTGGGTTTTGAACTTCTCCAAGAACGGAGACTTCACAACCTGTACAGACAACCTGTACTGGAGTCTGATCATCCTTACAATAAAGAAGATTCTTTCTTATGTTTGAATTTCCCACAGTTTAATTTTTTTTTTAAATCACAATATATGAAATGACACTGACATAAATTTAAACCAACATACACTAGCTTGCATCTCTGTTCTAGAGAAGGAGAAAGACAAACAGTTGTGAATAAACAAAGAGCAGAAACTGCTGACATCTCTCAAAGCTTGACAGACTGTTTTTGATCAATCAACACTTCTTCTGAGCACAAACCAATCCTTTTTATTAAAGAAAGGCAAACAAACAAACAAAAAACACACGACAAACCACACAGAACTCATTTGCTTTCCTCTTTATTGAAAATATTTGCTATTTGTATCATTTAATCTTCCTTAAAACTCTTCTTTTAAGTTACCATCAGTATTCTAGAAAATTAGCAAAATCTTGAGTGAAGCCTTGATAATTAGGATGAAAGGAAAATACCAGTCTGTAGTCTGAAACAGATATTTCACTTTTCTATTCTCTTTTTGTACAATTTTTCATTGCTCAGGAACCATCTACATATGTATTTATGGGAAAATATAAATACTGCTTCTTGATTTGAGAATGCTTACCATATTCTTTTGCTACACAGTGAAAAAAAATAAATGTGCTATTTTCTTATTTGTCATATTACATTTCTAACATGAATTAATAACATTCAAAATTACTACAAGTCAGATGAACTTTCTTTCATGTGAGGCATTTAACAGGTTATTGAGATTAATGCTAGACTTACAATTTTTGGTCATTTATAAATTCAAAAGAATTTGTAAAATGTCTGAGCTTTAATCCAATAAAAATGTTCAGATTTACGAAGTGCAAATTTACTTCCTATAACTTTCATATTACACTTACATTATGTGCTTCCTCCCTCATCCTTGCAAACCTAACCTAAAATCAAAATGAGTAGAGTAATCCCTTCAAAACCACAATGCGATGGTGAAACAACATCTTAGGTAGTGCAAACAGAGCAGTGAAAAGAAGCAAATAATTATTTTGGTGATGCAGACGAAATTCAAGTAACAAAATTCATGTCAAATTTGTCCTTAATACAGAGGTAAAATCCTATCACATAAGAAAACAACAGTATATCTTTTATTATTTAAAGATACCCACATACCACTGTGTTCATACAGAGGATCTACTACGGTAGTTACCATATGGTAACATTCCCTTCCATTGTGCTTAGGTATGGATTCAACACCAAATGATTACCACCCCACTCTTCTAGGCAGTAAGATTCTCCTTGTCATTCACCAAAGTACGCATACAGTCCTTCCTAAATGGGATCACAGATAAGTATACTGATAGATGGTTTAACAGAATGGAAAACTAAATGATTCTGTAATAACTACGATCTCCAGAAAATACAGCACTTATTATGTTTCTTACGATCTAAGGATGTTAATACTACCACACCTTGCCATGGTTATCTGATACCTTTTTTTTTTTTTTCTAAAATATGGGAAGTGAAAATCCAACAGGAAACTACAGAAAGTTCTGCTTTCTTTATGGGTAAAAATTGTGTTCAAAATAGTTTATTTTGGCTGCTTGCTTTATTCATTTCTTGTGATATCTATATATATTCTGCAGGAAAGGAGAACTGGGAGAAAGAAAATATCATGTGCTGCAATTTAGCTCATTCCTTTGTGTAATATTGCACAAGCAAAAGAACTGCTCACTGACTGAGGAAGGAGAAGAATAATGTGGAAAATACAATTTCTGAACAGCAAAGCGAATGTATAGAAGTCACAGAACAAGGCTTTAGTAAGACTTAGGTGGCTTGGGGCTAAGAGCAGAACAAAGTCCTATTTTAAAAACAGTAGGAACTTTTTTAACAGAGGACCTATTAGGGAAGAAGAAAACTTGGTGTAGAGACAGACAGATACATACCACATTGATTCAAACAAGTCACAAGTCAAAAACGACGATGGACTCTGAGGTCCATTTGGACTCTGACCCAAATGTCAAAAGGTGTTATGCTTAAGACCAGTAAGAAGGCAAGGGAAAGGAGAAGAAATGGCAGAGATGGCATATATTTAATCATTTTCACTTAAAAAAACATCACCATCTACTCAGTCCTTTCTCAAATGCGTTACCCAGACTGAGTTAAATTTCAGCTCCACACACTCCTCAAGGGGTAATTAAAATCCTAACCACCTGCAGATACTGCTGAATAGAATAGTTCTGAATAGAACCTAAAGCCAAGCAAACTCTTGGCTGCAAGCATGGGACTGAAGATGCCCTAAGAAAAATCCCATTATTATTTTGTGAGCCATCATATTATCTGTAACTTAGTATTCTGAATATAACATCATATAAACTATTTTCTATCTTCTGTTAAGTTTCCTAAACCTCTACTAAATATTTTGCCATATCTTGTGGTGATAAAGGTCCTGCTCATCCTAAGTCAAAATATGCCTTCCTCTTAACACCCTGAAGAGATTCAGGACACTCCAAGAATCTGCCAATGGAATAAGTCAGTTTTAAGGAGCAAGAGGTGGCCCGTACCGTTCACTAAAGATTATGTAACTTACATTTTGAACATCATCCTTTGATAATAAGCAAAATTTAGCCAAAAGAACATGCTCTAAGGCAAGATAAGATCTTGAACTGTTTAAAAAGAGTCACTGACACTGTTAAAATGCCATGGAAGTTCAGACTTCTATAACAAATAGAAAAGTTCTAAGATGGAAAAGGGAATTCCCAGTGATAAACAACACAGAGAAAACAGTCTTGTGCTTGGACAAGGTTGCAACACTGAAAATGGAATTGCAGGAAGCTCTAAAAAGATAGCTGGTCCAAATAACGTTAAGAAATAAATATCAGTCTTTGATGGAAATATGAAACATGAGCATCACTTAAAACTTGTATGGGAGTTAACTATTATCCTATGCATACCTGACAATTCTGGCAAACACCGATTTTCCTTTCAGATCTGATACCCAAGTTTTTAAAACATCGTCTCAAACACATTGAATGTATTTTGAAGGTATGCTCATGCTATCCTACAGCATGGAAGAGCTAGATGCTCCCTAGCAGCCTGAATTATAGCACTATTATAACATCTTCGACGGTATAATCACAATCTTTCTCAGCAAGACAGAAGACATAAAAAGTCATTTTTAGACATACAGCATTCTGATTTTCCCAGTTCAATCCTTTAAAATATTAGTTCTCCATCCACAGCTTGAGTATGACTGTATTTGAAAAGAAGTATCTACATTAGTAGTAAACTGTTTGCTTAAAACACTTCCATGTATTTTGCAGAGAGAATGTGATCACATAATTTACATAGATATGTCAGTACTAAATATTAAAAGGAAATCTATCTATCTATCTATATTTCTTTGCAGCAGAGAAATGATTCCTGGATTAATCATCTAATTAACATCATTATGTTGTAATTCAAAGAAGATTTCAAATATCACCATGGCTGTAAGCTGCAGATAGCAACACGACAGGTGGTAACCATTCCCAAGTTTTATTTTGGGTCAGGAACATACTTTTGAAGAACATCTCCCAGTCATTTCCACCTACCATCTTTTGGTATGCATCCCAGAGAAGCTGATGTTTACTTCAACTAGATCCAACTGAACAGAATGATGTGCTTCAGAAATGTGCCTGATGTGCTCCAGTCACGAACAGCATTCAGGCCACAAGGTCAGACTAGTCATAGTTCAAAGTAACCCCTCTGAGGCGTATACAATACAGACACTAGTACCTTCACTCTACAAATACGTTGGTTTTGATCTTGTGGTGGGTTAGCCTTGGCTAGAAACTGAACTCCCACCCATGCTCTTGTTCCTTGTTCTGCTGCTCAGCAGGATGCAGGGAGAAAAGAGGAAGAGAAACAAGAGAGCTCATGGGCTGAAACAAAGATGAGGAGGTTGCTTACCAATTACTGTTGCTGGCAAAAAAAAAAACACACCTTGATGTGACAAAATTAACTTAATTTATTGCCAAATAAAATAAATTTGTAATTATTGATTCAGGTAGTGGGAAACAAAGAAAAACATTGGAACAACACCTTTGCTCCCACTTTTGCAGGCTCGTCTTTACTTTTTCACTCCAGATTCCTCTACTCCAAGTAGCACAGGGGCATGGGGGGTTATGGTCAGTCCACAGCAGTTTCCCCCTGCCACTTCTTCCTCCTCACACCTTCCTGCTGCTTCCACATGGGTTCTCCACAGGCTGCAGTCCTCCAGGAAAAAAAAAAGTCTGCTCCAGCATGTATCCTCCAGGAGCTGCAGTTCCTTCAGGAATATCTATCTATTCCCACATGGGTCCTGCAAGGGCTACAGTGGGTATCTGCTCCTGCGCAGGCCCTCCACAGGCCACAGGGAGTATCCACTCTGCCAGGGATCCACTCTGCCATTCGCTTCTCCCCTCCTCTGATTTTCAGACTCCCTTTTTTTGTTCCCTCCCCCTTTCTCTCCCTCCTACATTTCCTTAGATATATTTTCACAGAATTGCCAGGTATGTGGCCAATAGGCTCAGCTTTGGTCCATTGTGGAGCCACCTGCAACTGGCTGTGTCTGGCATGGAGCAGCCCCTGGTCTCTTCCCACAGAGCCTGCCTGTGCAGCCCCCTCTCTCCCTGCCAAAAAAAACACCACAAAAAACAAACGAACAAAAAAATCCTTGCCACCAGCACTTGAAAGAGGTTTGCACTGCTTTCTAGTCCAGCCGGACTGCAGTAGCCACCATGCTCCCAGAAGATACGACCACCTCCAAGCTGAGCATGCTGCTATCTACCTCTGCCTCAAGACAGCACGTAACAAGAACACGATGCACCCTGCACCACAGCCAGCTCTGGTTTTACCAATCGTCCTGCATCCGAGGCTGCAGTTCCGAAGACAGGTGATCTTCCAGGGCAGTACAAGCTTAACAAAGCTCCCCTATTCCCATCTCTGTTTGCTCTTTCCCACCCTCTAAGAGAATTACTCTTAGGCTTTATTGTGCTAATAATATAGCAAGTAAGTCATAAAAGGACTCAGCACAACCAACATACTGCAACAGGAACAAGCTGCAGGAGGTGGGAACATCTGACATCGGCAATGAACATACTGACATCGGCAATGAAACCCCTGTACTCCAGAACCATAGCGATGTTCCTGCCCCACAGATTTTTTTATCTCTTTTTTTCATGAGAGTCTTCCCGTTTCTCTTTACCAAAACCCCAGTGCTTTCCTTTCTGGGATACATGGCAGCCCCCTCACCGCACACATATATCTGACCAATGAATGACTCCTTGCCTCAACAAGCAGGAAAAGCATACCTGCTTCCCTTCCCATGCACTTCAGGGTGGCTAAAGGTCCACAGCAGCCAAGCTGATTTAACTGCTGGCTCTTTCTCTTCATCCCATGCATGTTCTTGCCCTCTGCTCCACTGTGCAGCAGTCTTGAGCTTGCCACACCACACACCAAACCACTTCAGTGTGTTAACTTGACAAAAAAAACATTCACTTTTTTCCCCACTGGCTCAGTGTCCTAGTGTATGAAACGACCACTCAGTGAGCAATCTCAAGTATGGAAGCTGGCATAAAAGCAAGGACAAGAATATGGAAGCAGGAGACAAACATGACCACAAAAGCCAGCCTCAGGAGCTGCTTAGGATGTTGCAAAACACAAGTAAAAGCACAAGTACACACCTTCCACTGCATCGCCACCAAATCTTATATTTCATAGTCAATCTGTAGCTTACCAAACATGATAAAAGCATACCACAAAGAAACAAATATATATAGTTCACAAATGGCCCTTGATAAAAAAAAAAAAAAAGCCACTGGTAATCAGCAATTACAATGACAATGTGAGATAATCAGTCTTCAGTATCTTCTGTTCCAAGGCTACTGCAGAAACAAGAAGAGGGGGGAGAAAGAAAAGCAAAATGTAGTTGCAACTAATACTTAGCAACCAGATTGCATTTCTAATCCCCCACATGCAGAAACCTTTGGAAATCTCCATTTCATGGAATCAAACTTTACAGATGCTCACTAAATTCTGAGTAACATCCTTTTTTTCTACTCTATTCTTTCTCAGTGTTTGGACATAAATGTAAACATATTGATGAACTTTCATGTGGAATTAGATGTCTTGAGACATTTAAAAGGCAGTTCTCCTTCCCCAGTTCACACTCCATCAGCTACGAAAACATGAAGTGTGAGAAAAAAACTTTCCTTCTCTCTCATGACTGCCAATACCTCCACTCCACCAGATTTATCCAGAACGATGTACCAATAGATGGTTTGTGTCCATGAAAGCAAATCCTCCTTTCTTTTACTCATTTCCTCATTTTTATTGGAATACAAATAAACAATGCTTCATAAAGAAAATGGTATATTTTGGATAATGAATCAACTTGAACTAATAAAAAGGTGTTTAAGAATGTATGAAAGTATTAACAGCTGTCTATTGTAGATAATTAAAATCATTTATTAACAAGTGATTAACAGCAGATTCAATGAGGAAGGAGGACAGAGGAAGAAGACGGGAAATGATGAAAAATGAAACCAAGGCTTCCTGGATTATTATTATTATTATTATTATTTTTTTTCCCCTTCTTCTTTTTCATCTTAAGTGCACAGTCTATTTCAAAACACTTCTAGTAGTTCTCCTGGCTGGAAAATAGCAGTTTCAGAAGTGTGGCAAAACTCAAGCAGGGTCATGACATCAGAAATAGTTTTATAAACCCAGTAAATTAATTCAAAAAGAAGTATGGAGAGGTGTCGCTGTCAGAAGTTTGGACATGCACACAGAAATGCAGGTGGTTGCTGAAGACATTCATAAACCTCTGCTGTAAAATCTGTAACACTTTCTCCTATCTTTGATCTGTTTTCAATAATTTATGAAAGGAAATTGAAAACAGTCATTGACTCTCAAGATGTGATCAATCACATAATGAAAGCACGTTCACTACGGATAACCATATTATATTAAATCCCATGTTCCCACCTGCTGTGCAGCACTGCATAATAGCCTGATACACAACACCTTTTAAATTACCATAGGCCACATTGTTACATTACAAACCACAATTTTAAACACTTTACAATACAATGAATTTTTTCACAGAGGTAAGTGGAAGGGTGTGCAGCTGCTGATCTGTCAGAATATGCTGTGAAACTTCTTTTTAAAACAGGAGAAAAAAAGCCAGTTAAACACAAAGTGTGTATTTGTTAAAAGAATGCTACATGCTGGTCAGAGCACTGAAATGGCAAAATGCTCTGCTGTAAAGTCAAAATAGCCTTCTTTACTGAAATGACTAGAAGGTCATAATTTCATAAAATTACACATACTGTTTTTCCTTATAATAAAAGTGAACTGACAAATGCTTTAGTCTAGCAGCCCCATTAAAAGCAACAATTGTTCCCTCCTCTGTCATCTCAATCTCCCCTCCTGCAGCATCTCTCACCTTCATGCTAGTGAAGCTGCTTGTGCAACTGCACAATAAACAGGATCCTGGAATCAGTCCCACTGCAAATAACTTCTCCCCTTCCCCTCAGAGCAATTTTTGAGCAATTTTTCAGCCAGACTAATTCTGAATGCAGACATATAAGCACAATGTGTGTTGACAGCACAGCAGCAAAAACAAATGGCCACGTTACAGCAGTATTGCCCATCTTAAGGGCACAGCTGGATTAAAATGTTTGGGCAGTATGTCACATCACAGTTTTTTATTAATTTGCTCCTCCCAAAGACTAAAGAAATCAGAAAACTAAGAACACTAAATGTCACAGTATTATCAGGATATGCTAACATGCAGCAGCTTTATACTTTTGTACATTTAACTGAAATTCAAATTCAAACTGAAAAATGAATTTATAAATCAAGTGCTTTTTCTTTTTCCTCCCTGTAATTTGTGAAGTTTATGCAACTCAAAGTCGACATGTCTACCTACAGATTTCTCACTAGGTGGCAACACAGTTCGTACTTTGATCCGCTATGTAGCCAGCAACTGAATACAAAAGGTACCTGCACTTATTTCGCTGTTGAGAGCTTTACGTTTGGGTAGTTTTATACTTATTGATCTGTTTAATGATGATGGTAAGAATTCAGACATAGGAACAAAAACAAATAAATGCCACCTTAAAATAATTAAGGTGCACCCAGGGCTAAGCTAATAAGCACCCTTTTATCAAGACTCTGTAGCAGAACCTTCTCTCCCACGTGCTTAATGAGTCACTCAGAGCTTATGACTACACCAGTCGTCTGTTGTGCTGCACACATCGATAACTGGGTTACACAACTATAATAAATTTAAACACAGTCTGCTGTTGGAAGCCAGAAGTTTCTTCTTTAATCCACGAAACTGTAACAGAGTGGTATTCTTACTGCTTTGAAGTCCAGCAAAAAGCTCAGAAAGACTAATAACTTACAAGTAGTTCTGCTGAAATCACTGGAATTTCTCCTGCTTAAAAGTTACATCAAGGCTGTGCTTTTTTCCCCCCACCTATGCTGCTCTCACCCCAAGGGATTTAATTTATTTTTTTTTCTTCAGGGATGTGCATGTTGGTGCAGTTAAGTCTTCTCTTTAGCCTTTGCCCAGGGCAGTACAGGTAATGCATATCTGGGGATGAGCTAAAATTACCATTATCAAACAAATTCAGAGTGGCAGAAAAATTCAACACCAGACTTTGACATTTCTAATGTTTTGGCCAATATTCACTTAGGCAGTTCAGGTTAGATAAAGTTTAGACTTCGCAGTCCTTTAAGGGAGTTTTTAGCAGGGAGAGTAACATTTATATCAAGTGCCCTCAAAGGCAATAGTACATTACCAAGAAAAGAACGTTACTTCACAGAATCATTAAGGTTGGAAAAGACCTCCATGATCATCTGGTCATCTGACCATGATCCATGGTCATCACACTACTACCAATGTCAACCACTAAACTATGTCCCTAAGCACCATGTCCAACCTTTCCTTAAACACCCTCATATACTTGAACCAGAAAAATTAAAAATTACTTCTGTTGCTTACAATCCTAATATTTGTACTTTTCCTTTTGTTTGTAATTATTCTTCTTCTGTAGCTTAGTTTTTACCTGAACACAATGACAGGGAAATTTACTTTCTGATATCAACAAAGAACCTCAGTTTTACAGGAAGAAGCCTGGAATCTGAAAGACACAAAGGAAATCTATTCTTAACATATTGAGCTAGTCTAGACAAACTGTTCCCAACTCCTACTCTAGGAAGGGTTAAAGAAGCCATTAGACTGCTGTTATCGAACATTAGCAGCCAGGAACAGAGTGCCCAAAGTCACCCAGAACACAGAATCGACTGTTCAAGATGCTTCTTATACAGCCAGAAGTTACGTGCTTGTTTGTTTGGATCAAAGTTACTTTGGTCTATAACTCCTGGGTTCTGCATAGCCAACACAAAACCAGCTGCTCACTAATACTAGAAATGGACTAGTATATTTTGCCCATACCATTAAGTCCAGAGAAGCCAGGCAAAAACAGAATTGAAAATATTAATCTACTCTGATGAAATCAACTCTACAATGTCAGGTAGCTCAGTTAATGACAGCATTTTAGTTGTAGCACAGCATGCAGGACAGGTTACTTTGCTGTTTTTCTCAGGCAATTTAGAGGAAATTGCAATATATGCTGCTGTACTGAGACAGCCTGAGTACCAAAAGCTTTCTCCACAGCACATTGAACTCAATGATGAACAGCATCTACAATGCACCGAGGAGATGCATGCTGAGTAATAGATGACTATCTGGTAATTTTTAAGGATCATACCAATTCGCACTAAGTAGAAAGTCCTGTAGAGAGAGTGGTATCTGAACCCTGAAGAACAAATACCTTGTATATGAACAAAAACAAGAACAAAACTTGTATTCTGGCTCACTGACAGAACAATGTCAGAAACTAGAAAACTCTTTCCAAGCAGCAGTAATCCACAGTCAGAAAAATAAAGCAATTTTGTTTTCTTCCTTTTCTACATGTGCTTCCCTTTGCAATTATTACCAAAAAGCATAGACAATTGTTTTCTTTTCTTTGTTAACCGACAAATTATAAAACAAGTCATGTCAAACAGGTGTGCACGTCAGTTCAGTAACAAAAAAACACTACAGAATGTATTCTTTACCAGCACTTACAGGATTTCATGCTATGAACTAGCATGAAAAATTTCAAATAGACTTGTTGTTACTTCCACACATTTACAAAATACTTTTAAGTACTTCCTATTAAGGTTGTAGTGCTTTTTCCCTTTTCCCCCCACCATTTTCCCTTTTCCTTTTGTGCAGCTGCAATACTCCTTTGCAATACTCCTTTCAAGCTTCTGAAATCAGTGCCCTTCAATCACATCCCTCCTTTTCATTCCACAATAATCAAATGCTAGTGATTAAACCAGTGCTGCTGAGCTCAAACTTGTTTCTAACCGCATTCAAGTCACAGCTCTAAGAACGAGGTTTTAACTTGTCCAACTTGTCTTGGACTGTGCAACTGGCAGATGTAACATATCCCCATAAAGAACCTATCCAATGACAATTTGTCTGTGAACAGATTTGAGTTCTATTTCAATGAAAGGTCATCTGAAAAGTAATTTCTTTCATAACTTTCACATGAGTCTCATGATATTTAAGGGACAATTCTTCATCATCAATCCAGATGTAAAAGCGTTCACCTCCTTCATCTCTCCCAAGAGTTAAGAAAACAGTACTTAATTCCCCCCCTATTTTCTCGTGATGAGTGAGGATAAGAAAAAACCCACCTGGAATTAATACTTAGCCAAAAACAGTTCAGTCACCTAATCCAATCAGTGTAACTTGGAAATTGTATCAGAAAACAGGAGATACAGACTTGGAAACAGCACATCTGCATTGCTTTTTGACTCATTTCTGAGTGAGTTCCCAGTGCCTCTGAAACTCCACACGATATGAAAGGCAAGAATCCTGTAGTAATATACCACTTTCCTTCACTACTATAGGACATTTCAAGGGACTAATATTGATCTATAAAGCCTTACAATAAACAGCTGGCATAATGAATTGCTCCTCCCTCTTGTCAGAGCCAAGATTATTTAAGAGCTTACACTCACAGAACCAAATTAACTTTCTTCAGGTGTTAAGGAAAGGCTTGACTCAAATTCATTGCAACAACTAACATGTCCTATCTCACCTCTCCATGTTCAGCATGAGATCCACTTTCTTTGGTATCCAAATGGAAGTGATGATCAATTAAAGCAAGAACACAACATTGTAAGTTCTATCCATTTATCTCACTCTTAAGTGCAAGAGCAACCGCAAGCTTGTATATAAATTAAATGCCCACAGTTATATTCTAGAAGGGCACAGGAGTAGAGTAACTGACAATAATCTGTATCTGCAAAACAGAGCTTTGTAAGAGCAGGAAAGAAACAATTAATAGGGTTAAAAGAAAGAACCAAATCTTCTTTCCCCACAAGTTTGAAAAAGAAGTTTAAATATGTCTCCATTAAATGCCACTAAGGTAAAGAATTTCATTGACATGACGGGATACTTGGAAATGTAAAACATAAACCTCACACAGGTCAGCTTCCATAGTTCCTTTAGACCCCTTTTCCTGCCTACTCAACAAAATGAAAACTCTGTTTAAACATGACAACATGTGACTCACAGGCTGAGTGTAGCACTGCCCAGATCCTGAAAATAATCTGAAGCATGGTTGCACAAGATCCCCCATTCTCCCACTGCCCATTCCTTCCTTGAAGGAGAAGCAAATAACAGTTCTCAGCCTGACCTTCCTTCCATCACAAAGCTCTCCTGGTGAAACTAGCTGTTCATGTCTCATGCTGCTCAACCACGTTCTGAATTTTCCAGAGCACTGTAGTAGGCAGAGGAAGACAAGACACTGAGGTAGGGTTGGGTGTACTCACCACTATAGAAAGGGGATGAGTTATTCATCTGTGACTACAAATAAAAGTAAAATTTGCAAATCCATGAGCTGTTATTCAGGTTGGATGTACATCTGCAACACTATTAAAAGCCAGCTCAGGTCTAGCAGGATTTATTAGCTCAAATGCAGTATATGCAAAACAGCTGTGCTGCTTCAGGGCATGATGACACAGTATAGTATCTTTCAGTCAATACCTAAATTAATAAACCATGATGGACTTGAGCTAGCTGCATGCAAAGTCACTTAAAAGTCACAGTGACCCTGATTCTAGAGGATTTATTAGCTCAGCTAAAGACAAGCTGTGGGTATGCTAATAAACAATCCCAGAAACAGAGTGCCAAGAAAATGGTGCTGATACTCTACAAAGGGTCAGTTCTGGACTGGTATTACGAGAGAGCTCACAAACCTCAATAGATACAAGCTCACTGTGCATGTTTTGCACATCCACATGCTACCACATACTGACTGGACTTCTTATTTCTTATTAGCCACAGTACCCCCGTCTGTATTTACCACAGAAAAATAAGATTTGGCTGCTTAAATCATCTCGTTGTATAAATCTTCATCCATGAAAAACTAATTACGGAAATAAAATGGCCTCAGAGCATAGAGAAGTTCATGCAGTTTATACATATTCCATGTTTTGTCACACACTACAGTCAGTTTGGAAAGCCTATTTGTAAATTCTAGGTAAGCATCATTTTAAAACACAGAACACTTCATCGTAACATTCTTAAGCTGGAAAAAAATTAACTCAACACTTTTTTTTTAAACCTTTGAACTTTTACCATTAAATGTGCACCTAAAGCTTTCAACCTTTCAACTTTCCTGAGATATGCTTTATTAAATTATCTCTCACTTTCTCTTTTCCAAATGCCACAGAAGATCATGAAACTGGAATCCATTTAAACCTTTTATTACCACAAACATTATCTATCAAGTGATGCTTCTACTGACTTAAGTACAATCACAGACACAGAAGTGCAATATGCTGCCAGCAGTGAATATTAGAATCGAAGAATGGTAGCAGCAAACAACAATGTGCCTGTCATAAGAACTAATTTCAAAGAGTTTCTGCAAAAATATGTGCCCAAAGTCTACTAAGGTATATGCCAAATTAAACTTTGAAGACAGTCACAATGGCCTATGGATTTTAAGAGAAAATTGACAAAACTTTAACTTACTGTGTGTAGGTAAGAATGTAAGCACTGCAGAAAAGTAACAGGAATTTCTCCTACGGACTATTTTCTTTGCTTTTTTTTTTTTTTTTTAAACTGTAAACCTATTTTCCAATTTCCAAAGTATTGATAATAATCAGATGATAAATATGCCATAAAACCAGATGCCAACTACTATCAATGAAACCTGTCATCTCTAGTCTGCAAAGGTATTTTAATATGCAAATTATTGCTTACACATACTGTAATAAATAAGCACAAATTTTAGAAATTCAAAATTCTGCTTCTGCTTTTAGTATACACACATCCCTCATTACTATTACACATTTGCAGTATAATCATCTAGCACAGCAAGTTACAAGACCTTCAGCATAAACTCATCTTTGAGTTGGGCTTAGAGCAATCAGCAATTAAAATCTGTTGAACAATGGACTTGGACATTGAAATACAGTATCAATACAGTATTAAATGAAAGACAGAAAAATTTAGCTTTCTATAATCTCTGAAGATCTAACAAGCTGTGGAGTTGCAACAGGAACCACCAAAGACTTGCCCAGAAATCAGGCTCAAGAGAGAAAGACCTAGAACTGAGTTGGATGTTCCTTACAAGCTCTTTCTTGAAGTTCAAATACAAAAACCATGCCATCCTTTTTGGAAATTGTTCAGATGGCTAGAATGACCTACATTGCTGTAACAACCAAAGCAAAACACCTGACCTCAGAACATTATTCTGGGCTAGCCTCTATGCAAAAATGTACAGACCAAATGAAAATGATGATTTACATCACAAAAATGGAGGAACAATGTAAGTTACTGTACATGAACAAAACTGTTCCTTTTTCTATTTTATCATGTGGTTACAATGCCTGCCGCTTTATCGAGTCACATCAAAATACAGCATGTAAATCTCAATGCCCACAAAGACGTCCAAAAAGCAAACAAAGAAAGCAGGTGCATCTGGATCATACTAGTAGTAGATGTGAAAGGGCAATAACCCAGCTTTAACTCTCCATCAGTCAGTGCTACCGGAATCCAAAAAAACATCACAAAGACCGTTTTTCTAATAGCATTTTAATTTAATTTAAGTTTGACCAGTTTATTAATTCATGACTGCCACAATGTAGAAGTGACTGCAAACAATGAATCTGCCTTCCTGTCAAGCAAACTGTCACCACCTTACAGCCAGCTCTAAAACTCTGTTCTACAATATAACATTCCTAAATACAAAACCAGAAGATAGCTAATTTTATAAACAATCTCCGTTTTTGTAACATTAAAGAAGCAAATGTTTTTATACTAGTTGGTACTACATGGAATACCTAAAAAGAACATTTTTTAAAAAGTGTTATTTCTATATAAAACCCACAGAATAGTTATTATTTTTCTTTCAAATATTGTTGCATATCTTGGCAAATGTATATGCGTGCCCTCAGTCTTCAGACCACCATTTATTTGCAACTCTGATTACCATGCCCTGAAGCAGGGAACAGCTCTGTTAATGACAGCAGCCCCGTAATTCCTCAGAAATTGTTATGAACTATGCTCCACAGAAGAAAGTTACTAAATACAAGAGAATCAAGCTAAAAATTTCTCCTATGTTGTAACAGGCAAAGGGATGAGAAAGGAATAAATAGTGCTGTGGACTGAACTCCAACTGTACTTAATTAAGCCATTAATTTACTGCGACACTACCTGACACTACCTGACAAAAGCACATGCTCAAGCCTAAAAACAGGACAGTGAAAAGCAAGATTGGCAAAGACTGGGAAGAGGATAAGAGTGAAATCATAAATTTGTAAGAGCAGTGAGGTGCGCGCTGGGTGTATATGGCATAACTGGCCAGGTGTTGGCGGCAGAGGGCTGTGGGGATGGCTTCTGTGGGAAGAGACGGAGGGCTACCCTGTGCTGGACACGGCCAGTTGCAGGTGGCCCCACAACAGACCAAAGTTATGGCCACACATGCGGTGTCTTTGAACTAGAGGACTTCACAGATCCTCTGTGAAAACATATTCAAGTGAGGGCAGTAAACACCCAAAAATTCCAACTAAAAAACAAAAAGGAACAAGGCCAGAGCAGGAGAAGCAAGGAGACAACTGAAGAGGAGCAGGCTGGAGCAGAAAGAGAGAGCAGGGGCTGGAGCTGACTGTGTGTGTTGGGGGAATGATGACACAAAAGCAGCAAATGTCAACTGAATGAGTGACCGTAGCAAACCAGGCAGTGCCCTTCAGAAGAGCCAATCACACAGGTAACTCCACACCCACCAACAAAACAGGACATAGCCAAACCCAGGACAAACCGGGACAAAAAGTGTGGAAGTCTTGACAATTTCTAGAAGAGAACACTTATCTTTAGTTCACTAGTTGATTTTTAATTTACGTGCTGACCAGTCCTACCAGAGGGACGGTAGCACAGACAAGGGCAGGGGCTTTGTAAGACTTGAGGCTCTTTCCTCTCACCTCCTTGTTAACGTTACCTTCTATGTGAGCTTTCTCCAGCTAGTTTGCTTGCTTGTTATTTAAGGCAAAAAGGAAAAAAAAAAAAAACAAACAGAAAATGCCTATGAGCTGATTAGGAAGGAGCTGTGGTAGCAACCACAGCTGTTTACAAGACATGCTCATATACATCCTATTCCAACCTCAGTTTGCATTCATGTGTTAAACAAAGAGCCACTGGTAGCCCTTAGAAGAAGAGAATCTCTCCTTTGTTTTACAAGCATCCCACACTTGGTTTATTATCTTTATATTTCCTCTGAAGCCTGTATCCCAATTCCCTGTTGAATAAATTCAAACTACTCTCGCTTATGCCTGCCTCTTAACAAGGCAATTCTTCTTTAAATGTAACAGCTTTCTAAACAAGGAACCAAGCCAGTTAACAAGAAATTAACGACCGGGAGAATTAGGGTGCAAGACCTCTGCTCACTTTCTTCCCAATCCAGAGTAAAAACAGATCCATTCAAAGGTCAGAAAAGTACCAAAGCTGGTGAAACAGCAGGAATGCACGGTCAGGAATCTGGGCTGAAGACACAGGGCTTGCCTCCCTCTGTCAGCCCTGCTGAGGGCAGAGGAAGGAGTCACGAAGCAAAGGGACCCCCCCCGACGCTGCACAGACTCTAAGTGGCACCTAATATTCCTAGGTATTAGCATCCTGGTTTTCCAGGGTGTAATGGTTTCTTCCCTGGTTTTCCCCTCCAACAGATAAGCTTCTGAGAGACAGAAATGGAAGGTGCTCTACTGATATGCAGCGCTGTAAGAATGGAGGTTCTTCCAAACTACAGCATTAGAGGTGAAAAGCTTCTTTCCAAATACATCAACCCTGTTTGCCCAGCCCTGTACTGGAAACAGAAGCTCTGGTTTGTCACAGCTTTTCAAAGAGAACTATGAGGGCAAAAGAGAAAACCACAACAACAGTGACAATAACCTCCACAGACCTGAAAAGACTGAAGTGGAATACATGCATATTTTAATAAACCTTCATGTGGTGGCAACATTGGACTCAAATACTTATTTGGTTTGGCAAAAGAAAAATAATCTGTCGATTCAAGCACAGGAGCAGTTCATAAGCAATTTTCACTATTTATGACACCATAAAACAAAGCCATATTTTCACCAGTTTCTGCAATTGTCAATTTTCACTATACCACAGGCAATATTAAAGATGACAGTTATTAAGAAATCTACAAAAATTGGATATGTCACAGTAGATCGAGCAATATATTTTTTAACCTAACTTTATTTCGTCAGTCTTCTGGGAAACCAGAGGAAATCAAGAGGCTTCGGTTTTATATTGCTGTGTTTCCCAGTAACTTTCTGTGGAACTTGGAATATGTCTTACGTTCCTCAGTTCTGTAAAGTATTAAAAATAAATCCTCATTTATGTGCCTTAACAAATGCTAAGGCATTCTGAAAGAATAGAATAATACTTTTTAGCACCAGCCTCATTTGCAATCAGGCTTTTTCTTCTACAACAACTTAAAAAAAAGAAAAATATTGACTACTGAATATTTTAGGCATACTAGGTCCATAGCAATCTTCTCCCCCAACCAAGAAACATACTCTAAAACATACTTTATGTCTTATTCATGTATGAAGTGATCTTAAAATCCAATCTCTAAGAAAAATCTCTGTCATAGATATTAAATAAACCCACTAGGTATCACAGTACTTTTATTTACACTGCCAATTTGCTTACTGTCACTGTGTATATTTCTTGGTTGGATTCATATTACGAAATCAAGTACATAGAATACAATCCATATGAGTAAGCTATCTGGGTGTCCCTGATAAGTGCCTTCATTAAAATAAATGACTTGTAGCTGGAAAATGACATGCCAGTATGTCCTATTTCAGAGTTCTCAAACTGTAATAGTACACTGAACAGTGAAAACTCAAGTCTGCTAAAGCCTTTGGCACTAAAACCAAAAACTTGCTACACCATAACGCTAAGAAAATGCAAGTGTCTTGCAATGCTAAGTTAGACAAAATTTAATATTCTCATCCTAGGTAGTACATAGGTAGTTAAGTGATCGAAGTGTTTTAAAATCATACATCTTCCATTCCATTACTGTGGAGGGAGGGGAATGACAGTTGACTTGGTTAAATTCCTAAAGTTACTGATCATATATGTAACAGTTTTTAAATCTAGAATTAGGTGGAAATTCAATGCTGTATTAAAGTTAAAGATAAAACTGAATTCATATAATGTGCATTCATTAAATTTTAATTTTAATCTGAAATTTTACTGTATAGATAATCACTTACTGTTTGTACCTCACTTCTTTCATTCTATTAAAATCATTAATATACTGGAAGACAACTGACATGATAATATTTTACTTTGACATGGTAGGATTAGAATAGCAGATAAAATGTAGAAAGTCTTTAAGAAAGAGAATTAAGTTCATATTTCTCTTCAGAACGTCCAGGTTTTTGATTTAATTAAAACTGAAATTCAACTCCTCATTGAGGAGCTAAAAATCACCAATATTCTACTCTGTTAGCCAATACTACTTAAATCGTCTTACAAGATAGCTTCTAAGCAACAAATATTTCCATCTGCCTTTCTAACAGGACAACTTAATTGTTCTTCTTAAATTTTGCTTTCTTTTTGCACCCAAGATTTTCTGTAGTCAAAAAGATTACAAGACTTCTTTTTTCCACTGAGGAATGAAGCACCTCTTATCCTGGAAAACGCCTATTGTTTGGCAATTTTACAAGTGGACTAAACCTACTGACTTGCACTCAAGAAAGTCTGACATCTTTACATTAGTACAATTTAACACATGGTAATTTTACTGAAATTATTTAATTCTCACAAACAATTGACATACAATTTCCTGAGCCTCAAATATTTTGACCTTTGTTCTCCTCAGTGTTTTTATTCTCCCAGACAATGATATAACATGGAGATCTCTCAACTTCTACATACTTTATGTATTAATCATAAATAGTTTATGATACAGATGCTAGAATGGAAATTTCCATGAAGATCAGTGTTCAGTTTTTGGAACTGCAGTCTGTCCATTTTTTCCCTCAACATTTCAGTTTGAAGACCAGATAAGTGGTAGGAAGATTCTGCTATGGTTTGGTTTTAGCAAACTGTTTCTACTTAAATCTCCAGTGTATGTGCAGTAAATTAACAAACTAAATTAAGAGCTTTAATTTACAAATATTGATACATCTTTCAGCAATTGATATCGACCATTAGGTAGCTTCTTCATAATTTTTAAGCAACTTGTCATGAAGGTGTCACTATTGAAAACATTTTGATTTGATTAAAGGTATACATTCTTGTTTATCTTCTGCATTTTTACCAATTGTAAAAGCAAGTAAATTTAGTTTTGAACTAAGAAAGAAAATATCTGTTCTAGAAGATTTTTACTCTGCACATGCACAGATATTATCAATATAATCACATATACAATTATGTAGGATAACACATATCTCACATACCAAGAAGATGCCTCCATTTTAAAAGATTTGTTTTTTTCCATCCTATTACCTAGCAGGCCCATCAATGTTTGCTGACATGTCTTTACTTCTACAAAGTTCCACTGTCCATACGTCAAAATATTGTTCATCTATAATCTAGGAAAAATATTAGCACAGGCAGAAGAGCTTCACATGGAATGTTTGCATGTGATTTGTAGGAAAATTACACAAGATCATGAGGTCCTCATCTGAACTTTTGAGAAAACTCAGAAAAGCACAAAAGAATAGGAAACTATGGATCACAAACCGTGACGTTTCTCTTCTGGAAAACAGAAGATTTTAGATAAGATTTTCAAAGGATGTAAACTATTCCAGGCAAAAATCATGTAACTTGAACACTGAATTTTTGCCATGGCTTCTTGCTATGGCAGGATACAGGTTTGTCATTCTAACATGTAAAGTATTTCCAGAAGAGTGATGTTTAACAGGGATCATTATTTATCATATTACAGTGACATACATTTTTAGATTCAGAAAACAACAAAAACTAGCATTTAAGAGTCAAAGAAGGGTCCCTTTGGATCAATGAATTACCAGAAATTGCAGCTCAGCTGCAATTAGTCTTGAGTTCTATTGATTGTGCAAACCAGAACAGAATACATGCTCCCATGCAAACAGAAAATATTTGAAAATACAGCTGATACTTATTATCTTCCCTATGTTTGTAACTAGCCTGAATTATGGCAAGCACAGTTAGAAGCCTATTTCTGGACAACTATTGGCAAGAATCACCATCAGTTAGATGAGTACAGACTGTGTACTAAGAAGCATTTTGGAAAGCATTTTCATTTTTCAGAAGATAAGGTGGACATACAGCATGCATTTTGCAAACAGATTAAAGACAACACTGTTTAAGAATGAAGAACGAGAGCATATTTTTAAAAGTATAGTTCCAGAATTCTTTGCATAAACTCAATTATGAATTTGTTTTGCAAAGAGGGCTAAGAAACACACCTTTATCGTTTGGTTTATTGTACTTAAACTAAACCAGGGGTTTAGACAAGAAGAATGTTGTTAGGTTATGTGATAAAATCTTGTCTACGCACACACAAAGTATCACAGAAAAACAACGGTGTGTGGGGTGACGAGAGCCCAAATAAAGCCCTGCTCAGCTTCTCCCAGGCCCATCACAGGATGGCTATCTATCCATCACAGGCCCATCCCCACAAGCCCAGAAGAGCACAGGGCCACAATGGCAGGCAGAAACTCCAATTAAGGACACGGAGAAAATTATAACCTCTCTGAGTCCTTCAAAGGGCTGTCCCAGGAGAGTCTCAGCCTTGGTGGTCCAACACGAAACCCAGCAAGACAGGCCATTGGGATCACCATTTAGACTAAGGAGGTTGCTGCCTAGGGGTGTTGGACACATTATGGGATGCAGGAGAAGAACACTCTGATGTTACACAAGACTTATTATCAGTTGTTTAGGGGAGGAATAAAAGGTAGTAAAAGGGAAGGATTTAGGGAGGAACAAGTGTGTCAAACAGAGGGATATGAGAATAAAAGGGTCCATTAATGTGTAAGCAAGAACTGGTGAGTATGCTTATCTGGCTATGCTCTGTGCACAATCACTGTAGCTTGTCCTGTCACCGTTAATCTCCACCTTCAACTACTTTCCTGTAGGAAGCTTTTTACTCCACACACATATATGTGTATTGGGATCTGTGATGCCAGCAATTGGAGTAAGTGAGCATGAGACCACCCACAAAGATCAAGTCAGAACAGTGGGTAAGTAGGTGAAGGGACCTTCGGCCAAGAGGGTGAGTGGGTCTCTAAGGGACAACTCTGGGTGTGAGAGCACCTGTGTCTGACCCACTCGGGGATCTCCATCCTGCTCAGCCAGAGAGAGGAACAAGATGAAACCATTGGTATAGTCAATGTTCATGGAAGAGCTTGCCAATTATGTGGTGTGTACGGGTGCCTACTGGAAATACAATTTGAGTCTCTACACTGGATGGACCTGGCGACATGGAGCTGCAGCTCCTGAAAGAAATACTAAAGATGTTAAACAGAATTTACAAAGCTGCATTTGTAGAATCACAGGATGGTTGAGGCTGGAAGGGACCTCTGGAGTCATCTGGCCCAACCCCCTGCTCAAGCAGGGATGCCTAGAGCAGGTTGCCCAGGACCATGTCTAGATGGCCAATGAATATCTCCAAGGAAGGAGACTCCATAATCAACCTGGGCAGCCTGTGCCAGTAGTCTGTCATATTTGCAGTAAAAAAGTGTTTCCTGGTGTTCAGAGGGAGCCTCACGTGTCCCAGTTCGTGATCACTGTCTCTTGCCCTGTCACTGAAAACAACTGAAAAGAGCCTGGCTCCATCTTCTTTGCACCCTCCCTTCAAGTATTTATGGACAATGATGAGATCCCCCTGAGCCTCCTCTTCTCCAGGCTGAACAGCCCAAGCTCTCTCAGCCTCTCCTCACAGGAGAGGTGCTCCAGTCCCTTCACCATCTTTGTGGTGGCCCTGCATTGCATTCTCTCCAGTATGACCATGTTTGTCTTGTACTGGGGGTCCCAGGACTGGACCCAGCACTCCAGGGGTGGTCTCACCAGGGCTGAGCAGAGGGGAAGGATCACCTCCCTCCACCTGCTGGCAGTACTAACACAGCCCAGGATACCATTAGCCTTCACAAGGGCACATTGCTGGCTCATGTTCAGTTTGGTGTCCACCCGGACCCCCAGGGCCTTTTCTGCAGAGCTGCTTTCCAGCTGGGGTTGTTCCTCCCCCCCGTGCAGGACTTTGCACTTCCTCTTGTTCAACTTCAAAAGGTTCCTGTCAGCCCGTTTCTCCAGCCTGTCCACGTCCCTCTGGATGGCAGCACAACCCTCTGGCCTACCAGCCACTCCTTGCAGTTTTGGGTCATGTGCAGACTTGCTAAGGGTATATTCTGCCTCATCGTCCACGTCATCAATGAGAATACTAGACAGGGCTGGACCCTGTATTAACCCCTGGGGGTACACCACTAGTTATCACCTCCAACTAGACTTTGCAACACTGATCATCACTCTGGCGTTGATCTAGTCTAGACAGATAATATCCACTGTTCTCCCTTCATCCACCAGGCCAGTCATTTCGTCATTGAAGTTTATCAAGTTGGTCAAGCATTTCCCCTTGGCAAATCCACGCACACTACTCCTTGTGATTTTCTTCTCCTTCATGTGCCTGAAAATGGTTTCCAGAATTAGCTGCTCCATCACCTTCCTAGGAACAGAGGTGAGGCTGACATGCCTGTAAGTACCTTGGGTCCTCCTTCTTGTCCCTTTTGAACACGGGAGTGACATTTGCTCCCCTTCAGTCTTTGGGCACTTTTCCCATTAGCCATGATCATTCAAAGGTTATCTAAAGTAGCCTTGCGGACATCAGCCAGCAACCTCAACACTCATGGGTACACCCCATCAAGGCTGACAATATTATTATACTCCTAGCTAGTTCAGGCCTGTTTCTGATTAATACAAAGCAGAGAGTGCCTACACATCTCCTTTACTGAGTACTTCATATATTTAACATACCAAACTTAAGTACATAAATCATCATACTCTTTAATTACCACATGCATGCAACTGTAACTCTTTAGAAAAGGACAGACAAGACTGAATTAATATGAGGTTTTAAAGCCTATTTTTGAATAATAGCGAAGTGTGCCTGTGGTATTTTATTTTGCTTGTTTTTCAGGGGGGAAAGAGAGAGTTAGTATGGAAAGATTTTTAGAACTCTGCTCAGTTACAATCTTTTTCATTACAATTTGATGGATATGATTTGGAAAATAGTACCAGGCTCAGAGTGACTAACTGAGTGTGCAACTATAGCTGACTAGGGTGGACATCTCAATGACAGACCTTCCACTGGAGAAAAAAAATCATAAATCTAGAACAGTTCTTTTCCAATACTTTTGTAAAGTGTTCAGTACACTATAGGATGTCCCATGTCAGTCATCATTTTGCTAGTCTGCTTAGAATAAATAGTATCAAGTGCAGCTCATCTTTTAGGTTCTGTGATTTATGCTCAACTACAAGTACAATCTGAAAATGTTTTTCCTAAATTCCAATATTTCAATATGAGTTTAGAATATTTTCAATGTTCAGTGAAACCTGCATTGAAAATGGTTGTGAGGTCCTAGGCACAGATGGGATTCAAACAGCTGACTTAGAGGACCAGTCAGTTTTAGTCTAGACTTAGCAAAAATGATGTATAAGCACAAGTCTGTATGGAATTTTCCTAAATTAGTAAATATGTCATTACTTGAGATGACTAAGATGCACATAATTTATGTGCATTTCTGTGAAAAAAGGTAGGATATTATGTATTACCCAACAAGGCTATTTCCATTCAGATTCAGACATTTAACAAAACTAGTTATTTCAGTAATTATTGTTGGGGGGAGGTGCACTCCTCCAAAGCCCTTCTGCGTTCAGTGCTACATTAAATCCAGTATAAACAGATACATATCAAAAACAAGCAAATGAAATCATACAGCAAAAAAAGCTGTTCTTATTTTAGAGACTAATTATAATGAATAAAGAACCAGTTGCTTGCAGTGCGTAAAAACTTAATGATTTTCTTTCTATATAAGAAATAGTTCATCAAAATTACATAAATATTCTTAGGTGCTTTAAAGTGGGCGTAATGAATTCTTACACTACCCTTTCCCTTCTGAAGACAGAAAGGGAAAGCATTACATCAACACTACTGTGAATGTGCTTGCAAAATTTGATGTTCTTGAAATAACGTATGACTATATCACCAATCTTTATACTTGTTGCTTATGATCTGGATGAAGAGCCCTATTTCCTCATATATCTTCCTCTTTGCCTCCTTCGACCAATCAGATTCTTGTGCGGACTCCAAAAGAGGTCGAAACAGTAACTTGACCAGGGACACTTCATGCCTTTATCCTGCTCCTGGAACCCTGTATCTGGGCACATTCTACAAACAGCACCAAAAAGGACCTCTAAAATATAACCTTGCATTTTACGCTCAAATATATATATATATATATAAAATGCTGTTATGTGAAGCGTTGCCAAAGACTGAATTCCATATTTTTACCCAAAGAACACATGCACCATTTCCGAGGTGAACTGATTCCCAATAGCACAAAAAGTGGAGTCATTAAAAAGAAATTATTGTTATGCTTTCATTCCTATGATTCATCACATCTATTATATGGTTAACATGCTTCAGCACTTACAGAAATGTCTTCTAAGGGGTAAAAAAACCCAACCAAACAAAAAAACCCTGCAGTTCCATCTTTTATGCTGTATCTCTGCACAGAAGTATTTAATTTTAATGACACTTCTTATGAAAGTTACAGTAGAACAATAAAACAGACTTCTATGAAAGCTATTCATACAAAATAGTTAAACTGAATTTTAATTTAAAAAGCCTATGACTCCTCCAAAAAGTGAAAATAAGAAAACTCAAATCTTTCATTAAGTTAAAACAAAAACCCTCAGAAAAACTTAGGTAACATTTTCTGTACTTAAATAGGGACAGCTATACCCACATGTGAAAAGAATGTCAGAATTAAGGTAAGAACTATGCATTTCCCAGAAAGATTACTGAAATGACAAACATCAAAAGTGGTTTTAAGTATCAGTCCAAGTTATTTTGTTAGGCATGAACTAGTGCATCCTGACCTTGACATCTGTATTTTTTTTCTTTCCTAAAAGAAGTTCTTTTTATAGTTGATTGATTAAACTTGACCTCTGATGGTCACCCAATCCAACTTTGATTCAAAGAGAGGTTACTGCCAACATTAGGTCAGGATAGCTGTACCTTCATCTAGCAGAGTCTTGAGAACTTCCAAGGACAGAGGTCTGAAAACCTCTCTGGGATGCCTGCACTACCCTCAGTAGACAAGTTTTTCCTCTGTTCAATCTGATTCTTCCAAGCCACGATTTCTTACCACTAATATTTGTTCTAATACCTGTCATTAACAGCTTGGCTGTGCTGTTTTTGTAATTTCTGAAATAGCTGTAGGCTATGTCACCCCCTCAGCCTTCTCTTCACCAGACTAAATGAACAGCTACCCCAAACTGTCTTTGCTCATCATGTTGTTTAGGGTCCTGACTATCTTGATATTCCTCTGCTGGGCCCTTTCTAGTTCTTTCCCATCCCTCAGATTACAAAGTCCGAACCTGGGCACAATGTCTCAGGTGCGGACCCAATAGTGCCACAAAGTTAACTCCCCTTGATTTATTTTCCATTTTACTTTCCAGCATATAGCTTACCTTAATGAAAGTATTGTTTTCTTCATGGATTGCTTTTTGGTAAATCACAGTGAAATAGAGTACAACACAGAAGTAGCAACTATCTGAAATTCCAGATAACTACATGTTTCTAAATCAACGGCAGAGATTCCCCTGTTCTTCCTTCAAATCTAGTCTACATATGGTGCTATATATGGTTCCAAAAAAATTTGGTGACACAGTTTTGCAATATGTTTTACTCAAAGACCAGCTCAACAGTAACATTGTATTTTTGCTTAAACCCTTGAAAAAAACAGAGAGAGGGTTGCAGAATCTTGGCCAGATGCTTTTGCAAAAAGTATCTTGTGATTCACGAATACTGAATTCCAATATCAAAAGGTTAAGATATTCTGTTGTGCATCTTTACTCAGAATGATATAAAGCCTTTCAAATGAACTGGATTGACAAAGTCATTTAGGAAATGGAAGTCCAAGTAAAAGAATTAAAAATATATATCTTTACATCAACAAGGGTAAACTACTTAAGGAGATAAGCAGAATAAGAGTTATCTCTCATCTGTGAGAAAATGACTCACAACCTGGAAATATGTCAGGATAAAAATCTGTAGGCCCTTTATAGGAAAACAAAACAAAACAAAACAAAACAACTCAACACAACAAACTGATGCCAACTTTCATGTTTTCCCCCCTCCGCCCTCAGTGAAATAATTTTGGAATTCTTGTCGTATTATGGATGATACACAGTGATACCACTTTTGATGCAATTTACCTTGCCCCTCTCAGTGCCAGAAGTAGTCAAAAGTATATTCAGAACACTTCTTTCTTGGCTAAAATTTTCTCCTTTTTCACAGCCAAAACATTTTGTTGGGACTGTCTTCATAATTCACCTCCAGTAGAACCAGTTGAGGTTCTAAAGGAAACCTGAAACTTTCCTTATCAGCTTATCTATTCAGCTTCACAGTGGCTTGCATGCATACAAACCTGTACAGATGTGTACAAATGCCTAATAAATAAGATCTGTCTAGCCTATTAGAAGGTTGTGGAAGCAGTGGTAATCTTTTTTTTTTTTCTCTATCAAAATGTATTATAGATAACTAAATCTAATACAAGCATTAAATCTTGAAAAACAACTTCAAAAAGATATGCGCTGTAAGTACAGGGCACTGCCCTTTACATTGCTTTAGAAACACACAGAATGTTACAAGATTACTTAAATATTAAGAAAAGAGAAACAAATAATGTGTATTGGCTTTCACTAAGCGGTAAGAAACTGACCAACATTCTCTTTTTGAGAATGTGTTTGTACTTCTAACAGATGTTAGGTGTTAGAACAGCTAACTAAAAGCGAGATATGCCAGACACAGAGAGAAAAAATAAAAGGAAAACTCATGGGCTGTGAAGAGCAGCAAAAGAAATGGACAGTAAAAAGTAACTGGCGTGAGCTATAATAAATTCAGATATAAGGAAAATGAGTTTTATACATCTCTGCAACAAAGGTTCTGAATATATCAGCTAACAGCTGTATTTGAAAACAAATTAATTTATACTTATGTTATTATACCTCAAATGAGTAGCGGAGCTTCCTATAGCACCAAGTACTCTTCCATATGAGCCCTCTAAATTGAACAGTACAAAATATACTCATTTATATCTAAAAATATTCAAGCTTCACATTTCCTTAAGTGTAGTTTGATATTTTTTGTTACTCTGTAATATGAAAACATGGCGAACTATAGTACAATTTGTCATCATGTAAAATAACCAACATTAATCCAATACAACATGAGGCCACTTAAACAGTGACAAGGTGTCAATAGACTTCATTTGTATGGTTAAATTACAACATTACAGAGATTGAACACATACAGTATGCAAGACCATGAACACTAATACTTAAATCCAATAGAATTTAGTCTAAATTAGATTTGTTAGCTGTCAGGCGTTGCTACATAGCATTATTTTTTTCCCCCATTAATAAACCATTCCAAAGAAGCATACAGACATAAAAATCACTCAAGATCTGTGCCTGAACCTTACAGAGAAAGAATATTATACTAGATACTTGTCTTTTCACTGCACTTCTGTGTGAAGAGTTTGGCTCTAACTGCTCTATGCCCTTCCATTAAATAGTTGAAGACAGAACTAAATCTCATCTTAGCTTTTTTTCTTAAGGCTAGGCAGACCCATTTCTCTCAGGTTCTCCTCCTACCTTACATACTTCAATTCCTAAATGTCTCGAGTCCATCTCTGTTGGACTCATTCCAGTACATCACTTTATTTCTTGTATTGGAAAGCAAAATTGCACACAGTGCTCCAAATGCAGTCACGCAAGAGCCGGAGAGAGAGAATAATTGCTTCTTTCAATTTGCTGGCTATACTCACAGCAGTGTGCTATGCAGTTGGCTGCCTTTGCCACAAGAGTACACTGCTGACTAATATAAAAACATTACATGAAAAGTTCTTACCCATAACTAAATGTATAGGCATATTCAGCCCCTACCTCTCAGCACTCTACATGTACGTGAAATTAATGGAAGCAATTGCCATCAGCTCCCTCACACTCAGATTTCCTTGTGGGGCTCTGATTAAGAGTGGAAACACACAAATAATAAGTCTCTCTTGTTAACAGCTTCCCAGATATAACCCCAAGCAGTGCATCCCAAAACCTACATTATCCAGAAGTGTTGTTAAGAAACACTGATTGCTCTTCTGTAACATGATTATGTCTCTGCTACAGCACAATTTTGGGTGAAAGTTTAGAAAGAGCTGTTGTCAACCCCTCTCAGAAATCAGACAGAAAACACTTCCAGAACTGTCACAGACCAACATTCATACAAAAAACTGAGCGCATTCTTCCTGGTAAGTCTACCTTAATGTCCTCATAGCAGGCCTAATACAGTCTGTTACTGAATGCAGTTAGTATTTGTGATGAGACAGCCCTTCCTTCAGATTTCTCCATCATTAACACACAGGAGTTCTGAGACTTTCTGGAGGATTGTTCCCTGGACTTAGAGGATCAGAATCAAATGTAACTTTAGGACAAGGACGTTTTAGAGCATAGCAGACTGAATAAAGGAAGCTTGACTTTTTACAAGCTATCTTCCTCAGGGGTTTTCCTTGTTTCATGATTTACAACTGTACCTCTCTCCCACTCATGTCTCAGAGAAAGACTGTGCATGGAAAGCTGGATAAAGATTACCCTCACGACGAAAATGGTCTTGCAGAGGACAAAACTCTGGGGTAGAGAATGTTCCAAAAGATTAATCTTACCACTCCATTCCAGCTTACACTTCAACACAATTACAAATACTACTTCCCCCAGATAAGTTATCTAATATTTATTTTATCTAAGTAGCACCATCCTGGCTGCAAGTTATGGCTCTCCCCCAGTGTGTTTAAGGAATGCCATATCAGAAATAAGCCAAACGAATTCAAAAGAAAATTAATTATTTTTGAAAGATGTAAGCCTAAAAACCTGCATTGAGAACGGGTACACAAAAAAAAAAGAGAGAGAGAGAGAGAGAGAGAACACAGGACAGAAAGAGTTTGTGAAAAACAGATTCTTTATGTAGAACTAAGGATGCAATACTTGCTCCACACATTCATTTATACAGCTTATATGTCTTAACATTACAAAACTAGTGTGCAGCAATTCAAAATCTTAAAAGCAAGCAACAACAACAACAACAAAAGAAAAAACAAAAACAAAAAAATCCACACCAAAACTTAAACAAAACAAAACAAAAACCCAACAACAACAACAACAACAAAAACTCACCACTAAACCCAGAAACTGTTTATGGTCAATTAAATCAATGAACTTCCAGCTTGTATTACAAACATATCAATATAATACCAGCGGAATGGAAAACAAATTTAGTATACTCCCAAGCCTTTTTTCTAGACCCAGTCAGGAAATGCAAGCCATCAACAGCTTTCCTTCACCTTTTTACTTGACACCCAGAGGGAGCTGGACAGGCTTGAGAGGTGGGCCTGAGAACCTCATGAGGTTTAAAAAGGCCAAGTGCAAGGTCCTGCGTCTGGGCTGGGGCAATCCCAAGCATACATACAGGCTGGGCAGAGAATGGATTGAGAGCAGCCCTGAGGATAAGGACCTGGGGGTGCTGGTTGATGAAAAGCTTGACATGAACTGGCAATGTGTGCTTGCAGCCCAGAAAGCCAACGGGCTATGGGTCTGCTTTATCAGGTATACTAGTCTGCATCAAGCAAAATGTGGCCAGCAGGTCGAGAGAGGTGATTCTCCCCTTTATTTGCTCTTGTGAGACCCATCTGGAGTGCTGCATTCAGCTCTGGGATGACCAGCACAAAAAGAACACAGACCCATTAGAACAAGTCCAGAAGAGGGCCACAAAGATGATCAAGGGGCTGGAGCACCTCTCCTGTAAAGACAGGCTGAAGGGGCTGGAGTTGTTCAGCCTGGAGAAGGTTCCAGGGAGACCTTATAGTGGCCTTCCCGTACCTAAAGGGGGCCTGCAGGAAAGCAGGAGAGGGACTCTTTGTCAGGGAGTGTAGTGACAGGACAAGGGGGAATGGCTTTAAACTAAAAGAGGGTAGATTTAGATTAGATAGAAGGAGGGTGGTGAGGCACTGGCACAGGTTGCCCAGAGAAGCTGTGGATGCCCCAACCCTGGAAGTGTTCAAGGCCAGGCTGGATGGGGCTTTGGGCAACCTGGTCTATTAGGAGGTGTCCCTGCCCATGGCAGGGGGTTGGAATCAGGTGATATTTAAGGTCCCTTCCAACCCAGCCCATTCCATGATTCAGTGAACCTATAATTACTATTGGCTTTTCCTTTTTTCCTGATCAGTCCTTGCTCCTTTGTGTAGTCCTTCTCCCTTCCTGAAATTCCTTAATAGCATCAAAAGGTTGAAATTTACTGTCAAGGAGCAAGGGAAGCAATTCTCCTGCAAAGGTGCAAATGTTTCCTAGCACCCACCAGTTAAGATGAAGCTCAGACAAAGACTAGAAAACAGACAGAACTTAAGTACTTTAGAAACCTGTACAAGGCAAAAAGAATACTCCAAAAGATACCGCACATTAATGTAAAATGCAATGGCTTTTGTATTACCTCCCAAAACCATATGTAAGCTCAATATTATGGAATGTGTGGCTTATATTTTGTTGGAGGAGGGCTAGAAAAAATAAGCTAGTATTAGTTATAATAAGTATATAAGATATATATATAGTATATAAGATAGTATTAGTTATAATCACTAAGAATTCATCAAGCCTTTTTTGCCCTCAAACTTGGGTTCGTAAGGCTTTATTTGGCACACATGGAACCCCCAAAATATTAATGTACAAAAGAATATGATCTCCAGAAAATATTCACTGTGACTGTCATTCAATTAATGTGCTTGTTTTCAAGTGCCATCAAAGTGCTATAAAAGAAGCACTTCAGTGTACACACATGCTGCATATTCAGCTTACAAGAGACATATTGTATTACACTACAACAGGAAATGCTAAAGCTATAGCCTTTTATCTATACTCTTGCAGAGTTGTAGAGCATCGTTTTAAAATCCTGACTATATGAAAAACATATACAGCCATTCTTTATATAATTTCACACACTTTAATCACAAGTTTTGCCCATTTTATAATCAAATTACTTGCTAGATCTGCACTGGTAAAGCCAATGTGTTTTCATTATACTTCCCTTGTAGTACGATTTTTTGATTCCAAATTATTATGTTTTGTTTTTAACAAATTCACTTCCTGAAAAAGTAGATAAAGAAAAAACAGGAATAGCAATGGCTATTAGACATAGAATAGACCTAAAGCTCTTTTTAATCTGTATCACAACAACCAAATAGCTGTAGTTACAATTAATAACTGTACTTAAGATTAGAAATGCACACATTACGTTATATCAGATTACACTAGAGATACAAGATATTGCTTTAAAATGTCTACAACATATAAATCTGAAAGAATCTTACGAAGCAAACAAAAGTAGAACTTGTTGACAAACCAAAAAGACACCTGCTTACAATGTGCTTCATTTTTCGTTCTTACCTTCTGTGCTTAATCCAGGACTTGAAGTAAATTTTGCTACATCGACAATCTTTACGGCAAACTGTTGCCCTGTTTCCCTGTTGATACATCGCCGCACAACGCTGAATGGACCCCTGAAACACACATGCACAAAAAATCAGCAATAAATAAACCATTCTCTTTTATGCATTGAGCTATAATTCCATTACTTTTAAACAAAATTTGGATTCCTATATATAATTCAAATATAATATTTAAACAGAAGCTTGTACCTCTAATCTTTGCTCCCCATTAACCATAATACATGGTTTTAACTACAGACTAGAGTAAGAACAGTAAATGAGTTTCAAATTTACTATATTAAGGAAAACTCAAATATATTCTCTTATTCAACCAATTGAGAAAGGCTATCCTCTTGGAAACCATGTGTAATATACACATTATCATTATATTTTAAACTGACTTTTTTTTTGATGCATTGTTCAAATGGAGAAAAATGTATTAAAAGATTATAATATGAATTGCAAGCTTCCTAAACTGTTTCTAACTTGGGTATTATCCTTGTTTTATACTGTAAAAATAATGTAAATACTATATTCTGCAATTTGTATTCATCTCCTTGATTTCCAAAATGAAAATTTGACAGGGATGACTTTAAAATTTGACTCACAGTACCAGGTGGAAAGAAAGAAAAATGGAGGTGAGAAATATATTCTTGCTTTCAGTCCTGAACTAAAGTTTAGAAATTACCATTATTTGAAAGAACTGAAAGGATATTCTTTAGTAACAATGAAAAAAGAAACAAAACTGCTAAGTCATGCTGTTTGGGTTGGTTTCTTCGTTCTACACAAACTAGGTTTATTTTAAGCTTATTTGACACCACTAGATTATGAACAACTTCCATTACTGCACTTAAAGCTTATCATTTTCTCTCATCCTAAGCACTTCAAGAACCCCCATAAAATTACAGATAAAGAAGATCTGTTAAAATTTGTTCAGACAGATGTTAGTGTTGCATCCAATGAACAAAAAGCTAGCTATTGTTCAAAACTGAAGTTATGTTTGCTGAAACATGAGTTAGAACAATGGTAACCCTAAGAAGCTCCACTTTAAAAATATCACCATCAATACACATTTATGGGAGCTTCTTTTACAGAAGATACTTTAAGTTCTTGATGCCTTGACTTAGAATACGGAAACTTCCATTCACTATTAACAACAGAAAATAGACAATTACGGTGTGTGAAGCATTCAAACATGAAAAATTAAGTAGTTATGAACACAAAACAGGATTGTTTCAAGACTGCAATATGATTGACCTTGCCACTACTTTTTTTTTTTACTGCTACTGATTTAATGACTGAATTGATAGTTCTAAAAAATCCATTCTAAAGTCTTCTCAAAAAGACATAAGGGCAAGTCCGAGGGTGGAAAGAGCCTTTGTTTGGAAGTTCATCTGTTGAGTGAATATTCATCCACTGAGTTAAATAAATGGATAAATATAACAAGAGAAATCCTTCCACTCAGACAGTGAACTGTAAGTTGGTTTATATGTTTCTGAGCAGTAAGACTGCAAAGAAATGGAATTCTCAAAATAAAAGTTTCCCTGAGAGGGGAGAGATGCCGAACTGAAGGTGTGTACTCACAAAAGTTTATAACTGGGCTTTTGGAATTTCTTTACATACCAGATGATTCAAAGAATGCAATTTTTTACCCTATCAAATCAAGCTATTCCCATAGCTAAAATCCATTTTTGTACCTTATAAACAACATACTGGCAAATACTTCTTTAAATAAGATGATTTTTGACACAGAATACGAATACTAAACTAGGCCATGAATCACAATGTAAACATTCAAAATTAAGGAAGATATTTATTAACACAATTATCTAACCGCGAATTATGCTGATGCACTCAGACACAGCTACCTATGCAAGAAAATCGTTTTTCTTGCTCGTTTTCTCACTCCTAATGTACAACGAAATCCCCCAAACTGATGACTGTTTTCTTCTTCTCTGTATCCACAACCCAATATTATTCAGTATATAAAAACCAACAGTTACCACAAATATTTTTAAAAGATACTCAATTAAGACTCTAAATATACGGAAATCAACTTGTATCTGTAAATACAGAAAGCTCATCTAACTTCATTTGGCAACAGAGGACTAGAGCTATTGACCTGAAACACTTCCCCCATATTAAAAAAGTAATCTTTTATTAAAAATAAACCAACATTTTATACAGATCAGTGTCACCTTCTTATCCCGAGTCCCTGCTTACTCTTTTAGCACATCAAAGTTGGATTTGTTTAAAATAGCACAAAACCACATTTAAATTATGATAATTTAAAAACATTTCAAAAACCTAAACTACAGCTTCAGAATAATATTGGCAATACTTGTTTTTCAGACATAATTTGCTAGAAATTACATGTATTTATTTAAAATTGATCCTTTTTCTTTTCATTCTCATTGGTTTTCCACACAAAGCCTTTATGAAGTTATTAAATAAAGGTTTTTAATATAATCTGATACAGAATGATAGATTGTTGGAGTGTAGAAAAACCTGATGAAAGCACCATGCCCTTACTTACAGGCTGACCCTTGACTTTTGTTCATTGATGTAACTACAGAAACCCTATTAATATACATTTTTCTTCCTGTTGACTAAGCTACTTCTAGTTTTCCTGGTTTACTCAAGTCTGGGCTGAGAACTTGCCCACTTATCTGAGTATGTGCACATACTTCTAGCAGCCAAGAAGAGAGAGATGGCTGGAAAAAGCATAAATGAAATAGGAACATCCAAACTACAGCTCCTAAAAGGATCAGGTTTGTGGTCACCCTTACCACTCTTGTAAGTATGACTTACTTTTTCTTTCCATCATGTAGTAACATTTTAAAACCCTGACCGGAGCAATTTCCATTCTACATTTTAAGTCTGGAACAAAAAATGGACGTTTTATTCAATTCTGTAATAGAGATAAGAGGCATCGTGACAGTCTTAACCTTTATGGCCGTATTTAAACTTAGCTATGCTTTTTAAAGAGCCTTCTCTACCTGTAATGATGAATGCCAGTCTTAAGTAAATCAAAGCTGCTGTAAAGCTCAGAAGACAAGAATTCAGTGGTGCCCGCAATTAACTCATTCTCTTAAAAATACACCAATTTAGAGTCTCTCATGGAAATCAAGAGATTTTAAGCATAATCCGAAAATTCATGTATTTACAAGCCTTAGATTTCCAACTTTTCCAAAAATAGCTCTCCCATATTCAAGCCACAAACAGCCTCAAAATAGCATACATGTTATGACTAGATTAGACGAATATATTCCATGACAGAAGCAGTGCAACAAAGGCTTCAAGTTTCTAATTTTAAATAATTTGTTATCTCGTGGATATTTAACACATTCACGAGAGGTACCCTTATGATTTAAGCAGACACGCCTGCTACCACGTGCCAATTAACAGAAAGGAATATTGAAATAAATTATGGTTGCAGTTAGTTTTTCGACATCTTCCTGTAGCTTCAAAGAAACACAGACATTTTACAAATAAAATTACAATACCCCACAGTGATATTACTTAATTTGAGCCAGAAAACAAAACCCCATGCTTCCTAACACAATAGTTTCCAATCTTATTTGGAAGCTAAGTAACAAATGTCTTTCAGACCACACTCACATTTAGCATTAAAAACGATGCTTGTTTCCCCCAGTCAGGAAAAGGACTAAAATACTTGATCTTTCAAATGATACAAGTAGCTATTCATCAGTTTTGTTTGCCACCAGGGAAACATATCACATTCCAGATAAATGACAATTTCTATAGCTCAGTTTATTACTGCAGCTCAAATCATATGGTATCTAAAACACAGAGATGATGCAAAAGGGGAAGGAACAGCAGTTAAGATGCAGATCATCAAAATGGTTACAGACAGATCAGACAACTTATCTGAATGTTTGTTTATTAAAACAGAGGAACTGGGTTAAGTTGAATAATAAGAGATTTCATCCTCTAACAGTCATAGAAACTAAAATTATGATGTAATGTGTTTAATATTTCATTTCTCTCTCTGCTACCCTTAACACACACACCTACTGAGATACATAGACCAAAAAAGAACCATCTTTCCACCTTCCCCTCCAACCTTCAGAACCTTTCACCGCGGTTAGCACGGACAGAAACGACTACACTAATGCACTACTAAGTCTGAGAATCATTAAAATACTCAAGTAGTAAGGACAAATTATTTTCTTTCACTGATACTTGTTTTGTTATTATTGCTAGCAATACATCCCAATATCTGCAATTCTTTGGTTCCTACCTGCAATGTATACCAAAACGCAAAATGTATTTTCTTAGACTGAAGTTGGGATGCATGCTGAGTTTTGCTGTTTACTGCAGACAGAAATCAAAGCATCACAATACATTATTAAGGAGGTTATTGATTACATGTAGGCCAGGAGAAAGTGGATAGGAATGCTGAAAAGGTGCCTCAATTATTTTTTTTTTCATGTTTCCTAAATTTCAGGTTAGTAGGACAGCTCCTGATATAATCTGAACCCCAATTAAACTATTTCTGGTGATTAACTTAGCTGTCTTAACAGAACAGTTAATTATCATATCAACTGGACATAAACATGTATACAAAGGAGTATAACATTTGAACTAGAATGAAGTCCTACAAATTTTAGACCATCAAAGCCTTTTTGTTTTTACCATGTCCTTCACTCTAAATTATTTTGTTTGGTGTATGTCATAAGGACTTCAAGGATAAAGATAATAAGCCAACATTTTTCAATTTTTTTTTTAACTGAAATCTTGTTGGTTTGTCTGTTCTGCTTCCTTTCCTCTTTCCTCTAATACATGTCATTGTGCAAGAATAAGAACCGGTTGTGATTAAGATATAGTCCGTTCATTCCTAACAAGCACAAATAGTTGCAGCCAGTAACTACAGCCTGGACCCTTCCCATGTCCTGAAATAACTAAGCCAACTCACTGGAATGGAGTTCTTGCTGAGGAATACTCTAAGGACACCATGAACCTCTATGCTTCAAACCCCAAAACTTTCAGAGTATAAGTTACTTACATATCAGATCACCAACAAATTGCTCAACATTTCTTCCACGTGAATCATGTTTTTTTCAGGAATGTAACATAAAGCAATGCATTTTGGCTCCCAAATTCAGTTTTCGTAACAAAAAAGTTGAATATTTTCTCAGTAAAACCAAGAGCAAACAATCTCTTCTGGTGAATACAGTATCCCTCTACAAATGAGCTTTCATTTAAGAATCTAAGGCTTTTTCCTTCTTACTTAAGAAAGCTTAGCTGTTAAGAACCTGAAGCATGCAGTACATTTGTCTCTTATTCAACATGTTAAATTTTACATTTTACATCTCAAATGTAAATCAATATAAAAAAACCTGCCAGCTTGTTGCATTAAGATAGTGTTAGTGTATACAGACAGTCATGTAAGAAAAGACATATATATCCAGACTTTTTCTTTTCTCATTTTTTTTTCTCATTTAGAGGCTATGCACTCGCTTAGCTAAGCAGCAGACAACACTGTTTTGAACTAATGTGGTCAATGTTTTAAAAACAGTGGTATCCAAGTTAAAAATATTATTGGAAATAAAGCAAATTACAACCACATTCTAAAGACATAAATCTCATCCTCATTTCATTCATCCCTGCCCATTTAAAGACATACACTCTTCCTTTAATTTTCACTTTGAATAAAGTGAATGTCTTTTGAAAATTAAGTACTTCCAAGATTAATTAAGCCTGCAATTAGCCATTGTATCAGCTCATTTACACATGGAACTGCAGCTTGAAAGGGTGATTGATGATCTCTGTAAATAGCACACTGGCTTCGAGGGCATCCACTTTCAGAAAGCCATCACTGGCCATACTGGAGAGACGTTTTTTATTTTATTCTCAAAGGAAAATTTAAAATACTGCACTATTGTGACAGTGGCACAGAAGAACATTTGAGTTGAAGATCTGATACTTCTTTAGAAAATTACATATCCCAGTACAAGTCACAAACCTGAGTTCCTAAGTGGCAACACTTCTATCACAGGTATGCTTGACCGGGTTGTATCTTAGAAAACAATCCCAGAATCACCGAGCGGGCAAGGTTGGAAGGGACCTCGGGAGATCACCTAGTCCAACCCCCCTGCCAAGCAGGATGACCTAGAGCACATTGCACAGGACGGCATCCAGGCGGGTTTTGAATATCTCCAGAGGAGACTCCACAACCTCTCTGGGCAGCCTGTCCCAGTGCTCTGTCATCCTCACAGTTATGAAGTGCCCCCTCATATTGAGCTGAAACCTCCTGTGCTTCAGTTTGTGCCCATTGCCTCTCATCCTCTTGCTGGGCACAACTTAGTGACCAGTGATAGGACCCGCAGGAATGGTGTCAAGCTGCGGCAGGAGAGGTTCAGGCTAGACATCAGGAAGAGGTTCTTCACTGAGAGGGTTGTCGCACACTGGAACAGGCTCCCCAGGGAAGCAGTCACTGCACCAAGCCTATCGGAGTTTAAGAAGCATTTGGACTGCGCGCTTAGTCACATAGTCTGAATTTTTGGGTAGACCTGTGCGGTGCCAGGAGTTGGACTCCATGATCCTTGTGGGTCCCTTCCAACTTGGGATATTCTATGATTCTATGAAAAGAGACTGGCTCCACTTTCTTGACACCTTCCCCTCAGATATTTATATACACTGATGAGGTCTCCCCTCAGTCTTCTCTTTTCCAAGCTAAATAGGCTCAGTTCTCACAGCCTGTCCTCGTATAACAAGTCTATTTAATTCAGCTTCATAATAAAACATACAAAAGAACAAAGTATAATACAGAAGTTCACTGAATCTCGGCTCAGTATGAACACAGCTTGGAAAAGATACTCCCCAATATTAATCCAACAGAATTACAAAGAACAAAGAATGCAGAGAGAACCAAACCTGTGGTTCTAAAGTATGCAAAAGCAAATGAAAAAAACACAAAAAACCAACCCACAAGTCTACGTCATCCTCATGTTCGTTTCAGTGGGACATGATCATTTAAACTTCAAAAGTACTGAATCATGGTGCTTACTTAATGTTTGAGTATGATGTAGAGCTCTTTTCTAACGATTCTCTAAATCATAAAGTAACTGAAGAAAGGCTACCGAGGAAGGTGGTAGGGTTGGAAAGAGGTTTTTAAAAACAGTGAAACTAAAGTCAATAAAACATTTGGAAATGGTAGGCACTTTTGAAAGAAGCATTTAAAGACTTTCAAGAATATTACCTAAATGATAAACCAAGATGTATAAGAAATTATTATTAAAGTTTAAAACTATTCAAACTCTTTTTTAAAGGCTTAAGCAAGCTATTGCTCATAGGGAGTAATAACTTCAATGAAAACAATGGTCAAGAAAACTTTAGTAACTTAGAGTACTGTTATATGATGTAGAAATACCTCAGCTGCGGTGGGGGAACACACTACAGGATGCACCCTCATACCAGTGTAGTGCACTGTAGGAGCTAGTTAGGCATTCAGAGCTAACTTCTAACTCTGTCTTTCCATTGCAGAGTTCAGTACAACTCCAGGCAGAAACAGTGGCTGCAAGCATAGACCAGAAACCCAGTCACGGTCCCCCGTATGACCTACTACCCTTCCAGCAGTGTTTCCCTCATCAGTGAGTCATTAGAGCCCACTTCCCACTTTCTCAGCTCTCTTTGAAGCCTTATCTGACATGGCAAGGGAAGAAATAAAAACTGAAATTAGAAACACCACCACACAGTTGTGTTCAGATCCAAAAAGTTGGCAGATATACCCCATAGGAAGGAAAAAAAAAGAAAAAAAGAAAAAAAGGAAAAAAAAGGCAGACAGTAGCAGCCTGCAGCCTTTTTCTCTCTCCCCTTTTCTTAACTGATTCTTTTCTTCCATAGGAAACTACAGAAGGAATACCTCCTACAGTGCTTGTGCAAGTGAAACACTCCCCAAGAAAACCTTAGGGTATGCTTAGAATTTATGCAACGTACTGAACAAAACATTTACTTACAATTTTAAGATTCCCTTGTATAATTCAGAAGCTTAGTTATATGTTTTTGTTACTATAAAAGCAATACACCAGCAGAAAGAGATCTGTTTCACTATCATGTCTTTTTTCTATAGCCAACCTGCAAGGGGGATAAACTACTCTTAACAGATCTGTGACCTGTATCAACAGAAACAATGTTTGTGGCCTAAATTTTATTTCTTATCAGTAAAAAAAAGCAATTAATTTATCTATTATTCTACTTTTTAATATATGAGGTATATCTGTATCTATCTGTAAAATCTCTCAGGTATACATACCATGCAAAAAAAAGGTGCTGGTATGTAACAATGTCTTTAATGTACATATAGTTTGCAAACACAGAGGTAAGATGCTTAGTAGATTATCTCTTCTACCACCATGAAGTAAAAATTGTAGCACCAGACATAAATAACATTATTCATGCACAAGCAACTCAGAATATATTTTTATGCTCACATAGACTACAGTACCCTTTATTTTCAGAAGTCATACTTAATGCACAATTATCCTTTTAAATTCTTCCTCGTTGTACATACAGAACCATAGAAAAATTTAGGCTGGAGGGGACCTCTGAAGGAACATGCTCAATATGCTTTGTCTTGACATCTGCTTGTTGCTATCAAAAACCATACTACAATGTTACTCTCTTTTAATTTAATTTTTAAACCCCCTTCCTCACCCCCTGAAAACAACCATTTACAAACAATTATTCAACACAGCATACATACAAGCAAAATTGTATTTTCAGTGATTGTTGTAGTAATCAGTTTCATGGTCTTAAAAGAGTTGCTCTAAAAGCTGCAGCTGTAGCAGAAATAGTAATAGTAGGTGTACTTTGTTAAGGCCTATAAGCTTTTTGGAACAAGATCAGACATTAGCTGCTGGGAAGCTTGAGAAGGGCATGCTCCCACAGGACGAGCCACATGGTAGATAACGAAGATGGAAGGGGTTTTAGAGCAAGATTACAGTAGATAATTTCAAGTTCACATTTGAATGATACTGAAGTATGACTGTTTTAAACAGAAGCAATAGTTACCGACACAGAACAGCCCTTGCAAGAGCCTGTCATCAGATCTTTCTTTATACCCTAATTTGTCAACTCATTAAAGGTCATTAGCAAGCAAAAGGTCAAGGCCTCAAATTCAAGCAACTCCTAAATAGCCTTCTGAATGAGTTCAGGATCTTGGCTCTAGGGCTTCTGCTTTTAGATTTCTTCCTTGATAATCTGTTTCCAGAGATTCACTAGTAATTTGTTTGTCCTGCAAGATTAGTAAATGCACACTACTTGCACTTTCCTCAATAAGTATGTTGTTTAAAAAGCTATGCTGGCAGCCTCAGTCTTCAATAAAATGTCCCATGGACGACTTAGATGAAAGAACAAACCCCAAATTATTTCTAAGGCATGCATGTACTAAGCACACACAAGCCAAAAATGATATATTCTCTTAATTGAGATAAAAGCAGTTACAAGAACCTCAGAAAATGGTGCTGTTTTTTTTTTTTTTTCTTTTTCTTTTGGTTTGTTAAACTGAGATTAAGTATCTTGTCCCTGCATTGGTAAAGAACTCAAGAAATATGATTCTCATTGCTCTCTCCGGTTCACCTCAAGGCAAGTGAGAAGCTACATCATACACAAGAAGTGATTTAGGGCAGGTGGAAACTGGTACTCAAAGCACAAAATCTATTTCTTGAATGGGGATGGGGGTGGTGGATAAAGAGAGCTTTGTTCACTAGTGGGTTCCCTCTGGAAATACTGACTGCAATACAAGTATGTAGCCAAAATTTCCAAACTTTTATTTTTGTGCTCTAAGATTCTGTTACCACTCACAGAAATATGCAAAACACCAGCAGATAAATCAAGAGCATCAGGTCAAAAGTGCTCCAAACCCCCCTGATGCTGTTCTCCTAACAGATGCCTTTAATATCCAAGCAAATCTTTTTTCTGTGAAGAAATATCTAGTGCACTAGATCAGAAGGCAGTGAAGGAAACCTGGGAAAACACTTATAAAAACTGAATTAGACATGAAATAACTGAACGGTGAGAAGAAAAACAGCAAGAAGGAACGTGTGTGTTAAAAGGAGCGCTTTGATCACCTTAACAAAAGAGAGCGTATTAAAATACCGGAGATTTGGCTCCTAAAGAATAGACAAAGGTTGTTGAGTATCTTCAGTCTCATCAGACAGGGACAATGGTCATTACTTTTTTGATTCCCCATTCAGAGATTCGCCTTTTTATCCCATCCGTGCTACCAGGCCTCGTTCCATCTCGGGCCATGGCTTTACCAGCATTCCTTTAGCAGCAGCACTGGTTGAGACAGCAACCCTTCTAGCTGTTGTGTTGTCCTGAAACAGCCTTGGTATGATTACACTGAACCAGATCAAAGACGAAACAAAAACCACTCAAATATCCCCCACAAACCACTTTTTATTTTTTTCTTTTTCCAGTGTTACTTTTCATCCACAGCAGTTCCTTGAAGTGGCTTCAGTCATGGTTACACGAAGAGCTGGGGCAAGCAAGACAAGACAAAGCCAAAACCAGGAACAAATGGCAGCAGTGCTACCACAAAAAAATGAATGCAATCTCAGACCACAATGGTTCTTCACACATGCCTCCAGCCCCCAGCCCCCATTCCTGCACCAATACAGCATACTCACAACCATGCAATGAACCAAGGGGACACATGTAAATGAGAAAGTCTTTGGTATACACACGTATAGTTGGCTCCACGGTGCATAGTTTTTCTCACAATACAAGTGTTTTTGAGAAAACATAGCACAGAGCAAATTCAGAAAAAATGAGACTATATCAGCAACCCATGCTGCCAAAAACTCCTTCATGAAATTATGCCCTCAGGTGAGCTTACATGCATCAACTGCTCCCAAAAGGGAAAACTCTCACACTTCCCCCTCTCCTGCACTGTCATTCTACTTTAAGTTTCTGTGTTTCGATTCTTAATGGCCACTATATGTACATTAGTTTCTCTAACAAAACTGAGCTTACATACTACTCCCCCTTCTCTCTCTTTCACTCACTGAGTTTGCCAAGCCTCACAAAATGCACCTTTTAATGATGGGCCTTCTTGTTTCAGAATCTCTTCCCGGCATCTGTTGCAGTCTAAATTTTACTTAACAGAAGCAACCAGAACTGTGAAGAAGTCTTTGCAAAAGCTGGCATGATGCTCATAATGCTTTCTTCGCTGCAAATACTGTGCCTGGTATATCCTGCACTTGGCTTCTCCACACCTGCATCACATGGCCACCTGGATGCTGAATTCAGCATCCAGCAGATAGCTGGATTCTTCTCTTCTGTTGTTTCCAGCCAATTAGCCCGAACTTACCCAAAAGGCTTGTTACTGATTTTCCCATTCTTAAGTGGAAATGGTGCATCCCGAATTTAGAAGTTTGTCGTTTCCACTATGAGTCCTTGTTGTTTTTTTCTTTTTCTGAATGATGCTCAGATACTCATCTGCAGCCACTATCCCCAAATGTTGCATTAAAAAATAAAAAAGCCCAGTTTAATCAGTACACTTCAATATTTTTTCTTTTAAAATAACCTGGCAGACAACTAATCCAAATCTGACTAATGAGAAACCTTCACTTCTTTCACTATTTCCTCTTTGAATGCCCTGTTTTCATTTCTTCTTTAGTCCATTATGGAATAATTGACATTTATCACATTATAATCATTTTGTCTGTTTTGAAGAAACCAGCAACCTAAACTATGAAAAAGGAAAGCAAGAGGGAAGCCCTAGCAGATGAGACCGATGGAAGTGGTTTTCTCATTGCCTGGAATACAACACTGCTAAGCCAGTTGCCTCGAAACTACTATTGTGTTTAAAAATCAATCAATCAGTAAATCAGAAGATTCCCGTACATTCATAACAACAGAGAAAGGTACAACTAACTTGCATAGGCCATTACAGAAGTAATAGAAAAACTGACCACTTTTGTTGGAAATAACCTTTACATTCTGCTGTTATGTGTATGCGACAACATGTGGCTTTAAAAGCTTATCACCTTTACATGGTGACGTATGGAAAAGGTTCAGAAATTCTTTGAGTGCCTCTCTCTTCCCCATAAAACTCCCATCCCATTTGCCACCATCACACAACAGTTAATTCTCAAGACTTGAAAATTTCTCTATGTATCGACTTGAGGAAGACTTTTTGAAAGCTTTGTTGTTCTTTGACAATAGGAGATGAGCGGTCATTGCTAGGATTTGACGAAGTTTGTAACTCAAAAGGGGTTTGGAGGATTTTCTTGGGAGTCGTAATTGGGTTCTTAGATTTGGTATTAATGTTCAACCATTACGGATGAGCCATTGTATGGCAAAACAAAACAAAACAACTTCAAAACAGTAACGCTTAAAGATCTCGGAGGGAATAGTCAAGCAAAACAATGTTTTTAAAACATACACAGGTGCTCGAAATCAGTATCACCCACAGAAGCAATAACTGAATCTAAACAGAATTTCTCATAAGTTCAAAATTATTATAGCTCAATATTTGAATTTTGCTTAAAAAGAAAAACAACACAAACAAACAAACAAAAAAACTCAGTTCAGTTTAGCCGTCACTTAAAAAAATGATGGCCTTAAAGCTATTTCTGCGTGCATACAAATTTATAAGACCCTTTGAAACCAATACACAGAAGTTACTGAGGTCTGCGAGAGAGACCAAGTTTCTGAATGAGAAAGTTCTCTGGTGTGGCACTGATCAGTGAAGGTAACTTATCCTAAGAATTTTGATCCAGACAGACAACTTCCTGTATTTCTTTCTTGAGTTTGGCCTCTGAATTGCCAAACACCTTCATGTATAATGAAAAGTACCTTGAAAAGAAAGTCTCTCTTGTACATCTCAGAAGAATGCAGATTAGTTTTAAATGTCCTAAGTTGTCACCAAGATCATATATGAAGTGAAGGAAAACATAAATATTTGAGGTTTTCTTTTAAACATGTTGGAAGACTTCCAGTATGTCAGAAATCTAATTTATGACTCAAATCACCAGCCTTTAGAGTGATTCATAACATTTTAAATTATGGAAGGATTAATGGGATTTATTAAGAACATTCAGCTGAATATTGGGAAAAAACTTCCTGGTTATGTTATTTATAGAAGGCTGCTGAATTCTCTCTCCAGGGGACAAAGGAATGAATTCTTACCTCTTGAAATCTGAAGCTTTCAGCAACATACTGGAATGAAAAATCTGTCACAGAAAATATGTAGTTTCTCTTCACCAGCTGGATCTGTTAGGTTTCTAAATAGTGGTTCTTGATAAAGTATTTCTATATATTTAATACATATAAACTACTGTTCATAGTCAGCTTTTGTTTTTAATAGATTGCATTTCAACAGCCTAGATATATCTATTGAAATACATTAATCTATTCTACTTGTATTAGTTCAGCCTTTCTCTAAAATTTGAACAAATGGCTTTTTAGTAGTTTGTTTAGAGAAGTTATCTTTCACTAATTTCAAAAAATAAAGATGTCTTGGACAAAGCCAAAGCTTTAAAAACCTTTAAAACTAAATAGGGCTCTTCACCTTCCTAGATATTTGGAAGGCATACTGTTACACTAGTAGGAAAATTAACTACTGTTGTTTGTATATGTAAAAAATAAGCTGAACATTTAAACAGGAGAGACCAGCTTCCTGAAAACAATTGTTCATGAATTTTAAGCTCAGTTCTTCACGTGCTAATTTAAAGGTCACTCCTTACCATGACGCTGTCATTAAAAAGGCTATACGATACAAAATATCTCATTAACTACAACACAATTAACTATAATCACCTACAAGACAATTATTAATCCACACAACATAATGTAATGTATGATCAATTTTGTTACTGAAAAAAGCCACATTATTTTTCTAACTACTAAACATTTAATAGAAGTGTTCATAACCTTCCAGAGAGAACTAAATATAAAGCCATTGCTTACAAAACACATTTAATTTTCTTCCTTTTTTATTAGAAAAAAGGAAACGTTGCCTGGATCAATTTCTCAGCCAGCTCAGAGACACAGCTGTACTAATGCTTGTGCCAGTACTGGTGTGGGACGGCACAGGGATGCTAACTACCTGTGTGGTGAGAGGACAAGGTTTTTAGTACTGCCTTTTTTTTTTTTTTTTTTTAAACAAACAAACACAACTAACCAACAAACCAAAAACCAACCTATTCCTGGAATTGTGAAATTAGTATGGATCAGAGTAATGACTCCAACTCATTTAACGTGCATGCACTAAAAAATCCACACTCCTGCAAGTGATTATTTGACCTTTGGGTTGACAAGACTGACAAGAATAAGAAATTGCATTCATTGCCCAGGCCAGGAACAGAGTCTGGCATTTCAACAGCTTCACTTATTTTATTCAAGGACTGAATAGTGAAACAGGGCAGATGAGCAACACTTTGTGTCCACGAGTAGATCTTAGTTTGTTCCATTACAAACCATCACACCGACAAGCACAAAGTCTAAAGGTTCTTTCAGATTGAACTAGAATTGATTTCAACTGCAGTCATAACTGCAGTGGTCTCTGCTTTGGACCACAGGATGAAAGTCATTCCCTCAAGTTGCTGTCTCAAAATATCGAACCACTTGTGTGCTAATGGTCTTAAAAAATAAATAAAAATAAATCTACTGACACTAGTAGAAACCCTAAAGAAAGAATTAGGAGACTGTTCAGTAAGCAACTTGCTACTTGCTGCTGCCTCTTTGAAGGATTCCCATGTTTAGCTTGCTTGGCTGCCACAAGCTCCTGCTGTCACCAGAAAGGATCCAGAAGCAGAAATAAATGCAGCTTCCAGCTTTGTTCTAGGCAATACGCTTCTGGAGGATGAAGCATATATCCCACCAACTTCCCTGTCTTTTGAACAAGCAAGAAAAACTTAATTTATCTATTTAATATAGCTATTTTTGAACAAGCACATTCTCAGAGTTATCAGAAATCTTAAGTATTCCAACAGCAAGGTTACAGATTTGAACAAAAGTTCAAACTGGCAATTACTTCGGCACCGAGCATGTATGAACATGTGCTACGGAATCCTACCATAGCACCTTTCCTGCTTTATATTAGATATTTCACTACAATTTAAGCCCACCCATATTTTTAGACAAATTAGAACTATCCAAACCAGAGCCAGAAGTTAACTGCTAAGAAAGGCAACATTTAGAAAAAGGGAGCAAGGAGAAAAGAGCTGACAGGGAGGATGGGAAGAGGAAACCAAACTACCGCACTATTTCTTCTTCATTATGCTTTTCTAGTCAAAATCATTTAGAGAGAGAAAAAAGAAAGAAAAATACTTTCTTATATATTTCACAGAGAATACATAAGGTATGTTTAACCACAGAAAGCAACTTCCTTTTGGCAGGGGTTTCAAGTAACTGTACAGCCCTACTTGTAAAGATGTAAAAATATAAAAATACCTGACAGCCAATAATTTGGGTGAAACATGTACAAGTGAAAATCATAAAACAAACTCCAAAACTTTATTGAAAGCTTATGTTTGTATTTATTGCCTTCAAACACCCATGTAGGAGTTTTAAGTCACACTAACTGGGCAACGCGTTGTGCAGCTGAAGTTGGCATCAGGGGTTTATTGGGCTTTTAGGAGCATGGGATCCTCTTTGAGGATCAAGGTCTGCAAGGAAGAGGCAGGATGCACCCAGGTAGGACAAGAGCCAGCTAGGAATGTTGTAGGAGGGAAACAAAGACCAGTCAATAGCCAACAAAGGACCAATTTGGCAAGCCCGGTGTGCAGGATGATATGGATCGAAGAGACTTTGTAATGAGTGTGAAGGCTAAAACAGACCGATTTCAAGCTTCATAAAGAAGAAGTACCCACACGACAGCACAGGGACAGTGCTCATACCTTTCCTGGGTAATCACCACAACCAGCTGCCTCTCTTAAGTGCCTGTATGATAACTCACACTACAGGGAAACAAACACAAAGAGTCAGAAGTCTGCTGCACTTGCAGTGATACTATCTCATTTGGTTCACAAGATGGGGTGGGCTGGCACACACAAGTAGAGTGCTGCAAAGGATGGGGACAAGCTCATTAGGAAGGGGGGGCTGACCTCTATGTGTGGAGCTCTGCCTTGGGACTGACGAGGAGCCAGGTGAGAGATTATGGGTCAGGATCAGTGTGCAAACAATATGGGCAACGTTGTGGTGGGGGCCTGCTACAGCCTGGTCAGGCAAAAGTAGATGAGGCCTTCTTCAGAGAACTGGAAGGAGACCCATGTTTGCAGACCCCGGTCCTCACTGTGTTCTTTAAATACCCCTGTATTTGCTGGTGGGACAAACCAGCAGGGTGCAGCACTCCAGGTTTCTGGAGTACACTGATGATAACTTCCTGACACAGGTGATCAACGAACCAACAAGGGGAAACGGGCTGTTGATACCCCATGTTTACAAACATCGAAGAGCTCACAAAGGTTGCGGACAGCTTTCACTGCAGCAGCTGCAAGATGCAACTGAGGATCCTGAGAGAAAGGAGCAAGGCAACAAGTGGGATCATAGCCCTAGCACGGAAGTGACAGCAGGAGAGAAACTTATAGTAGCTTACTAGTACACCTGCCTAAGTATAAAAATCAAAGAGTGATGGCAAATACAGAGCAACAGAAACAAACAAAAAAAGATGTCAGAAAGTATCTTTGACATCTTACAATGCCTGAATTAAAAGGGGATTTTAACCAGGTTGTTTTCTGTTTAGTCATCTAGATACAAAGACTACTTGTTCAGATAACTATCAGAATAAGAGTTTTGTTCATACCTCGGCTGAATGCACTAGTTTCCAACTTAGATTAGTGTCTCTGCCATACCCAGATAATTTCTATAACAAATTATGGCTTCATTAGAAGCTCAGAAACATCCCTGCAGATGGAAATGTTATTAGACTGATAGCACTAAACTAGATTTTATAGTAAAATGAACAACGTGTGACAACATATTTAGAACAGTGATTTCTGTGGACCACAGGGAATTCCTATTTCCAATTCCTTGGAAAAACCAATACAGGAACTGAAACACTCAAAATAACAGCAATTTCAAGGAGATATCCAAGCTGGATCTAGCCCTTCCATGGAGTTTCAGTTGAGGTAGTTGAGTAAGTACATCATCAGTTTTACATATCTGTCTATCTATACACACAGACACACAGAGTTAAAATTGCTGTATGCTAAAGAAATTCCAATACTTTTGAGTCAAATCTTCTGTGAAGACTTTTGTAATCTAGTTTTCTCCTCTGAAAATTAAGTGTATCTGAAACTGAGTTACTGAACCCGCATTAAATAGTTATCAGATCATCCTTCTATCGTTAATTCTACTGGAGTTCTTATCCTGCATAGCCTAACCATGCAAATTAATTCATGGTAACAACAAAAAGTTACCAGATAGAGTTATTTCAATCTGAAGAAAAAGCCTGATAAAAGGATCAGTATAAATTTTAAGTTTTCAGTTACATGCACTTTCATAAAATACAAATGTCTACGGTTATAGTTTTGCTCCATTAAAGTTACATATTTTAATTATTGTAGCATACCAGAACAAAAACATTTTGTGTAGTGGGTTGACAGTGAGAGAAAACCCTAATAATTTGTGTGCTGATAATAAATTTGATAACGATCAGAAGTATTCATAGAATCACAGAATGGCTTTGGTTGGAAGGGACCTTAAAGACCACCTGGTTCCAACCCCCCTGCCATGGGCAGGGACACCTCCCACCAGACCAGGCTGCCCAAAGCCCCATCCAGCCTGGCCTTGAGCACTTCCAGGGTTGGGGCATCCACAGCTTCTCTGGGCAACCTGTGCCAAGGCCTCACCACCCTCACAGTGAAGAATTTCCTCCTTATATCAAAACCTATCCTCTCTTAGTTCAAAGCCATTATTCCTTGTCCTGTCACTGCACTCCTTGACAAAGAGTCCCTCCCCAGTTTTCCTGTAAGCCCCCGGAGGGGCTGGAAAACCACTAAAAGGTTTCCTCGGTGCCTTCTTTTCTCCAGGTTGAACAATCCCAACTCTCCCAGCCTCTTCATGGGATAGGAGCTCCAACACTCATGACTCTCCTGTCATGACTCGTTCAGACCTATGTCCTTCCTGTGCTGGGGGCCCCAGAGCTGAACGCAGCACTCCAGCTGGGGTCTCATGAGAGCAGAGCAGAGGGGCAGAATCCCCTCCCTCGCCCTGCTGGCCACCCTTCTTTTGATGCAGCCCAAGATACAGTTGGTTTTCTGGGCTACAAGTGCACATTGCCAGCTCATGTTGAGTTTCTCATCAACCAACACCCCCAGGTCCTTCTCAGAGCTGCTTTCAATATATATCCACAATGAAATTGCTGATCACACAACATTTTAATCCATCCTGTAAAAGTCATACCTGAGCAAAATTCATCAGTCACAGATCTTAAGTTTGCTAAAAGACACAAAATTGCTCTCGACTATGAAGTGCCTCAAAATTTAGCTTCAAAGACCAGGAAAAAAAAATTGACTGATAACTCCTGTCAGTCCGTCAAATGATAAAACCTCTTTCATTAGCTTTTCTACTTTCTTTACTCTTTTCACCCATTAGCTAAAGTCTACGGATTAGTAAAAACAGAACAAGTACATAAATTTTCTCATTTCTTCACAAAAGTTAAAAAAATCCCAATAAAACTGCAAACTCAACGTGTTACTGAAATTTACCATGCCCCCTGGCAATTACCGCTGTGCAATTTTCAAGAATAACTGTCTTTAGCACACGGAAAACTCCATATCTACAAATTATGAGCTAAAAAGGAACACAATGAGCCCATTCTTGTTTTGCAAAGTCTATATTCATGAATTATAAAAAAGACTGTATTGTGTTTAGTCAAGAGTAGATTTGGATTTTTGGTTAGAATGTAAAGTTAAGTCCTATCTCCTCTGTTTCCCTATCTGTCTTACAGATCTATAGAAAAAGGTTTAGCTTCAGATCACAATCTTACCAGAGACAATCCTACACAATATTTTAATCAATACTTTATGTTGTGCATTAGATCTTTATCTAAAAATGCCAGGAATGGAATTTAAGTTAAAAACAAACAAACAAACAAACCAACCTCTACGGAGAGCGGAAAGGAAACAGCAGAATACATTAAGAATATAGACGATTACAACACCTGATAGTTATTTAAGTCTGTTGGCAAGATTTAAAAAATAATCATTACCTGAGTACCACAGAAGTCTCATTTCTGAAACTCTTACAGCAAAGGCATGTTAAAGGTTCTGAAAACCAGCTATGTTTTTATGTTGATATGCCTACCTATTCACAACAGCACATGGTAGCACAATGATACCTTGGTATCTACCATACTCCCTCTCCCCAGGTAAAGCCTTGGTACCAGTAACAGAATAAATCTGCAGTGGATGCTGCTCCTTTACCTTACGATTCTTCTGAAGGGGTGGGAGTGAAATGCACAACGTAGAGAAACTTGCTATCTACCAACATTATATAGCAGAACCCCCCCTTTTTTAATACAGTTCTCTAAAAAAATGAACATTCTAAAGCCGCATCATAATATGCCTAAATTAAGTTCCCAATTGCTCTACTGAGACCAGTAAGACAACTCTGGGGTGAGAAAACAGCAGTTTATGGAGGTTCTTATTCGGAATTTAAGTAGCCCTCTGATATTCACCAACAGAGAAAAAGCTAGCTCCTGTGCTTTTCACACACAAGGAAGAGAAATGAATGTCACAAATTTTCTGATGAAAATAAAATACAAGTGGATGATTCTCCTTTTCTCAGAGCTTTCCACTCTTACATTTTGCAAATGTTATATTGAAGGTTAAGAAAACAAACAGAGCTGTCAACAAAAGCAACAGATTACAATCTGCTCAGACCTTCTTAATATTATATAGAATAATTAATATTATTAATTACATTTTAATATAATTAATATTACTAATTATTCTCCTATTATATAGGAGAACTTCATAACAAGCTCTTAAAATTCTTCTCCTCTGTATGGTAATGAAGTTTGATGGAACTGTGACAGTTCTTCTGTTATTTAACCTTACAGCACTCAAAATTACCATATGCTCTAGAAAGCTTTAGATAAAACTCTTTCAGTAATTGAGTAACTTTACCTTATTAATGGAGGCACTTCCTATTAGCAAGAGCTACAGTTTCAGTATATTGTTTTTCCCATATATTCAACATATTTGTAATATCATTAAGAAGTTCTCCATAAAAGCTAAACACTCAAGGAAGTGAAAAACAAGAAAAACCCATTAGTCACAGGTAATCAACTACAGTTCCTGGAAATGCATTCTTTTCAAATTTTCAGCTGACTGCTTGCCTTACGCATGGCATCTTCCTTTGTATCTTAAGATCGACAGAGACCATACCAATGTCATTAAACACTGCAACTGTGACTAAATGACAAAGTTCAACAGTTTTCATAATTCAATACAAGGCACAAAAAAAATCATAATTTATCTGAACAAAAGTCTTCCAAGATTGACTGCTTTCCCAGCAACTTTCCTTCCGCAGAGCAACCAGACAGAAGGTTATACATTGGACAGAGTGCAGGAGCAGGAATCTACTATTAGCTGTCAGAAGCCTCTAAACAACTGTTCTCCTTCCAAACACAGAACAGACTATCTAAAATCAAATGCGGGGCACACTGAATCTATGCCCATACGTCACGCTTGACGGTCCTTTAATCCATTCTCATGCAGCTACTGCAAAAAGGACAAGGCTTTCTCCTCAAGGCAGGAACAAGCAGGCCACAGGAGCCAAATTTTCTAGCACGTAATTTCTTCTTCACCAACTGTTTCTGATCAGTGCATGTTGTTCATAGCTCTGTAAGCGATGCGGTTAAAAAAACAACCACACAACAAACTTACGAAGCTGCGAATCTCCACAGTTCAAACAATTATCAGCAAGTTCAAACAAGATTAACACCTGCAGGACATCCAGATCCTCTCTGGAGGATGTTGGTCAGTTCTGTGTGGCTTCTGGTGCTTTAAGACAAGAGTACTGAACTGGCTTACCCACGAGAAGTGTATTTTCATACATAAGAGATTGTTTTAAAAAGAGATTTTGAAATGTAAATTCAAGGTTCTGCATGTATCTGCAGCTTTTATCATCTCCTTGCCTCTGTAACTCTCTTCCACCACTGACATGCAGCTTTTGCAAGAACTACTCAGGATTTTAGCAAACATAGCTTAAATATTAATAAAACAATTTACGGCCATGGCATATTTAGCCAATTAGCTATCCAGAAATTACAACAAAAAGGTTATTTCTGGATATATTATTAGCAAAGCTGATAATACAATGTTTATGCATGATTTGGTACTATGATATTTAACAAGTCTAAAAATACAGTGTTTTTATTTAATTATTATTTAAATTATTTAATTATTATTTAAATTATTTAACAATTTTTATATGTTGCAGCTCAGACTACTACTTCACACCTAAATACAGATAACAAATGCTTTCATTTTATTTGAAAGCATAGTTCCTGCCCTCACTGCATCACGTAACGAACAAATGAACACAATACAAAATGTTATGTAGATCTAGAAGCAACCCCCGCAAAAGTGTAAATATTTTAATACATGCCTTACAATAACTTAAATGTAAGTTAAGTACCATATCGGGTTAAAACCAAATAGTACCAATTATATATATATATACATATATATATATAAAACTTATCATGAATTTGTATAAGCAAACAGCTTTCCATGCTAGGCAAGTATGCAGCTCATTTACATGCAAGCAGATTATTTTGGCCAGACTTCAATGACTCTTTCCTGTGGTCTGCTGCACCTCTGGACCTTTTTCAAGAGCAGAAGAAGGTTGGGGAGACTCCAAAAATGACTCCGGCTGCCACTTGGACTACAGCTTGATGATTTCTTTAAGCTGAACCATTATGCAGGTAATTCATCAAATGAGGAAACTGTCCTTCCAGGCACGCGTTTCTGTCAGGTTCTTTATATTGGCATTAGCAGTTGTGTGGCCTCAGGAGTGCGACAAGTAAGAGCTGTACCTAGTGGAAAACAACCCATCACAAAGAACTGGTTTTAAATGTAAGAGTCAGTTTTCAATTCTCTGCTGGTCACTGGAAGTATCACCTCTTTCAGAAGCACTTCTTACTTAAATCAGCTTAAAACAAAGATATGAAAGCATAACTCCACTGTCTGTCCATGTTAAAGGACAAAAGATTCTGTTAGCAAAAACAGGTCTAAATAAAACATCTGAAAAATCCCATTTACAAAACAGATCTGACTTTTCATGTATTTCACAGACTCAAAAAATGGTTGAGGTTGCAAGGAACCTCTGGTGGTCATCTGGTACAACCCCCTGATCAACAAGGGACACCAACAGCAGGTTGCCCAGGACCATGGCCAAGCAGCTTCTGAAGATCTCCAAGGAGGGAGATTCCACTGTGCCAGTGCCTGGTCACCCTCAAAGATAAAAAAAAAAAAAAAAGTTTTCTTACACTCAGATGGAGCCTCCCATATTCCAGTTTGTGCCCACTGCCTCTTGTCCTGGTAGTGAAAAGAGTGGTGAACCCAGAACGGGTCCCAGCACTCCAGGGGTGGTCTCACCAGGGCTGAGCAGAGGGGAAAGATCACCTCCCTCCACCTGCTGGCAGTACTTTGCCCAATGCAGCCCAAGATACCATTAGCCGCCTTTGCCACAAGGGCACATTGCTGGGTCATGTTTAGCTTGGTGTCAACTGAGAACACCAGGTCCTTTCCTGAAGAGCTGCTTTCCAGCTGGGTGGCAGCTCCCCAGCTGCAGGACTCCGTACTTCCTCTTGTTCAACTTCACGAGGTTCCCAACAGCCCCTTTCTCCAGACTGTCCACGTCCCTCTGGATGGCAGCACAACCCTCTGGCCTACTCCTCCCAGTTTTGGGTCACCTGCAGACTTCCTGAGGGCATGCTGTGCCCCCATCCTCCAGATAATTAATCTTAGAACAGGGCTGGGCCCAGTATGGGCCCCTCAGGTACACCACTAGTTACTGGCCTCCAGTGACACTTGGCACCATTGATCTCTACCCTCTAGTTTTCAGTCCACCTCACTGTCTGCTCATCCAGCTTGTACATCCTCAGCTTCTCTATGGCGATGTTATGGGAGAAAAAGTCAACAGCTTTACTGAAGTCTAAGTGGATGGACAATATCCACTGCTCTTCCCTCATCTATCAGGATGTATTTCACCTCAGAAATTTATCGAGTTCATGAAGCATGGCTTCCCCTTGGTGAACCCAAGCCTACTCCTGATTATTTTCTTCTCCTTCATGTGCCTGGAAATGCCTTTCAGGATTAGCTGCTCCATCACCTTCTCATCTATGGATGTGAGGTTGACCTGCCTGTGGCTGCCTGGGACCTCCTTTTTGCTCTTTTTGAAGACAGAAATGACATTTGCTTACTCCTGTCTTCCAACACTTCTCCCAGACACCACGATCGAACAAAGATAATCAAGAGTGGCCCCGCAGTGACATCAGACAGCTCCCTCAGCACTTGTGGGTGTACCACATCAGGGACCGCAGACTTATGTATGTCCAGTTTCCTTAAGTATTCCCAGACCTAAACTTACTAAGTGAGTGTATATACTTTACTGTATGCATCAAATGTATGCATGTATTATATGCATCAAAATGATTGAGCTAACTTAACATTGGTAATACTGAAGGTTCACAGAATCAAAGAATCACAGAGTGGTTTGGGTTGTAAGGGACGTTAAGGACCACCTGGTTCCAACCCCCTGTCATGGGCAGTCACCTCCCACCAGACCAGACTGCCCAAAGTCCCATCCAGTCTGGCCTTGAACACTTCCAGGGATGGAGCATCCACAGATTCTCTGCGCAGCTTGTTCCCTCTGATCATCTTTGTAGCCCTCCTCTGGACCTGCTCTAATACTTCCATGCCCTTCTTGTGCTGGGGGCACCAGAGTGGGGTCTCACAAGAGCAGTGCAGAGGGGGAGAATCATCTTCCTTAGCCTGCTGGCCAGGCTGCTTTTGATACAGCCCAGGATATGGTTGGCTTTCTGGGCTGCAAGCACACATTGAGAAGTTCAACATGAGCCATCATCAACCAACACCCTCAGGTCCTTCTCATCAGGACTGCTCTCAATCCATTCTCCTCCCAGCCTTTATTTGTGCTTAGGGTTGCCCCAGTCCAGGTGCAGGACCCTGCACTTGGCCTTGTTAAACCACATGAGGCTCGCACAGGCCCACCTCTCAAGCCTTCCCAGGTCCCTCTGGATGGCGTCCCTTCCCTCCAGCGTGTCCACTGCATCACACAGCTTGGTGTCATCAGCAAACTTGTTGAGGGTGCACTTGATCCCTCTGTCCGTATCACCAACGAAGATGTTAAACAGTGCCGGTCCCAGTACTGACCCCTGAGGAACACCCCTTGTTACTCATCTCCACCTGGACATTGAGCCATTGACTGCAACTCTCTGAGTGTGATCATGCAGCCAATTCCTGATCCACTGAGCAGTCTGTCCATCAAACCCATGTTTCTCCAATTTAGAGACAAGGATGTCATGGGGGACAGCAGCAAATGCTTTGCACAAGTCCAGGTAGATGATATCAGTGTCTCTTCCCCTATCCAAAAATCCTGTAACCCCATTGTAGAAGGCCACTGGATTTGTCAGGCATGACCTGCCCTTAGCGAAGCCATGTTGGCTGTCCCCAGTCACCTCCTTATTTTCCATATGCCTTTGTACAGCTTCCAGGAGGATCTGCTCCATGATCTTGCCAGGTACAGAAGTGAGACTGACTGGCCTGTAGTTCCCCGGGTTTTCCTTTTAAAAAATGGGGCTTATGTTTCCCCTCTCCCAGTCACTGGGAACTTCACCAGACTGCCATGACTTCTCAAATACGATGGACAGTGGCTTAGCAACTATTTCAGCCAGTTCCCGCAGGACCCATGGATGTATCTCATCAGATCCCATGGACTTGTACACTTTTAAGTTCCTCAGATGGTTGACTGCAAGACATAGTGTCCTTATTTCAGATCAATTTCCAATAATTTACATAATCTGTCTTTACATTATCCTCTCAAAAATGAAAGTAAGCTAACAAAAAAAAAAGAAAAAAAGACCAGGAACACTACAGTATTTTAACTATACAGTACACAGTACATTGAACTACAGTGCTGTGTTATGCTATTACAGGACAAGCAAACTACATATAAAGTCTGCACATCAGTGTTGATAATCGGGTTTACGTGGGCCTTAACACATCACAGCCAACATCTGGAACCTCACAAATCAAAAGCTATCCTCTCACGTACTGAGTGCCTTTGAAATTATCTGTAGTCCTGGTACAATTCAGCTGCATGCACACATGACAGAGCACAGAAGAGCTTCCCTGGCGAAATGAGAATAACCTCCTGTCCTGGTCAAGTTTTCTCGATGGTAAACTATCAGGTAAAAGTTACTGTATTTCTGTCTGCCAAGATAAACTTCAAGATAAACAGAACAAAATTCTGTGGTCTTTTTTAGAATGTCTAGCTTGGCTAGGACACGAGGGAGCACTGAGCCACCTCTGCTCCAAAATCCCAGGAAAAGGAGACAGTCTGCTTGAGAGTTCTTCCTTACCATTCGTAAAAGCCAACAAGAGTAGTTTCAAAGGTATTTATGTAAGAGATGACCAATTTCTGTATTATCAGGTGTCACTTTCGTTCCCAGATGGGTGTGCCAGACTGTTAAACCAGAAGTACAAGACGCTGCAGCTCAGCCAATAAATACCACTAGACCCACCTGCAATCCAACAGTAATACCCCTGACTTTGGGATGGGCTGTCCTGTGTCAGTGTTTCTCAGGGCCATATAAATCTCCCTTAACTGTCAGATCTGGCCGTCAGCACACCAATTAGATATCCTGGTTTATCGCACCTTAAAAGATGTCAGTTGATTCCTTGCTTTCATCCATACTAAATTTCAGAAGTTAGCAGCAGCCAACCTACAGAGCAGCTCTGCTGTTGAACCTGCCCACTGCAACACAAAGAACATGGAGTGTAGCTGGCATTGTCCCTGAGCAAGCCTGCTACATGCTGAAGGCCACCCCAGAACAAACCCACACAGAAGTCTCACTTAAAAAAGAAAACAAACTCTGGTGATGCAAAACAAGGCACAGGTTTGTCTTTATTTAAAGGGCAAGCTCAGTATAAATAGAGCATCAATGATGAAACTTTCACTTTTGTTTTTCTGATTTAAGATACAACCAGAATGTGACAAGGGTTAAATCAGTACATGCTAACCAAGTCAACCCAACGTGATTTGCCCCTTGGAACAGTAAAGCTGTGGTGAAGGTAATACTGGCAAAATCCCTGCCCTTTCCCAGAGTAGCAATAGCTCCCTATCTTTAAATGGTAGTATTCAGATACCTAAAGCAATAAAACTACTATCCAATCCCACATACTTCATTACTACTGCATTCACATGCCCTAAAATGTTTCAGTAAATCAATCTGTATCAATAGTTTCATCCAAAAAGAGAAAAAAGACAACACAACAAATAAAGCCATTTGTCAAATTCAATAGGACAGCTGAACATTCTGCGACACCTCTACTGTCAAAAAATCATTTCAAATTACGTACCAGAGCATAAGTCTACATTAGTAAGAGGTGCAGTGCAATAGGAACAGAATGGTAGAGTGAAAGTGTATTGAGAACCCAGACGTTCACACTGCAAGCGTCTTCAGAGGTTTTGCTCTGAAACCGCTCTAGTCTGGTCCCATGGACTAAATACCCATTAACAGTTGGAGGGCATTATGCTCACCTTTAGAGCTCACTTTTCAGTTTAGTTTCATTCAAAAAGATATCAGTTCTCACTCTGAGATCATTCTACCATATGAAACACATCAAAGCACATTAAGGTTGGATGATCAAGAGACTTCACTCAAAAGGGCACTTGTGATCTTAAAAAATACCCACCACACTGCAGGTCTCCTGATTTTACAAAATATTTGTTATAAAAAGAATTTAGTCATTTCTAAAAATAACATTGGAAATATGGCAAAATAAATCACATCGTTATCTAAAACAATTTATGCTGCAAATAGGAAGGGATTTACAATGATGTATGTTTCTTGCACGTTGGTTTTCAGGGAAGCGTATGCTAATTTGTATGTATTAAACTGTCAGAAAATTTTTCACTTCAGAATTTGTGAAAGTCTAAAGGAGTATTATGGCTCACACATTTCTGATAAAAGCCTGTGTAAGAGTCATCCTCTTTTCTCAAACAACATTAGGAGCTAAGTATGTTATATATTGCTGTGGCCTGGAAATACTAAGTTATACTACTGTGAGACAGACACTTGCAGAAAACCATCACCACCAACAAAGGAAATATCAGACAAATGAAAAATTGTAACAAATAATAATAAAATTATTACACAGTTTCCCTTTGAAAAAAAGAATCTTAAAAAGTGACTAGATAAATCAATACGTACTATCTCAAATTTATTTACATCACCTAATTCATCTCTTGACTTTCCCTTTTCTTTTTCCAGAGAATTCACATGGGGTATACTACAGCCACTGTAAAACATAAGAGGTATTACAACAATCTTCCAAGGTCTACAGAAGCACCATGTACTCTATGTGCGGCAGTACTGTTACACTCTTTCATACTTCTGCTATTATTAGATCTCAAGAGATCATACCTACTTTTCTGTACTCTAGCTTTTGTAGATGTACTTATTTTTTGCTAAATTTAATTATTTTTTTAATTAACTCTGACCATCTCTTTACATTCTCCCCCTGTAATCACACCAACCTGCAGTCTAGATAATTTGAAAAGAAAATATTTAAAATACCCATATCTAATTGTTTCATATCTACTATAAAGTAAGGAACATTAGAGTTGTAATTGAAGGCAACAATTAAAACATTTATTTCAGCTTATAATTTTGTACATTCAGATGTAAGGAGTTGGAAATTGACCTTTAAGTTGTGTAGTTCATGTCTATACAGCCAAATAAGAGAATCAAAGACCAATTCCTGGAGTCAAGGTCAAGCAATAGCACTTGGCTCATATCTGGATTGCTTTCAGCCTGCCAGCTCTACAGAAGGCTTTTTGGAGAGGCAGTGGGAACAATCCTAAACTAAGCCATGGACAGAATTAACAAATATGCAATTTAAACAACTGGATTTTATAGTTGAACTTATTTGCTAGCCTTTTAATAAAGATCACAGGTATATCCTCTAAGGCATAATATATATACTTTGATCACCTAGAGGCCAAACTATGTGCAAGTTGTATGAAACCTATTTGCATTCACTGTATCAAAGAATTCACTGTATCAAAAATAGATACAATGAGATAATTTCTTTTACTGGCTCACCTTCTCTCTAGTGAATAATGATACTTATACTGGCAACCAATACAGAAAGGAGTTTAAAAAAAAAAGGTACTTTAAAAGTGGGATTTCTTTAACCACAGTTAAGTAGTAAATAGTAAACCTGATGCAACTCTTTCAAAGATGGCTTGATATTTTCAGTACAAACATATATTATCTACAAATAATCTTGATATACGTTATATTTGCTTCTATGTATTTAGAAAAGACAGCGCAGATTTCTATTTGAATGAGTGTTAACTCAATTTATGTGAAGTATTTTAACTGCAGGAGTAAAGCAAGCCATGATCCAGAAATGGGGAAAGCTTCTAAACGCCTCTAATATCTGAATTATAGCCCTATTGCTACTGGTATTAAGGAAACTAAGCAAATAATTTTAGCAATAGCGTACTGTGCTTAGCCTGTAACAGCTAAGAAAGATCGGTGTTTGCAAGCAGAAGTTATGTAGCCCTGCTCATACAGGTTTAAAAAAGCTTTCAGAAACAATACTTCTCTAATGAGTTCTGAAAACAGTTTAACGTAATTCTAATCTCCTAACAACATGTATTTTACTGATTGCATTCCAATTTTGTTAGAATATATCATAAAAATTTAGCATGAAGAAGCAGTTATTCTAACAATATTAAATTCCCCAAATGCATAAAAAGTGTAGGACAAAACACGTGTTACAACTAGTAGAAATTCTAGGCAACCAATAGTTTTGTCTCTGAAACAGAATTAAGTTGCTCTCATTAACTCACGAAATGTCATAGATACAAATGATTACATCAAGTGACACAAAGCTGGCCACTCTCTCCATTGGTCCAGTTTTAATCACAGGTCAGTGACAGAGACATCTAGAAAAACTACACAAGGTTACAAAAAGAGTTTAGATAATCACAGTCTGCACATCTAACAAAAAATAACACACCACTCAGAAGGGCCATGACAAAATGAAGCCCCTTGCAGAACACCAAGTGGTATAATCTGAGACACATTTAAAACTAAACACATGGAACTATACTTTGCATATACTCCTTCTGGTCACCATATTCACTTAATGCTATTTCATCACTTAAAACACTGTAGAGCTTCCACATGCACAGAATATGACCTCAACAGAAAACGTGTATCAGTTTTGGGGAGACTGTATGTTGCATATGCTTGTGGGGTTTTGCTGTTCATTATTTATTTATAAACTAACATTTAGGTCATCGTTCATGCACAGGAATACTATAAAAAGGACATTTAATTGTGCTTTTAGAAAAGCATTTTGGTGGTATTTTTGAGATATTTCAGTTGTTGGAGATGTATGGAGGACAGTTTATTATAATATGCAGTAGCAATATGGCAGACTATATCCTATCCTCCTGTGGAGGAGCCCACGTGGAGCAGGTGGATGTGGCCTGGAGGAGGCTGCGGCCCATGGAGAGCCCCCGCAGGAGCAGGCCCCGGGCCGGAGCTGCAGCCCGTGGAGAGGAGCCCACGCAGGAGCAGGGGGTCTGGGGGGAGCTGCCGCCCGCCCGTGGGGGACCCGTGCTGGAGCAGTTTGCTCCTGGGGGATGGATGGACCCCGTGGTACGGAGCCGTGTGGGAGCAGTGCTGGAAGAGCTGCTGCCTGTGGGCAGCCCCCGCAGGCTCAGTTCGGGAAGGACGGCATCCCGTGGGAGGGACCCCGCGTGGGGCAGGGGCAGGGAGGGACCGTGAGCGAGCGGCAGAGACGAAGCGTCAGGGACTGACCGCAGCCCCCATTCCCTGTTCCCCTGTGCTGCTCAGAGGGAGGAGGAGGTGGAAGAGGGTGGATGCGGTGAAGTGTTTTTAGTTTGCTTTTAGTTTCTCACTGCTCTAGTCTGCTAGTGATAGGAAATAAATTTTACTAATCTCCCTATATTGAGTCTGTTTTGCTCATGATGATAACTGGTGAGTGATCTCCGTGTCCTTATCTCAACCCTTGAGCCTTTTTCCACGGTAGGGAGGAGGGGGAGTGAGTGATAGGGTGGTGCTTAGGTAGCCATCAGTGTGAAAAGATGACACTCAGTTATCTAACACCAAAAGAAAATTAAAGTTCCACATAAAACACCCTAATAATACATTCTTCAAATATTATTCGAACTCATTTCTTTATTTACTTCTGTATTTGCGAAAGAAGTACTTTCCAGGAGTTCAGGGCTCATGAGATCCATTGTCTTTAAATATTGGTATTAAATGTCTTTGCCATGATTATGCTACAAAACAGTTTTGTTACAGAATAATAGAAGTTTATTTATCATTGGCTGGCATTAACGCTACAGCCATCTCCTTAAAACCCAAACAAATTAAGTTCAGTGGAAATGCACACATGCATTACTAATACTCTCTGCACAAAAAAATTCAGATAAAAAAGTTTGTCCAAATTGTTATTTGCTGCCATACTGGTTATTTTTCAGCTATATTTTTCAACTCACTAACATAATGAAAAACCATCAGTTTTCCAGCTGTTGGTTTCAGTAATTGTGTTTTGAAATTAAAATTCTTTGTGACTAGGTTGAAAATCAGAAACATGCCTAATGTTCTAAGAGGCCAATACTTACAAGCAAGTGGCTACGACAGCTAATTCGAGCATTACGTACAAAAGCAGAAACAGCTTGCAGACAGTATATAACTGGCAGGTTGCAATACTACTGGCAGTTAAACATAGAAATCTTGGCACCGTTAATCAAGATGCGCTGCTTTGCCTCTCATGAAATTCCTCCCTCTGTCACTGCACTGTGCAGAAAAAAGCACGTTGCTCTGCAAAAAAAATTACAGTGTACAGTACATCACCTCAAATACATATCTTTTGTTTGTATGCATAGTGCATAATAGAGAACAGTTTTGATGCACTGGAGCCACTTTTATATATGCATGTATACCCAATTTTAAGCAAATTCAGAAATGAGTCTATATATACATTCTTTAAAGAACTAATTATTTATCAAATGACTACCGTATCATTTAAGTGATGGAAACAATGTCCTGTTCCACTGAAACAATTCTTAAATTCTCTCTCTCATATATATTCTATTTGATCTCCCATTCTATTGTAGCGAATTTTGAGGATATTCTCTCCAGTTACCTTATTTGTGCTCTAAATTGGGACACATGCTCAAATACAATTAAACTATGAGATGCATATTTTATGTTTACTCTTCCGGAGTAGCAAGTTCAGAGCAGGTGGTCTTCTATGCTCTTTCACATATCGAATTTTTACTTGTGTTTTTTCAGCCACTGAGGAAGTTATAAATTGTGTGAATTTTCATGTGTTAAGTATAGCATACTCAAAGAAAAACAGAACACTTTAGATATTTGAGGATCCATTTATTCATCTCATTACAGTGGTAGCAATGACATGCTGTTAACTCTTGAAGAGCTAAAATTGCTAGATGGATCCAGCCACTTCCCTCTTTTTCTTGACTCTGAATTTCACTTCTTTACTTTCACCACTGAAAAAAAGGTCCATTTAAGAAGTGAGCTTACTCACCAGGTGGGTCTCCCAGACATACACAGCTCTAGCTGTAAAGCCACACAGAAGCCTGCTAAGCAGCCTGCTGCCAAGGACTGGTTTTAGATCTATTTATAGCAGAAACATGGTGAAGGCCAGATAAATCTTATTAGCCTATTTAACAGTTACTTGAAGACTTATTTATTTAAGATGCAATAACTTAGAAATAACTGCATGAGCCTCAGTTTGTTCAAAACATTTTAAAGCTTAAGCAACACCCTATTAAATTTGTTGCCAACACCACTCTTGAAGCCCTTCACACCTTTAATAACTATAGAGCATGTTATATTAAAGGATGCCATGAATTCAAACAAAGTAAACAATTACAGCAAACAGGCCATTCATTACATCACCCTCAAGTAGAAGCCTGTACATGCGTACTAAATTAGCAAGACAAATTCAAGAACTAATACCTTTTTGTAACTAGATTTAAATAAGCTAATTTTGTTCTTCGGCACTGGGTCTCCGTAACAGGAGAGAGGCTTAGAACTGCAGAGCCACATGGCTAACAAAGAGGAGAATAAACGTTATGTCTGCAAAGGTGTCTCTGCAGGCAGAAAGATGTAACACAGAAAAAAGAAAAAGAATGTGAATACAACTGGGGGGGTGGGAGCAGGGATGGAAGATGGTTTACTTAAAGAGCATGCCATACGAAGCAAAGAAAGGTCTATTAGCACCACTCACAGCTACATTAGCGTAAATCAAAGTCTTGAGAAACAAGTTCCTCCCTGCAAACACAAATACTTGATTCACAATTAAAAAAAGGCAGAACTGATAACTGTTTATGATCTCCAAGCAGCTGGATGCATTTTGTTGGATTAATGATGACCTAAGTTTACTATGTCTCATTTTCAATGTGAGGTATGTCTTAATACAGCATCCTAAAGGTTTAACGCTGTTTTAATCTTACAGTCATTTAAGGGGGCAGGAAAGGGGAAACAAATTCATAATAAAAAAACAAAATAAAATAAGGGTTTTAAGTTAAGCTTATGGGGATATTCACATCTGGTTTAGTAAAGGTGGTCCAGTGACAAAGTCAAGTGATCAAATTAATTTAACTGAGACTGGCTTAGAAAAAGAACTACATTGTACCTTGGTGTTGTACCTATTTACCTTCTTCCCCTTTTCTATAGGAATCTACATGGAAAACATACCAGGAACACTCATGTTCATTTGTGTCTCTGTGATAGAAGCAGTGAAAGACTACTTCTGGAAAACATTCCGCATCCTGCTTCCATTTACAAGGCAAAACAAGAGATGTCTGTGAAGCCACTAAAACTTTAACAGTAATTAGGTTTACTAGGACACTATCCCCATGCAAGCCTTGTCCATGCTGACAGCTTCTGCTATAAGAAATCTAACTTGAATGTGGTGTTCAGAAGGGTGAAAATATTAGAATCCTTCCCAGATGAAGGATCCTAATCCTTACACCCATCAAAAGAATTAATTATTTCAAGTTATGTTACTAGCTTTACAGAGCTAAACACAATAGCACCACACTGTGGGAAAAAACATTTGTACATAACACAGGGACTGCAGCAACAATTAGGAACTGAGGCATCACGAAATTTTTCCACATGTTTTGGAACGTTTTCTTTTCAGTTTCCAAAGGATATGAGGCCTGGAAAGCTCTCTGGTAACTCTATGTACTAAACAGAAAAATCCAATTTAAGACGACAAAACTTAAAGGTATGTTCCAGCCAGGCTTTCAACCTATTTTTGATCAGCATAAATCCAAGCATGTGAAGATGTACATCTCATCAGCAGAATCTTTATAAACCGCAAGATATTTAAAATGTTTTCATAGGCCATTCCACTCAGCTACATTAAAAACAGCTGTATTGGCCCCTCAGGTACACCAGCAGTTACTGGCCTTCAATGACACTTGGCACCATTGATCATTCCCTTCTGGATCAGGCTGTTCAGCCAGTTTTCGATCTTCTTCCCTGTCTGCTCACCCAGTCCATACATCTCCAGAAGGAAACGGGAGACCTGCTCACTCAGGATATGGAGAAGGCTGAGGTACTCAGTGACATTTTGCCTCAGTCTTCACTGATAAGAGGTCCAGCCACATGTCTGGGATCCCAGAAGGCAAAGGCACAGACTGGAAGAATGATGAACCACCACTGTAGGAGAAGATCAGCCCTGAGCCCATCTAAGGAACCTGATGGTGCACAAGTCTGTGGGGCCGATGAGATGCATACTCTGGTCCTGCAGGAACCGGTAGATGTAGTTACTAAGCCGCTGTCCATAGTATCTGAGAGGTCATGGCAGTCCAGTTAAATTCTCACTGACCAGAAGAAGGGAAATATAAGCCCCATTTTTAAAAAGGGAAAAAAAGGGAAGACCTGTGGAACTACAGACCAGTCAGTCACACCTCTATGCCTGGCAAGATCATGGAAACCAAGGGGTAAGGAATTGGCTGAATGATCACACTCAGAGTTGCCACTCAACGGCTCAATGTCCAGGTGGAGACCAGTAACAAGGGGTGTTCCTCAGGGGTCAGTACTGGGACCGGCACTGTTTAACATCTTTGTGGGTGACACGGACAGTGGAATTGAGTGCACCCTCAACAAGTTTCCTGATGACACCTAGCTCTGTGGTGCAGTCAACACGCTGGAGGGAAGGGATGCCATCCAGAGACCTGGACAGGCTTGAGAGGTGGGCCTGTGCGAACCTCATGAGGTTCAACAAGGCCAAGTGCAAGGTCCTGCACCTGGGCTAGGGCAATCCCAAACATAAATACAGGCTGGGCAGAAAATGGATTGAGAGCAGTCCTGATGAGAAGGCCCTGGGGGTGCTGGTCGATGAGAAGCTCAACATGAGCCATCAATGTGCACTTGCAGCCCAGAAATCCAACTGTATCCTGGGCTGCATCAAAAGCAGCGTGGCCAGAAGGCTGAGAGAGGTGATTCTGTCCTATACTCTGCTCTCAAGAGACCTCAGCTGGAGTGCTGCGTTCAGCTCTGGGGCCCCCAGCACAAAAAGGATGTGGATGTATTAGAACAAATCCAGAGGAGGGCCACAAAGATGCTCAGAGGGCTGGAGCACCTCTCCTACAAAGACAGGCTGAGGAAGCTGAGGCGGTTCAGCCTGGAGAAGAGAAGGCTCTGGGGGGACCTCACTGTAGCCTTCCAGTACCTAAAGGGGGCCTCCAAAAAAGCTGGGGAGGGACTCTTTGTCAGGGAGTATAGTAATATGGCAAGGAGTAGTGACTTTAAACTCAAAGAGGGTAGATTTAGATTAGACATAGGGAAGAATGACCCTTTACTCAGAGGGCGGTGAGGCCCTGGCACAGGCTGCCCAGAGAAGCTGTGGATGCCCCAACCCTGGAAGTGTTCAAGGCCAGGCTGGATGGGGCTTTGGGCAGCCTGGTCTGGTGGGAGGTGTCCCTGCCCACAGCAGGGGGTTGGAATCAGGTGATATTTAAGATCCCTTCCAACCCAAACCATTCTGTGATTCAATGATCACAGCTTGTCTGTAAGGATCTTATGGGAGATAATGTCAGAACTTTACTGAAGTCTAAACGGATGATATGCACTGCTGTTCCATCATCTACAAAGAGATGTTTCATAGAAAAAAAGATGGAGACATGCCAACTGCAAGTAATGACCATTGAATAAGTTGACATATCTAGCACCAAATTGAATGTCAAACATTTGGCCTATGAGGACATGCCCACGTAGCCTGGAGAAGTGAATGTTTAACAGGGTACCTAGCGGTGGTCTTTCAACACTTAAGAGAATATTGAGAAGACAGAGACAGGGTCTTTTCCAAGGTATACAGTGGAACAATGTGCCACAATAATCATAAATAGAAACAGGGAATGTTCCATCCTGACACAGGAAAGTATTTTTCCCTAGAAAAAGTAAGCACTAGAATAGGCTGCTTGGGGGATAATGGCTCTCCATCCTTTTCTCGACTCAATTGGAAAAAAACTCTGAGCAATCTGCTTTGAGCAGGAGATCAGATTGAAGATTTCCCAAGGGCCCTTTAATCTGAAAAATTCTATGAAATGAATTTTATTCTGTTTGCAGTGGCCTAACAGCATATATGTAGTGAGCATACACAACGTAACTCATTCATTCTGAAAACCTCATTCACTTATCTGAGTCTTCAGGGTGTTTCTTCAGGGTGTTTGTTTTGCCAAAGGGACAACACAACATAGGTCTTATTTATCTGTCCTGCCACCTGTGGACTGATAGGTCACCACGCGGGAAAGAAATGCCATTACAACAAAGGGATATTCTCAATTTTTATCGCCCATAAATCTTCAGACATTCAAAATAGTCAGCAGCAAGAGTCTATACTGCGTTCAGACTATATAATACATTAAGCATTTCCGCCTCAGACTAATCAGACTGGAGAGCTGACAGCCACCTGCTTCTTTCCAGCAGCATAAAAGACAGAAAAAATCCTTGGGGAGGAGGGACAGAGCACCATTTCCAGTTGTTGACTGAATATAAACAACCGTCTGAGTGACACCAAAAGCATCCTCTGACTACTTCCATACGCTGGAACCTTCTTTTTCAGTGACAGGTAAGACCAATACATGATTCTATGGATATGGAAAGCTGAGTGGCATCACAGTATCTTGCACATTTAAAGGAGGAAATGTAAAAATTAAAATGCTTAATTTCTTCTAAGCCAGAATAAAAACGCTACATGAGCGGTGGCTTTTTTCTTCATTGTTATTTTTTAAAAGTCTTTTATGTTGAAGATTCTTGTATAGAAAAGCAGCACTTAGGTAGAAGGTAATTTCCAGGTTCATATTTCTAAAATGAGTACTTCTATATGGCAGCCTCCTTCCAAAAAAACATTTAATCAAGTGTTCTTTCTTTGCAACGTGCCATCAACAACAGCAGCTCCGCAGGCCAAATTCTACCTGTTGGTAACCTTGTACAATCCTGCCCTTACTCAAGGACAGCGTAAAAACATGATACAGGAAATCATTGGGTATTACTCCATTGCCTGTTTAACAACCATATGCTGACTCCTATAAAACTCATTCAGGTCTAGATGGCAGATTTTAAAACTCACTCTGGTTATAGTATTCACACTGCACATCACAGGAGAAGTGGAAAGATTCACACTTACATTTCCTGGCTAATTTTAAATGTGGTTTAAAAAATATACTATTAGTAATGCAATGACATACATGCATCAGGTGGAAACGTGAACAAAGAACAAAATACAAAGAATCTCAGGAGAAATGTAATTCCTTCAGAAGAATGCCAAAAGGTACAAGTATATAGCTGAAAGAAATCCACGTGACTCAGAATTATAATTACAACACTGAATATTGAGCATGCAGCTTTAGGAGACCTAAAAAAAAAAAATCTGTTGTGACCTCAAGATTTAAAAAAGATAAAAAGTTTCTATTTTCTGCCGTCTGAAAATAGCAGCTCTGCCAACTGGGAGTAAGTCACCAAGTTTAGCCCAGAAAGTGTTTAAGCTAAGCTGTACCAACAGATAAATCTGTTAATAATGCCATTTACTGACCAAAATCTGCATAACCTTTGCATTATGTTACAAACCTTGTATTAATAAAGGAGAAAGAATTGTACTAAGTTGTGAATTTATATGTATTCACAATATAGCTGTAATAAGATGCATGCAGGATCAGAGAATTCAAGCTGGCATAGAGCTATAAAGCCTGGCTACAACCAACTGTTATTTTCTCTGCCAGAGTTTAAACACACACTCATCCCTCACCTTGGTTTTCCACACAACTGTTCCCTAACCGGCTTTACTCTGAATGAGTGAAGTTTGCAAAGACATAGTATTTGAAACATTTAAATTAAACCAGTTCATTTAAAATGAAATGAGCTGTGCCATAAGCACTGGGGACGAGGGGGAAGGAATACCAAGAATGAAGATGAAGAAATAATTTAATCAGTTAAAACACAGGATTAAAAAACCGGGAAAGCATAAATGGAGTTGGCTGACAAAAGTCAAGTTACCACCCACAGCTATCCACTATCATTCAGCTCAGTACAGTGCCCGAACTCAACATTTTGACTGTTAACGCAGTAATAATCTCTACTCTTTGCGCGGATGTGACTAAACTGCACATAAAGAAAAATAAATCACTTCAAGTAAAAAAAATCCACGTAACAACCACAGAGTATCAGCAGAAGAACTGATGGCAGTAACCTTGTCAGCCATTCCATCCCTACTTGAGAACCATTCTTTACACCCTTCTGCCTACACTGCTCTGCAAAAATGGCTCCTCACATTCAACTGTTCCCTTACTAATCCTAATCTTGCCTTTCATATTTCTCAATTTACTCCTATTTCTCTTCACCCAGACCTTCTCAGGTATCATCTGCTTCTTTCCTACAATCTTTAGCTCAGTTGGGATGTTTTCCCTTTCAGATTTCTGAAAATTGTCATTAACCTGTAAATTCTTTTCCACTTGCTGCCTTCTCTGCCTCCCAACTCATTTGCTCTGTCCTTGTAGGCTGGCGATCACACATTCTGCTCATCTGGTTGATTATCTGATTTCCCAACCACAATTCCTTATTTCTTCCTTCATATCAGCCTACTCATCCTTTTCCCTCCCTCCTCCTACCACAGTCACTCCTGGCTAGAATCTTCCCTCAGCAGCTTCCAATTCCAACTCCTGTTCCTGTCTTCCTTATCCCTGCACAACTGCAAACACACTCCTGAGCAGAACTAGGCTGGAACATGCTCCACTCAAAAACCAAGCTCCTAAAATCCACCTGGCCAGGATTTCAATGATTCCTGCTCCCTCTGCCAGGAACAACAGCAACAAAAAGAAATAACCCTGAAAATGTTGTATTTGTTTTAAACTAGGGTTTAGTTTTTAAACAAAATATGTAAGTTTTCACAGCCTGTTATAGGAATCCTAAAATTTGAGGTCCTCTATGTACCAAACACACATAAAGAGCAGATCAGTCATATTTTAAAGTTATTACAAGAACTCTTAGAATTCATATTTTTCTGATGTATTAACCTTATATGTGCCAGTGGCAGCTTTCTCAGACTTTCCATAAAAAGTTATAATGCTGTAAATCTTAACAAAAAAACAAACTCATTCTCCCATTAACATTTTAAATTACCTTGTACTCTAGAATGCATATTTTCTTGTCCATAGTATTTATTTCTTTGTATTTATCCTCCTTACAGAAAATTTGCATGTTGAATTGAGAATGTAACTATAATTAACTTCACAGAATTCTAAGAACTTAAGTAGTTCATGTCATTTAAATGTCAACATCTATTCTACATCCTCCTTTTCCTAAGACATCTTCTGAACTTGTTATATCTGTCTTTAAAGACCATTAATGAAATTCTTTTTACTACTTTTATTGTGATATATGTCCTTTTATATCAGTGAGAAATAGGGTTTTATATTACTGCATATAAGATGGTTCACTTGAAAAACTGGTTAACCAATCTGACTGGATATACTGAAATCCTAGACTGCTCTAACACTTCCGCTCCAAAGGCCTAAGAAACTCTTCATTACAGCAGCACTGAAGATGCATAAATAGCATGAGAAGCTCTGACTTCTTTGCTGCAGTTCCCCGCTACTTGTAGCACTGTAACTTTTCATTTTGGGAAAGAGTCACACAAAACAGCCAGATTGCAGAGTCCCACACCTAAGTCTGGCCTTCAACACAGCACTGAAGGCACTTGGTCCAATCCAGGCCTCCAACAAACCAGGCTGGTGCACTAACCATGCACTGGACAAAGGGAAGTCACCTCCCATTCTGTGCGTGTGCACACCCCTGCTCAGCTTTGATCAAAACTAACCATGCTCTGCACTGAGTTCAAGATAATAGGAAATGGCCAGGCATGATTTAAGCAAGCTCATGTCAAAACATTCAAGGGTTGAGGAGACTTTTTGTGTCACTGCTGCAACATGGAACTCACGCTGATCCTAAGCAACCACCTCAGCAGACCAGGAGGTCTGAGCATGCATTTGTACACTTTGCTGAACCGCAACAGTAATGTACAGATCCAAAATGTACCCATTATTTTTCAACACCATGGGAAATTAAGGTACATATGAAGTTTCAGTAAGTAAATTAATAAAAAGTGAAAAATGAATGACAACCTGTAACTGAGGATCTTCTGAATGTAGAATTCTAGAATGTAGGCTTCTGAATGTAGAATTTGAATGAAATCCCTGGTCTGGCTGTAGCCCTAAAATTCTGCTTAACACACAGATGTACATTTTTCCTGGACAGTTCTATTTAAGCAGTGACTGGAACTAACCAGTAATTTCAGAAATTACATTATGTGACTAAAGCTAATTCTGTGGATAAAAACATAAAATAAAATGGCACTTAAAATTATCCTACTTAATATTTCTGAGGTGTAAATTTATTCTTATAAACTGCACATTTACTGTTACCAGAACAAAAAGCCCACTGATGAACTCAATGTCATTAAACCACAGATAATAAACCTTTAAGTTAGTGACAAAATAAAAGCTCAAACTTTTAACTTGCTTTTATACAGTACAACTCATAAGAGATGAGTAAGCTTCTCTCTCAAAAAAGTCTGCATTGGTTATGCTTGGAAAAACAATTATTTTCTTCACCTTAAAGCAGCAATGGCCAAATACTGATCAAGATAAAACACACCAGCTCAATATGAGTGACTGCTAACAAAAAAAGGTAAAAGTTATACATTTCGATTGGACAAAACACTATCAGAGTATTTCACATATGTTCTCTGAATATAGATTACTTTTTCTGATCTAAGGTGTCTGGCAGACTTTGGTATCCGTTAAGACCTTCAGACACACCTGAGGGGAAAAAATATCCCAGAAATTGAATTAAACTCCCATAAAAGTTGACATTAACATGTAACAGTTACATTTTGAATAAAAATGGTTTGCAGATACTACAGTATGTGCATCTACCTGTCTGCTTCAAGTCTGAATACAGACAAGGCTCAGTGTTGGCTGAGACACTGGCAAAAAGAATTGAAGCACATATCCTGACTGGTGGTGAAAACCTCCTGAAGACATAGTAGTGGATAGTAAACCTGGAACAGCCTTCTACAGAGATGTAACTTCAGTACTGCTGCAAAAACTCAAAAAAAAAGTTCCAAGGCTGTACTGCATGAACCTTCACAGCTGGAATAAGGTTGAATGCTGAAAGGAAGGATTTAATGCCAGGCAGCTTGTTCAAAACTCCCCCAACATGCTAAAAATTATGCTATGCATATGCCTGGAAAAATAAACAAATGAACAACCCTCTTTTTTTCCCCACAGACAGTTATCAGCTTATTATAAAATTCTCTGGGGTAAGCTTAGACCATATTTCAAAAGTTAATGTACTAATTAAAATAAGGACCTTGCAGCAGCTAAGTAAAGCAAGTTTTCTTTAATCACTTTGTCCAAACATTCATTTTAAATCTATCCCACCTTGCAAAAAAAGTCTCATTTACTTCTACGTGAAGATGCAGTGATAATGTTTATAAGAACGGTGCAGACAGACAGTCATTGCTATTATCTGCTTTTCCTCCCTGCATTCGGCTGAGAAGCAGCCGACAGGTCTAGAACTGGGACCTTATCCAGCCCCCACAAATGAAGCCAATGGAGATTTCATTTCCTGATTCTCAGTGCAAATATACTACAAATTGAATCGAACTCCCCTTCCTCATTTTTAGGTTATAGTGCAATTAAAAGAAATAAAACAATCCTCTGCACGTGTCTGAGATTCAAATCATGCTTTTCTCCTCTTTGTATGAAGACGGTGAATGCAGAATAAATACCACCTCCTCTCAGCCTAGAGTATTTTTCCTGTGAATATAAAGAATCTCCCCGTTTATTATGGAAATCCTACTCAACACCAACTGCTACAGCCAAAATAAGGTCCTATTAGCATCAAAGCCAGATGACACAACCCATGAAAGGAGTGCTCTAATATCTAGAAATCATTTTGTATCGTTCGGGGATGTCACAGTTCAGCCACGTGTCTAGGCTAGCTGCATATATTTCTCCTTTGCTCTTTAAAAAAAAGAAATGGCTGAGGCACACTTTCAAAATTGATTCCCTATTTTGAACCTGACTGCTCATTTCCTGCCTCGAGGAAAAAGGATTCCCCTCATAAGGCTAGAAAACTCCACGCTTAGTCTTGTCCCTTCCCCAAGGATCTGTCTGTAACAAAGCTTTATAACCATTCTTTCATTATGCGGAGTCTAGACTGAATGTGGCTTCACGTATAAGCTGGAGGGAAACTATGTCAAAGTAAAACAAGTTTTTTAAAAAATTGTATATTCAAAATTGCTATGATCTCATAGTGCTTTTAGCTCCTCCTCTTTACGGACTTTTTGAGAACATTTAAGAAAGGTACTGACCTGCTTCCCAAAAAAAAATCTGTCCATGGAACAATCACAGGGCAGGTAAATCTGTTTACGATATGACAATCCTCCGCTAGATTCCAAATATAATCTAGCTGTGACAAGCTGTATTCCAAATATCACACATTCCACGTATCACTAAGTGAGCCTACACCACAAGTGCCTTCCCATAACAGTGCTGTCCAGCTCTGAAGCATGTCGTGTCACAACCACACATAATCCACTGAAAAGCAGAAAATACCCATTTGGGAGGTGGTTGCGGGTGGGGGGGAAGACATCATCCATGCTTTCCTTACAAAAACAAAGCCATGTAATCTTTCTGATGAACTTGGCTTAACTGTTTTCATGAAGATACACGGCTGTTCACACTGCAATTTGATTTCCAGCGCGCCCTGATTCCTATCCAGGTAAAGATGAAGGTTATAGAGTAATTGCTCTATACTTGCAAAACTGGCCAGAAGCCCTGAAGAATGACTCAGTGGGAAACTTACAAGAGGAAGGGGGCGGGAGGGGGAGGTGAGCCTCTTTTTAATCCCAATATTTATATATTTTTTCAGTCTAGTTTAGGCCCAAAACAGTAAACTCATGACAAGAAATGACTAACTGGAGGGGGAGGGGGTGAGACGGGAAGAGATGAAGACATCTGAAGGAACACCGATCGACAGATTTCTTTTTAAACTTCATTATATACATGTCACTAAAAAATAACAATCTTTGAAAGTGATTATTTTGTACAGAAATACTTTTCTGTACAAGCTGAATCAATTTTATTTGCAATATTAATATTTTTAACATTTTCCACTACTTACCATGAACTTCCTCACAAGGAAGTAACTCCCATTTTACAGAAGATTTTCATAATCTATATAAACATTAAGAACTGTTTACGTAAACCAACACGGATTGTAACTTAAATAACCTGCTTTATTACAGCTGTAAAGTTTTAACGTTAGCATCTACTACTACCAGACATTTTTTCAAGAAGTAAATTGAGACGCAGTTTTAACCCCTATTAACTGATGAAAGAGCATGTGCTACTCAGTTTTAATAAGCAAGTCACCCCCAATACAATTCTGAGAAGCTGAGCGTTATTTCTTCAGTCCACTCTGAATGATACAAAAAAATCATAAATATCAGCATACTTCCGTTATTGACTACTAGCTTGCTGAGTAACGCCCTTTCCCAATAGATTAAGCTTGAAATTCAAGCTATGAACTACACTGCAAGCTTTAATGAGAAACAGGACCAGGGAGAATATAGAAAACATCTGAAACAACTAAAAATACATACATGAAAAAAATCAATGCCTAGCAAAAAAAAACTTTCAAAAAGGACGCTTTCAAATTACATCAGTTTTAACCATTTTCTCATTCCTATTGCATGCAGTGTGCCAGGATCAAAAGCTTGCTCCTGAGCAAGACACTGACCATAACAATTCAGCTCATATCCTTCCTTTAAAGCAGACAAGGACAGAGGTTTCTGCATGTTTCTTAGGGTCTTAACTGTGAAGAAGAAAAACACTTAATTAACACTTGGTCAAATGTGAACGTGGACTTAGCACACTTCTGTGCATTGGAGCCATTCCAAAGAATGCTCATCAAAAGATTTTTGCATGTCTTTAAAGAGCAGCCTACTTCCTTAAAGTTTATAAACACATTTCCAGAGAGCATTTAAGCTGATAGGATTGAAGACCATATTTAGGTTTACTAAAAATGAGGGTTACTAAAAATGAGGGTTAATGGGGAAAAAAAACTGAAGAATTTCACCATCAGCTCATTTACTCATGGAAAGAGTTTTAAGCAATTAAAAAGCACAGCGTTAATGCCATCTCTCATTTACTAACAGGGGAGTATCACATTTCTTCAAATGACCTTACTAGCATAAGCTTTTGCATTGAACCACAGAAACATCATAGAATGGCTTGGGTTGGAAGGGACCCGAAAGACCACCTGGTTCCAATCCCCCTGCCATGGAAAGGGATGCCACCCACTGACTAGGTTGCCCAAAGCCCCAACCAGCCTGGCCTTGAGCAGTTCCAGGGATGGGGCATCCACAGCTTCTCTGGGCAGCCTGTGCCAGGGCCTCACCACCCTCACAGTGAAGAATTTCCTCCTAACCTCTAATCTAAATCTCCCCTCTTTTAGTTTAAAACCATTCCTCCTTGTCCTGTCATTATCTGCCCAAGCAAAACATTGCTCTCCATCTTTTTTACGTCTCCTTCAAGTACTGGAAGGTTGCAATGAGGACACCCCAGAGCCTTCTTTCCTGTAGGCTGAACAGCCCCAGCTCTCTCAGCCTTTCTTCACAGGAGAGGTGCTCCAGCCCTCTGATCACCTTTGTGGCCTTCCTCTGTACCCACTCTAACAGCCCCACATCCTTCTTGTGCTGGGGGCCCCAGAACTGGATGGAGCACTCCAGGTGGGGCCTCACAAGGGCAGAGCAGAGGGGGACAATCACCTCCCTCCCCTGCTGGCCATCCCTCTGTTGATGCAGCCCAGGATGCAGTCGGCCTTCTGGGCTGCAAGTGCACACTGCTGGCTCATGCTGAGCTTTTCATCCACCAGAACCCCCAAGTCCTCTGCAGGGCTGCTCTCAGTGAGTTCTTCTCCCATGTCTGGGATTGCCCCGACCCAGGTGTAGTGCCTGTAGCACCTCATTCGGTTCACATGGGCCCACTTCTCAAGCTTGTCCAGGTCCCTTTGGATGGCATCCCTTCCTTCTGGTGTATCAACTGCACCACTCAGCTTGGTGTCATCTGCAAACTTGCTGAGGGTGCACTCGATCCCACTGCCAAGGTCGTCGATAAAGATATTAAACAGCACCAGTCCCAAGACAGACCCCTGAGGGACACCACTCGTCACCAGTCTCCACTTGGACATAGGACCATTGACCACCACTCTCTGGGTGCAGCCTTCAAGCCAACTCCTTATCCACTGAATCAAATCCGTCTCTTTCCAATTTGGAGATCAGGATATCGCGTGAGACCATGTCAAAGGCCTTACAGAAGTCGGGGTAGATGACATCACTTGGTCTTCCCTTCTCAATTGATGCTGTCACTCTGTCACAGAAGACCACCAGCTTGGTCAGGCACGATTTGCCCTTGGTGAAGCCGCGCTGGCTGCCTTGGATCACCTCTTTGTCTTACATGTGCCTTGACACTGCTGCTTCCAGAAGGATCTGTTCCAGGATCTTTCCAGGCACAGAGGTGAAGTTCACTGGTCTGTAGTTCCCCAGGTCCTCCTTTCTACCATTTTAAAAATGGGAGTGATGTTTCCCTTTTTCCAGTCACCAGGGACTTCACCTGGCTGCCATGGCTTTTCAAATAGGATGGAGAGAGGCTTGGCAACTACCTCAGCCAGTTCCCTCGGGATTCTGGGATGCATGTCATCGGGCCCCACAGACTCATACTTGTTCAGTTATACATATAATACTACAGAAGGCATTACTTTTTCAGACTTTGGAGATACAACTTTCCTTTGGAGGCTTGTGTTTGTAGAAGTAACAGGATCTTGAATGTGGGAAGTAGGCATGCAAGTTTCCGTTTCCTGAGATTTCAAGAGTTACAAAAGTAACTTTTTAGAGGACACCCTCCCCTCCCACACTCTTCCCCCCCGCCCCCCCCCCAAATTCACAGTTTGTACTTATTAGGTATAAAACATCCTCGTGCACTGAAAAACCCTTACAAAAATAGCAGGAAACCTGCATATACCTAACTGCATTTAGGCATGCTGCTGAGAAGGTGACTGCCATGACAACAGTCCGTGGAACTGATTTCAATTTGAAAACTGAAGTCGTTTAATTCACCTCCAGACACCTTTACTTTCTACAAAGGAAATTATTAACAGACAAATAGGCAGTTTTGAGGTTTTGTTTTCCTAGGGTTTGCATTTATTAATTTGTTTTCAGCTATAAGAGAATGACGACTTGTAGCAATTACCAAAGAACTGCATTTAGCAAACTGATTGCACGGGAAAATAAGAGCAGATGACTGCTATTACCTGGCTGGATGAGAAGGGCTGCTGCTTGAACACACCAAAAGGAACCGATCACTCCTGCAGAAAGGGCAGGGAGCGATGCAGACGTTAAAACTACTCTGCAGGAAAAGTAGTTGAAGGGCTGTATTTCTGAAATTCACACCCAAACTAGCCTGCCACACTACTATCAGACTACAAAGGGCAAATACTGAAGAGGAGATGAAGAGAACACAGTCATAACAAATGAACAACGATGGGGGAGAGCAGCACTGAAGAATACAGCATTACAGAAGACTGCCAGTTGTGTAATTTGATCTTCTGAAGCGTTTTCATGCCTTCTGGCTTTCTCAGCAGAAGTCTCACTTGCCCAGTGTGATCTAGATACATGCTAAGGTCATAATTCTACTAGGACGTCGAAATAAGTACTTATAATTCTTTCAAATTTGTACCAAAAGTTTGGAATTGTTATATTTTTACCATGATATATCAGTTAAGAAACCACCCCATGAATTCACAACTGCTAAGTACTGATTTTGCAGACTTCAATTTTATTGTAAACTACTGACCATCCCTCAAAAAATCAGCTTTTCACTTTACTGGCTTAAGATGTAGTCACCTCTTGATATTACATTTTACAACACAAGCTTCTTATTTTTATGAAATAATAGCAGAGTATATATGCTCCTAGATTTGAAAAAAATGGTTTGCAATTCTCTGTAAAAAGACTATGATTTGCTAGTGTTAAAAACAGACTCAGAGAATGTAACTATTATACCCAAATCCAGAAAATTCTGGATCATTTTTTCCCTCCTCTATTTAGAGCAATCATCTTTTCCCCATAGAAAAATAACACACAACTCATAAATTATACTGTGCACAAGTAGAAAAGATTAATAGGAGCTAATGAGACAAGAACAATACAAGAGCAGAACTCTTCTCCCTGAACTGATCGGGTATAGGAGCATGGCTGCTCAAACAAGAAGGCCAAAAATCTCCTGGTGAGAACAGATTAGGGAAATTTCCTTTTTGCACGCATGCTCACAGAGACACAAATGGTATGCAGAGAGCTATGTCTCTTCCTTGAATTTTAAGCAGAAGTAGTGAAGCCACAAAACTTTTTCCATGCTGCAGAGGCAGAGGAAAGTCAACTCGCTAAAAGCAAACCTCTTCCCCCCTCCGGCTTTTACAGAGAATATGAAAAATAAAAACAAAACACAAGAAACAGTCTAAAAAGAACACATTAAATATCTGAACTGCTGTCAGGACTTTCAGGAGTCAGTAACAGAACTGGTTACTGTGTACCACTCCCTCTATGGAGAACAATCCAGGTGTCAGACCTACTGTCTCAGCTGGCTTCAGATTCAGAGAGAGAAGAGTAACAGTGACTGACACTTTTCAAGAGGTGGTTCTTCTGACTATGAGGACCAGAGACACTTCTTGCTAGTTTTGATTCAAAACACTTTTAAAATTGAAGCTAACTTTGTTATCCAATTCCATAGCAAACCACAGATTCCGTGGGAGCAAAAATTAGATTAGCAGACATCCTGCAGTATAGCGTGTTGGGAGGCCAGCAGGTCTGAAGAAGACTGAGCAAGATCTCAGCGTATGCCAGCACATACACTGTGAAACAACATATAAAATATTATTACAAAAAAAAAAAAAGGCAAACTGGAGGGGGGGTAGGAGGCAGAAAGAAGCTTTAACAGAGTTATCAAGGAGCTTTGTATTAGAAAAGAAATGCTGAAAGAAAACTAGGGAGACATCCCTAGAAAGACATTAAGATATATTGACACTCAAATTGGGAGTAAAGTTCTGGTCTTAAAAGGGACTATCGACTAGCAGAAAAAAAAATCCGTTCTATATTCATTAACAAACCAACAAAGAAGGGAGAGTCAGATCCAGTACAATCCCTATCTTCCAGATCCTCTGAGGGCACTCAAAGGACTAGGAATCAGGAGGATCAACAAAGCCAGGTTTTACAAAAGAAAAATACACCTAAAAGTGGTATAGGACAGTACATTCATCTCCAAAATCAAACTAAAAACTGTCTGAAGAACCTCTTAAAATTACAGAAAATAAACTAAGATTAGAAACTTAAGGCATGGAACAGGAGTAAGACTTATGATTTTGTAACAGTGACTATTAGAGAAAAAAGTGCTAAAAGTTTGCTTAGTAACTACAGCTGCATCTGAAGACGAGGCAAGAAAGAGTACACGGTATTTCTCTTTAAAGAAACTCCCTTCTGTTTTCTAAAGGAAATAAACAGAAGACACAGCCATCTTTTTCACTGATGCAGGCTTTATAACACACTCTTCCAAAGACTCTCAGTCACAAAAATTGGCCAAAGCTTCTCTTTTTAAAAGTACAGTTTAAAATGTAGGACCAAACAGCAGCTCGAGATAAATTTCCTCAAGAAACTAGAGATGGCAGCAAAGTCTCAAGCTATCAGCTGAGGGGAAGAGAAAAAGGTAAATGAAAAAGAAAAGTTCTGAATAATTCTTACAGCCTTGTTCAATCAGTAAACATTTCAGGTTGCTTTTTTTTCCCTTTTTCAAACAGCGACAAAAATTGGAAAACCCATGAGAAAGTACAGTTTTATAAGCCATAGTAAGGCCTTTTTTTCCCCCCTTAAATGCAATGACTTCACAGAACAATTTTTAGCACATATCACAAAGCATTTTAAGACACCTTTGAACAAAATATGCACATTTAAGTCTATGATGTATCACTATTCCCAGAAGGCACCACTGACTTCTGAATGCTCCAGCTATGTACCTGAACCTCTGAACCACATTTCAGGAAGGTATTATGCTTTTCCTTGGCTTTGCAACTGTAACAAATACTGAAAGATTGGGAATAGGCTCAGTGTCAAGAATAGAAATTTGAACTGTAAGCTTTCTGCAACACCTTAAGGTTTTGAAAAAATACGTAAGTAATGTAGGAAATAAAAACATTCTGAAAAGACAACAAATATTCAGGGAAAGAATCACTGAAGTTTCACAATGTGATCTCTGCTAAACTGCATCCCCCCCCAAAATCTGAAATTCTACACTTCCAAGTTTGTTTAATTCTAAAACAAAGAGCCACATGTATTGAAGAACTGTCCCAATAGCAATGACTAGCCCAGTATCTTGTGACTAAGCTTGCCTAGGAGAATGCTCAAACCAGAAGTTCTGTGTGTTCTGCCTAGCTACTAACCAAGATGCCAGAAGACAGGGGAAACAAAGATATTCTCAACATTTCCAGACAACTTTTTATGGAGGAATTTAAAATTCACCAGATCACTGAGAAGGAACATCCAGTGATGACTATTCTCACTAAGCAAAAAAGAAGTCTGATTCCGAGTCCCTGTTCTGAGAGAACTGTATATTCCATACAGACAACACAGGGAAACCAACTCTACACCCAACCTATTTGAAAACATTCCTAACTGGCAGAGCAAACAGACAATTAAAGCCTCTGCAAACTTCAAACTAGGAAATTAAGAAACTGAGAAAGAAGATATATCTGCAACAGTTGAGAAAGTATCCTGTCTCAGTGGCAGCTATGAAGTATTGAACACTTTCCAATCAGAAGTGCCTGCAGCTGATAAAAAACCTGACACACTTGAGATCTAAGATTAGAGGAAAAGCTCCTGACATTTTTAAGCACTGTGTTTACTTTATGCTTTTAAAGACAGTTGAACCTTAAGGGCTGAACAGCCAAGAAATCCAGCCAACAGGTAACCATTTTTTTTTCCAGAGAGGAAAAAGCAAAAAAAAAAAAAAAAAAAACCACAAACAAACCAAAAAAGACACCTTAATCTAATAGCTGTAACTGAGCAGAACAATTCTGTCTGACCTTCAGTTTTCAAAGACCCTTTTGTTGCTTTCATGTCTACAGCACTGAAGCTCTAGAATGATGCTTGCAGGAACATAGTAAGGAAAAGATTACCTCTGTTTTGGGGGCTGCACAAGAGAAAACAATGCTTTCTGTAAGCAGAAATTGGTACTTTGCAATCTAAACTTGATCTAGATACACTAACAGAATCTTTCTTCAAAAAAAGTGAACATTTTAATTAAAGCAAGTTTTTGATCAATACAATGTATTTTAATTTGTTTATAGCAAAAAAATGTAAAAAGGTAGCTCAAGAAAATTTCAGTTTTGAACTGAATTGAATTCTCACACGTAACCTGATCAGAACCATAAAGTAACAACATTTAATTTGTTTTCTGTAACAATTAGAAGCCATTACAGACACTATAAGCATGCTCGAGGTTCAGAGTGTAAGCTGTGCATCCAGCTGCTAATACTTAAATCCTGAAGGTCCAAACAAAATACATGCGCGCTTGAAGAGACTTTATAAAACTAACCATATCATAAGCTAATATGCTTTAAAGAATTAATTCAAATATTCAAAAAAAAGTATCAGATTTACAGCCAACTTTCTAACTTGAATTTGGCTCTACTGTGTATCCAGCTTGAATCCTATATGAGGTGAGGTCCTGACAAAGTTAGAGCTTGATTTTAATTACGGGGAATGTTTCTATGTATTGAAAGAAGGAAGAAACAAATTAAGAACACAAAAGCAACTAGGTGTGATTTTTCTTTTCATAGTTGTTGCTTAATTTGTAACTTTTTTCCTTAAAAAAACACAAACTTTCCTTCCCTCTCCCGCACTTTTCTTGCCATTTTCTAGACTGTTGCAGTAGTGAAGAGTTTGGGGAATATCTTCACGTTTATAATGTATAGAGGAACCGCAGATCATGCGCCAGGCATGGAAGTGGAATGGAAGCACAAAGAGAGCAGAATCCTCCTCTTCCAGCAACAGCAAACGATTCATCTCACATCAGAAAATTGCACTTGTACACTTCTACAATGCTGCATACAGGAGCATGAAGAGAAGGGCTACAACCACCACATTTACTGAATCTTCAGACTGCCTACAACTTTACACAGCTCTCTCTCAGGAAGCGGGAAGTACTTGGAGGCTGCTTCAGCCAGTGCTAGGGCAACCCGTGAAAGTGGAGACGCAGAATTTCACCTCACTTCCCACCCTGGCTTGCTGCTCTATATAGCTACACTGGTGCTGATCACAGACAGATGTTTGCTCCAAACCCTCCTGAGCTCAACCTATCTGGTCCTGCTGGATTCAAGTTCAACCCTGGCAAATCTCTGTTCTGGAAACAGTTACGAAGTCAGATCACTGCTGATGCAGGACGGATCTTATCTCTGGAAGACATCATGTCCTAATTTTTTTATAATCTTCCCAATCTACCCTACTCCCACCTTCTATATCACCTTTCCCTAATCAATAGAGGGAGAGATAAGATTACCTCACTTGCTTCTTCACTGTCCTTCACATTTACAGGTGTACAGGTCCCTCTAGCACAAGTGTCAGTGAGCGCTTCCCTGCTGGTCAGAACTGGTCCTCACAGTTCAGAAGGGAGGGCAACACATGGAGCAAAAAAAACCTGAGCAAAGTGGGCAGCTAACAGCTTAATTCACAGCAGCAGCTGCAGGATTATCCTGGAGGAGGGTGAAGGAAAAATGACAGGATAACCTACACTCTTTTGGGCTTGTACATCCAGAATGCTGCCAGTGGTTTTACTCATAGACCCTCTCCCAAAACTAAACTGACAGAACAAAGAAGAGGGGGGAATATGTCTGAAGATCTATCTTGTCAGGACAAGTGAAACTTCCTTTTAGCAGATTTTTTTTTTTTTTTAATTCCCCATCCCCAAGAAAGAGGAAAACATTATTCCATGAAAAAGGCAGAACTGAAGAGAGGTGTCAGGGTGGCAAAAAGCGATGAACTGGGGACCACTTTTGTAAAATCATATCTTTTTTTTTTTTTAAACTCTCATCATTACAACAGCTCTAATGCTGGAAAAGCCCACAGCAAATCCTGAAAGCACAAAAAAGTTGATACTTCACATACCTACATTAGAAGACATCTAAGTAAAGATAGATTTCATATACAGTTCCGAATATCTTACAGGCCACTGTACTTGAGAAGCCTCAGCCTCACTACATAAAGAATTTTTTCATTACCCCTAATGGCTCTTTGGGTCAAAAATATCCAAATAGGAACTATCTTCCAAGCCTTAGTAACAATGAGCTTAAGTGAAATTCTGAATTAACCAGAGAATCATGTGTTCCCTAGAAAAGGCACACTTTAAAATAGTAAGAGTTCTCAATCTCAGCTACATCAGAACTGACACTGATGAGACAAAACTAGTTCTTCAGCTTCGCTGAAAGTGCTTCCTAAACAACTGAACTGAAACTGAACACCTTTTATATGAGAATAAATACCCATATATACTAGATTTTACTTCCAAAAAATTTGTTCAGAGGCAAGCTCTTCACAGTTTTCTTAATTCAGGTATCATTAGAAACTTACTCAACATGAAATGCTAGCAACAATTGCTTTCATACACACTATTCAGAAAAGCAAATCAGTTAGTCAAAAATGAAATCAGGGTACCTGCAAGCCACTGGAAAGCCAAACAAACAGGTGAAAGGGCCGCGTGAAAAACTATTTAACCAAACGCTATTTAGAAATCTCCAGTTCCTTTAGAATTTAAGGGGCATAGAGTGAATGCTGTCAGTAAGACACGTAGTGTAAGAACTATGCATCAAATATCGTTGTCTTCACATGGTAAAGACATGCTTCAGCTACTGGTTTCTTAAAAGACCAAGTCAGTATATAAATTGACATAGTACTGACAATATAGAAACTCTGAAAAGTTTTTTTTTGCATGGGAAAAAAAGTTCTTGTCCCAATGTACCTTGAACACTAAAGTAAGGGCAGGAGGTATGCAGTAACTCCACAGATACCCCATCTTACCCCATTCCAGCAAAAAGATGTGAAAGTGAAAGAGCAAGGCATGTGTTAACCAAGGGAGGATGACCTCTCTCATTTGAAACTACACTAGGAAATAGCTTTTTTTTTTTTTCCTTATTAAAATGAAGCACTGCATTTGAACCAAAACAAGTGCCAGGGATCAGTTACGACTATAGCCTAGGCCCCATTCTTGAAGGCAACAGAGCTATTTTAATAAAAAGATCAAACTCTTAGCGGATCTTTAAAATCGAGGCAGCTCTTTTGTCCCGCAACTTCTCACAGTCAGCTGATCCAGTGGCTGACTGGTCTCAAGTCTCCTAATTTGCAACCTAAAATTGCTCAGGACTAGTCTGCACACAGTTGCTCATCCGCTCATACCTTCAGGGGTTTCCTTCTCTTGAGTGTTTAAGCACAAAAACGTATTTGCAAAGCCCTTGCACAATCTTTTTCAGGTTGTCTTTTCCTAAACCGTGTTTCTTCAAAATCCCCTCGTAAAAATGACTCTGCCTCCCAACCATCACAGCTGTCTTGTTCACATCATAAGGATGTACGCAAGAAAGCATCTGCTCATCAAAACAACACAAGAAAAAGCCAAACAAGTAGAAGGGAGAGTACTAGTGAAAGTGGTGTTCTCTGCAACTAAATATTTTAAATCCACCCTGCATTCAGCTATTGCTGGATAGAACTTCTTAAGCAGAACGAGGTCAGTATTACAGTTAAAATCTGTTAGCACAGTAACTTAGCTAAGAAGATAGTCTACCAACTGTACACTTCAAATAATTTGATGTCAGTTTCCTAAAGCAATGCACTTTATTATGACCCCACACTTAAACCAAACATTCATTTTTAACCTGTTCATCTCAAACACTTGAACACAAGCCAGCTGACAGTGTTTTATTAGTACTCCAGTATTTCAAATGGCAGTAAGAAATTAAAACACTAAATTAGACAAATGGCTTTCCATATCCCTGAAAAGTTTCCTTCCCTCCCCCTACTTCCCGAACAGCGAGTGCACACTGCAATTTTTTCACGCTTTCACTTGGCTTGTCAAAATTATACCCAGCAGTTATTTCCATTGGTTTTACAGGAGATGCAAACTTCAACAGTGTACTAGAGAAAAAACACATTTGAGACAACAGTATTCTCACTCCCACGCAGAGAAAATGGAGGCAATAACGAAGAACGGTATCACTGAAACCATCAAAATACTTCTAAATAATTTTGTTATCACCACCCTTAAAATCACTGACGTATTTCTTGGGACTCTATCTTGAGAGCTCTCCTCTCCTCGCTTTCCTAGTAACAATGACTGTGATCCAAATCCAAAGCATGTTCACCTCACGGTAACAGCTCAGGATGGAACTGCAACCACCCTCCTCTTGTCCAACCTGAATGGGAAAGAGGCCTTCATACTTCAGTGCAAAAAAGAAGCCCCCTGTCCCACTGCCTGCTCCTAGACCCTGAATCCTTTCCCCTTCCCTCACATCTTCAGGCTTTAGACTCCTTACCTCTTCTTACTAGAGGGAAGAGCCCAAGCACAGAAAATCATCCCATCACAGGAGGAGGGCTGAAAAACTAAAACCCTCAGTGTGCCGCGCGAGAGAGGGCTGGTCTGAACCCAAACATATTACAGAGAGCATCCTGAAAACTACAGTAGCATTAGCACCAACCATCACGTTATTTTTTGATACTAAAAATGCCAGCAACTACACTATTACTATGCACAATAACTGCACATATTCATGGTCCACAAGTAAAAGACAATTAGAAAAAGTTGTAGTTCACATGACCATCAATATGAAGACCAGTGACTTCAATCGTGACCAATGCCCACTTTAACACAAATAAACATCTGTTATCACATTGTATTTATAACTTTAAAATTTGGAGATGTATATCAACATAAGAAACTATACTGAAGCATCCTGCAATCCTACTGTTAGAAAGATCAGACAGTCTTTATGGTACCCCTCTAATGCTAACGTAAACCAACGCGAATCTTAATAGGTGCAGGAAGTTAATATCTGTTTTTAATATCTGAAAAAATCCCCTCAGAACAAGGACTGTAGCTGCCATAAAAGCCATATTTGGACTTTAGATTCGGTATCAGCTTTGCCTGTTCTAACTTAAAGACAGGCGTTCTCTTTGGCACAAAGAAAGCTCCTGTTATATTTACATGGAGTTCCTACGATAAACTCAGAATAGTTCTCACTCAGATGAATACCCAAGATGTTGCAGTCCTACACCCACTGTTTTATGAACTACTCAATGTATTCTGAATGCAAATGTTATCATCCCCGGATACAGCAACATGTTTCTGAAGGCCAAGCTAGAAATCCCCAGTAACTTCTTGCATGAAGCCTGCTTGCGTCAGCCAAGTCTGAAGACAGGACAGTAACCTAGAACACAACGCGTCTGGTAAAGCAAAACTACGTGACTAATGCTAGTGTCATAAACACCACTTTACAAAGTTTAACAAGAAATTGGATTTATTATTCCAATTTTTATCCCTGCGTAGCTTTCAGCAGTGGAAATGGTATATTGGAAATGAATGCAAATGAAGACTGCCCTTCATTTTTTTTCCAAAAGGAAACATGGATTAAGATTTCTCTCTATCCCTCCTGGCTTTTCTTTTCTCCTCTATCTATTCAAAATGAAAAATGCATGCTTACAGAACTTAAACGCATTAAATGCCACATAATAAACAGTTTATCACTCTGTCATTCCCATCTACTCTCTCATATACTGTGTAATACACTGCTACTGTTGCACACTCCAGCAAAAAGCTGTTATCCCTGCATTTATACAAAACAAATCTCATCAGTTTATTTTATTTAAAATTGTTTAAAGTTTACTCAAGTTCAGAATAAGCTTCAACAAATTGGAACACAGTGTCAGCTAGTGAACTCCCATAGAGGGCTCATTTCTCAAGTCAGTTGTATGGGAACTTTGGGATTTCTTTTACAGAGATAGATGAAATATTCAATCATTTCACTATCAAAGATCTCTTTCCCATGCCCCTTCTGGAAATACCTTTTACTACTTTAAATGACAGTGGTAACTACCTATTTAGGAATGATAAGCTGCACGTTTTAACATTTCTTGTGTCTAACACGCAAATCAGGGGCAGATGTGCTATTTGCAAGAACCAGATTACTGTATCAGTCAATAATAAATCACAGGAACGCGCAGACAATTAGTTATGTTTCACTGAAAGATATTTAGCAAGACGCATATGTAACAATGCAAAGCAGATTAACGAAGGCTTTCCTCAAGTTGCTTAAAGATGAGCTAGGTGCTACCAAAAAATCTGTACGCTGAATAAAGATACCACATCCTTGGTTCCCCGGAAGTCAACTGCATAGTACTTCAAAGAAACAGGAAAACTACTTATACAACCATACATAAAATCGTGCGTTTTAGATTTTTTATTTATTTTTTTAAGAGGACTGACGTGACATCTGTGCAGAAAACCCTTCACACCATCAGTGCTGCTATTTTCAGTGATCCATCCTGGTTTTGCTACATTGCTCTTGGCATTGTTGTGCTACTATGATTCAATATTTATCTGTTAGGTCTAGTTACATCGCAACACACCTGTAATACTTAAATCTCACACGAAACTTCCTTTGCCAATACCTAATTCACAGTTTTTGAACCTTGAATCTGTTCATAATTCTCTGATCACAAAACAAAAAGTCATCTGAGATGTGCAAACATCTGGACTGCTGTGAATGATCCATTCCCTAAAAGAACGTGCAGTCGTGTCAAGCATAATCACTTCACCTTCTTTCTAACGGTAATCAGGTATGAAACAAACTGTGTGTGAACTGCAGTGGTTAGCATAAAACCACTTGTGAAAGGAGCGTGCCAAAAATCATCTTCAAAACGCATCTAATAACAGAGTTTTGCTCCTCAGCTACGGAAGCTCCCCACCAATAACCGGCATTAAGCTAAAGTGACCACATACAGTTTATGACTTCAAACAAGGCCCTTTGAGCTTAATATTCCTAAGAGTTGTTTGTATTGAGAGAAAGGTAGTAATACACTGGGAAATGACAGAACAGACTGCTGAAACTTCCGCTGACAACAAAGTAACCTGCTAAGTCCAAGACCTGCATTTTAGCATAATCCCGAGGAAAGATTAATTCTAGAATATTTTTAGACCTAGCCTTGGAAGCAGACAGCAGTAGATGAAAAGCATACTGGTAGGGAGTGGGCAAGAGAACACATGCAGTAAAACCCCTTTGTTTACAATCAAAACACCAGGAACGTTATTCTTATAAAATTCTTTGCCAGGAAGAAAAAACTGCAAGCACCCAGAACAGTGTCGCTACTGGGGCTCCCCAGCAATCTCAGCTCCCGAAGGAGAAACATACAGAAAATTGGGAAGTCACAACACTGCTACATCTTCCACGTCCGTTTTGCAACACAAGCACAACTACACAAGATATGCGAAAGATGACGGATAAAAAGGATTTCGAAACAGGCAGTCACGAAAATCTGGAGGGGGAAAACCGAGCTCAGCTTGCATTCTTTACTACAGTCCGATTTGGGGGACTGTCTGCATTTTCCTGGAGCGATTACACGCAAGCTGAGACTTGAACTGTCATTTCCATCCAGCCCAAAGAAGTGGCGACCCAAAGGAGGGAGTTGGGGAACGCTAGCGACTACCTCAACTCCCGGATTTGATACGAGCCTCCAACACCGCTTTAATAACAACAGTTGCATAATAAGACTGGAAAGGCCAAGTTCTCCCACTGCCTCGCACATCTCCATCTCCGGGCGGAGGGGAAAGGTCTGCAGGGAAGCCGAGTGCCACCGGTCCTGCCGCTAACAAGCCGGTCATTGTGCGGAGAGGAAGAGGAAAATAAATAAATAAATGCCACCCAACACCTGGCGCGTGAGGACACCCAAGGAATAGGTGGATCTACGGAGAGAGAGAGAGATCTTTCCTTTCCCTTCCCTTCCCCAACAGGCGACCGCTGATGGGTGTGCCGGGGATGGGATCCGAAAGGGGGGGGGTGGGGGGGTAAAGGCGGAGGAGAAGAAAAGGGGGTGGGCAGCGGCTGCCGCTTGCTGCATGCAGCCAGGCTGGGCGGTTAATCATGGTGGCTGAGCAGGCACCGGGGCGCTTCTCCCTCTTCTCCCCCCCACCCCCCCCCCCCCCCTCTCTCCCCGCCTCGTCAGGAAGGTGGGCAGCGCGGCCGGGTGCCGAGCATCCCTCCCCGTCCCCGTCGGCGGCTCCCCCCGCGGGGACTCACTTGCCGATCACCTCGCACAGCTCGTACACGTCCTCGAACAGCACGTCGTCGTCGGCCATGGTCCGCGAGCGGGGCTCCCAGGGGCGGGGGAAAGCGGCAGGCGGGGGAGGGGACGCGCCGCGCTAACCCCCCCGCCGCGCCAACGGCCGCGCCAACGGCTCCCCCCCCGCCGCCACCGTCGGCGTCGTGAGGCGCCGCCGCCCGGGGGCTCCCGCGGCCGCGCCGGGACTCCCCGCTCCTCCTCCCCGCTCCTCCTCCTCCTCCTCCTCCGGGCCGCGGCCGCCGCTCCCCGCACGACCCCACCTTCCTCCCCCTTCCCTCCCTCCCTCCCTCAGCCGGCTGCTCCCCGGCGGCTCCGGCTAGCGGGGCGGCGCGAGGTCCATGGAGGGGCTCGGCGGCGGGGCGGGGAGGGGCAGCGAGCAGCAGCAGGAGGAGGAGAACGAGGAGGAGGAGGAGGAGGGACGGGCAGCGGGCGGCGGCCCCGTCTCGCTCCCGCTCCCGGCTCGAGGGGAGGGGAGGGGGGGCGCGGGAGCGCGCGCCGGGAGGATAATAGCGGGAGGGGGAGGGGCCGGGCGGCCGTTGGGCACGCTCCCGGGCGCGAGGAGGAGCGGCGGCGATAGGGCGCTCGCCCCGTGATGGAGGGAGGGAGGGAGGGAGGTGCGGGCGCGCTCCCGAACGCCGTCACGCAAGCGCTCGCGCGCGCACGCACACAGGCGGCGGGGGGGGGGGGGCCGCGCTCGCTTCCTCTCCCTTTCGCCCCGCCCCGCCGCGGGAAGGGGATCGGCGAGGGGTGCGCAGGCGCGGATGACGTCATGGCGCGGGGAGGGGGCGCAGGTGCCGTCCGTCAGCCGTTGCCCTCGCCTCAGCCGCCCGCCCGCGGGGACCAGCGGTCCCGCCCCGGAGCGGGGGGGGTTTCGCCTCAGCTAGCGGCCTGCTGGCCGTGTGGGGGGGCGAGGCGCGTCAGCTGTTCGCGTGGTCGGCGCGACACTGCCTGTCGTGACAGAGCCCCTGTGGCAAGCGTTGGTGCCCCGAGTGCTGGCCAGGCGCGGCGGGAGTGATTTTGTCCCGCCGGCCTCGTAGCTTCGAGTTTTCTGTCAGACAGCGCTCCTCACCAGCCCTCAGAGCGAATTAAAATAACCTTTTAGGTACGCATCCAGCTGGGGAGGTGCCTGGTCGTGCCCTCTTGATAGCTACTCGGACATCTCTTTTTGTTCGAGACCTCCAGTGAATGTCAAAGCACCGAGTCCTTACCCTGCTAGATCCCATCCCACGATTTTTAACGTTACACAAAAAGCTCCTTACAAAAGATGTCGAGTTGCTCAGGTGTGCTTTTCCAAGTCTTGGCTTGTAGAAGAAAGCAAAGCGCTTCTGGAGGAAGTAGTCATCACTCTTTCGGTTTCCAAAGTATTTATTTTGCTGAAGTACTTTGGCACACGCGCAACTTCTTAAAACTCATTAACGCAAAAGTAAGTTATACAGTTGTTCCCTACACGCAGAAAAAAGCCTGTCAAAGCAAGATTATCTGATGAAATAGTTTAAAGGTTAGCTTTAAAATGCAGAGCCAAGGACACTTTGTCAAGAACGTCTCGTTCCTGTCTCCATACAAATTCAAAAGGAAAAAATAAGAAAATCAGCAAAAATAATTACACCTGTCTGCTGCACAGTGGTAGCATATAAGGTGAGAGACACTCCCATGAGGCTATGGTCTATGCCATACAGACCTTTAAAATATTAAAACAATATCCACTATTTGTAATGCGAATAAGTAGGCAGTACAGTTAGATTGTCTGTTCCCCAAATTTCACACAGGTTAACGTGGACAACCTTTTTTTTCCTTTTGTGAAATGAGCAGACCAAGTACCACTCAGGCCGCACAGTAGTAATTTTCAGAATATGGGTGAGCATTCACATACGTTTTGAAAAGGAATTGCCGTCTGATTATATGCAGAGTCATCATTAGGAGCTAACAGGAAAAACTGGTACAAAGACACACAAGGAAGAAAACTGTTCATAACAGATCCGTCCCATAACTGAGGCAAATGCTTTTACCACTCTAGCAATGGATGTCTCACCTTCCTCTGAAGGCCAAGTGTTGAGCATCACACCTGGTTGTGACAGATGAAACCCAAACCAAGGAACACTGAGTATAGTAATACATGGGGAGCTTTGGGCCAAAATATTGTAATAGACCAAGCCGTTTGAGAACTTTGGAGGGTAATTGGCTACATTTGGGGGAGACACAGGACATAAATATAATTTTCTACTAATGGTCAGAGCACAGGGAGAAAAGAGAGTTAAAGCTATTGTAATGAGAAGGTAGTTTCTTGGAAGACAAGAACGAAAACTAACTTTCCTTAATAGAGGCACTTCATTCCCTAACATCTAGCCTACTTAAAGGGTCCTTCTACCTTCCAGGAAGGAGGGTAGTAGCTTCTTTTTTATCTGATGGGCTAAGCGTCCTATTTTTTTATTTTTTTCTCTGTTCTGGAATGAACTTAAGACTTTTGTTGGAACAAATCTACCATTCATTGCTTAGACTGTCAAGAAGCAAGACAAATCTCTCAAAGCCTACAAATGTTGGAGTTCTCCACATTCAGTGCAGGGAAGAGTGAAAAGAGATGCTACCCTTTATGCTGCATGAGGAGAATGTGTCTGAACTAGGATCTGTATGCAGATCTGTTTTATCCAAAGTTGTACACAGAACCAGCAGAAACAGCAAGCATACCACTAAATCAGAAATTACTAGAACTTATGAGAACTATGCTGTGACTAATCTTGCGTTCAGATTGAATGGGCTCGAGAAAATACAAGCATTAGTTTGCCAAGTTTGTCAGCAGCCAATACCCAACAGCATGACCATCTAAGCAATATATATGCAGATATGTTTGTGAGCGTGAATTTCATCCACAAGTTTGGAAGTAGTCTTTCCCTTTCACAGGCAGGCATTATTCATTTTCACCCACATACTCGATACATCTCCTTGATAGATTCTGGGTTTAATTTCAAAGTTACGGGTTGAATTCTGAAACTGGTGCATCTAACATCTCATGGAAAAGTAACTAACAAAATAATGTTTGAAATACAAGCAGAAAAATCTTTACGCTTGAGACCTGCAATGATTTATTTGTAAGGATAATGGTTGGTCTGAAAACAGTTAAGGGCATCAACCGTTGCAGGGCTGGGAAAAGGACTTCACAGGAAAAAAGAAAAAAAAGGGGGGGGAGAAAAAAAAAGGGGTGGGGGTGGGGGGGACGTACTCTGCTGAAGGGAAAGAAATGCTTTATAGTCCCTGGTAACCCTCCCCACCCACTGCATGTTTGAGTGGCCTTTCAGTCAGATTCTGAACTGCCAGGTTGCAGTGTTGTATTCTTAGGCAAACCACTATTGTTTAATTCAAAAGTTTATTTTAAAATCCTATGAAGTAGTTGAGTGTGGGCTTGGGCACTAGAAAACCCATTTCTTAAAATCATACGGTGCCTTCAAGTTTTGTTTGTCTGTGGCCTTCGCAGAGTTTGCATGTGTGACCAACACACTGTGGATGAGCCACAGGCAATGGTAAGTTGTTCAAAGACTGTTTATGCAACCACAGTTACCAGTTGCATTACATGAGCCTTTATAATGATTTCATTTCAGACTGTGATGTAAAAGGTGTGTGGTGATGAAAAAGAAATTTTAAGGGTTTGACAATCTTCTGTAAGTGAAAAGATGTAGGAAGCACCAACTTGTGTGCTTCAGTATAACTACTCCAGGTACTTTGACCTGTAATCCAGGTATTAATTCACTCCTTGATACAAAGTCTGAGGATGATGCTGGCACTGAAGATGAGTATGAACTGTTAGTAGTTCAGAAAAGAGAATGTTAGAGGCCTACCAGATTTCTGATAAACTGTGCTGTGTAGTTAAGACACGCAAATTCTGTGACCTGAAAATAGTTCATATTTTGGGCAATGGAAATTTATTTTGGTTACAATGAAATGAGGCAATGTTTAGATCACTCCAGACTTACACAGTTTCAATCCTTGTAAAAACATTTTCCAAGAATACAAAGTTGTCACCCAACCCTGGAGAAGCCTGGATAACTTCTTGCAAAAGTATATAATTAAATCAGCTTCGAAATCTACTATGTGGCAGAGCAGCTTGCAGTTGCAAAACTCAGGTGTAGCACACAGAACAAGTAGTTCCACACCCAATTAAGGAGGCTGGGTTTCACATGAAAGCAAGTGAATGATGTTTATCTAGGAATATAAATCTCCAACTGCATTTTTTTTAGAGTTCCTCCACAGTGTGAACTCTCTGCTGTTCAACGAGAAGTGGACTTTCACTGCCATTGCTCTGCACTGGATACACTATCAGGTCTCTTTTCTGCAGCCCCCTATCTTCAAAAGGCTGTCAGAGCTTATCTCTGTACCTTGCCCCCATCTAATTCTGTTGAAATTGACCCCCAGGTTCAAAAGTTCTTGGGAGAGATACAGATGTGTGTACATGTATGTGAACATGGCAAAGCATATGAGGAATGATGAATTCTTCTTCACTGACTTTCAAACCTGATGACCACATCACCTTTAGCAGATGCTTGGCTCATACTAAGCCAGCTGGGAGAGAATGCCAAGTCAAGTAATCAGGCAGGTCTTGGTCAAGGAACGGTAAGAGAAAAAGTCACGCTCCTTATCTGTAATTAGATCGTAGTCACAATTAAATATAAAAGACAGTAACACCACTGAAGATAATACACTAAACCAAAGCTGTGTCTGATACTACCAAAGACACTCACGGTCACCATTCAAAGTCAGTTTCCAGCAGTGAAACAGTCCCTCTTAGGAGCAGCTGGCAACATCAAAAGAGAGGGGAGAACTTAAAAATGACATAAACCCCTGCTTAAGAGGGTTTTGTTTTCAGCTGTTCCTTGCCATTTCATTTTTCCTCTCGTTGTATACTGTGTACCTGTGAAAAATCTTGATTGGATTACTGGAGAGCTTAAGGACACACACTTATTTTTTTCTCCAGAGTTGCGGCTTTTTCTCATTGACAGGTATAGATTAAGTAATATATATTGTGAAGGAAATCTCCCCATGATCCTTTTACAGCAACTTTTTAAAATTAAAAAGATCTTACAAGATATACAGGGGATAAAAGCAGGTAATAAAAACACATCAAGATACTGGCTATCTTTACATCATTATCCTAAACAGAAACTTGTGACTATATCTACCTGTACACAGATAAATAATTTAAAATCACGTCATAAGGACAATCTCAGAATGCCATATACTAGCACTGAAATAAAGAAGAAGAAAAAAAACCTCTTATATTTTCCTGCCATCTTTCTTCTCTCTTTCATTTCTCACCTTCTTACTATACTTTGTAAAATGGATCAAGCTCTTTTGTGTAGACAGATGCCACCCTAATAGGAACTCCAGAAAGGCCTCACAAAGCAGAACCAATGCCCAGATGATCCTTGGTGTAGTTAAGTGCAAAGGAATACTGCATCTAGAGGAAATCCTAATCTACAGCATCCCTGCATGGTGCTGAATTTAGAACTGGCAGTTACAGCTGCAGAAAGAGTCATCCTCACAGTTCTCTGAAACCATTGCTGCAGGGTGCAGCAGCAGCCAAAAAAAAAAAAAAAAGTGAATAAAGTACTGGGCATCATCAGGACAGGCATGAAAACAAGGCAGAATGTGTCATTTTCCCTCCATACATGAAAACAAGGCAGAATGTGTCATTTTCCCTCCATAGAAAACTCCAGTGCACCCACAGCTGGAGGGCTGGGACAGCTCAGGCCTCCCCATCTCCAGAGGAACACAAATTACAGATGCTGGTGATGTGGAAAGGGAACTGACTGCAGACAGTGTCTAGGCTTTCATGTACTTTCTGAACTCTGTCTCCTTCCGCCACTGCTCTGTTCTCATTTATAAAGGTGTAAATACAGTCTTTCACTACAAATTATGCAGTCAACTTCTCCACATTCGGGGAAATCACAAGTCAGCATGCTGGGAATGCAAAGAATATGCCTTACACCAGGAAGACCGTGTTATTGATCTCTGTCTACTGTCAGGTAAACAGAGCTAGGTGAACCCATTAGGACATTTCTTATATTCTCAGCCTTTTAGCTTCACCCTGTGTTTCATTTTTCATTCACAACTTTGTCGTTTATTTTGTCCTCATTCTGCCACCACTTTATTTTCCAAACCCTCTTTATTAGGTTTGAGATGCCTATTTTTTTTTCTTACTGCATTCTCCAACTCACTTTTTCTATTAATGCAGTAATACAATCCAGTAGCTGACAAGTCTTGCAGTTCTACTAAGACACCTTTTTGGCTTTACCACTTATCCTATAGCCTCAGGGTAAGCCAAGCTTACCGCATTTTATAACTATAAGAGAACACTAATTCTGTAAATAATTATTTGCCACGTGTTCCATCTTCGTCATCTTCCAGCTTTTTTTTCCTTTTCCTCCTAGTTTTCTCAGCCTACATCCTTTTTTACATGGGGTACAGATTCACTGAAGAGAGCAAACACTGCTCTGCCTGGTCACTTCGCTACTTCCCACCTGCTTCTCTTTCTTGCTTTCCCTTGCTGAAGCATTATGCCAACACTGTGTAATTATTCCCACACAAGCTTAGAGACTCTTTTATCCTTAAGAACAAAACCACCTGTAATGGAAGGAGTGAAGGAGTTAGTGTTGACTTCCTGATTTGGACTGGCAAAGTTACAATTCAGAAAGCTTCTTGTACTTCTTTGTCTGTAGAAACCCAACTCACAGATTTATTTATTTTATTTTTACCAGGTCTTAAAAATTTAGCAGAGAAAAAGTCCTGTAGGGCAGAGATGTGTGTTTTCTGCATCCCATAAATTTCTGTCCAGGTTTGACAGATAGAGAAACTGGTAGAGAAATATATATATATATATATATTCCTGTGGCTTTTGTTGTCAGCACAGTTCTGGCAGCCTACAAACCCACTGCTAGCATTCTTACCTAGGGCAGCACCTAGTGCAGCCAGCCTTGTGCTGGTAAAACCCAACACAGCTGGGCTACAGCTAAAAGGCCGAAGTGAAAGTGAAGCTTAGCAGATGCAGAGAGAAAAACAAACCACACCTTGTGATATCTCTCTCTAAATCCAGCACATGGCACCTCCCTGACTTCTTCTTTTATAGGCTCAAGAGCTCCTGTATTTTAGAGAAATTTGAGCCATACTCCCATGATGATCTGCTACATGCGGTTTGAATCTCATCAGAGGTTGTTGTGAGTAGGTTGGAGCCTTTTCATTTAGGAGGAGAAAGTACTTTTGAAAAGGTAAAATATTGTTTTTCTGTGTCAAAATGTATTTGTGTGCTATGTGTGAAATGATTATCAGGACTGCTCTCCTATTTGCTCCAACTTTTGGAATGGCAATAGAGAATGTAGCAGAAGGTGGGAAGAAGTGGAAGGATGATCCTGATGTTAGGAGATTCACATACAGATGAACAAATTGTTTTTTAGCTTATCGTAAAGTGTTGTCCCTGGTGATGTTTTGCTCACTGTTTATGCATGAGTCCAATGTGCTCAGTTTCAAGTATTTTTGGCCACCAGTGCTTACCTGGAGACAGGACTTCACCCTGAATTTTCTCAGAGCTCCAAGTGTACAGCAACATCAAACACATCTCTGCTCCTTCACCAGTATATGTTGCCATAGGAGCAGAGGAAAAGCGAGGATCATAGAAACATATAAACACTTCTAAAAGAACTGCAGTCACAATGAATACTTATTCCTACTTAGTATACATTTTACATGTGATGATGACTCCTTATCAGAAGTTCTGTCTGATGCTGGGGATGTCTTTAGCACACGTAACACAACAGCATCTGGGAGAATTAAATTCTGAAGATTGTATTTTTACTCTAAATTAAGGAGTACAAAGCTTTAGGAGTCATTATGTGTTTTGTGAAGAGAAGAGCCCAAAGCAACACTTTTTTGATGAATTTATATAATTTCTGCACCAGTCACTGCAGAGCTGGGCTCTGGATGGATGTATTGGCCTCTTCAAATGGGACTTAACAAAAATTGGAGCTCTGAAGATGGAGGAAGGGGTATATACTTTAACATCTCGTCTTCCCCAGCTTAGGGAACAGGTAGTTGTATTACCTGTTGCTCAGATTCTGAACTACCCACTCACAGTGAGTTGTTTTTAGGCTAATTAAGGCCATCACTGTTGCTGATGGTCCATCTCTGTGCTGGTACAGGCAGGGAGTCATATAAGAAAAGCATCTCCAAGGCTGCCGCAGAGCAGGAAAGCATACTGCTGTCCTCGCCACGCTGCCACCATTTGCTAGTCAGATTGCTCAGACTCCCTTGCTGTTTGGGTTCTCTTTGAAGAGGATTTACAAATACCATGTTGTTGATTACATGCTCCAGACCCACAGGCCTTGGGTGTGCCCATGCTAAGGCATTCTGGCCTTGGGTAAAGGGCAGTTCTTAGACAGGAGCCTTGAGTTCAGTCATAATAGCTGATTCTCTCAAATAAGAACAAAAAGGATCAAGTGTGTTCTCTTGTTTTGGAAAAAAAAAAAGAGATGCTATCTAAAAAAAACTTCTAACAAGTAATAGCTAAATACTTATTTACAGTAATTGATAGAACAATGGGTAAATACCACGAGAGGAAAAGCTCTGAATCATAGTCCTAGGTCTGATGGTGGTTGTGTTGTCCTTCCTCTTGTGCCTTTGGTATGAAGATAATCCTAGAGCAGATGTGCTGTGCACAGAGTACTTGTACCTGGCCAGAAGAATATCAGCTGAAGAATATGAGGGGTATGCACACCAGCTATGGTATATATACAGGAAATGTACCATTGCCTCTGCTATAGCTACAGCCAGTGCTCAGCCAGTCAAATAAATTAAGATACCTCTGTTGGTGATGGATGTTTGGTACCTCTGAGGCCAAGGCTGAATGGTCAGCTGAGCTCGGGACAGGAGGTTTTACATGCTCTCAGGTTATGCTGGGGAGGCAGCAAGTAGCTCCAGGAGAGTTCTTAGGCTTCCCTTCTGAAAAATAGGACTATTTTGCCTTTGATTTTTCAGAGAGGATACTTTAAAATTTTCCATCAATATAGTAATGTGTAACATAACAGAGAAGAAGAAAATCAGTAATTTAGAAAAGTAATGGGGAAAATATTAATTTTTTGTGGTCTGGCTTCCACCTTCCACAAAAGTAAAACAGATCCCTCTTCCATATGTCATGTTGTCCTGTGACCAGCGGGCACCAATGAGTTTGAAAGGGACCTGCCCCACTCAGAGTGTGAGCTCTTAGCAAGAGCATTGCACTTTGCAAGCTTGTATTTAACAGCTGGTTCAAGCCAGACCCTTTTAAACACACGGTTCTCAGCAACTTCCCTCTGCATCCTGAAATTAAACATTAACATAATAACGAACTTCAGATACCAACTTAATCTAACTTAATGAACAAACATGTGTTCAATTAGTCTCTGAGGTACGCTGCATTGATTCATGGAATTGGAAATCTCTCTCAGAGTATCAATACTCTCGCTGTCAGATAGCAGCAAGGCTGCTAGATCCAGTTGTGCTGTGTGCTGAAACTAACTCATCTCAACCTGCTGCAGCTGTGGGCTGTCAGAATTTCTCACATAAGGTGGTCGTGTTGGTATTCCTCCTTTGGAGAAAGTGTCACTTAGTCCTCTGTGTACGTCCACCTGGTGTGTCAACTTCATCTGACCACAAAATATTTCTTGTGACATTGCTGTTTGCAGTCACTTGTTTTCATTGGAGTTATTCTCACTGTTGTTTTTTTTTTTTTTTTTTTTTTACAAAATGGTGACAGATCCTAGCACCCCGGAATATGTTTTCCTTTTACCTTCCCTTCCCTCATCTATTTTCCCATGTATCTGCTAATTGTCATGACTTTGACGTGAGTTTCTGATAGAGCAGGCACTCTTGTTTCCTGTTTGCTGTTGAAAAAAATGCCAGCAGGTGACAAGTCGTGTTATGTTGGTACCACTCTGTTATTTAACAGTGGTAACTATGGATCAGAATTACCATCCGTCTCTGTATATTCTTTAACATTTTCCACTAGCCTTCAGAGGCTGCAGGTAATGGAGGTTATGGTTATATGACTAAACTCACTACTTCAGAGCAAAACAGTTAAACACAAACCAGACACATGTCAGCTCTCACTATATCAGGTATACCAGGCCTAGCATATCAAATCATGTTTGGGATGACATCTTTCTAAGCTGTTATGTTTTCTAACAACTCTATCTAAGAAAAATGAAAATATAAATACATATCTATGAGTAAGGTACTGCTGACCATTTATTTTCCTTTCCCAGCCAGGACATGCAAGTTTGTTTCTTCTTTGCATTGGGAACAAATGTTTGCAATGCCACGCGACAAGTCTTACCACTTCCTTAATGTCACTGGAATTTAGGATCAGGACAAATCTCTAGTCCTCCTCCTAAAATTTCAATCCCTAATTGAGTTTACTCTGTCCATTTTATCATTTTTCAATAACATCTTAAATATGACTGTTCTAATGTCTTTAAGCATCCATCTGGTACTAAGAGCTTCCCCCGGCTCTAGAATGATAATCGGTAAAGGCAGTGTAATGTGCCAGGCACAGTATGTAAATAATTTTCATTACATTTTTTTAAACAGCTTGTTTGTTAGAACAGTTTTAACAGTCAAAGTCCATATTCTGTTTTTTACTGTTGCTTTTTATCTGCCTAATTCATGTGAAACCTAAATCTGGACTTTGAACCATTGCCCTATTGTTAAATCCTCTGGAGAGTGTGCGTGCAATCACCAAAACTGTTCTAGGTTTACATTTAGCTTGTAAATCAGTAGCCGAGTGTCCCCCTTTACTCTAAAGTACTATTTCCCTGATCCCTGTGGCTGACAAGTCAGTTTTACCTAAACCTGAACTCTCAAAAATGAGACATCAGCCTTCCTAACTGCTGGGTTATTGACCACTGCTGGGATCCCTCTCTTTTTGAGCACGCTGGCTTTTTGTTGCCGCTGCTGTGCAGTTGTGCCAGCACACTCAAAGAGGACTGACTCCAGCTGCTGCCCTTCTCACATCAGTGACAGGCAACGCGGTTTTGTGATTACTTCCACAGGCTTCTTTGACTCCTTCAGTATCTCAAAAGCTTTGTCACTAACGTTGACATCAGTTTCTCAAACACTTTGTCATGTCCTTTCCTTCGTGGAATCAGTCTTAGAAATCTGGTTCTAGCAGCTAGATCAGGCACAAATTTGCCTACAACATTCATCTCTCCAAGGAATCTTTATACCTTTTCTTGTCTATCAGGCTAGGTGTACTAACGATAACATCTACCTCCCTCATGTGATCGTTTCCTAAACCATTCTAGAAAATGAGCTGGATTAATGAAGACTTATTATTTAAATTGCTGAAGCTACCCAGGTCATTTCAACTGAACACATGAGCTCCTACCAGGATCGCTAGAACCAGAATGGATGCCTGGTGGTCCCTAAGTATCCATCATGTCCCAGTGGCAAGATTATATGCCTTAGTTCGAACCTCATAAACTAAAGCAGCTATGACTAAATTTCAAGGAGTATGCTCATGCGCTAAGCTAGTTGTATGTGACAGCACGAAGCTTTGCATAGTTTAATTTGTGGTGCTTAAAGATCATTAATTTAACTTTGGCTCAGATATTTGTACTATCCAATGCAGTCTTCTGTGAAGTTATACCCTTAGTTCGTTTTGTTTTGGTCCTGGGCTTTGTTCCATAAGCATACAGAGCCAAGAACTTTGAGCGAGTCTGATTCATTCCCTGCTTGATTTCTCACTGACCACCATGGCTTAACCTGGCTCTCTGCACCAGCTATTGCTTTTTTTTCCAGAGCTCCTGAAGGTTGTAGTTCCCCACAATGAACAGCCTGGCAGCTGATACTGTCAGCTAAGAGCAGCTGGGATGCAGAAAGTGTTCTCAGATCTTGTACTTTGAAGTCTATGGATTATACTCCTAGCAATCACCCACCTCTCAAACATGTTCCCTAATGCTGAAAGTGTTTACAAAAAAACAAACAAAAAACCACCACCACAACAACAACAACAAAAAACACCACCACCAACAACAAACTTACTGTGGACAGGCAAAAAATGCTGCCAATTTAATTGCAATAAAAGTGGTTTCAGCACTAAGGGGATTCCATCTTAAACGTGAAAATGTAACAGGTCTCAGCAAACCTGTTACCCTCAGCAGACACGTATGCTGTTAGTCAGCATACCCTTGTTTTACTAGAATTACATTTGACGTCGTAAGTTATGATTTTCAAGAGAACTTTTGGTTTTGGTTTTCTTTGAGGTCTTGCCTCTCACTTCAAATAAGAGGAGGTTGGTAACATCGTTTGCTCCGTTTCTTAGATATTATGTTACGCATTTCTCTGATTTTTCATTTCACCTTTTACTCTTTATGCTTTGATTTTTCATGTCACATAAATGACACAGTAGCCCTAAATATAGCAGAAGATTGCTCATGAGGCTCTCTCTTAAATTAATCTTATGAAAAGAATTGATTAAACTTAGTTCTTGACTAAAAATTAAATCTTCTCTTTTTCTCTTTGTTTGATTGAAGGTCAATTTTAAGCACCTTTGTCATTCTTCTACTGATTGGTAGACAAATGTTTTGGAAAACATTTTGAGAGCTAGAAATAGCATAGAAAAAGCCTTGTTCCCACAAAATGTTAAACAAATGAGTTTCAATCCTGCAAGACGCTGAAAGATCACAGCTATAGTCCGTTTCCTGAAGTTGGGATATTTCATATGTAAGAATAAGGACATGTTTAAGCATCTGAAAGTCCTCCCTTGTAGGGGGAGATAACATAGGAGAGGCACTAATCAAGGAATCCCCTGTCAAATTCAGCTCATAGCCTTCAGCCTTCTCTGGATATTTACTTCTCTGCTGCTATTTGTTGCTGCAGAAAGCCAAGCCTTTAGAATAGATCTACAGGTCAGGTAGACCGGACATACGAAATGAAGAACGCAATACTTCCTAACCCAATTCTGTCTATTTTTACCCCCTTCTTCTTAGTACACTTATGGAAGACATGCAAAATGAAAAGTGACCCAAACAAGATCTTCTTTACAGTATGACAGATTGTTGCCAGGAATTCAGTGTGAGCGATCAAACAATTTTCAGTCTTTCAAACAAATTCAGTCTTTAACACAACATATTGTGATAAGGAAAAATCGTGTCCTACACAAATATAGCACAAGATCAAAATAATATTTTCTGATTCAAGTGCCAGCATGTGGAAAAGAAAATAAAAACTTTGCTCTCAAGTCAGCCATTTAGATGGTATTTTGGCAGAGAGAGAGTCAAAAGTTCTACAGAAATAAGGAAATAAATATGTGAAACATGGAGATCAAAGTCATACTACATTTTAGGAAGACCAACTGGTATTGGCTAGTACCTTTGCAATATATTTACTTAAATATTAATTTAAATACATATGTATTCAAATAGCAATTGTTCTACATTTCTAAAGCTCTCTCTTTCACTTCCATTTGCATATTGGTCTTGCATCAATTTGAGTGGGACTAAATTGCCTCACTAATTTTCATGTCAGCTACTAATATTTTAAATGAAGCTGCCAAAAATTTATAACCGTAAGTTATCCAATAGAATTATTGTTCTGAGCTTTTCTACAAGCTGCTGACTGAGTAAACAAGTTCAAAATTCAAAAGATGTAATTTATCTAGGATTTTCTGCAGTAAGGGTCCTCTGTGATATTTTATGAAGCTGAAAATCAACACAGTGTTAAAATGACAATACAGGAACAAATTCAGATTCTCTAATTACGTTATATATTTCAAGATCTTGAAACTAATATCTGCAGCATACCAGTGTTTTAATATTAAGACTGTATAGTTCTGGCTTTGAGAAAGGAGGTACACATTTGACAAAAAAAAAAGTTTATATTTATGTTTACAAGGACCATTTAAAGGACAGTTTAGGATAAACAATGGAGACTACTGAGACAGAAACCAGAAAAATGAGCAATGCACTTTTTCAGCAAGAAGATTTGGATTGTCATGAAAATTCCTCCTGGACCAGCATTAGAATGGTTAAACTTGAACCAAAACGTTTGGCAACTGTACCCTGCTTGGAAATATTTATAGAAGGCTAATACTTAGCAGGTGGTAAAATTTTCCTTTCAAAGATCTCAAAGCATTTTACAAAACGTTAATAATCAAGCTTCATAAAAATTAATGTGTAGCTTTTCCAGATGTGTCTTCTCCCATAAGGCAGACAGTTTGAAGCCCTGCTTCTGCCCCTGCAGAATCAGCCTCTGCTCAGTTCACATGAAGCATGCTCTGTCCAGTCCAGGATGGAAAACCTTGGAAAGCTGGCAGAGTATTCAGAGACAAAAAGAGGAGCAGGGCATCCTGCCTGCTCTGTGCCTGTGTACCCAGAATTCTAATACTCTGATTGAGATACCTAACAAGCCCCCCCGAAATCTGCACTAAGACAAAGAGAACTCTCAAATCTATTCTTGCGATGTTGTTAAGTGCCATCTGCATTTCAGGTAGGAGGGAAATTCAGAAAGGCTAGAAAACTTACTTAAGGTTACACTGCCAGTAACGGATAGAGCTGGAGCAAGAATCCAAGGCTGACTCCGAGTCTTCTGCTTGCATCACTAGGCTGTCTTTTATTCAAGGGAAGTACAGTGCAAATGTTAAATGAGACACTGCAAAGATATTAGACAGCTGAACAGATTGTAAGTGCTGTGGACAATCTTGTGATTACAGCCCTTGTGAGCTTTACTTCACTGTTGGGTAAATTGGATTAAACAATTATGAATAGGTACAAGACACCTAAGTGGCCATACTATGGTAGAAACAAATATTTTTTTTTTCCATTTGAAGAAACTGTAGGATTTTCCACAGAAATTAATTAAAAATATTTAAATTCTGAAAATTTTCTTTGTAGGAATCTGTGAAAAAGATAATTGTTGTGGAGGAAGAGAAAGTTGTTACAGAAGCACAGATAAAGAAATATAAAAAGAAGAGGCTGTTTTTAACTGGACAGAGATCAATGGTGGGATGGCCTGAGGCTGAGTACCAGTACTCAGTGATTAAAATAACTCAGAGGCTGTTTAAAAAAAAAAAAAAAAAAAAGAACAGTGAGGTGGCAACATTTGCAATATGACAAAATTGTTCAGGATAATTAAAACGAGAAGACTGAAGAGCTCTACTGAGATAACTAAGCTAGGTCACTGAGCATCAGATGAAAATTGGGGTGGATATTGTATTTTGGAAGAATTGTCTGAACTGCTTGTACAGATGTCAGAGCTCAAAGTTAATAGCATGCAGTAAAAAGAAAGTTTTGAGTGAACATTGCAAATCTAGGAGTGGCATGGAAGAGTATATGGATTTATTTGCTAAATAAATCTGTGGTATGTTTATTTGGAACATTTCAGTTCTGGTTATCATATAAAAAAGAATAAACAGCAGAAAAGAAGAATTTATATAGATTTTTTTCCATGGCATTCTTCCCAGTTGCTTCTAAATTTAAAGTTAGGATCATCTAGAAAAGGTGTGAATGTGTAGCTGTAGAAGTGCACATGAAAAATAGTAAGGTTCTTGTACCCGTAATTATAATACAAAAGCAAGGAGATACTCAATCAATTGAAAAGTAAAGTGAAGATATTTAAAGAAACACTCTGTGTAGCACTGGATGCAATACTACAGTATAATCCTGAGACCAGGAGTAGAACCAGATGGAGGAAGGGATATTTGTGTCCCCAGTTAGAACATACTACGGTATGTGCAGGACTGAAGAGGAAGGATAGTGAAAATGAATGTAATTCAGGGACTGACTATTTCATCTTTGCACAAAGAGTATTTTGCTTCCTCATCTGCAGTACCTGGGACTGTCAACAGCTGCTGACATGATCCTAGATTAGGTGGCGTTATCTAGTCTACCCGTTTGAAAGTCAAAGGTGCTAATTACAGGAATCAAGATCGCGGGCATATGAACAATAGAAAAAACAACAGATCGCGTCACTGTCATATTTGGACAATCAGATGCTTCATTTTGTTTAACCAGGAAGTTTATTTTTCACAGGGGATATATAAAATTGAACATAATAATTAGTTTAGGCAATATGTTTATCCTTAGAATCAGATATTTCAGTTTATAATGAGCACTTTTATAGTTATTCTCAGCCTTAATCAGCAGGAGATGGAAAATGTATGGGCATGGAGGGGTTTCTTTATAAGCGTTGAAGAGCACATGACCTGTATATCCCTGCCATCTGCCTGTCTTTTACCCCAGAATAAATCTGCCTCAGTAAAGTACTTCATAAATGAAAGGAAATACAGCTATGGTGATTTTATTTTATAAACATCAGAACAAGTATCAGAACAAAATGATTCTGTTGTTGCACCCTGACCATGGTTATCTGAACAAACCAGAGATCAGAAATATTTGCATTTAAATGTAAATAATCATTTACGAAATGAAAGGTTATCCCACAGGAACACAGACTTCTGTCTCCATCTTTAATTGTTTTGTTCACTTGTGCCTTAATGACTGGCTTTCCCATCCTGGAGAAAAAAAAGTGCATAAGATCTTTGAAGCTCACAGTCTAGTCCTCTCGTGCTGCTGAGTTTGTCTTTTCCATTTGCGTAATAGTGTGAATGTCTACAAACTAAGGATTCTCATTAGCTGTATCTTGTCAATCGGTTTTATCTTTTGATCAGCTCAATGCAATGTGATATAGAGGACAAAAATCTGGAAAACAACTTTCACTTTTATGATGTACTTGGAGTGGAAGCAACAGTTAAACAGTAGAGCCTGTGAGAGGAAGTCAATTACACGGTTCAGTTTGAAAACCCTTTTTTAGCACATATTCCTTTCAAAAAGAGACTCACTTGTAGACAGCGCTGGGCATGTAAAATACATAACTAAGGGGACTGGTGTGGTGACCTGAGTCCTCTTAGTAATGTACACTGCAGCAGTACTTCAGGTTACACCATCACGCAGATGTGGCTGCAAGTTGTGAAACCCCAGTCACCCATGGCTGCCTCTAGCTCGGTGTAATGAGATATAAATAACCACTGGTTTCCTAATCTGGTTGTTATAGAAACCTTCCCCCCATATTATTTAAACACCTTGTTAAAAGTAGTTGCGCTGCTTTTGTGAAGCGGTTAGGTTTTGGCATAACAGGGTCACACACAGATCCACAGAGAGCAGAAAAATAGTATTGAATTTAAAACAGATCAACCAGCATTTAAAGATCTTGCATTTAAGTGGCTTGCTGTAAATCTTCAGTCCACATTTACACCTAGTATTTTTTTTTTTTAATTCTTTCTTGAAAAAGTAAAGTAAGACATGCTAGGCAGAAGAGAAAGCAGAGGCATGTTTCTGCTCAGCCATTTGCTGCTCTGTATGATGGAGCTGCATTGGGTAAGTGCACTCTACCTCTGCCAAAAGCCCAGTTAGCTATTTCCACAGCACTCCTATAGGCATAAAAGTGTCATTCTAGACCTTGTCAGGCATTACAGCTCATTTAGAAACATCTCTGTCCTCTGTTGCATATTGTGGCTCTTGCTCTAGAGACCTGAACTTGATTGAAAGTGAGTTAGTGAGAGTCCTTATTATAGAATGTTCCCAATATGAAGGCATTCTAATCTGAGAACTTGGTCTTCCATTATGCAAACAAGTCTTATATTTATATCAAGCCTTTTCTTAGTTCTGTATTTTAAAACCCAAACTTACGGTCTTTCAGACTTTAATTTCAGGTTTTTAGTACTCGTAAGCTTCCTTTGGTCCAAAAATGTGTAGCTTTATTCTTTATTCGGATCTATAAATAAAAAAAGCTTTTCTCTTAATCTCTGAGTCTGTGTCTCTCTGTCCCTGTCAGTCCTGACCAAAGGTACACCTTTGAACTTTAAAATCTTTTCTATACAATATTCCTATATCATTCTTCATGTCCCATTCTGACCTTTAACTCGTTTCTTACATTCTTCTAATACTTACTTCTTATCACTTCTTTCTCTGTTCAGCTTACCTTGCAGTCTGCATGAAGCTGCGTGAGTGTCTGTCTTGTTACACTTGGCTCCCTCCACTGGGACTTCTCTTTAATGGGCAGTTCAGGTTTCCAGAGTTTCCTAATTTCCCTTTGAGCAATCCCTTCTAAGAAATATCACCCCTTTTAACTCAGGCCTTACCACCTACCAATAGTAGGGCTTTTGGGATTTTTTTTTTTGTAAGCTACATCTTTGCCGCATTGAAAGTCTATAGATTTTAACAGGCAAGTCATTAAAAAGTCACAGAGTGAAAGCTGTAAGAGTAATATATACAATCTTAACTTAGCTATTAAAGGAGAGTGGTTTCTAAACATAAGAAGTAATGTCAGGGAGATGCTGCCTGGGGCCCTGGAAGCGCTCCAATATACAGTTCATGAGTGTTTTCAAGGTGGCAGAAGGGTGTGTGCAAGTACATTTCTACCTACAGTTCAGCTTGGATGCTTGTTGTAGTTCAGTTCAACTAGTTAACAGCATCAGAGATGTGCTGCAAGTAAGAGGCCACAGACCATGATGATTAGACAGTCAGCTGAGGTGAGGGTGTAGTAAGAACTCTCCAGCCTCTCTAAGGCCACAGTGCATTTGTTGCTCTGTACCCTTTACCTCTCTTTTTCTAAGATGGTGCCACAGTGTCTTTTATATGACAGTGATTAGAAACTGAGGCTCACCTGCTCTGACTAAATCAGGTTCAGCAAGGAGTGCAGCTGCTTTAACCATCATCTCACAGGCCAGAGGGAGGATGTCCCATTTGGCTTCAGATGTTTTCCCAGAGATCTGGCTGAGTTGCTGGGGGTTCAGGAGATGCAATTCACAATTCTACCGTCTCTTGTGGGTTGGCAATCTGTTAGCTTGGCTTTTGCAGTTTGAACTGATAGACACTACCAACCTGGTACATATTCAAGAAACCATTGGTCAAAACTACTGTTAGGACACTACAGCTCTAAACTGACACAAAACTATAAAATTTGTGAACAGAGGACTCCGGACAGGCTGCCATTTCTGTGTCAAATATATTCCTTTGTCAGATGCCAGCTTAGCAAATACATTCTGCAAATTAAGAATGTGTTCTCTATGGATTATGAATGATCAGCAGCAGGAGTTTTGAATTTGGGATGCAGTTAATGGGTCTCATTGTGATTCTGGAAGTCCAACGATTCATAAAGACATCCAAGTTTAGGCTCCCAAGGCTATATGCTGTAGTCAAAAAGCAGTGAAGGCTAACATTTGTCTATAAAGGCTGGGTGACTCAGTCTATAAAAGGAGCAGACCAATACAACTGAGAATTACCATTTCTGAAAAAATTTCCTTCTGTAACTACATTACAGGTCACTTTATTGGGAGATCCTGTTTACACAGAAATAAAGCCATATCATTTTAAATTTCATATCAGGCTATTTAATTTCACAGTGAGCAAAGACAAAATTTGAAATATGCATAGAATAAGTTGTTTGTATCAATGGTAATAGCAAAATACTGAAACCAATAAAGCCCCCCAAATAAACCCTTGTGGGTGAAACCCTGTGCTTAAAAATCCAATTGCTTTTTGATGAGCATGTGAAAAATGTTGTTTTTTCCTCCAGCCCAAATACTGTCAAAAAGATATTCATATATATATGCTCTCTGGCTGTTTGGTAGGAAGATTGCTACAAGCCTTGCTTATCAAGATGTTTGTGATGTATGTGTAATGACATCACCTCAAAATCTATTCCTGGCAGTAATGGAAATTTGTAGAAAGTGTGGAAGTTTATATTGTTTTTATTTTTCTCATTTATCTACTAAACTTGGGGATTTTCTTGTCTAGCATTCTTGGTGATGTTTTATGTGCATGCTACCACTGAAAAAATAGTGATGAATATCTCTAATGTGCAGAGTGAGGAAAGTGTAAGTAATATTTACAGTAGCTTTACAATATTGGAAGACTTGCAGGTTATTTCTTTATGATTAACCTACTTAATATCCAAGAGTTAAATCAGAAGAGGGAAGTAAAGGAGAATCACACCAGAGATGAAACAATGGGAAAGATATCAGATATTGTGGAAGAAATAACAGAGTGAGGAAGAAAAAACACATGCTTGACTTCATCCAGGCTCAGAGTGTATATTCCTTCCAAGGCTAACGCTTGAAAATCAAAGAGAATGCTTAAAATTCACACATTATCATCCCAGGAATAAGAATTAGGTTATCAACAAACAGACGTTGATATCCACATTTTGTATTGTTAATTCAGAGGTGGGTGGAAGGTGCATCGCCTGGAGATAAAGTGGTAGAGATAAAGCCCTGTCAAGGAGATGTACATCTGTGGACATTGGTGTGAATGCACTTCCCCAATATCTTTTATCTGTCAGGGAAATGAATTAGCAATGCTGTGTTTAATGGCAAGATTGCTGAGGGAACTGTTATGGTGGCAAATTAATTTAGGGATGACATTTTTGACTTGGGAACCTAGACCCCTTCTGGTACAATGATTTGATTACGTGGTTTCACCTGGATGGAGATGCAGAGAGCAGTACCTAACAGTTCAGACCAAAGAGACAAAACAGGCTGTAGGGCATCATTTCCCTATGATACATGGCCATGGGAAATTAAATCCTGTTTAAATTCATGTACTTAAAACACTGCGAATATTTCAATAGCAACTGATTCAAACTCTAAAACAACTCATAATTTCTTTTGAAAATTAAATTGCAATCTAGGCAACAGACTTATTTATACAGTTACAAATTATATTGAGATATAAAAATTTCAGATGTAAAACAATAATCATTTTTATTATTATTAAAATGACATCACTGTACCATAAACTCTCATAAAGGCAGCACTGTTTGATTTACAAAAAAACAGTATGCATTTTCCTATACTCCAACTAATGAGTATTTGAAACAAAAAGGAAGATTTCAATGAAAGCAGTCCTATTAAAATAGAAGTTTCATTTTTTACCTTTGGAGTGTGTAACTATTTTTTTTTTTAATTTATTTATTTTTATTACTATACTCCTTTCAGCAGCTTATACATATACAGTGTTATTCTGACCTTTGTGAACCAGGGCTTGTCTGAATATTGCTCTTGTTAGGAGTCAGGAGAAGTTCGTCAATCCATCAGAAAAGGGAGATTTCTTCTCCAAGGATTCTCAATCAGGACCTGAGCTTGGGGACTCAGATTTGCGGATCACAGGTTTAGCCTGAAAGGAAAAGGTTATAATAAAGGAGTGCCTAAAACCTTTGTTAGGACTTTTATTGAGTAAATGGAGGCTTTATTGAGGTCAGGTCTCATTCACATAGTGACCGGCCTAGCTATATGGCTCCTTAACTTAATCTCTCATTCTTACCACCAGGAGATCAAGTTTAGTCCTGTCTCTGAATTAGCAGACCCATGCTGGCCTGTTCAGTTCATGTCTCTTATCTTTGAGAAAGAGATGAAGAAAGAGAAGGACTGAACCTTCATTCTTATATTCTTTTTTTCCCTCCACTAAGCACATGAATCCCTCTGGAAGGGCAGCAACTGCTGCAGTGTTGACAGTTATTGCCTGTATACATTTGGAAATTGTAGCCTGCTCTATGAAGATTACTATAATCGTGAAAGTGTTAGATAGAAAATACACCTAAATATTTTAGGTCGATTATTGACTACAGTTAACAAGTATGTGGGGTTAGGGAAACAGCAAGGTTTGGACTGCCCCCTGCACACTCTTGTTGCCCTGTAGATACGGACACCAATATTGCCATATTTTCCCCTAAGCTGGCTGATAATTTTGGGCCTGGATCATACACTGTACCTTTCAAATGTGGAGCATCCTGAATCTGCTATCTGCTGAGTGTCACTGGAGCATCACTAGAAGCATCCTGGCAATTAGTACCCATAGTTACCCTAATTGCCTTTAGGAGGTATGGATTAATTTACCTCCTTGTCCTTCCTTACATCGCTTTATTGGGCCATGCATTCCAGTGAGAAGCTACAAGACTATCACATTTTTCAACATAGAGAGATGAGTAGTTTAAAGTCTATGGAACAAGCAGTTCACTATTTTTTTTCTGCCTAAACAATTATTTATACTGCATAAAGTGGCAGTTATATACTACTTCTGAGCATAGTTATCCATGTTCACTTGTCAGTGATGCAAGGGGCAGTTGGTGATGAATTTGACTATGAAAGAACCATAAAAACATTTTCATTAACAACAAGATTACCCCAGACTTCTTATGGAAATTTCACTTTTCCTTTCTGGAAATCATTTCTTCCATTAAACTGAATGTGCTTGAAATTGTATAGTGTATTACTGACTATTTAAGCTAAATATTGGGTGCAATGCAAATTTGTTTTGTAAGTTGGAGTTTACTGTTTGAAGATGAGGCAGTTCTACCTCATGTGAATAATGGTTTTGTTCATAACTGAGCTATTGTTGGTAGTGTCCCAAAGCACCAAATTATGAAGCAGGAGAGCATGTAGGAGTTTAATTTGAAAGTTTATGAGGGGGTACAAAACCAGCTCATCTGTTAGGAGCATATAGATGAAAGAGAAAACTGCTGGATCTAATAATAATCTTCAAGAGTAAGATGTTTGGTGACTGTAATAGTTGGGAAATTACAGGAATCTCTCTAGGTTTCCATGAAACATAAACTTCTTTGGAGAAGTAAAATGTTTCTGTTTGTACTGTATAGTCTGCAGAAAGGATATTGCAGTTACAATTAATAGGCAGCCTTTTAGAGGGAACAAGAGAGTAAGAGGTTAAATTTTTTTTTTCAGCTACTTATGATTATTTCTAGACTTACTAGCTTTTCTAGACTTCTAGACTTACTAGAAATTAGTTACAGAATGTCAAAAGAACAATCCTATGCCTTAGGAGCTTAGGCAGGTAAGGATATTTTATATAAATAAATGCATTTGTCAAAAATTACTAACCATGCTGAATGTACTAGATTTTGGTCAGCTTTAGTTATGTTATAGTTGAAATTCATTTTTTCTTCAAGTCTCCTGTCTCACAGGTGGGAAAGTGGCCTCTCATATATGGCCTTAGCTGTCTGGTCTGTATTTACCATTGCAGAAGCTGAGTGTTTGGTTGCAAAGCTTGGTGTAAAGGTAGTATGCTATGGCATTACGATGGCTTCCAAATGTGCTCGAGTCATCTTGAAATATTCTGCATTTGTTGTTTTCTTAAAATGAGGCTATATTATTCTTTTTTTTTCATAATTAGTGTGTGAACAAATCTTTAGGGAGATGGTAGGTGTCCCATATGTCCTAAGCCTTTCCTCTGGCAGGACAGGTCTGGTGGTCTCCATCGGTCACAGACTGTCCCTCCAGCAGGGTGTACAGATGTATGAAGGAGCCCCTTCTCCACCCATTGGTGGAAGGGTAGATGAGTTGTCATCTCCCGTGTGCTCTCCCTTTCTTCTCCATGTGTTTGAACACAGACCTGTAGTGCTAGTAAGCCCTGGTTTCTGATCCCTTCTGATTCCTGTTCAGTTCAGCTGAGACAAAGAGGTGCTTAACACATCAGATAAACACAGACTTTCTGTAAATGCTGCAGCCTGTGATGTGTGTTTGAACTTTTAGTCCCCCCTGTAACAATGATGTGGAATGTTATTCTTGAAAGGTTTTGTACAGTTTATCTCCATGTTATTTTGCGGCTGTATATCACATTTCTATGTGTTATGATTTTTCCAGATGAGATGAAGAGGTTTTAAACAGGATGAAAGTGTCAAACATTCAAACGCTGAAGTTTGGGAAGCATCAAGGCTCCATCTGCCCCTAACCTCAGGCTGGCAGTGTCTCATTGCAATACAAGCACTCTTCTAAATATAGAGATAGATAATTGCTTCCTGTATTTTCAAAAACTTCAACATTGGGGAATTCACTCTTGTTGCTTTACAGCTCCATCCAGCTGGCAGCACCTTCACTTGAACCACAACAGCAGCAGGTAATTGTAACAGAACACTCCCTGTCAAAACAAGCGAGATTTACTACGCCAGTGGATAATGAAATGGAACAGCTCATGCAAGCAATAAAGAAAAAGCACTGCCGGAAAGATGGAAAGGCATATTCAAACCTTTAAAGACTATAAAAACAATACAGTAAAAGAGTAAGCTGTTGAGTGTATCACTGCTCAGCGTCTCAGGACTAAAGGAGAACTGCATTCACAGACGGTGTCTATAGACTTGCTTTGCGTCTAGGGAATGCTTGCTGAGCAGCAGTGATGATCATTCCCAGCATCATTAGCACCTCCCATATCAAATCTCATATCAGGAACTCCTTGATGCCAGTGTGCTAGCAGTTTATGATACCAGCCCATGCCAAACAATTCAGAAAATAATGTGAGAAACAATTATGAAATATATCATCTGTAGTCTTCCTAAATCATAACACTTAAAAGAGAGTTTTTGCTGTTGCCTTTGACGTTAGTGTTTTTCAATGTCTGTGTGTGATTTGTCTCTTTTACTCTCTTTGGGCAGTATATACAAATGCCTACCTTCTTTGGAACACCTCTAATTTGTTGGGTGTAGTAATGTGTGTAGGAGCTCCATCAGCTGATAATGCCTTATGTGCAGAAGTCTGTCCTAGAAGAGTTTGTTTCTTATTTTACAGAAACCGCTCATTTTTCACTTGTGCTCTTGTACGTGGAAGAGTAATTAAGGAGCACCCATTGATCTGTTGTACAATAACCATTATTTTATATATAATATGTGGATGCTTTTGTAATACTTCATGCTTCACGTAATTATCCAGCCCTGCCTAAACAGTACACCGAAGTAAGTCAGTGCTATTGCAGCACTACACTGGAAGGATGTTCAAGCCAGGTTTAAATTAACTCTCATAGCAGTTGTTTGCAGCCCAGTGGTAGCAGCTCCAAGTTCAGCCTGGGCTGCCAAACCCACCCAAGAAGCAATTAGCACAAAGCAAGGTCTGCACTGCTGCACTTACAGTAGCTCTTGCACCACAGACAGCAGCGTGCGTATACCTTGATCTTTCCAGTCCTTCCTCCTACGGTGGTTTAGTCACCTAATTCAGAGCCCATCTATTAGCAGCTATCTTTCTTTCCAGGAGCATATTTCTTGTGTGTTTATGTACATTTCTTTTTTTCAAGGAACGTAAAAAGGCTAAGTTCTTGGATGTTCCAGAAATACTGCAGATAAAGTACAAGGGCATACACACATGAGTAGCAAGGACTATCCTTTCATTTCATTACTCGGTATCTTTTCCCTCTGGTAACTGCAGTGTTTTTTTCAAACTGTGCTGTGTCAAGGACCATACAGTGGCAATAGACACATCCTTAGGATAACAGCAGGAACAAATTACTGTAACATTGCAAAAGGGAAGAGGTGAAGGCAGCCTAGTTCCTTACCCTCAGAGCTTTTCTCTCCCTGCTCCCTCTGGAATTTCTATTTTTACCTCTACCCCCAGGACTGTGAAGCAAAACTAAAGGCTGTAGCTCTCTTGTAGTTGCACAATAACACTTCCAATTAGGTGCTCTTATGGACCAAAGTTTTATCTAAGATCTGGTGTCAGGAACATTTATATTATTTGCTATGTAGTGACAGCATTTTTTAATATTAAGTGCTTTTTCTATATCGTCTCATTCAAAGGATAGAAAGTACCAAATGCTGCAAGAAAAGGGAGAAATCTTGTTTTCTGTGGGCAACAAGCTAACTTTTAGGGCCATGAAGTTGATCAGAGGGCTGGAGCACCTCTCCTGTGAAGAAAGGCTGAGAGAGCTGGGGCTGTTCAGCCTAAAGAAGAGAAGGCTCCGAGGTGACCTCATTGCAGCTTTTCAGTACTTTAAGGGGGCTTATAAAAAAGATGGAGAGTGACTGTCTCCACTATCTGTCCAGTCAGATAATGACAGGACAAAGGGGAATGGTTTTAAACTAAAAGAAGGGAGATTTAGATTAGAGGTTAGGAGGAAATTCTTCCCTGTGAGGGTGGTGAGGCACTGGCACAGGCTGCCCAGAGAAGCTGTGGGTGCCCCATCCCTGGAGGTGCTCAAGGCCAGGCTGGATGGGGCTTTGGGCAGCCTGGTCTGGTGGGAGGTGCCCCCCATGGCAGGGGGGTGGAACCAGGTGGTCTTTAAGGTCCCTTCCCATCTGAGCCATTCTATGATTTTATTTGAAAGTTTGTGCTATATGTATACTTTCATGTGTTTAGCTCAGGCAGCCTGCATTTATTACAGAAGCAGTGTCACCTCTAAAATCTTTGGGGTTTTGCCTTTGAGAGAAGATAAGATTACCATACTATTCCTTAGGTGTTCTGTTTCCTTAACTGAAGGAAAGCTTTGAGTGTATTAATTGCCCACAGAAGTATTTATATACATTTTTATTTTTGACAGCTCTAATGTTTATAATATTTACATATGACTAATTGCACTTTGACAATGTGTATATAATGGGATATGAGTTATAGTCAATAATATTTTACTATTTGAAGCACGTTTCACAAAAATAATTGCTTTCCGTATTTTGTGTGGGTCTAAGTGAACAATCTCAATGCAGAGGGCAAAGTCAGACAAAGGGTGTCTGGAAGACACCACTGGAGAAAATCATGTGTATTCTCCTTGGATGAGAGCAGATAGGAAGTATTTCTGCTGTTTATACTCTTCAATTCATAGCCCCGCTCCCTTTCTTCATGCTAGCTCTTGTTGCTCCTTCTCTCCCGCTGGCATCACTCTTACATAGTTCTGTTGCATGTGGTAAGAAAGATGATATATACATTTATGTAGATATATACAAGCTATAAATTGGACAGAGGGTACCTTTACATGCCATCACTCAGAATTTTTTGTCTGTTCCTCGTAGCAGTTTTCAGATGAGACTAGAATATAGTTTAAAGGCATCATCCTTTTTCTTTCTTCTTCTTTTATTTTTCTCTGCAGCACTTCATATAATTCAATAACACTAAGAGTTTGTTTTATTTAGTGTCAAAAACTGCCATATTTTAAAATGAATCTAACTTAGACTTTGAGGAATCTTAAATGGCAACTCTCTGGAGTGGAAGCACATGATTGACAATGTTTGCAGAGCTTGTGGCTGGTAGCTGTGTGCCCTCAGCATTCACAGATTAAATGCCTACATGGCCTTTTGGTTGCTGTTGCATTACTCGATGTGAAATGTGGTGAAAAAACCTGCCAGAACCATGCAGAACAAAGGCTGCTAGAAAAACACCACTTTCTTGTCGTGTGACTTGTGTCTTTACTTAAAGATACTTTCACAAGGCTTTTAATGAGAAGAAAGTACAATTATTACATGAACCCAGTCATCTGTTAGGCTGGCACTGCAGACAGTCAAAAATTAATATAATTTAGATAAGGGGCGTAAATGCCTGGCAACAGTGAGTTTAGAGTGACAGAGTACATTAATTTGCCCGCAGACTTTTCCATACAAGCTCATTGTATATCATATCTAAGACTGACACTGTGTAAATTTTCTCATGATTGGAATAGTCAATATTCTCATGTTCAAATTAAGAATTTCTTTCCTAAATAAAGGAGAAAAGGAAACCTGGTAGTGCACAGGAGCCTGTCAAAAAAACTGTTTGTAAAGTATTTCGTATTCAGGAAAAGAATTTCAAAAATCTGTCCTGTCTTCTGCATTTCTAAAGCAACCAGCTCATCATTGAGCAGTGACAATGTGGGGAAGAAAGACAACGGTCACAGTGAGCAGACACAGACCCTTGCTGCACAGCATTTCCACGTAGTGCTTTGTTTTTCTTGCCTACTTCATACACCTCAAGTGAAGCAATGAAGTTTAGACCCTTCTCAGATCTGCATCCTAGTACATCTTTTTTGTGTGTGCTGAAGAGCACCAGGCACTGCAGGCATTTTCTGTTCAAGATGCAAGTCAGAAACCATAGGTTTGTGGAGGTTTGCACTACCTTCAACAAGGCACAAAGAACTGATCTTTTGGAATGAGTCTACATTCAAGAATGTACTTTTCCACTTGAACTGATAAGCAAATATCATGATGCACCCTCTAGGTTCACAGGCAAGACATGACGAATTCTTTCAGACAGGAAAAAATTAAAAGAAATAAAAAAGAAGAAATAATTAAACCTAAAAGTTGAAAAGAACACTAAGAGATATATGTGACTAAATGTTGAGGTCTATTACAGAATCAGTGATCTGACACAGATCACTCCCTTTTCTGAAAACAGAATTACCGTTTCTTCTCTAGTTTCACCCACAGGATTTAGGAGTAGGAATCTTCTCTATTCAAATTAGCCACTGAAGATAGAGAAATCCAGCTGTTTGTTTAAATAACCGAAACAATAATACATGTGGGATATGGAGTAATACACTGGCAGAGGTGAGTGCAAGCCATACTTTTATTTCCTTGCATGTGGTAAAGATTACATATCCATTTGTTCTTCATTATTTCTGATGCTGGAATAACCACTTAAGTCTCCTGCCATTAATTTTGCTCTGTAATTAGGTAACTATCTCCTTGTCATTTATATAAGTGCTAGCGCCTTCACATGAACTTACAAATGTATTGGTTGCTTTTTTGGAGGAAGAAAAACCCTCTCAACTTTGACTGAATATGAGCAAAGCACCAAATTGAACTTACGAGCAAAGCACCAAATCCACTATAAATATCAAAGCAAATTCCTGATTTTCAATTCAGACAAAGTGTTTGGAAATACATTTTGGCATTGTTCACCTAAGTCAAGGTAGTATTTTTATGAAAATATCTTAGCTGTAGATATGAAAAAGATACTTCTGCAAATCACTAGGTTGGCAGCAATGACATGAAGGTGAAGGGAAATGAAGTACTGTTTGATGATGGGAAATTAAAAAACAAAAAATAAAAGTGTACAGGTTGTAGCTTCAACTCATGCCACACACAAAGCTGGACTGACATAGTTGGCTGCTGTTTTTGGAAAGGCGGAGGGCAAACATGTTTTCAGTTCCAGCAGCAATTTCAGTCAGTTTGGCAGAACAGTGTGTCTGTATCAAGTCACCGTAGGGAAATGCTCTTTTATTTTAAAGATTTCACAAGTGCTGAGCACGACCGAGCAGTTAACGTAGGCTGTACAAGGAAACTACAGGGTGGATTCTGTATTCTACTCAATGCTTTCTAAAATGAATGCTAAAACATTTTTTGCTCTGTGTTGTGCTGGTACTTAGCAAGTTGTCCCCATTAGTAAAATGACGTCAAGTCCACTGCTGACAGCTATTGCCAAGAAGCTGATCAGATGGTATGAATGAACAAGAAAGGAATTTGGCCTTCTTACAATCTGAATAGAAAGAAGGGGGGCCAGGGAGCTGTGTATTTGTTGAGATGTGAAAACCCAAGTTGCTGAAGCCGGAAGCTGTATCAGCAATGTACTTAATTCGTCTACTCTCAAGTATTCTATTTTCTCCGTTTGTGAGTATGCTGTAGCCTGCCATTATTCTCAATGAGCGTGCTTGGTTGGGCTGTCTTCTACTTCACTGCTGTCACAGGCCATTTCCAGGGAGGAGAGGCATGGTGTTTTTCCTCAGGTTAATCAGAGGGCAGATCTGTTGATTGAACCTGGGCTCCCATGGGCAGTGCCAAGAGGCTTTTGGGTGCTGTGGGAGACTACGATGTCCCAGGTGTGGGGTCTGCGAATCTCTACTAATACCAGAGAAACTGAGTGCTGAGCACTGCAGAACCAGGTGGCAGTTTTGTAGTGTCTGTAAGCAGGACATACCTGGAACACAGGGAGACTAGAGGACTCCCCTATATGCTTATAAAGCAAACTAATATCTTGGTTAGTAGCATTAAATGCAAAGTTAAAAAGCACTCTGGGTATTTACTATCCAATAAAAAGAAGTAGAAATTACAAGGCAAAGAATAAAATGGTCAGGAGTTATACACATTTAGATATAAGAAATGCTTTAGTGAACAATGCAGCTAAGCAATTAACAACACTCCCACACCCTATTATAAAAATATGTGCTACAGTTAAAATACATGCTTTTTGGAATTTGAAGCAGGGCTCATTAAAGCAGAAGATGTTGAGCTAAGAATTGGCGGTGCTAAAAAACAACACCATAAATACTGTAAATCCCTACTGATAGAAACAAGACATTGATCCAGTACATAGTGAGTGTAAGGGATTTGCTATCTCGTAGCTCTGTGTCTCATTCTGTCACGTCTCACCTTCTCCTGGTGAGCTTCTGTATCTGACCTCTGTTTATTTCATGTGTTTCTTGCTACGGAATGGTTGTTTCCCCAGACTGTTACAAATCCCTTTCACCTACTTCATACCATTTTATAACCCATACCCTAATCTCTCCCATGTTCATTCCTAAAGAGCAGAAATGAAGATCCTCATTCCTGAAGTGCAACACTTGTATGGACCACTCCACATGTGATCTCTGAGAGGCAGTGAACGCAATTCTGATTCTTGCCAGGATTTTGGCACTTTTCAGTAGACTTATTCCAAACCTTAGATTGACTTTGAAGATGCTTTTAAGGATCACAAACTATTGAATAATATTTTATATAAGGAAAACCTGATTATGTTCTATAAATATTAATCTCAGAGTATAATTGCTCTACTACTTTATTACAATAACCCTGCTGCTGTTGCAGCATCTTAAACAAGTGCTAGATGATTTAGTTTGTTCTAATGTTCTTCATAGCAACAATCTTCAGTCTTGAAACAAGATTGCAATTTGCTGACTTAAGAAGCATCACCTAATCAAGTGAGATTGCACTAAATATTTCATTTTGGGAACATGTTAAGTCTTTTCTACTCTCACTGTTTAACTGGCATTAATAAAATGCTCTCAACCCTACTCACACAGAAGGCATTGCATATTTGAGGCACATGATAAAGGTTTGGTTTGGAAGTGCTATCTCTGAGAAACTACCCAGTGTGGAAGCGGTTCCTCAGGATGTAATCTGTTAATACAAGTTTTGATGGAGTAATGTTTTGTATTTTTTTCACTGGCTGCATATGTGATGAGCTGGAAGTCTTTGGGGAAGGGAACTGAGAGGACTTGATTCTATTTAGAGCTAATTCTGCCACAAAATGGTCTGGAACAGCATAATGGAACTTTTCTTTGGTGAAAGTACCATGGTATCATTCCTTGACATGGAACACCTGCCCAGATGTATTACGTGTTCTGCCTCTTCTGTCCATTCAAGGAGGAGCTACATGCAAGACACGAAGAGAAGATATTAAATTGGGTGAATAAGGCCACTTTTTTTTTTTTTTTTTTTTTTTCTGGAGTAAAATAATTAATTTGAAGCCGGTATTTGCTTTCTCCAGTCAAAATGGAGCAGTGGTGAAATACATGCCAAGAGACGTGTTTCCCAAAACATCTCATTCAGTTTAGCATCTCATTAGATGCAGTCAAATATTTTCATAACTCATGTCTGTGCTGTTAATGATCTTTTCACACACAGCTGAAGTGAGAAATGAACTTACACATAAAGTGAAAGTGACATTTGACTTTTAAATAAATGCTCTTATAAACATTCATGTACCATTCTTTACCCTTCTATACTGTTATAGTCTCTACAGGCAAGCCCATCTGAAAGCTAAAGACATTATTTGGAAAGGATAAGTGAAACTGGCCTTGTGGAAGTGACTCAGAATGAGTTGGCTTGTTGGCATAGTGGAGTATCAGAGGCCTTCAATCTGTCTTTCTGCTGGGGCTTTTCATTATCTTTCCCATTTCTCTCCCTTCGTATTCATCATGCTGTATATGCCTCCTTTTCCCATCAAATTGAAATTGCTCTAAATAACACGGAGCTCTTCCCTCATAAGACATTACGTAACTTTAACATGTCTCTGAAAAGTGATAGTTGCTGTTAGAGGGCTCACCTCACATTCCTATGCATGTGGACAACCACTGGAGCACCCTACCTGCAAGGTGAATTTTGACCCAGATTGAGAGCAAATACAATCTAACCAAACGGCAGGTAAATACCATAAAACCATGTGCATAAGAATTGAAGTTGTTAACACTGTGTTCTCTTTTTAATTTTTTAGCTTCAAATTTCTTGGGATGATGTGTCTTTATAGGTCTTCACACAATACCTGGACTGATGGAGCCTTGATGATGAGAATAGCTTGGTGTGTGGCACATAGCAAAGAAAAGCAATCAGCACAAACGTGTGCTAACTAAGTGAGAGTTGCACAAATAATCACAGGAAGTGAAAATGCTGTGGATGGGCTTAGGTGTATGTGACAAAGATCATAGTCAATGTAATTTCTTTCTTCCTTTCCAGGCTTGTTAGTATTTGTTTACCAGAATCCTTTTTTTTTTTCTTTTTTTTTTCTTTTTTCTTTTTTCTTTTTTTTTTCTTTTCTTTTTTTTTTTTTTCTTTCTTTAATTTTCCTTATGGAATGGTTTGAATATCCCTTTATTAATCATTTTAAACACTAGATTCTTATTTGGGGTATGGTCTATGCTCCAAAGATGGATATCAATGGAGGGCAGAACAGCAATATACAGCCTATCTGTAAGTTAACAAGATGTACTGGTTCGGCTGTAGCAGTTCCAAGCCCAGCCCAGTGGCTGGTTGAGTTGTCCCTGGTCTTTTAATTTCAATGGACAGTATTTAATCAAATTATTTTAACTATGAGAACTTTAAGAAGAAACTTAACAATTAGTTACCACTGGCTTTACAGCACATTGCTGTTAAAAGTAGGTAATTTTAGCTCTATGATGGCAACCTGAGGGTGATGTGGGAAGAGAGATTGCTTTCTTAGGATTTTTCTTAGGATACTTAAAAAAAATGTATAATCAGTGTAACAAGTAGGTGCAACTGCGGTAACACACATGTATATTACAAAACACCTAGTAAATTAATGTATTTGAAAGTAGTTGCATTGTTCTTTTGCTCAGGAAATCTAAAATGTCAAGTAGTGGATAAATACTCATTTTCTTTTAAAAGCAGTTTGTCATTTTCTCTTGGAATGAACGATTTCCTCAAATTCAAGCACGTTTCACTGCTGCAGTTAAAAGCTGAGTGAACAAAATTGCATTTTTCAACTAATAAATTCTCTAAAAAGGAAATCTCATTAGTTTAATGAATACAATGAATGGTTGTTTGTTATACACAATTAACCTCCATTAATTGGAGTGGTGTGCTCACAGAAGAGGGATTGTTTATTAGACAGAATGATTTTTGTAGAGAGAAGAGGACATTTCAGATAACTTGCCAAAATAACTTCATCTCTGGCTGATGGCATTAAGCTACTGTGCGTGGTACAAATGAAAGCTGTCTGCAGGGTTAGAGAAGGGCTTCATGGCACTGAATGACCAAGTAGTAAAAAAAAAACAACACAGGTGAAATTCAGTGCTGATGGATAGAGAACAGTACATATGGAGACTTTCTCCCAGTATTACATGCACGATGATGGGGTCTGACCTGGCTATTGCTGCTAGAGAAAGAGCTTGGGCTACAACAGACAGTTTTATAAAAACAGCCGTGTTCAGCAGCCCACAAAAAGTCAAAAAAGTCTGCCTGGAATTGCTGGCAGAGGCGTAAAGAACAAAACAGAGATCACTGTTGCGCTATGGTGTAAGTCCTCAGCTCAGCTGTCCGCTGAATACCAACCATTGCTGTGTTCTCCACAGCTTAGAAAGCACGTCTGCACCCTGGGTGCTGGTGGGACTCAGAGTCCCTCAGCATCTTGGCTGCTGTCAAATGCGTGCCAGTGGCCCGGACACCAGATTTTGGTCATGTGCGTGGACTCAGCTAACAGGATTGTGCACAGGTCCAGGTGGACCTGCAGGCAGTGGTTTCACTTCTAGATACCAGGCAGCCCTTCTGTGCTGTGCGGGTGAGGAGCCCTGGCACAGGCTGCCCAGAGAGCTGTGGGGTCTCCTCCTTGGGGATCTCCAAAAGCCGCCTGGGCACGGCCCTGGGCAGCCTGCTCTGGGTGGCCCTGCTCGGGCAGGGCTTGGGGTAGGTGGCCTCCAGGGGTCCCTGCCAACCTCAGCCATCCTGTGATGCTGTAATTACATGATTCCTTACTGCACGCACTTTGTGCTTACAGTCCCAGTTACATGCATGTAAACAGGCATTCCTATGAAATGCAAATCAGACACAAATCAGCATAGACATTTCTGTATGAGCCTGAGGACAATCCAGTGCAGCAATTTGCAGAGCTGGGGACTGCTGCTCCCTGCTGTGGAGGCGCTGACCTCAAAGATGCTGGGGGCAGCTTGAAGGCCAGCCTGTTGCCAGTCCTGGCCCAGGCCTAGAATTTTGCAGAGTCTGTGCTGCCCATCGGGGAGGTGTTTTTCAGAGTTTGGGATGTTACTGCACAAAGATAAGGGGGAAGCTGGGTGTCACAGTTTTATCAAGAGCAGTGCCAGGGAGATGTCTAATCTCACCATCTATTTATGTCCTCAGGGAAAAAAAAAGTTGCTGGCTCTGTCTCCCTCTGTTGAATTTAGCAGCCTTTGGGGACAATTGCTCAGTCATAGAAAGATGAGTTTCAGTGACTGGAGCCCTGATACCGCAAGCTTTCCTGCTTCTGCAAGCACTGAAGTCTGATATATATTCAGTGGAATGGAGAAGACACTAATTAACATGTATTTTGCTATTGATTTTCCTTTTTCCCATGCTTCTGGACCATTTTACAATCAGCTTTATAATTTTATTGGTAGATCTGCATGGTTTCTTTCTCCCATGTTAATTTTTCCTTGTTTGTGAGATGAACTTGATGTTGCTACTATCTCTGATGTTTACTATCATCACGAGTATAAGGAAAGCATCATTATCTTTTCCAAACTTGCACTATCAGTTACTCTTGCAGGTAATTCTTAGGCATTCTGTATCGTTGCTGCTGCCTATAGCAAAGCCAATAAAACGCTAATGAAAAATGGGCCAATTCTAAAGTGCTTCAATCAATATGCAATACTTCTTACATGCTAACCTTTACCATATGGATTTAATATCACATCTAATTTACACCTAATATAACAAGTCACTGTCTCTAGGGTCATTATTATTATTTTTTTTTTTGTAGGATGGAGCATTTTCCATTTCAGGTGTTGCTGTACATTGTATGTTGCTCAAGGAACCATTCTATGGCTTCAGCAAGTTTCACACACCCAACTATCTGACTTCAGCACAAAAAGTTATTCACTGCTACTATCTTACAGCGAAGGGCAGAACTGGATCCATTCTTCCAAAGTCTCCTTGCAGTTGTGGTGGTTTAAACCTGGGTTAAAAGTGGTCTACTTAGAAGAACTTTGAGTTTACCAGAGCAACCAGCGTGAACACCTGCCACACCATCTCTAGAATTCTTGGTAACATTTTAACCAAGCTCTCATACCTTTCTGGCTGTGGTCATCAGATATAGTTTGCAATTTTGACAGCTAGAAGTGGGTATCTTGCTCTCCTGGTTTATAAACCTGTTAAAACCTATTAATCTCAGTTGGATCACACATGAGGTCACTCCAGGGTAAGCCTGGACTGCTGGCATTACGGCTAGCTTGTGGGTGTAGATACTGCAGAAATGTTCTCCTGGAGCTTACTACATAGGGAGCATATCCCATGGCTGCTTTTGTGGAAAGACTGGTGCTGCTACATCACGCAGTGTGCTTACAACCAACGCGTCCTATTTTAGATCATGGATATTTTTAAACAGATATTCTTAATTTTTCTTCTTTAATGTTTTTATTTGTCTTTCTAGTTTATAATACTTCAAACGTTGGCTTCATTAAAAGCATATGTAATGATTTTATTCTATTTGATTAGTATACATTTAACACCAAGCCAGCCGAGCTCTGGTAGCAGCGGAAGAATACTTCAAAATGATGACAACAGGTGCATCACAAGATGTATTGCTCCTGGCTGTGCCAGGACCCTATTGCCCATGTGGAGAATATTCCCAGGCCCCAGCAAAGGGCATACCACAAGTCCAGGATATCTGTATTTTTCCAGAACAGTTTTTCCCACCCACAAATCCACGTGTATTTATGTGGTACCAACAAAGGAGCATGTCTCTGTCTTCTCTGGACTTTGGCCTCAAACACTGTGCACGTGCCATGTGCAGGCAGAAAACCTAGAAGCAAATGAGAAGGTTGGTTTGACGCCTGCTGTTAGCATATCTTTGTGTCAAGACAGAGTACTTGGGTTATAGCCTGTGGGGGCTGGGGGCTGTGGCAGGTTGAGGGCCTTGCTGGGGTACCCTTGCAGGACTGGAGCAGGCCAAAAGCATAACATTTAGCATACGTGTACTCTGAAGGGTCAGTCCCCACCAGCTGTGCTCAGACTTCCCTGCCTAGAGAACTAACATTGTCCATAGCAAAGACTTGATGCAAAGCAGTGTGTGCTCAGTGGGAAACTGGGACTTCAGGACCCTGGCTGAAGATGGAGAGTGCTCCACCCGGAAAGCATAGAAGTCTCAGCGAGTCATGTGTGGGCACCTCGTGCATCCTTACAGGTCTCCTGACTGAGACCAGGCTGCACCCAGTGAAAAAGCTGGAACAAGCTTTGTCTCACACGTGCTACAGTTGTGGATTTCCTTCCTGGTATGTTTGAGATAGGAATATCCAGGGATTTTACCTAGTATTTTCAGGAGAATAAAGTTCTGCTTCAGGAGATCCACACTTTTTTTTTTTTTTTTTGTGGCCTTTGACTAGCATTTTTTTCCATTCATTCACCTTCTTCATTCTGTTTTCAGAACTAAACTATCTATGATCAACTTCTCTGCAGGCTTTACACCCCTCTCCACAAGCAAACAACAAGAACTAGCTTAATTCATAGCATACTCATGTATTCTCTTTTCTTCCAGCTTTCTCTGAGCTCTGTATCACACCTGACCACTCACCCTGTTAGAAGTCAAAAAAAAAAAGAAAAAAAGAAAAAAAAAGTGTTAGAAAGTTCTAAGGCCCAATTTTTTTAGTTGTGCTACTGAATAATAGACTGAAAAGCAGGATGCCTGGAGTGCATCAAAGGCCTAGTGAAGGTCTATGGAGACACCTGTGTTATTTTAGGAAGAGATACGTGCAGCTCAAGTAATGCATAACTACTGCATTTAAAGATCTATGCCACGAAGAGAACACAGGGTGCTTCTAGTGACAGGAGCCTGAGAGCAGCCTTGGCACAGAAATAAAGTGACTAACTACGAAGCATATGATGTTTCCATGATGGTGGATGAAGATCAGGAGGAGAAGTGGTATAAAATGCACAAGTGACGGGATAAATGGACATGGAGTGGAGCTGTAGCTTTGAGGTGTGGGGCAGCAAGGTCCATCCATGAGCTGTGCAAGAGCCCATGCCCAGTGCTGTGCTTGGGGCCTCCTCAGCAGGGGAACAAGGGGAAAGATGCTGTGAGAGCGGAGATAGGCCTGAGGTGGCTCCTCATGCCTCTTGTTCCCCAGAAACTTCTCAGACCTGTAGTGAGGACCAAGCTCACTGTGAGACCAGAGAGGCTAGCATTGGATGAAGAGTTGTATCATTTAAGTAAGCATCAGTAGGGCCTGATGCCCTGATCTCAGTAATAAATTAATTCCGTATATCCAGAAGCGAACAGGAGAAAAGTGCACAGGAGTCCAGGCAAGCCCAAGGCTGACTTTGTGGTGAGAGGCAGGAGTCATTTCAAAGCAATAAACAGCCGAACACTGTGCTGGTGTTAATGCTGCCACAAAGAGAACTGCTCTTGTGTTAATTTATGAATTTCATAGCCCAACTTCCATCATGTATTCACAGATTTATAGGCCTCCCCCCGCCCCCAAACTCCTTCATGGCATCTGGCTGCTGCACATGAGACACACAGTTGGAATTACAAAACATCCTCAGAAAAGCTACCACCACCCCTGTCATCAGGCTCGGGGCAGCAGGGGCTGACTGCGGGCTTTGCATGGGCCTCGCTGGCTTGGCACCTGCAGGCTCAGGAGCATCCAGTGAGCACTCAGGGCCAGACCAGTATTGCCCAGGGCTCACACCACGCTGCAGCTCAGGTGTAAGCTATACCAGTGCTGAGACCAGTTCCTGTGCCAGGTTGCAAGCTGGGGCGCGTGGGCAGGGACTCTTTCCTCCAACAGCAGCAACAGAGGACTCCGTTGTGCCTGAGAAGAACATGGCTGGCTTTGGTCCTCCCTGCTGTTCATGTTAGGGATAGAAAGAAATCAATTTGTTTCTTTTGTGTCTGGTGCATTCTTTTCCCCGATGCAGTTTTTTTGTTACACCTGGGAGCAATAATGCTACACGTGGCAACTTCTCTGAGTGTTTTGGGCTGTCTCTAGGCTTGGGGAGTATTACTGCAGGGTTGTGCAGGGTTGTCTTTTAAGGGATTTCGTGCATGCATTTTTAGTTTTTCATTTCTGCTGCAAGGTGCTTTGGAGCCGTGTGCGTCATTGACTGCAGGAGCTGAGATCCGCTTTGGAGCCCTGCAAGGAGAAAGGTGAAAAGCAGCTCAGGGAGCATGGCCCATGCGTGGAGGATATGTGGCTACTGGCATCTGCAGGTGCAATGCTAGGACTTCAGAGAAACAGTAAAGAACAACATTGCTCTTGCTGTGAGAGATTAAATGAGAAAAGCAATCTTTGGAAGATAAAAGTGTTAAACATGCAGTACATGTTTAGGAGGGTAACTGGTACCTCTAATAACAGCCAGGAGCAAACAGAGAGCTGTGAGAGAGCACAGCACATGCTTGTATGTACCACAGTAGGGCATGCGCATTATGTTTTCTGCCAGATAAGATTTCTCAACATGTTTCAAAGACAGCCCCAAGAAAAGTGTTTTTAGCAGTCCAGATGTGAAGCTAAAAATGCAAAGAAAAGAACTGCACAGTCGCCAGTACAAGTCTACATTCTCTACCTGGTATCTCACTGTGCTTTCTAAGGTGTCTCTCATTTCTACTCCATGTGCTGTGCTGAACTGCAGAGATCTCGGCTATGATGGTTTTGTTGCAGAGCTGATGGAGGGTTCAAGGAGCTGACATCTGGCTGACATCTGATTCTTCAGTGTGAGTGCAGAAGTGTTAGGAGATGCTGTCCCACATTATTATATTTTACTTCGCAAGAGCTTCATCTCCAACGTATTACCCTGCAAAGCTCTTTGTCATTTTAACACTTCTGCTTCATCTGCTTTTGTGTTCTCATTGAATATATTTGTGGTGTCTAGGAGTTACTGCTAGTATCTGTGTTTTTCAGAAACTGAAGAAAGCTACTTAACTCTGTGGAAGTATACATTTTCTTTTTCACACATGCATTTTTACTAATTAGTTTTAAAGATACCGTGTTTGTTTTAAAGATTATTGCAGAACTGTTCTGATGCTGTTGACAAAAGTGTTACGTAATATTCTTCTATCGTTGTGTCAATACTTCATAGGATTTTACAAAGATTATGTTCTATTTAAATGAATTTAATTATCTGTTGCCCTTTCACTTCCCAAGCTTTTTTACATAAATGTTAAATAAAAAAAAAATCTTATTTCTTATCCACATAGGTTTGCAAATGTTAGTAGGAAGTTCAATAACAAGAGCTGAGTAAAATCAAAAATTCTTGACTAGCAGCTTTAATCCTATTCTAAAAGCATAGATATGCACAGATAACTTTCTGCACCTGTCAAAACCTCTTTTGTAGTCACCATTTTATTTATTTTACCACATTATTCATGTCCTTTAAATTCAAGTCTTCTACACAGAAGAGCTGTGTCTCATCATGCTGTGGACTGAGTAGGTGAGATAAACCCATTTTCCCATAAGGAGGTGTTTCAGGAGGAGAAATAATCGGTGGAGGAAGAGAATAATTTCCTAAGTGACATTTCATCTTTACTGAAAGTTTCGATGCTTTTGTTACACGACTGTCATCTTTCAAATTCAAGAGTTCCATCTAGAGGAATACTATTTCATGAGCTTGGTTTTGCTAGCTTTTTAATGTGTCATATTCCCTGGCTGAAAATAGATTAATTCATTTTTTCTTCTCAGCTTTTTTTTTTTTTTTTTTAATTTATTTTGACTACCTACAGATTCCATTGTTTCTTCCTGGTAGTCTTTGAAACAACACTTTACCATCAGTATTCCCTGCTTATACTTAAGATATCGTCTCCATACTTCTGCTTACCAAAAGCGCTGAAGAAAGAGAAATTCTGGTCATGTCTGACTGTCACTTATGAATTTGTAGTGCAGAAAGTTGCAAGGCTCAGGTTTTCCTATCAACAGAAATAAAATATATCCTTAAGCAAAAAATATTTAGAGTGGCTGAACAGACTGGCAACAGTGAACCATGTAATAATATAGAAAATATTGAATGCAGACATACTCACTGAGAACTAATACTTCAGCAAATAGATGTAAATCTTTGTTCAGTCTGTTTTAGGAGTCAGAGTTTCCAAGTCTCTTTTTCTTAACTTGTAAAGAAATCTGGAAAAAAAATCCATCTCAAATACAAACACAAGCTATTTCCTACTACATTTTGGGGTTCTGAATTAAATCCCTGTTTTTGTTTTTTTTGGTTTTTCATCTAATGAACCTTCTAGTCCCTTTTGTAGCTCAGATACTCCAGTTGATCTTTTCTAATATTGTTTTGTTTGTCAGATGCAGAGATAAAATGCCTCCGTAATATTTAGTAATGAAATCTCATATCTAAAACTATATTAGAATGATTTCTTTATTCAGATGTGTGGAATCTGCTTGAGACAGAAGCCAGCTTTCTAGATGTCAAATAAAATTTTCTTTCTCAAAACCATGTTAGTAAAAGAGTGACATGGTGCAATAAAGGAAATGATCTGAAGAAATTCCATAGTTTATGCTACTCAAAGTTAACTACTGTTGTAATTTTATTTGATTAAATCAAAATCAAACAAAACAGAACAAAAAGCACTTTAAGCTTTCCCGTGCCTCTGATTTCCCAAACAAAATTAACCATACCTTGAAAATTCATACCCACACTATTAGTGCAATGGCATTCTTATGCTGTATGATCTTTACTGGTGAGGCTGTATTAGCAAAACCTTCAAGCTTAAGTTCAGATTATTTTTTAAGAAAACCCTTTGATGTGTCCTTAAAAAATCATGTTAGTGGAGCTGTAGTGTAAGTGGATGCTACACTAGAAAACAGAGGGCAGTTCAGTGGGGTTGAGATTGTAAAGGCAAGCTGCCTGGACTTTGTCTGTATTGTTCAGCAAAAGAAAACAGAAGAGTTATTGCAACAGAGCTACATGGAATAGCCTGTATTTTTAATGCTTAGAGGTAGTCCCTTAGCAGCAGATCTGTATTGGAAACCTCTGATTCAAACAGTCCACAACAAAGCCTGCAAGGCTTGACCTAAGAGTTAACTACTATGGATGGTCAGAAGGCCGGTCAGATTGTACTTGCTCCTTGGCCAGCTTTTATTTAGAAGTAAGGATTTGCCCTTAATGACATGGTTTACATAAAAAATATAAATACCTCTAAAAATATAGCTACATAAATTCATCTAAGCATGACAGATACAATGTGTTTCTCCACTTAGTTAATTTTTATTTTTTTCTTTCAAGTTCAAAGTAACATGGATTAATATTTACCTACACATTAGAAGCCTAATTGTATCTCTGATTTTCAACCTAAAGTTTATTTCAATTCTGATTATGTTGTACCAAAAATAGAACTTCATGCAGTATTGTCTTTGGTTTAATTTTCTGCCAACATTTACTGAAAACTTTAGATGTCATTATAAAGACAAATTAAGGTCAAACGCATAACCCCAGGCTTAAATTTGTTTGTATTTTTAATGAAGCAACATTATGGAATGCAATCATAATTTAATTTATCTGATCTGACACCTGCCACCTTGTTTCTGTCCGTGTTGGCTTGAGAGCTTATTCTAGTTTTTCTCAACTTTTTCCCTCCTCATTCTGTAATTAGCTTTGCAATTAGGTAATTTTAGGAATTCAGCAGAGGCAAAACATAAGTAGTCATGATTTTTACTACACTGTCTACTGTGCTTAGAAGATGCTGACTACATGGATGCTTTTGAATAATTGGATGCAATTGACTGTGATGAGAAGTTTGCTTAGAATATGTTTCAGGAAAGGCCACTATGTCACATTCTGCTTTAATATTGGGACAGCTTTACAAAGATACCAAAGGACTGCTAAAGTCTTTTGACCCTTAGAGTGTCCAGAATGGGTTAATAATGTGGCAAAGCTAGTACCAAGTGCATGGGTTTAGCCATTGAGGAGGCTAAGAGCAGACAAAGTCTTGCTAGGCCATTTCGACTGGCAGCTCCTTTCAACTTACCTGTGCAAGGTGGAACCCTTCTGCAATGAATTTCAGCCACAGACCATGGGTTTATTTTTCCTGGATACCTTTCAAAAACCTTTGGAGAATTAGTTCACAGCTGCCTCTAGGTCTGTGGTTCGCAGGCTGAAAAGCATCTCTCTGTGGCCAGTAAGGAGAGTTGGTGATTAAAATCAGTTTTGAATGGCCGAGGACATGTCTAGGGTGGTGAGGCTTCTGAAATAAACATCTCAGTTAGATACCTCAAGGTAGATTGAAATAGATCCAGGATAAAATACAGAGGCAGAAATTTGAAGGAAATTTTTGTCCTTTATGTCAATACCGGTAGAAATATTATCTCCTTAATATTCTACTTGACAGAGCAGAAATGAGCTCTGAAAAATCTCATCATAAAGAAAATCTCAGTTTGGCAATCTTTAATTCCAAATAATGGGATCTTTCAGTCTTTGCCAGGACTGTGATCTCACGCTGTGGCCTTGTAGTTAAATGCCACTCTGTACAATATCCACTAAAAAACAAGGACTATATTCTTGTTCACTCACTGTCGTGTTACTGAGGTGATGAAATTATGGTTCTGTGCCAGCAGAAGGTCAAATTTATGGATAAGTATTCAGAAATAAGTTGCTCAGGTAAGGTCATCCTTTTATTTGCACACATATTTAGTTTACTCGCTAAGAATAATTTCACCTTACAAGTAATACTATTTGAACAGGATAATTTCTGGAGAAAAACTGTGGTCCATAAAAGAACTTCCCAAACAAGATAACTTTAAAGCAGATTTAATTGTGAAAAATTATTGCTCTTCAAAACAATAGAATGTTTTTATAATGGTGAAATAAGTACTAAAAAATCCAGGAAGCGTATATTACAAAGCCTACAACATCCTTAGTTTTACTCCCTGTGTACATACATGCCCATCATACATCAGCTGAAGATCCTAGCTAGCTGTCATATGAAATGTCACTCCAGAGTGTTTACATTTGCCTTTTGCATGGTGGTATTTGTACTGAAATTTACTGTCTATTATGTTTTAAGCTGTGGTCTAAACTGATAACTTCAGCCCAGAGAAACATTTATATACATGTTAACAACCAAGTTAAACGTATTTTAAATGCTCCCTCAGTTGAGATCCAGGATTTGGTCTTAGAATCTCCCAAGCCCATGATTCAATATATAGAAGACCAAATTTTTTTTAGGCAGTAAAGAAATGAATGGTGCTGTGAACTGCCCCTGTCTGAACTGTAGAGAAACCTCAGGAAGAGCAGGCAGAGGAACAGAAGATGGTCTGATGCTTCCATAAATAGAGTGTGGAAAATGTCTAATACCCTAATGGATTTTTTCCAGTGGAAAGTGTATAATTAAATCAAGGTGGAAGTGTTGCACAGGACTGTGCTGTTTTCAGCATAACTAAAAAATAAGAAATAAAAAAATAAACCAAACGAAACCAAAAAACAAACTAAACAATTCAAGTATCTTCACCATGATTATAGTTATAGCTTTTGTTTTAAAAGGACTTTTAAATTAGAAATTTAATTTTAACAACATTTGACATAGATTTAATGTATCCATTTTAATCAAAGAACACCTGACATGAGATTCTGCTTTTTGAGGGGGAGTGGGGAAGTTTGTGTATTTTGGCTCTGTTCTGAATCAAAACCAAAACAAGTCTTGGATTCTTAATGTTTATAGGGTTTTTTTAAATTATTATTATTATTTTTTACCTGAACACACATATGGGATCAGGCTATAGCTGGCATTTGAAGGCGAATGAATGAATTAGTAGAGGCTACCAAACATAGTTTATGCCAAATTTCCTTCCTGAGAAATCAGCAGAATTTAAAAGACTGCTTGAGTATATTCATTGCCAACTTCTTCCAAGAATATTCATAAAAGGAGACAGGCTAGTGGTGGATGACAGGATGATCGTCGGAGGCCAAGAACTTCACTTTCCATTAGAGAGATACAAGGGCAGAGATAGGGGACATTTATGTAAATTTGATTAATTTAAGTCCCCAGACAAATACAATATATCTCCAGCCATCAAAGTATGATAGAATTAGAAATAGTGCAGGTGATATACTCATACCCTTCCCTAAACTTCTCATGGGGTTAAACTGGGTGCAGAGACCACTTTGGTAACAAATCCTCCCTTGGCCTCTTGGCAAAACATGGCATTGTTTTGCCAAAAAACATGGCTAGTGGGAAAGCATCAGTTCATTTTTGTCTATTTTTTGAATTATGAGTAGCCAAAACTCTTGGTATAAAAGAAAAAAAGTGTTCAGGCATTCTAATATAATTGACTTTAAAGCAAAAATTGTTTTGAAACCTTAAATAATGGATCATTACCATTACTGTGTAATTATTTACTTACAGATCAGATGACTGTTTATTTTTGCCTGAGCATAATGTAGCTCTCCTTAGCTACAAAACCCAAAATATTGATGAGTCAGGTAGCTAAAACAAGAAGCAGAAATCAGGATCCTTCAAATAATGTCAAACATTTTATGTAAGATATATCTAATTAAAAATTAGTCTCCTACTTATTAGCAGACAACAGATGTCTCCTGAAGTAAAGTACCTTTTCTTCCATCATTTTTTTGTACATAGGATGGATCTGGATCCTGACTGTATATATTTTCTGTAGCAGTGGGTATAGTTATATATTTTGTATAAGTAATATCATATATACTTGGGTGAACTTCTCTTCTTTTAACCCAGCTAATTTTGAATTCATGTTTCTTTTCTTGTCTTCTGGTGTTTAAAAATGAAAAATGTAATGCCAATACCAATAAGGATAAAAACAAGGAACTTCATCTTAGAGGTCCACACAGGCTTTAAAACATGGATAGAAGACAAGCATTTTCACTTTTTTTCCAATTCAGAAATTATGATAAGACCATACGTGAAAATATACCACCCAGAAAGCTGCATACCATCAGTTAAAACACACCCCAAGTAACTCTGAAGTGTAAAAAAGATGTGGACTGCCTGGGAACTCTGAAACTACCAAGTGAAGATGCTCACCTCCAGATTTGAAACCAGTGACTGATGCCTCTTCTTGTCTGACCTCTGCTACTGGAGGGAGCTGGGATCCTGTGGTTACTCTGGCAAGTTCAGTAGTGTAGCCAGCCACAAAGGTCTTTTATTTTAATTCCTGACACATTGCTGATCCTTTAGTCCTACTGGAAGAGGTTTTGTGTTTGAAGGCAGATGTAGGTCTTCAAAGGCCTGAGAAGTTCTTCAGTGTTTATTCTCATTGTTTTGACATTAGGTACATCACTTCATCTGTTTTTCCAGCTGCCTTGGAGAGATGTGTTTCTGTAATGGCTTATCCTGCAAGTTAAAAGGGAACAGTTAAGCTTGTTTGTTTGTGGTATGAGTTGCTTTGCATCCAGGCACATAAGAAGGTCATTAAAATCCAAATGACAGAAGGTGAACATACTAGCACGACAGCTACTGTGTCATGATACCATTGATTACTCATTAGCAGTTTTCAGAGGTGGGCTTTTCACAGTAGGCCTGTTGTATGAAAAATTAACCAGGTCATAAGATCTCAGAACATGCTGTTATGGGTGTTTATCCTCCTGCCACGGTGTTGGGACAAGTATTTCTTCTCCTCCTAGCACCATGGAGGTCACCTGCTGCAGCCTAAGAAGCAAAAGCTGATCCCTCTTCCACTCTTTGAAAGTTTGTGTGTTAAATTAATGCAGATATTAAAAGGGTAATATGCAGCTTCATTTCGTGTCCTAAAACATGTGGGAAAACATTTTTTTCTCATAGTCTTTCTAACTTTTCCTGTCGTTTTCCCTGTGGTATTAAAAAAGTAATCCTAAAGATATTCTGAGCTAACAACAGTGAGAAGTAGCAGAAGTCTGTTACAGTTTTAGGTGTTCTACAACATGTACTTGTGATTACAAGTTAATGTACATATGATGTACAACATTAACTGATGAATCCTCACAACACTTCCAGAATTACAGCTTGTGCTAAACACTTTATTGTCTGGATTCCATCACATATCCCAGAAAGACACACATAGATATTAAGAGTGACTGAGTAGTTTATGTTATGTATGGGGCTAGCCAGCTAGTGCCTGGGCACCAGAATGGGCTTAGGAACCAGAGATCTGACTTCAGGTCATTATTGTGTGTCAAACCCTTTTTCCTTTGTTTTTCTTCTCCTTTTTAATCACCTTCCTTCCTTCCTTCCTTCCTTCCTTCCTTCCTTCCTTCCTTCCTTCCTTCCTTCCTTCCTTCCTTCCTTCCTTCCTTCCTTCCTTCCTTCCTTCCTTCCTTCCTTCCTTCCTTCCTTCCTTCCTCTTTCTTTCTTTTCTTTTTCTTTCTTTCTTTCTTTCTTTCTTTCTTTCTTTCTTTCTTTCTTTCTTTCTTTCTTTCTTTCTTTCTTTCTTTCTTTCTTTCTTTCTTTCTTTCTTTCTTTCTCTTTCTTTCTTTCTTTCTTTCTTTCTTTCTTTCTTTCTTTCTTTCTTTCTTTCTTTTTCTTTCTTTGTTTCTTTCTTTTTTCTTTCTTTTTCTTTCTTTCTTTCTTTCTTTCTTTCTTTCTTTCTTTCTTTCTTTCTTTCTTTCTTTCTTTCTTTCTTTCTTTCTTCTTTTTCTTTCTTTCTTTTTCTTTTTCTTTCTTTCTTTCTTTCTTTCTTTTTCTTTCTTTCTTTCTTTCTTTCTTTCTTTCTTTCTTTCTTTCATTCTTTCTTTCTTTCTTTCTTTTTTCTTTCTTTCTTTCTTTCTTTTCTTTCTTTCTTTCTTTCTTTCTTTGTCTCTCTCTCTCTTCCTCTCTTCCTCTCTTCCTCTCTTCCTCTCTTCCTCTCTTCCTCTCTTCCTCTCTTCCTCTCTCTCTTTCTCTCTTTCTCTCTCTCTCTCTTTCCCTCTTTCTCTCTCTCTTTCTCTCTTTCCTTCTCTCCCTCTCTCCCTTTCTCTCTTTCCTTCTCTCCCTCTCTCCCTCTCTCCCTTTCTCCCTCTCTCTCTCCCTCTCTCTTCCTTTCTTCCTTCCTTCTTTTCTTGTAATCGCTGGAGGAAAGGGACTCTCCCTTTTAATCTGTACAATGCTTACCAGACACAGGACTGTAGTCTCAGTTTGGGCTGCTGAATACCGCTGTAGGTTGGATGTCACTTAATAATCTGGACAAAAGTTTAGTACAACTTTAGTTGTTGCAAAGCCAGGAGCAACTCTGTAGAACTTTCCAAGAAACAACTGCTACAACCTGAAGGCAAAGCAGCACTATTCTGTATCCTCTGTGAATCTTGCTTTGCCACACTTCTTAGATATTTTAAATATATCTTAGGGATGCTCAAACACTGTATTAGCACTGTGCTTTCTTTGTATACATCAATATGTAAGGCAACTGAGCAAGTTCTTGAGTTACCATGGAGCCGAACTGCACAGGTCTTGGGAGACAGTGAAAACTAATAAAACAGAATGAGAGAGTAACTCCCTGGGAGCTGGATTTTCAAAGTGCAAATATCTGAGCGCTGCATCAAATATACTTTTGCCCATTTCTTAAAAGATAGCAGATCTGGATGAACTTTGCTGGTCAGATTCCATTGTCAAGTATATCCATGATGCACAGCTGGAGTATTTTATTTGCAGACAAAACATAGCCAAGCATTTCCCATAAGATAAATTTCTTAAACCTCTAAGAAGTCCATTGGACTCTGCTAGAACCTCTTGATGGGAATAGGCACAGCTTCTTCCTCCTTTCATCCTGGAAAGTGGTCATCAGGGGGACTGCTCCTGCAAATCAGAGGTTGAACATCAGCCCTCCTCTTGGGTGGACGTGAGGTGCAAAAGAACAACTTGGCAAATGCAAGCAGCTTCTTGAAAGGGTGTAATTCATTTTGCTAAATGTGGGTACTTACATGTGAGCAAGAGGTCCAAGTCACTGGAGAGAAACACCTGCTTTAAAGCCTTTATTTTTGGCTGAGATGACCAGCATAGGCCCCCACAGCTATATTGATTAGATTGACATTGATTATGAAGAGACCTTGAGATGACTCGCTGTGCTGGAGATATCAACACTGCAGGAGAAGTGCATGCGTGGTGCTCTTCCCCAGCAGCCTCTGGACAGGCTGTCTGGTGGTGGTGAGCATTTTGTCCTGGATGTTCATATGCCAGGGATATGGCCCTTCCCCTTGCCATTGTCACTTCTTCCCATAAGAATTGTTAATTTTGCTCCTCAAGCTCTGAATCTGAGAAGGGAAGATAAAACACAAAGGATGGGAATGCAGACTGGGTGATCTCTGGAGAAGAGAATGTTTCATTCTCTCTTTACATTTGTAAAGTGTAGAAAAGCTTCTATTTTTCCATTTCTTTTGGGCATTTTACAAAAGACTGGGTGGTTTAATTTGTTTTCCAATCTGAGCAGCTTTGTTAGCCAATTTAACATAGATTCCTATGTGTATTGAAAGAAATCATCTATGCTCCTGTAGATTTTTCCCAAATGTCACAAAAAACCTACAGGTAAATTCCACAGAGATGTATCCAACATTACTGAGGCTAGAACTTAATAATCACAAGTAGATATTAGGAATGCTTGTTCTTGTGCATCAGGCCTTGCTGAAGAAGTAGCCAGTTAATCAACTATTAACCACTTTTCCCATGAACAATAGAAATAATTTGAATTTCTACTGCTGAATTAAGTTTGAAATAATGAAATCTTCAAACCCCAAAATGACTCACATCAAGCTTCTGGTTAAAATACTCTCTGTGTTGGTCACATGCAAGGGGGTCATCAGAGACAGCCAATATTCTACATTAAACATGTCGGTTTATTTAACTAATGCCTGTTTTCTTCTCATGGGCTGAAGGGAGATCATCACCTGAAGAGCGGAACAGGACACATTTGCCTTTCAGCTGTGGCCTTCTACCTTCCCTCCAGAAGACTGTAGGTGGGGATGAGGGAACTGCTTTTTGAGACAATTTGTCTTCAGCTATTGAGCATTTGGGCAGTTGCTCTCCTATGTCTATGGCTGTTGGCGAGCCACCTCACCAGGACGGGGTGCCACATGAGGCAGTGACTGGACAGGGAGTCCATGAAAGCAAAGAAACCAGGTAGGACTCACCTGCATGTGATTTTGAACTCTGACAAATCTTTTGAGGTGTCCTAGGGGCTGAGTCCTCTTACTGTTCAAACAGAAAGGGAAGGCAAGGCTGTGCCAGGCCACTGGGATGTGTGGTTATGCCATGCACATGAGTTTGTGGGTTGACACTTCTCCACTGTAAGAAAACCCTGCAAAGAAAGTTGTTGTACTTGGGTACTTTTAATCACACCAGTAAAAATGGGAAACATTGGAAAATGGAACAGAAATATATATATATATATATTTAATAAGAAGACAAAATGATGGCATTTGGAAAAAGCAAACAAACAAACAAGAGAAACTTCTGCACATCGGGAACACTTTTCTCTGGGATCTGCATGAGAAACCAGCTCATAGAAAGGTGGAGGCCTCAGAGCACCTGGCCTTTTTGTGATAAAAGGGAAAAATACCTAAGTGACAAGGCTACTATACTGTGTAACTTCACATGTACTGGCTCATCTTAAAAACCCGTGAAAGCTTTCTGGCTATCTTGGGAAGCATCTAACCCTCATTACTCTGGAAAGTAATCTTTCAAGACTCACTTAGCCAGTGAACTGGAGGATTATGTTTATTGTAGTGGAGAATATCTGCCTGTGGCCAGTCAATTTTCTGGTAGCAGACAGGACCCTCAGATGGGGAGGAGCATGGTGCTATTTTTAAACTTCCTAAAGCTTTTCCATAATCTGTCATGAAAATTGGTGGATCATGAGGGATAATGGTTAATTTAGCTAGAGTTCAGCTGAGTTTATTTTTCCTTGTGAAGAATTTTTGCTGTGTCCATTGGGGCTTTGGAAATTATTTTCAGTGAAGGAGATCACAGAAGTTCCCATTCCCTTCTTTGCAAACAAACATCAAAATTCACTTCACCTCAAACAATTTGCAAATGTTAAACAAGTACAAAAACCATTGAATGGATTCAGCAAACAGGCTGGGGAAGCATAAAATAACAGCCAGACAGTTATGACCAGCATGGGATTATGATGATCAACAATCTAAATTATTATTGTACATCCCTAAGTAGCCTATTCTGGCAGCTCCATAACATATGTAACACACTGTACCTTCTGCTGCTCCATATCTTTATAATTGGTTGCCGGTAATTTCTGTCTTCATCATGATATTTGAAGTTTGGTGGATTCTTGCACTGGTACAGATACAGTCAACAGATAAAATTTACATTCACAATTCTTTCATTTGCCTCAGTTCTGCAGAATTTTTAAGTTCAAGTAGTTGGAAAACAGTCTCGATTTAAGTTTAAAATAAGTAAGATACAATTAAAATAATCTAATCGACCATTAAAAATGTTAACTTCAAAGGAATTAAAACCTTCTCTATGACATGTTGTCACCTTGTAGTCCATTTGAGTACTTTTATCAGCGGAGAATCTTACCAAAGGCTTCATGAACACGGGAGAGAATAAAAAATAAAAGATCAAAGCATGCAAACAAATCTTGTTAATAACCTCTAGCAAAAGGGGATTGTTATATAATTAAATATGAAGCCAACTGAAACAAATATTTGGAAAGACTGAAGTGGGATCCTACTGTAGGTTTTGGCAGGGTGCATGCACTACATGCATTGTGAAGACGTCTTCGTCCTGTTGTTGGTGGTCAGAATGGATACTGTGTGTGTGGGTTTTTGTGGCACCTCACTTCTCTTCCACCAGTGTTTTCCTTTTCCGGTGCCATGCTCCCAGATAGCCTCACAAATCAGCAGCAAATTCAATACAGCTAAGAGGCAGTGGATTGGAAAATGTTGTGTCAAACCCTTCGGCTCGGCATCAGTACCAAGTGGTGTCTGCTGGGAGGAGGAGAACTTGGCCAGCTCCACATCCCATGCAGGAGTACCAGTCATCTGGGAGGTTTAACTAAGTTCCTCATGCCTTCTGGAAAAGGTTCAAGAAGCAGAATTTATACTGTAGGCTTCCGTAAATCTGTTTGCCACTAATGGTACCAGTATTAAATCTTCTGAGGTAGCCTGTGAAGGCTGTGACTAATTTGCCTTTGTCTGCAGTTAAGCATAAAAACTGCTTCCCTGGATTCTGAATAATGGACTGAAATATTCCCATTTCCTGCAGATGAGTGAAAATAAACAGATCCGATCTCAGCTGAAAGAATGCAAGTAGAACAGGACTTCATTTGTAGGGGAAAATAAACTCTGCTGATCCCTTAGATCTGGGACTATAAACAGCATCCTTTTTCTCCCAGGGCAGTGCATAATGTGAGCGCATGGTTTGAACATCTTCAAAATAAACAGCTAATCACCCTTTCCGGCCTAATTAGGTTATGTTCTGGCCCTGGCTCTAGGCCTCATGCAAACTCCTTTCTCCAAAGCAGTGTTGAGGGAAGCTCTGCTCTTCTGCAAAGAAAGAGAGCCCGTCCAGCTCTCTGTTTGTTAGTTAATATTTTCTCCCTGAGGACATCCAGTTTGGGGATCTTCCTTATAAGCTTGGCAGATCTGAGGCAAGAATATTCTCATCAGTCCTGCCAGGAACAAATGTAAACCTGCTGGGGACAGAAGCAATGGGAGGATGAAAAAAATTCCCCCCTCCCCCCCTTTTTTTTTGATTTGAACTGTCTCCCTGTTCATTGTGTATCAGCAAATTGTAACTTGCTAGGCTTTTCATATGGGATTTTATTCACTCCTTTCCATACAAGTGATTTATCAGAAGTACAATTTAACTGTCAGCATCCTGTGTAAATGGTAATTAATTAACCCGTAAGAATTGCATAGGGCCACTGCTTTTACTACAGCATTACAGGCAGGGGACTGGAGCATAGACGTGTTGTATGACAAGCTCAAGCTGATCCTTTGCAGGGGAACACCTGAGAACACGGGAATTGCTGACTGAAGCTCACAGGCCATATCCTGCCCTGCTGGGTCCTCTGTGGGGCTGCTGTGAGTACCGCTGTGTGTGAGCTGCTGCCCCATGAATACTAGCAGGTAGAATTAGTACAGACAGAAACCAGTGGCAAAGGCCAAGTGGGCTTTTAAACTCTGGTCTGTCAAGGCTTCCTGAGCTGTGGCATGGGGTCTGTGAGAGGAGAAAAATCGACCAGGCTCAGAGTATTTCACCATACTCTGAGTATATTATGGTATATTGGCACATTTGTGGATTTCTTTTTAAAGCGTGCTTAGATCTCTGAACATGTTCCTCTCTCTCATTGCTCTTTTTAAAAAGCTGTTCTTCCCTATCAAAACAGACTGTCCTAACTTTAATCCCCCTTTCAAAGTTTCTTTTCCTTTTAGGAATAGCCAGAGGTACTCTGGAGACTGTTTAATTCCTGGGGGCACTAATTTCCTCTCCTTTCCTTTGTGATCGAGCCTTCCAGCAGTGCTGGGGCAGAGCTGCTGGGGACCCTGCCTGGGACCATTCTTCCCCAGAAGTCATCCGCAGCCAGGCCATAACAAGACCCGGAGGCAAGAGCACAAGCAGCATTTGCAGTTTAATAGACATGTTTCACTCTGCAGCGTCTCCACGAGGGCTGGTTTGGGCACCTGGAGGAGTGACAGGGCGGCTCCCCACAAGCTGCATGCCTTGTAAATCTTGATGACGGATGCAAATCACTCCCAGCCAAATTAAGAAAAGTATATTTGGGCACCTAGAGAAATAAAGAGGCACTTAATAGGATTTTCAGAAGTGCATAAGCAGATTAGGCAGCCAGCTCCTATTGAAATCAATGCTGATGGAGCATTTTTTAAAAGGAAAAACTTTGGTATCTCAGTGCTGCTGCAGCCTGGGTGTCTTTCAGGGGGTGAGCGGGCTAAAAGCCATGCTTTGTTCAAGATAAGCCTTACAAGTAATAGAGCTCCCTGGTGGTACCAAGCCTCCAAAACCACAGGAGCAAGTTCTTAAACTCCTGCAAAAGCGGAATTACACCGGCCTGTGAGAGTAAAAGAGCAAGCCCTGGAGGGAGATGTAATGAGCCCTGAGTGCCTGGGCGTGTGGGAGGTGCATCAGGACTTCCACAGTAATGCAGAGCTGAGGAGACAGAAGAGTCACTGGCTCGGTGCTCCAGAAACGGCCTTGTGATGGATCTGGTTTTGCATACAGAGCTGGATGACAGGGTCCAGGCAGAGAATCAGCTGGTGGTTTGATTGTGACAGGGAGGCAGCACTTCTACCATCCTTGGAAGTAAGCAGGCGTGACCCAAAGAACCGTGGCCAGTATCTCCTCCGAGCAGACAGTCCTTGCTGGAACCTGAATTTTGCTTAACTCTGTGGTTCTTGTGTGGAGTATAACACCGTACAGCCAGCTCCCTGCTTTCTCTGAGATGCAGCTTCCAGTCTGTCGAATTGAAATTCTTCCGTATTTGCTTTACCGAGCAGCAGTGAGGATACATACATTAAGGACCGCGAGGCGCTATGGTAACCGGGGCCAATTAGCTCCTACCTAAGGGCAGTTAGCTCCCAGATGTGGAATATCAGACAACTGTGAACCTACAGAATCGCTAACAGATCACTCATTATTCTCCTCCTGAGACTTTTAATTGGGGAATTAACACATGGTATTTTTAGTGAGTGTCCTCAGAACATTTATCTTCTTCTACAACATGTCAGTCCCTCAGGGAGCACTATTTGGGGACCAACCACTGCTGGAGGTGACAGAGAGGAGTTATCTCGTCTGAAATCCCTGCTGACACCAGCGGCTGATACAGATGGAAGGCGAAAGATATGCATGTCATAACCGTACTCCTAAACACATGAGTAACCTTGAACGAATGAAGTGATCTCACATACCTCATGGGCTGCTAACTCCAGCCTCAGACCGCTGGTTTCTGGAGTGAACTTGTCTATAAACCTCTGCTGTGAAGAAGACCAAATGAAATGAGGTGTTGGAGAATTTAGAGCAGTTATTAATGTGAAATGTGCTGGAAGAGCCAGGCAAGGGAGGAGGCCAACCTATGGGCCAGCAGACAGCCTCCGGCTGGGGAAGTCCCAGCTAATAAGGAGACATCAGTTCTGGAGATAGGGAAGGAGACTTCTCCGTGTTGCATCTTGCCTTATCAACACCATCAAGAAATAGCTGGGACAAGTTTCTAGATGCTGCCAGGAGGGAGGAATTTCTCAGAGTTTCTGTTCTTTTTGCCTTTTAATGCCCTTCTTAGAAAAGTTGGGCTCTTCAGACCTGACTGTGGCTGTGAAATATCATATGTGCCATGGTTCTCTGCCTACCCAGAAGGAAAGCAGAAAGGAACCACGATAAGCACGGCATGCCTATATTTACTTATAATCTTTTCTCTGGGTTGTAAGTGCTGAATTATTAGCGTTATGCTAATAAAGTTCATTCGAGCTCATGGAACAGTCTCTTTCTCATTTAAGAAGTGAATTTGGTGCTTTGCCAGCTGCCTAACAGGATATTAATCAGACGATACCTAGGCACCAACACCACTATATTGCTTTTAATCTTTTGACCAGTAAGGAAAACAGGAAGAAATCCATTTCCCTCCTTTCTTTGCTCAATGGGATAACCAGCTGGTACAGAGTAGCTGCAGCTCAGCTCAATTTGGGAGTAAATATTTGGGTTTTAGCTGGGTAAATGAGAGAGCAGCACTACTCTCTTCGCAGCTGCCATGCAGCCGGGTGCTATTCATGCTCACATCAGGGCTCCTGCAGATCTCTGGATCCTGGAGTTGTGTACACGTAGCAGAATGTCACCTTGCGCTGGAAAAATGTATAGCTTTGCTCAGACATCCCCAGAGAAGAAAAAAATTGTCCGACCATGCCGGTCATTTAAGGAGATGCCCACATACAGTGTACAGGACCAGATTTGCAGCCCATGCACTTTCTGTGTAAGTGCAGCCCCAGGCATGAGGGGAGCCCAAGCAGGGACCACCAAGTGGCTGGGGGCTTGGTAGGGCGATGTGAGGGCATCTGGCTTGTTCGTCCCCAGCAGTGGGCATGTAAAACAGAGCTAGGGATGCATTGTATTTCCAGGCCCTCACAGGATTACTCTTTCAGGATGGTGGAAATGTCTTCCCTGAGGCTGCAGGCAGTCCTGCTAGAAGTGGGGAAGATGCTCTGTGGCCCTACATTCATTGCTGGCTAAAGAGTCCTTGTCTACCTTTGCTGCTCAGATTTTGTTGTCATTTGCTCCCATTCTCCGAAGTGTGGGTGTCCTGTGGCAACCTTTTGGGACTCATTGGTGGGGCTTAGGCCTGACCTCATCTTGTCTTGTTTCAGTATGCTCTGGTGAGGAGTAGAAATTAATTAACTGAACCTTTAAGGCAGATCCTGTACTTTTTGCACAGGCTCTTCTGATCAGCTGTGAAAGACTGAACAGAGATCTTGGAGGTCTCTTCCAACCTAGACGATTCTGTGATTCTCTGAAAAAGCACCTATTTAATATCCCAGGGCATGCAAATGGAAGCAAGTGGCTTGGTTCTGTCTCAGCACTTTTCTCTGAGACTCCTGAACAGCTCCTGCAGATGCTCCTGGTGGGGCCAGTCATTTCCCACATGGGCATAGCCTCTGCCAGGCTTCCCTGTCCAAAACAGCATCACCTGCTGGAGTGAAAACAGGGTTTGAGGCAAGCTAGTCCTGCAGGAGCCCTGAAGGAGAGCAATCTTTCTGAAAAGAAAAGGCTTCATTATGTTTCCTTCCCACCCAGTGAATGAGGAAGCTGTTATCTGTAGAAGAAATGGAGTGCTTTTTTTTTAAAAAAAAATAAAATTATTTTTTTTAATTTATTTTGTCCTGTCAGAAAGAAAATCTTTGAGTCATTTTCTGGCACGTGGCTCCTCAGCCAGCTGAGCTGTTTTCATCAGATGCATGGTGATTTAACCCCAGCAGTAATCTCTGAACAGAAACTGAGAGTATTTTGTTGCACAGAAGTCCTGCATGAAAACCCTTGTATTTTGGCTAAGACATCTAAAAAAATCCAAATTTAACAAATTAATGCAGACCCTGGGAGGTGAAGTCATGGCATTTGACTCTTTCCTGAAAGATAAAAAACTGCAGTCATTGCTGGCCAGGATGTTGGATAGCATTTCAACCACATTGACTTAAAGTCTTATAATCAACCTTTTGCCCTGTTGATGAAATAAAATTAATTTACCACCAGCTTTTTCTTTTATTATTCAGAATGTGTAATGACTAAATTAGAGATACAGCTTTTGGTGTAAGCCAGCATAATCCTTTTACTGTTAAAATATTTTGTTATATAGTATTCTGAGTACACACTCCCTCTGTGAATGTGTGCACATGCGAAATTGCTGTTTAAAATGTATTCCTTCAAACTGATGATTTTTGCCTGTTTTGGGGCAAATGTGCTCAAAAATTTTAAAAGGAAATAATGCAAAGTAAAGCTATTTCCTCTTCATTTTTCTGGGTGGAAAATGCTTGATTTCTGCACAGTTTCAAAACACTTTTGAAGGCACTGAAATGGTTCGGTGTCATACTACAGCGATGTAATTTCTAACGGGCTGGCTAAATTAAGCTTCATCACACAAAGAAATCCCTAACAATGACAGTGTTATTTTTGCAAAGGGGTGACTGGTAAACTTGCTTCATACTGAGATAGTGGAAGCACAGTGCTCTGGAGTTTAGTCCAGATCAACACAACAACAACTGACTTTTTGATAGCACATCAGCAGTGTGCCACAACAATGGGTAATCCCGCCACAACAATGGGTAATCATTGAAAATTTCATCGGTGAAGCCCCCCCCCCGAAAGGCAGCATATATATGAAACATTCAGCTTTTCCCAAAATCTTCCAGAGTTTGGGAAGTGGACTTAACCTAAGGGTGAAGATTGCTAAGTGCTTACTGGAGCTGGAGGTACCTCCTCTCCATAAAGTCTGCTGAGAAGATTCCTATTGTCTTTCTGACTTCGGACCAGTCTGCATGTGAAGGAATTTCTTTATCCTTACCTGAGGCCCATTGAGAAGCCTCTGTGAGGGAACTCATGGTCATTCAGTTGGTGCTCGTGGGTATAATTCTCTGGAAAGAGAATTTCCTATTCTGTATTGTCTCCTCAGAACCAAAGACCCTGAGAAGATCTGGCCCCGTATGTGATGTAACTTGATTATACAATAATTTTCTTCTTCAGAACAAAGCCAGAAGTGATCTTTCCATTCTATGTCGGGGAAGTTAGGCAATGTGCAGAGTGAATATGTCAAATAATGGAGTTCTGTGTATAGCAATGAGGTCAACACTAATGAAAGTTTTCTGTCTTTCTAAAATGGTCTTGTTCATGACAGTGTCAAATGCTCCAGGACTTCTAATGCATGAAGACAGGATGTTTCCAAGGCAATGAGATGAGCCTAATTAAAATGTCAGATAAAAGAATTTTAGATTGTTTGAAACAGATCTTTATGTAGGATGGTAAGATCTTCATTAGAAGGCCACAAACATAACTTTTTCATAAACAATAATCATAACAATTTCTTACATCGTCTGATCTCTGCTGCCTACAAATTTGGACTGATACATCCGAGTACATATTGCCCTTAATGTTCCTGTCAAACCTGAGCTACAATGCATGGACTTATTCCTTACTCGGAGGGATGTTTCTGTACAATTTAGCTAATACAAAACATGGAATAGCCAGATGTTTGTTCTTCTAGAGTGTGTTATGCTGGGACGAACACCACATACACATCCTCCCTGACACAGAAAAATGAGATGCATCCAAAAAAAAACACAAACCAAAACATCCAAACAAACAAAAAAACCCTCTAATGACTTTATCGCTTTTCTGCCTCTTTGCACACCTTGCTCGTCTCTGGACTGTTTCCATCGTGGTCTCTGAGCTTCTAATTCAACATGTAACCAGATCCCTGCCACCTCTGAACACAAGCCCTGTGCTTGTACACCAGCCCTGGCAGGGTCTGGGCTCCATCTGGGGCACAACTCAGGCTGCTTTTTCCCATCTTGGACCATGAGAGGACAGAGAATAGAGCTTGTCCTAGGAAAATAAAGACACTTGTTAAAAAGTCAAACCAAAGCTCAGCAACAAATCCAAATCCTTATTTCAGCAACCTGGTAATTTGTCAGTGCCAGGCTCAGCCCACTATTAGTCTTTTTCTGGATAGAGATGACAGAGCTCTGCTGACAAGCTGTGGGACGTATTTCAGGAGCTGGCACCTGGCGCTCTGGCACGTCCCCATGATGGCCGTGCCGTGCTCCTTGAAGCTGTTCTTGGCTCTGCAGAAGTTACAGCCTGCCTGCTTGTCAGCCTGGATATTTATTTCCATAATAACTTCTGCTGGCTGCCCCAAAAAGAGCGGTGGGGGCTGTCCCTGAGCATCCTGAGCACAGGAACCCTCTCCCAGTGGCTGCTCCCCTCTCATTCAAGGCCACCACCCCAGGGTTTCCTGAGCTGCGTACGGTGTCTGATCTGGAGCTTTCCTGCTCCTGCTGCAAGAAAATATTTAGCATTTCAACATCTTTTCACATTTTTAGAAATAATTTATGTATGAACATACCCAGTGCTTACTAATCATTTCTCAAATGAATGTGAAGTTTTTCTAAAATTAAACTATCATTCTTTCCTCCTCACACTTGGCTGTCATATCTTTCTCAATGCAAATCAGTCATTGACTAGAGACACCTACTGTAAGAAGCTATTTTAGCTGTCTGATCGGGTATAAATTGATTTTAAAAGTGAAGACCGCTTTGGGGAGATAAGCTGGGATTGCTGGGGAATGGAAAAAACTAATTCAAAGGGGAAGTTTTATATTTGAATGTAAGTGACCATTTATCTCTATCTTACGGCACAGGCTGTGATCCAGGGGTCCTCTCTCTCTTTCCTCCTGCTCTTTGAGACCACAAATCCTCTGCCTACCTGACCCCTTCCAATGCAGAGCCCCCGAGGACCAGACGTGGGTACCCTGAGGCAGACCCAAGGGAAAAAATATTTCCCCTTTCAGGCTCCATTTGACACAGTGCAAAAGGAAAGAGGGAGATTGTCTGTGGAGGAGCCTGGTTGCTTTTCTATTCTACTGCAAGTCCCTTAGTGCAAGAATAAAAACGGATCCATTATGGTGAGTTTCAGAGAAATCTCTCTCTGCTGCAGTATTTCCCCCTGCTATGCTTCAAGTGCTCTTCAGAGGGAATATTCACATTTTCCAGGGGAAGAAATGGCTTTACTAATGCAGTAGTGGTCTGCACAAATTGGGAGTGAATCAGAGAAGATTCAGTGGATGAAACTTTGAAAGTTGGGTAAATGAGAACTTTTTTTTTTTCCTCTCTTTTTCCTTTTCTGCTGCTCTCTCTTATTATTTATTTATTAATTTGCATTTTTTTTTTCCAGGGCCAGCTCTGATCTGGTCTGCTGGGGCTTGAAAAAGGAGTATACTTTGTTTGGCCTGCCTGACTCCTGTGTTTGGATTTTGTTCTGTTTCTTGCTTTGCCAGTTCTTAGTATGCAATTAAAAGTACTCAGACAGTGGCTGAGTTTTTAAATGAATTCAGTTTGAGTGAACATGCTTACGAACTTCAGTACTAGTTTGCGTGCTGTGCCTATAAAAACAATGGTTAGACTGGTGCGAATATTGGGCAAGAGTCAATTTCCAAGCCACACAGATAAACAGATGTAGAAATCAACCTCTATGTACAAGTACTTCTATGTTTTGCTGGTCTGTTAAACGATTTACTTTTCCCTAACAAATTACAGCCACGCAACACAACTCAGATTTTGATTATTTATGATCAATCCACATTGTCAAAATTTTGGAACAGCATTAATCAAACGTAATTGAATACAAAATGCATGTAACTGTTGCAGTATGCAGATATTCAGAGAGCAGAAAAAAAAGTTAGTAAATCAGATCAAATATAAATTGCGTGTTCCTTGCACAGCTCTGTTGTCTCCTGAGCGCTTGTAAATGGAAATTCAAAGCCCAATATCCTTTGTTAGTTTTGTACTGTTTAAAGCAGATTTTTTTTTTAATGCCTAGACATGAGGTTGCTTGGATGTGTGCAATGTTTTCTAATGTGCTCCATTTAATACAGAATTTGGGGCTGTTATAATCCTTCTCTACACTTGAGTTAGAAACAGAGTCCTGCCATCAGACTGCAGTTTCAGAAGGAGGCTAATTATTAAAGAAAATGATTCTTCCTCCTCAGGTCCCATTTCCCTTACAAGCGCAGCCTGCATCGGCGTGGAGGTGTGATGCCTCTGGCGGGGCTGCGTGCTACAGCCCGGAGCCACCCCGGTGAAACACGCTGTAAGGGAAGAGTGCTTCCTGGCTCCTTCTGACAGCTCCTCACATCAGCTGCGCTCAAAGCCTTGTGCCATCTGTTTGCATCTTTGCTGTAACCCATGAAAGCCAATTTTATTAAGAATTCAGCACCAGCGCCTGGGCTACAAGTGCATGCAAATACGCGACTCAGTTGCAGAGGTGCAGCCTAACAGGCCGAGGCCCCTCTGCCCTGTTCAGCAGCAATGATCGACCCCACGAGGTGAGGAGGGCAGGCCCTGCCTGCTCCTTGGGTCAGGAGATGGATGCGCCATTTGCAGCACAGCAGGAGGGTCCATAGCAGTGCACTGTCCCATGAGGTCTGAGCCAAGCCACGGCTGCACCCCACGCCCTCAGGACACGGCATGACCCACCTGGGAAGTCAGCCGTGCGACTCCCAGGCTTTCCATCATGCTGTTTGACAGGACAGGTTGTGACTATCGCGTGGGCATGGGGTTGTCCCTAGGTAGCATGCGCTACTGTGCAGCGCTTGAGTACTTACGTGTGTCTTCCATGTCACAGATGGCTTTGCATGGCCAGTTCTGCATCAGGTCCTTCCTCTCTCTTTTGTTTTGGGACAAAAAGACTTGCACAGGCTGAGGATGTACTCCTCATGATCTGGACAACCTCATGAACACAGGTCTGCCAAGTCACCAACGTGCTGCCTCCTCTGCCTGGCTCAGCTGGGTGCTGCAGGGGCTCCAGTCTGATGGCTGGGTATGAGTGGATGTGAGCTCTTCTCAAGCCACACGCTGCACCATACTGTGCTCTGCCTGGCCTCTGCCTCTCTGCTGTTGGTTTCTTCTTGGCTGCTAACTTGGAGACCAGGACATTCATGTGGTTGCAGAGATGGATATTCAGCCCCAATCCAGTTGCTGGCACTCAGACCCTCTGCTATACAAAAATACACACATTGATCTCTCTGAGAGCTTGTCCAGACCTGTGGTCACTCCAATACCTGGATCTCAGAGCCCTGGTCTCTGGCATCTAGCCTCTGACCTGTGGTCTCCCTCCTGGCTAGCTCCCAGATCCCTTATCCTACTTGTCAGCAGATCTGGCTTGAAATTTTCTTAGAAATTGCACAGACATGTACTGACAAAGGACTGACGTTTCCTAGGGAGACATGAACACACACCATACAAACATATACCAGTCTCTCCAGTTGCTGGCACCCCAAACAAATGGACCTTCTGCCCCACGGTCTGACTCCAGCTGCTGCACTCACACCCCCATGTGAGTCCTGTACCCCTGCACCCCACTTGTTCTGCAAGGGTGTCTGGTGAGAGCAACTCCCATGGAATCCTCCAACACCTGGACCATGGCTGGGGTGTCTTCTGCTGATAGTCCTGGGAGCAGCCAGGTCCAGATGCTCCCCTGGTAATGGTTAGGCTATTGGGTTTCCTCTGCTTTGTACCATCCCTCTGCCCCTCATCCTCTGTGTTTGTGGTGTTTGGACCTTCATCATATAGACTAATGGATCCCACACTGTAAATCTGGATGGCTTTCAGAAGAGTAATCTCTGAATTTATACCTGTAAGGATCATCATATCCTTTTAAATACTAAACAGGCTGCAACTATTTACTATTTAAATACTAAACAGGCTGGGACATCACTGCTTGGTAGTGGGAGACAACCCTTTAGTTAGAACCTACCATCAACTTCCAAACCAAATGCTGTGCTGCTACTATATATTCTTATTTCGGTGTACTGGACATTGGGTGTGAGCAATGCTGATAGACTTCAGGAGGCAACTGGGAGAGGATACCTTATGTTGTATAAATGGAGTTGCTGCTCTGTTGCAACTTGTAAAACCGTATCAAGAAAACCTAAGACTGCCTCCAGAAAACCCATAATTTATTGCCATGAGACATAAACGGTGGAAACACCATCAGACAGACTGCACGGTTAGGGATGGGATGGGGCATTCCACATTACAGATCAGCAGAGCACACCAGAGATGCAATGCATTCAGTGCACTGCCCTGCATCCCCGATGACTGCTACAGACCTAGCGTTTGGCATGTGCACTTGTTTGCTGCCATATCAAAAGCAATCTAGCAGTACAAGGTTCAATACTTCAGTCTGGAAAGATGTTTTGAGAAGTCACTGTTCTGCAGACTACCTGCCCTCTGCTGTCTTCCCTGCAATAGGCAAGGACATTAGGTACCAATAACTGGGAATATTGGAGCTGCCAATGTAAATGTTTTTGATTAAATGCTCTATGCAAAGGCTATGTGCATAAACTCACAGACTACATGGAAACATTCCTAGGATGGTGACTTCAAAGCCATTTGCAATCTTCTGTTTACTATTGGAAAATGTTTCTAAGAGGCATGTTTGTGAGGATTATGTGTAGAATTTGGCACCGTAGCTCAAGGCTCTATCCAGCCACTGATGAAGGGATGGCATAATACCTGTGTTGTCAAGCTTGACAAAGTTAGAAATGAAGCAATTATGCAATTACTTCCTTTCTTGGCCATTGCCATATTTGACATTGACCACTTGGAAGAGATGCTTAAATGTATCAACAACGTTTTTTGATAATATCTGCCAAGAGAATCTTGACTGAGTCTTTTACGATTACTCATGTTTATAAGCCATGCATTCATTTAAAGTATAACTCAGACATCTAAAAGGTGTTGAAAATGAAAACAAATAGCCTTTTGTATTTCCTCCATCTCTGTCACTGACTTTATGTTGGAATTAATAGAATTGTCTGGAGAAGACCAGATGTGATGTTTAAATTCCCCCAGTACTATGATTATCTGGACTTCTTTGGAAAATAAACTACTCTGCAAGACGGATCTACTAATTAGCCAACCAGCTGCCAGAGCTATCTTAAAAATGTGTGGTACTTAACAAAGGCACTGAATCTGGTGAGAAATGCAATGGTGCATCCAATATAAGCACACAATCATGGGGTTGTGGATACTGGTTGCAAGACTTGGCAGTGGAGAAAAATTAAATGAGTAACTCCTCCAGTTCTTAGTCAAGTTCCTCCAGTTCCTAGTCTTTCCCAAGACTGGGAAACATGTAATATAAGGATAAATTATGTGACACCTTTCTCTGGAGTATGGGCACATGCCTCTACTTCAAGCTAACCATTTACTACTGTGAGGAACTCAACATCACAAATTGTGTAATGAGGAGGCAGAGGCAAAAATTATTTTGCTTGTCCTCCAGGTCTCAAATGGTGGATAAAAGCAGTCATAATCACTGCTGAAAACAGTGATCTTTTTTGAGTTCAGCAACTCTATCTCTTGCCAGTGCACTGGAAAATTGGAACATAGACCTGGGAAAGATTCACTTAGAAAAATAAAGTATATTTTGGCTTGAAACTTCCATATACAAGGCACGGACTGTCTGTATGCTTTTTATGGGTGCAATAATATTGATTTTTTCAAGACAGAGGAATTCTGGGAACTTAAAATCCATGCAAAGGGGGTGCATTTAACAGAATTCTGCTGAGCTTGGGCAAACATAGGAGCTTTCACCACAGCTTTCAAAAAGTGTAGGAATTCTTGAGTCATCTGCACACCCCTGAATTTGCAAGAGCTGATACCAACTACTGCTGTTAGCAACTCTGCTGAAACAAATGGGGTGAAATAGATTCTGGTTAACTTCCGCCATATGAAGACTTTATTCCAGCATACTCTGAAGAGGCTCTATTAAGCATGAATTTGGAAATGATTCTGGCAATGTGTGTGCTACTGTGCCTGATCTTAACACTGAATGGCTGGATAACTAGTGCCAAACAGAATGCAACCATGGAGTGCCTGGGCTACAGCACCCACAATGGACGTGACTCTCATGAAATACAATTGTGCCCTTTGCTGCCAAATCAGGGACTTCGTGTGCCTTAATAGTGAACCCAAGAGAAAAAAAATACAGAAGCTAAAAACCTGAGGATGCAATTGAAAGATGAATTATAAAGGGTAAGACAGAGCTCAGAATAATTTCACTGAAGAAGAAGGAAAAAATAAAGAATAGGAATCAGGATTATTTTTTTTTTTTGTATTTATAACCATGAATTTTATGTTGTACTTTCTTATGTCCATTTAGTATTTTTTTGGAGTTATACATCTGAAAATTAAAAAAAATAAAACTACTGTCAAACGAAGGAATACTGCCATTAGGTATATTATCACCATTAGTAGGGCATCACTTAGAAAAGGTAATATCTAGATGAATTCTATAGGGAAAGTTGCCATCAGAAAGCATCATTATTATTTGTTACATAACACAGTGACAGTGGCTGAAATTTCTCACCTTGGTCATGACTAAATATGCTGTCATCTCTGTCGTCAAAGATGCTGAGTTTGCTGGTCTTCGAGGGAGGCCTGAACACATGTTCTTTATCCATAAATTTTTGGGGGGAGGGGCCTATTTGAAGGTCTTAGTGTGCATTTTGGTTGTTGGAACTGTGTTATTTGCCTTATTTTTGCTAAGCTAGTACATGGCATTTTTTATTAAAATTTGTTGCAAATATACCCATGTTATTTATAATTGGCATATGTGAAACAAATGTAGGGTTACTAATAATACAGTAGTAATATAAATGTAAATAGCAATAGTATTAAAAAATCTACCACTGATTTACACTTCCAAACAGTAACTGCATTTCCAAATAATTAGCCTAATAAGATGGTGGTTGTACCTAGATTATTTTTTTGAATGTGAATTTTATCTGTAGACCTTCATCTGCTCCTGTTTCCAGTTGAGATAGTGCAGCATAGAAGTTGATTAAAATTCTCTGACAGTCAACTTGGAGGTTGAATCCTGTTGTTACATTCTTTTTTATTGAATACTAAAGTGATGAACAGTGCATGTAATATGTGATAGAGCAATAGTTCTTTATTTAATTTTGTAATTTAAAGTTAAGAACATTTTGGTTAATAGAAGGTGAAGATACCATCAAGGAGGTTATTATTTATCAGTGATTTATACAGCAATGGGATTGTATTGTAAAGCACTGAGTTAGAAAAATTGACATGTTAAATCTCCTTAACTCTCAGGCATTGGAAAATTGCTCTTGGTTCTTGTTGAATAATGCACATTGGCTGATATATATGAAGTACAAACTGTGTATAGATCCATTTGGAACTCCCAGGTGGGAGAATTTGAGTATGTTTTCAATGAAGAGTCTATTATCCCTTGGTAACTGAGCACATTACATATGAAAAATATGGCATCTAAAATGAGTCAGCTTAAATCCAGGCAGAGCTGTCTGACCCTGCCAAATTCACCTTTCTGAGCTAATCATGGCCTCTAATTACCAAGCCAATTGTTTTGTTTTCATTTTTTTCCTTCTTGAAATGGTAGCAATGATAATTTAGGAAGTTTCTGTTAGAAATGTGGTGAAGTTTTATTGCTAAAAAAGGAAAAAGAAGGAAAAAAATCTTGTTGCTTGCATTATTTCACCATTCATAAGGGTCCTCATCCAGTACACCGCCAATTCCTCAGGGCAAAGACTTTTACTTTTATATTTGTAATTTGTCATTCAGACCAATGGTACGATGTAGTCCGTGAACAGCTAAGACTGAACAACAGTTAATTTCTGACTGTGTGTTGAATGAGATATTCAGTCTGCAAATTTACTTTCTAGGCATGTTTATGTATATTTTAAATGGCAATTAATATAGTAGCAGTACAAATTTTAATGTGATCCCATGCCAGGAAAATATCCACAATCAGTCTTAACCAAATGCCCCCGAGGACTTCCTACACCTTTCATTTGTTAATCTAAGTGCTGTTGTTTTATTCTGACAAATCTACTCAACCTATTCATCCAATAGCTAGAAAATGTGTTTTGTTTTTTTTCCCCCCTCAAATCTGATTTAAAAGAATAAGCGCTTACTAGCCTGCATCAGCAACACATATTATCTAGCTTTGAAGAAGCACTGTTTTATCAGAAAAAGAAGGCATACTCCTGTGATAGTAATTTAATCTATTTCTAAAACACATAAAGATAAAGGATAGTGAAAGTCTGAAGATGAAGATAACAAGAGCTGCTGAAGCTCATACTGCCAGAACTTCAGTGCTGAAAGATAAGAAATAGCCTTTTACTCTTCAGGTGTGTTACATGAGGCTGCCTGTCAGAATAAAACCTATGAAAAATCATATTTTCAGCATTTTCTTCTAATTTCTATTATTGCTTTAAATGTTGCTCTCTTTTATTATGGCAACAGATGTTGGCAGTACTGTACAATATGTGTCTGCACAATATGTGTTCTCACATTTTGTCCTTGCAAAGCAGGAGACTTGGATTTATTTTTATTTAAAATTAAAGAAAGAAATTTATAGGATGTTCAATAACTGGAAAAATAACTTAAAAACTCCTTATAGGACGTGAGGAAGGTTTACTGTTCAAATTCATTGCGTAATGTCAAGGGAAGTGTAAATACTTCCTTCCTCTCTTTCTCTCTTCTTGGTAAAGTAGAGATATTTTCTGAACAAAGAATAAGTGACAGACAAACACATGCAGCTTGTATCTTGCTCAAAAAATAGCCAAACATCTGCCATACAATAATACCAAGATATGAGCTGCAGTCAACTGAGGATTGTCCCTATCTGTGTAATTGCAATTTATCGAGGAAACCCAAAGAGCAAGCAAGCTTTGGTCTGGCCTAGTCTTTTTTCTTCCTTCATCCCTCATTTTGCATATGAATATATGCAAGCTATATCCCCCTGTGCAATGACAACGGTGCAGGGATGTGGATTCTGAGCAACATTAAAAAACAAATAAACAACTCCTGCATGAAGGCATGGAAGAAACTCCCCATGAAGGTGGAGGGCCATGGGTGGGCACAATGACTGACAAACAGGGTCTCCTCTGGCCAAGATGGGTATAAAACGTAACGTAGAGCTCACCTATGTGTGAGATGATGCAATGTCAGGGGCTGTGGCCCTCCTGGGGTGGTGGAAAACTGGTGTTCTTCATTCTTCAAGTGTGGTTGGTGCTCTGGAGTTGGCTGGTGAGACCAGCTTCCATTGCAGCACCCAGGAGCCTTGACTGCAGCCGGAGCCCTGGCTGCTTTGTCAGCCTTGAGGCACTGCTAAGTGCAGAGGTGACCCAAGAAAACTTCAGCACCGATCTGAGGACTAGCTGGCAGCACTGAACATGCTGTTAGCATATAAATGATGGACTTCACTAGGCAAAAGGATCAATAGATGCCAAAGTCACTTTGAGGATATGTTCTCACTTTTTCCTGGTGAAAGCCAAGACTCAAAGGTGTTGTGGAAGACAGGATAGGGCCAGAAACTGCCCAGGGGACTCTGTTGGCTCACAGAGGGATATAATATGTGTTCCCCTCCCACCCTTCCAAGTTTCCTGCAAGTATATGAAATTAGAAGCTGACTCTTTTGTTCTGATAACCTTTGAAAAGGAGTCAGGCTTGCCAAAAACTTCTGCTACTACACCAAAGGAAAAGGAAGCAAAGTCATAAAACATGTTTTGGATCAAACAGTAACATTCTGTTGCACACATCTAAAACACAGTGGAGGGAACATAGTGCTGCTTTGGAGAATGACTAGGGACATGAATCACGATATTAGCTCAATATTTGCCTAAAGAGTATAAACCACTAAGATTCAGGCAGCTAAACTTTGTTTTTAAGGACTGTACAATGAAATGTGCATACTGCAGCCTTGTTTGGCTTAAATGTTCAATTCCTAGACTTTTCCTATACTCCAAGTAATTTTTATGTTCTTTTCTTTTTTTTTGAGCAAGGAAATGGTATAGGTAACAGCTGTGTTTCCAGCAGTCCTAATTTATCAATTAAGTTTTGAACAAAACCTGTCAGGTGAGAAAATAACAGAGGTTGTCTTCATGATTTGTCTGGACAGCATAGTGCTCTGTGTTGTTTTTCACAGCCCCCCACCTGTCCAGGTGGCGGGTGCCTTCTGGCTGACCAACTCTCCCGTGTGTATTTTGAGTCTTGTTCCTTTATCTGTTGTCTCCTGTCCCAGTGGAAGGATGGAAAAAGGCAGCATGGGCAGGAAGGGGAAACAAACGGGGTCAACAGAAAGCCTGGGAGACGTGAAGGCTGCTGGAGGTATTGCAAGGCAAGTTGTTACAGGGATATGGAGGATGCTAAAAGGACTTATGGGACACGTGGTGAACTTATGACACTGGAAGCAGAGCAGGGTTGTTTGGGGTGGAAGAGGAAAGCTGGGCACATTGAACTGCAGGAAATCAAGGTTCAGTAGTTTTGCTCCTCAGGGAACAACTTGTCTTCAGAGCTTGACAATATTGCATTGTGTTTAAATGTGTCTCGAGGGATTGGTTTATTACTATCATGATATATGGATCTCTTAGAGATACTTATCTCAGAGGTTGTGAAGGGGTTCAGTTAGCAATGGCAAGCTATAAATGGGGAGGAGAAGGATGTCAAGCTTAACGGCAGGGAGGAAGGAAAACTAAAATAATAAATATTGATTTGGAGTATGTCTTTTATTATCTCTGAGTGAACAGGAAAATGTTATAATAATGTGATCTTTATGTGAACCATAAATTATCCACGTGAAGCTTTTCTGCATTGGTGTTGACTAATCAACGAAGCATTCTGGGGAGCTGTTGGCAATACTGTTCATTCAGCAGTGTGAGTTTGTTGTCATATTTCATTGCATTCCTGTAGGCTGTACATTTTTATTAGTTTATAGCGATTTGTGGGATGCATGCCCTGGACTCAAGGAAATAATTTTTGCCAGGTGGTTCAAATGAGTAAGAGTCTTGTCCTGAGTTCAGTGATCCTTCGATCTGTTCCCTATTGCATCATACTCTATAGCTAAAGAGAGCTAAATAAATCCTGATAATAACAGACTTTTTGCAAAGTTAAAATATTTTATATGGATCCTGACTTTATGCTGAAAGTGAATTGTAAAACCAATGCAGGCATTGGATATGTAAACTGAATGCTGCATTAGCCTATCAATGAGAGGCATTTTTGGAATAATAAGAAATCCGGTTTCTGCATCTGAAATTTTTTGGGCATCAATTCTCTCTGACATCACTGCTGTGGGTGACTATGTGAATTGCATATGGACAAGCCTAATGAATTCGCTGTTACCGTAGGTTGATGTGAAACACATCCTAGAGGAGATGTCAGAGGTAAGGCAGAGTTGCATCCATGACCTAAAGGTTCTTTCCAAGAAACCTGAACCAGTGCTGGCTCAGACCCCAGGGGGAACCTCTGAACCAAAGGATGCTGCGTGGGTGCAGGCTGAGAGGTCTTCTTCCACTCACAGGCTGAGTCTGGTGATTTAAAGCAGCCTGGCCATATGGGATGAGGAGGGGAAACACAATTAATATGCACTCAGAAACCAACAGTCTTGAGCTAGATCCTTGTCCCAGTGTGTATCTATGGACAGCCCAAGTCCAAATCTTCCTCTTGTGCTTGCTTATGAGGTTGGGGGGCACTGCTGTCCAGCTCCCTTCCAGTGCACCCAGGATTAGGGGAACCCAGACACAGGCATGGGCTGCACCAAGAGCTCTGTAGAGGGCATATGTTCTTGGCCACACCATGCCATGGGGTGGTAGAGGAGGCTGTGCATGTGTAGTACGTGTGCATGACACTTGGCTTTTCTGCTGGTGTTTTCCTGTGGACCACGTCCCTCTCCTCCCTTCTGTGTGATATGGGACACTGGGATGTCACCAAATCCTTCCCAGAAGCTGTGGGCACCCCTTCCCCAGAAGGTCTCATCTCCCCATGTCCCGCTATGAGAAGCAGGCAGTTGGTGACTGTGATGGGGTGTGAGGATGCATTACCATGAAGGGCTCAACCCAACCATGCAGGGCTCAACCCCATGCTCTGCCCTGAGCCCATCAGACCAGCTGTGGTCAGCATTACCAGCAGTCCTGCCTGAGGAACCTACGCACACCTTCAGTGTAGAAAAGCTTTTTTCATTCTATTTTAGCACTTCCCCCTTAAGGGTTTAATGAATTAAGTTAACAAATTGACACACCCCACTCAAGAACTCCTATAACAGAAATGCAAAATGGGCCCCTCCATCACAAATGCAAGCCTGGCTTTATGTGTGTGTGTGTGCGTGTGTGTATCTGCTTTCCTGAAGATGCAGCCTGGGTCTGCATTTCTCCATGTTCAAATTGAAGTGTTCAGGTTCAGGTTTCAGGGGTTACAGGCTTGGACACCCCACTGCTTCAGATTTATTAAAAGCCACACATTTTTTTCTTTAAAGTGTGACATGAAAAAGAAAGTAAGATTTATTGTCCAAAATCATTCCAAATGGAAAAAAATCAGTAACGTGGCAGCTAATGATTCCTTAATACATAGGTCAGATGGAGGAAATGTAAGTGATGCTATGAATACCAAGTTTTTCCCATTCAAAAATCGAGAAGGAAAAGTCATCAAAAGAGGCAGTGCAGATGTTCACCATGTGGTCACGCATCTTTTTTTTTTTGTGTGGTCTGGAGTACAGATCATACAGCTGATATCAATATTTTCAGACTTAATCAGATGTCAATGCCTTAGTTACATATACTGGAATGGATATATTAAAGTTGTTTGTGTCTCTCAGGGCTGTTATTTCATGCTGCCTGCAGAGAGGCATGGTGAGCTCAGAATACATCTAAACTCTTAGTTACTTATGTATAAGCCATCCAGTCACATTTTTGTCCCTTTCTCCTGGATTTTCACGTGGAAAAACCTTGTTCAGATTCAGCAATTGTAGTGCTTTTCCAAGATGAGACTAACCTGAGCCTGCCTACTTCAGTGCAGCAGAGCAAGGTGGATCCATAGCGCTTACAAAGTTTCTGGCAACAGATCCATGGCCTGGCAGCAGTCCAGGTCTGAGAGGCTATGAATCCCTTCCGCTCATGGTGGAAAACTCTGCTATCACAATAGAAACCATCTAGTGCATTTGTGTGCACCAGAGGGTAACGCAGACAAGGATCAAAGCCAATTTACTGGTGCAAAGTTGGCATGAAAATGCCATTTTGTGAAGATAACGAGTCTGATTGCAACACTAGCAATAAAAAAATGGTGTTTTGTTTCTTTATAAATTTATATTTTTATGTTTATAAGTATCCATTTCCACTGTTTCTTCTATCAGCTTACTGAATTCTTGTATTTTTCATTCAGTTTATTGGTCTGTGAAATCTGTGTGCATGCGTGACAGACTTGCAGTGTGGCTTCCATATACTACATTACATGTGCCAAGAAATATGCTGGTGGAAGACTTTGAACATGAAACACATTCAAAGAGCCTGAGCTTGCATGATGTGTGAAAATCAGATCCCTGTAAGATCCCACATGTGAGATGTGTAAAGATGGGGGCACACACAATCAGTGATCGCTTTAAAAAATGTATTTCTCCCTACCAAATCTCCATTAATAAACTCTTGAGTCAGTAAGCATGTTCTCTCATTTGCAGTCACTGGAAGATACAAATTATGGGGCTTTGTGTAAGTCTGATGAGTATTTGGAATGATGAAATTTAGGTAAAGATAAAGTCATTTTTCTTTATTAGAGCATTTCTGCTTAGAGTATTCTGGAAACGCTGCTTTTACTGATCCTCATTATTATTGGTGCTCCAATGCAAACAACAAGATTCCCCCAAGTCAGTTTTATTCTGAATGTTGTTTGGTCTGACACTACATAGTTCTTGAAAAGAATTTTTTGTAAACTTTTAAAACACCGAAGTCTGATTGCTTTGAAATTGTACCAGTGTCAAATATTCATTTGCAACTGGGGACAGGAAAATGAAAGCTGAACAGGCACCCCTGCCCACACAGGCATTTTTTTTTTTAATTGTATCTTCTAAAAAAATTTAAAACTATTTTTCAAGTGTTTCTGTTGCTGGTTGCTATTGAAACTTTGAAAAACCTTCCTAGTGCTTAAAATGTGACACAAAAGAGAGATTGCTTCATTTTTGGCTCTCAAAGATAAAGAAATTTCAAAATTATTAAAAGCAATAAAAAGGAAAATGAAAAGCAAAACCAGAACAATTTTGACATTATCTATCTTACTGTGTCAGTGCTGAAAGACAAGAAGAACGAAGCCAAAAAGTCTCTCTCTCTCTCTCTATGTACCTTAACTTTGGCAGGCTTCACATTTGAAAATTTTTGTGAAAGATTTTCATTTACTATAATTGCAGTTTTTCTTGACATCCAAGTTTTAATTTTCAGATAGTTCTGGAAATAAATATGGCTTATTTTTGGAAAAAGAGAATCTCTGATAGATATGAACTGAAATCTCTTTTGTTATCTACAGAATGCTAAATTTGGACAGCTAGATTAAAAATAACTAACTATATAATAACTGAGTGCATGTCTTTGCTCCCGACTAATCTCCCTCCCCAAATTATGTGAGAAAATTAATTAAACTCATTTGTTAGTAATAGCTACCTTGCACTTATTCCCACAAGCCAGAACTGTCATCTGCAAACATGAGTAAGGACTATTAAAGTTACACTGACTGAATTTCAAGGAAATTTCTTGCAATATGTAAAAGTAATCATGTGCAAATGTGTTTGCAGATTGGGATTGTATTCTCACCCAAATACATAATGCAGTTTCCAGGTGGTACCTGTCTGATATTATGTCTATTTTTGTTTTAGCACAATGAATACTCAACAGCAGAGCAATACTGCTCACTGCCTTTTCCTTCTAATATTGTTCATGGCAGAAATCCAACTTATACAGTGTAAATAATCATAATTTTCAATAGGTCGAGGATCTTTCCTGGCAAAAGCATAACCAATGTCTTCTACTCCTACTTGTGTCATTCATGATGTTTCAGTGACGTGAATTAGCATAAAGAATCCATTACCCATAGATGGATTGTGGGAGGGGAAAAAAAAAGAAGAAAAAAGAAAACAGAGAACATGCCTAGTGCTGCAAGGCAGAGGGAATTAAAAGCAAATAGCAAAGCAGGTGGAAAAAGCTGACAAGGAAGCTTAATGCACTAAAGAAGTACTGAGAGTGTGTGGCCCTGGGGAAGAGCATGGCAATCGGTGTCTTTGAGGCATTGTTCAGTCCTCGCACATCATTACTTGGGAGTTAGTTATTGCTAAACACCACTTTTACGTGGGGCTTGCCACATTCCCTAAGCCCTCTCCGGAGACTCTTTTGATGTGTGAAGAAAGGATTTGAGAGTGGATGCCTTTCTCACCTGGAACGTGGTAGGGACTCAAATGCCAAGTGAAGCTCTTCAATTGTCCTGTGAAAAAAAAGGATCCAGCAGGATGTTAAAGCAAGAGAGCTTTTCATCACCAGCTTCTCAAACAGGAGTGACTCATATGCCATCTCTTTTGTCCCTCCACCCAATCGTATGCGCTCCCTGTTTGTGCTGGTTAATGTATTTGCCATCTATCGAAGGGAGAGGAAACTTCAAAGCAGTCAAAACAAACATGCCTGAGGAAGGCTGAAGTTTTGGAAGGGGCTGGTTGGAAAACCACTGCTGCCCTCACCGCCCATCGAAACATGCAGTCCTGGGGGAAGGACTTGCCTGCTGACAACCCACTGGCATCTTCTGGCAATGGGTCAGGGAGCTCTGCCTGTCTGAGGCACGTCAGTGTTATGTGAAACAGTGCCTCAGCTAGCTCCAGAGTGCATGGGCTGGAGAAGAGCAGGGCATGGCACCATGCCCCACGACCCTGCTCCTCAGTGCCACAGCTCAGTGGTGTGAAGTGGTGGCTGTCCTGCTCCGGAGGCTAAGGAACGTAGAGGATCAGGTGTGGGTTATAATATGGTGTGGGTTTATGAGCAGTATGGAGAAGGTGAATGGGGACTCTCAAGCTGCCCAGAAGACATTGTTCCTCTAGTGCAAAAAATGGGAGCAAACAGATGAAAAGCACCTGTTGTCAGATTCAGAAAAGCCTGGGATATGCTCTGCTATCCAGCACAGAGCTGAACAGCAGAACTCCTTGCTGCAGGATGCTGAAATCCTATCTGGGACTTGAATAAATAAATGGGGAAAAAATCTATCAAAAGCAATGAAATACAAAGAGAGAAACTCTGATTAATCTTCAGCATAAGCTCTACACGATTTTGAGACTAAAACTGGGGCTCCCAAAACACTAAGCTTTATACAAGACACAACAGACCAGTGCCAGAATAAACTGGAAAACTGGATTACTGGTGCCTCAGCCATCCATAGGCTGTCATTTTACAGGGTTTTTGCCTCTGAGCTCCTAGTGATCAGCTAAAAAGTCTGCTAACAACAAGGTAATATCCCATCTGAGAACGTGGACTGAACATGGCGTGCTCCACCCTTCTCCAAAGCATTGCCTACAGACACCTTAGTGTGACAGTGACAGACGTTTCTAACAGGACATTGGTAGGTGGTACTGCTGGAGGAAAATCAATAACAGCCTGGGCTCTTCTTCAGCTTTCCATCATGACAAGAGTCAAAAAGCTTGAACAGGGTGAAGGAAAGCTTATGAGAGTGCAGCCTGACCAAGGAGCAGCCTTCCCTCAACAAACTCCGTCTTCGTCATGTGTTTGTAAATGATTTCTCACTGGTTTTAAAATTTCATATGCAAATGTATAGAGAAAGAGGTGCAAGACATGCTGTACACGTGCATGTAAAATATATCTTAAGTCAGCGGTAGTTTCAGGTCCTCAGTGGGCAGCCTGACTCCATCACATACAGCACCCCAGAAAGAGCTCTCAGGTCTGGAGACAGTTTCAGCCTTTGCCAGGACGTGTCACAGTCTTGCTCCAGCTGGTTTATGGGTCTCCTTTATCACTGAAAATGTTACCTAGCCAAACGAGACGGAGGAACAAACGGTACCTATCACCAGATCTCCCTCTGTAACAGTTTCCAAACATATGCATTAGGTAATGAGCCTGTTTCCCTGACTATGTGTCACAGCACTTGGTGCTATTCTGGTTGTATTTCGCAAGCTGGCATTGCTTTTTAATATGCTCGCTGCTGATCTGTTCTGAATCAGCTGTTCTGCTTATTCTCAGGCTGCTTTTGTGAGAAACCGCAGTTACGCCAGGCAGCTTCTGTCAGCCCCATGCCATACTTCTCACAGGAACATGATTTCCAGCTCTCTCCAGTTTTCCATCTTCATCTCTCTTATCTCTAGCTGCTACTCCTTCTTTCGGTGCAGTGTGAAACCCTTTGTAATGGCAAAGGGCACTGAAACCACTCCAGCAGCCCTCATTGCCTTTTTTTTTGCCAGTGACAATAGCCAAAAATGCACAGTGGTGTAATTCAGTAATTCACATAATTCATGAATGCATTCAGAGAATATGTGCAAGGTGTTGTTCAGAAAGCTCAGCCTTTTGCCTGTGAATCTCTGAGACCTTCTTGTGCATTACATCAGCTTTCTTAACAGTTTACACGCCCTTTTTTTGTTTCCACCCCTCTGGAAACATTTGTCATGGTGTATTATTTTATTCAGCACAGCTGTACATAAAATGTAGAGTGTTAATACTTTGTTTGGCTAAACGTGTGTAATTTGGGAAGACAGGTGAAATGAAGGATTAATCATCAAGCTTTTAAGTCTTGTTAGCTGCGGTTTTAAATGTTGTTTATTTGGAATTACAGTGTGGATATGATGTCTAAGTGGAAGCTCTTTACATATATAAATTAAAGCTCCTTTGTGGTTGATAATAAGCTGGAGGTTTGATTTAGAATCTGTTATTTTCTCTTATATCTGGGTATTCAGATAGACTTATCACAAATAACCCAGTGGTGAAGGTACAGCTACCACAGTGACAGTAGTGTTTTCTTCCTGCTTTCTATTAACGTCCCTAAGCCTTGACTTACAGGATCTCTCCTGCTGGTTGTGGGAAGGTAATTACACCTGGATGCACACCTCACCTTTGGCATCAATTAAAACAGCTAATTCTGGCACTGTTTGTGATGGTTGGTTTGCGCTGCAGCTTTCCAGCAGCCACAAGTTCAGGTAAGGGAGAGCTGAGCTGTGCTCCTTGCTTTGCCCTTCTCCCTGACCTTCTCCAGCCTGATTGATCTGCATGTGAGCACCCCCAGACTGGGCCGGACAAGCGTTCCCCCAGAAGAAGTCCTGCCTCCCTGCTGAAGGAGGTTTTCTAGCTCCTCTTCTGGAAAATTACAGACATCTGGTTACGTGGCTGTGAGTCTTTGGCATAGAAATAAATTGAAACCAATTTTACTGCTCTCATTGAGTAGCGAAATCACCCTTTATGCAGCTCACAGCTGTCCCAAGTCACCTTCTTTCCTATCTATTTATAGATTTCATGCTCAAGACATCTCAGCTTCAAAAGAAATTCTTCTCAGGAAGGAGTGCAGTATTGTCTGGAAAGATAGGGGTACTCCTGCTTTGAATTTGTGCTGTGGAAGAGAGAGAGGTGAATATTACATTTGTCAGAACAGCAATTGAACCAAGAGAACGGAAAAGCACTCACATGATGCTGAGCCAAAAAGGGTATTTTAAAGGATCCTTTTGTGAAACAACTGCTTTGTTTAAACTAAAAGGACATTTTTCAACTTCATTCTGGGACTATTTTATCCTTTTAACCTTTTTCCGCTTTAGATTTTTATTTATTTATTTATTTATTTTAGAGAAATAGTGTCTTTTCAGAAGAGTTGCTTGTTTTGATGTCAGTCAGAACATGGAGGTATTTCTGAAATGAAGCATTTATTAAGTGGCATCCAAACAGAGTGTTTTGATGTAACATTTCCAGCACTTTTCAAGTTTTATTTTGCAACAAATTTTTTAGTTCCCAGATATGCTTTGCCCAGTTTGGGTAAGGGCTGGTCTGCATCAGGCAAAGATGATAAGCAAAATTCATTCCTAAAAGAGCTAGAGACAAAAGAGTACTCTGAGAAGCAAATCCTTCTTCCTTGACTAGTGCTGGAGGGAAGCAGTTGATTAAATGGTCTTTAGCAGTGCTGTATGATGTTCTTCCATATTCTGCTCTCAGGAACCCATATTTCTTATCTTTCAGATCTGAGGAAAAGTGCCAAAAACCGTGTTGCTAATTGTCACAGACAGCCGGCACATAGCTCGTTGTTGCCAGATACGTGCTTTTCTTTGAAGGATTTTAACATTTCCATTTCATTTGTGACTGCCCTCTTTAGCGGAGAACGCCATGATAACCACATTTGAGCGCGGCCTGCTCACAGCACTGAAGATACACCCTGCCTGACAGAATATAACCATGCTTGGGAAATATATTAACTTTGAACAAGAAGAGAAGGTAATTTTGAGGAAATCATGGTCAGACTACATTTCTGATATCTTATGGGAACTTATTTTCTGTGTCCCAGCATTCATCTCATTTCCTAGTGTACGGTGGGTTATGCGGTAAAAGGCTCAAGACACCAAAATTTCTGGAGGAGCAGTGACAGGAGCGCAGGGGGCACGTGAGCAGGTGGGGGCACCCTGGTCACCCAGGAAGAGAAAGGAGCCCAGCCCTGACCCCTCCCCGGGCTGCCCCAGGGGACCCTCAACCCTGTTATGACTCCATTCGTAGCTCTTTTCCCAGGTGAGGGACTCACTATGTGAACTTATGGGGGTCTGGGTGCAAGCAGCTGGAGACAGACCACGGATCAGAGGACCCACGTGTTCGTGGTGCTGCCACTGGAGAGACTGAAGTGTGTGGGTGCATACATCGGTGTGTGATCACCAGTGAATTTCAAGCTGGACTAGCTGACAAGTATGCTAAGTGCTGTGGGAGACGGTATCAACGTGGCCATAGGTCTGGGCCAACTGCTGGAGAGACCAAAAAGCTCTGAGCTGACTAATGGAGGGACCGGGGGGTCCAAGCCAGCCCTCAGAGAGACCTTGAGGCCTGTGTATGTACATGTGTGTGTTTATGAGGGACAGCTGCAGAAGGACCAAGGGCCAGCAACCAAGCAGAATGAATGTCTAAGCCCAGTTACTGGGGCATCCACAGTGTGTGTGTGTGTGCCCACCCACGTGCGTTTGCATGTGTGTGTCTACAGGGGTTACACGCTCAGTCTTGCTGCAGGCATGGAGCTGCAGCAGCCCTGCCAGCACAGCAGTGTATAGCCTGGCTTCTTAAGTCCACCTTGGTTTGCGTCCACTTCAGCGTGTCTTTGACAGGAGAAACTCTGGAAAACATTTTCAGCAGTCAGACAGGAGGAGACGAGGACTTGCCAGCATTTGTCATCTGACAATAAGTGTGTAAACAAGCTGGCAAACAGCGTCTCGGATAATCTCTCCGCTTGGGTCTGTGATGTATTTCAGTTGAGCCATGACAGAAGAGAAAAGCTTGCATGCATCTTTTATCTGCAGCTTCCACATCACTGGTTGCTGGTGATCCGAGACGCTGCAGAGGTTGTAGCTGGACCAAGCTGGAAGGAGCTGGAGTCTGTAAAGGTCTTCTGGGCAGCTACACACAGACCCTGCCACAGCACAGGAGCATTGCCTCTGAGGCCACTGAGGCATGTCATTTTCCAGAGCAAGAGGTTTTGCTCAGTTCTGGGTTGCCTTCCAGGGAGGAATTTTTTTCTAAACTGGCTTTTATCTGCTTTTCTCTTCCTAAATCACTGTCGCAATTGTTCATAGTTGGCTGTGTTTACTTCACATTTATACAGATTTCCAGGACTGAATAACCACCATTTTATATTAATTATTGGAACACAATGAGGAAAAGAATTGAGGAGAAAAGGAATCATCTGTGAAATTATCTGTTCATAGCATCAGATTCATGTATTTTCACACAAGGTTTTCACTTCTATAAGAATCTCTAATGCATACCTCTTGCTAGATAAAGGTATTTCATCCTACTCATTCTCCCTCCCCCCCCGCCCCCCCATCAGAATCCTGTTTTCCTTCCTTCTTTCAACTCTTCTATTTATACAGCATTTCTATTAGAATTTACTGCATTGGAAGAAGAACTTTTCAAGCTCAATTTTGCCCTAACTCAAGCCTCTGTACTTTCTGGAGGACAGGATTTGTTGGCTAAGTGGATTAGCTTCTCTCTCTTTGCTGTCCAGAACTCCATCAATATGGTTACTAAAATAATTGGAGATAAAATCTCTGGCACTTAAAACTACATAATTTTGGGGCTGATGCATTTTGCACAACACACATGTGGGACCTGTAGGTGTTATATGGAGTTTGAGAATTTTATTGGATTTATTTTCAGATTTTTAATAATGGGATGAACTCCATTTTGGAAGCAAGTTTATTGTTACCCAGCAATGACCTGTTTGTCACTGTGCACAAGAGGATTTCAAATCTGCACTTTAGAAGATAAGAACGAATAGAAGTTCTGCTGATTGTGTTCCCTTTGGCTTCAGGATTTTGTCCAGACATCTGAGCTGTAGAAGCAGGGAGACAGAAGCAGATCAACCACTTTGTTTTTATCAACCTCTTCAATGTGCAGCATTTTGGGTAAAACCCTTGCTTCTTACTATGGTTCTCTTGTTCCACATCTGCTCGCTTAGCATCACTCATGTGCACCCTTAGCTTTGCTACAGGAAATATGTAGCGGCAGCGTTGGTCACAAACCCTGCTACAGACTCTTTTATTTAACTGATAGCAACTGCAAAATGGGACTGTGTGTGCCAGGCAAGCACATGGCCCAGGTCAGAATTAGGTTAATTAAAAGGAGATAAGCAAGGCAGGAAGTCCTGAAATAGATAATAGTAGTTGGCATGATCTTGACTTTGAAACTTACTTAATAGTTTCCCTTTTCAGTTTATTTCTTTTCTAAATTTTATTCTTTCGGGCAAGGAGGGAAGGAAATGTGATTAAGTGAGATTAAGTGGCATTTAATTTGCATTTTTTCCTCTTTCCAGCTATATGTCTGCTACTCCTTTTGCTGAAGCCAGTGCTCTTGCATTCACTGGGGACGGAACAAGAACCTGAATAAATAATGGCATGCAGTCCCGTGAAAAGTTATCCACATGGGATTTCGGAATTGTGATGATACTGGTTGCAGCAAAGGCAGAGTTTGCATGGATAAAAAACTGTGTGCGCTAAAGTACAAGTCTGTGCATTTGCTTAATTAAAGCTCCTGGAGGTCAGGGCAACTGGGCTTGATGTATTTTGCCTGAGAAGGAAAGGAAGCAGCATTAGATCTCTCCCAGATCTTGCTACAGCATTTTAATGGGGAGAATATCTATTTGGAAATCCATAGCCAAACAGTAACCTCTTGGCACCCATGTACAAGTGTCAGGTCTGGTTTACCTCTTGAACACTTATACTCACCTGTTACAGTGGTAACAACTCCTCTTTAGTTCTCTGACTGCATAGAGAGAATATTTTCCTTCTACAAGCGGGTCATACCCTTACTTTGATGACATTACTAACTGCTTGGAGGTGTGGACAGCTAATGCAGCTGGCTCAGAAACCATTACAGAAAGCTATTAATGAAAATAATTTGCAATGTGTATTTCCAGGGGAAAGCCGCACGTGAGCAGCAGCCACCTGCACAAGAGAGGGTGCCAGCAACGAAGCTCATGGCACACCCTACACCAGGGCGTCAGCACACTGAAAAGCACAAATTCAGTCTTACCAGACCTGGTGTAATCTTGTCAGGATATAGCATCCTGATGAGAGGATGTCAATACTTTCTGAACTGTGTAGGCTTAGTTTGTCCCCCTGAGACACCAAAGAGATGCTGACTGCCTGATGGTAAAATCCAGTCTTCCTGCATCATAGATATTTCAGACGTGAAGTTTGGATTGGAAAGCTATACCTCCATCAGCCATACAAAGAAAAGAATTTATTTTCTCTAGAAATTAGATCCTCTATGAGATGAACTTCCCATGACTTTCTGGCAGTCAGACGTATGTTTTTCGCTGAGTTGTATTCTTCACATATTGACTATGCTTCCCATGAAATTACATTTAACATGAAATTGGCCAGGTTTCACTATCAATTTTCTCATTTTCACCTTTGCAGAAGGGTCTCACAATGCTTAGTGATTGGGCAATTGAATGACAGAAGAAATTCAATGTCAATAAATGCAATGTGATGCATATAGGGAAAAAGCACCCTAGCTGCACATATGGAATGACAGTTTCTAAATTAGCTTTTAGCATTCAGGAAAGAGATTTGGGAGTCACTACCGATAAGTCCCTGTGAAAATCAGTTCATTGCTCAGTGGCGGTCAAAAGGATTATTAGGAATTATTAGGAAAAGAATAGAGAGCAAACAAACAAACAAGCAAAAAAAAAAAAAGAAAAAAAAAAGGATGCTTCCATATAAATTCGTGGTACATCTGCATCCTGAATATTATTCAGTGACCTCATCTACTCAACTCAGGATGGAGAGCTGCAAGTGGCCCAGATAAAGGAGTAAGCAGGCTTCCTGAATCAAGTGGCTTTTGTGTGAGCAAAGGTGAAATACGCTGGGTATTTTCAGCCTGCCGAAGAGATGAAGCCTGATAACATCATGAATGGTAATAGGTAGTTGAGGAAAAGAGATTAATTATCATTCCTGACAATGTAAGAATAAGGGCTGATGAAATAATCAGCTGGGCGTTGAAAAAAGCAGCACTTCATCACCCAGCACATGACGAAGTTGTACAACTCATGGCCACAGGATATTACAGAGACCAAAATAATATATGGGCACAAAAGCTGATGGGGCAAATTCACAGAAGATGGGGCCATCAGTTTATGTTCAAAATGATGTTCAGGATGAAACCTCCAGCTCTTCTGGGCTGGGAAGGGCCTAGAGGGACCGAGACCCACCTTCCTCCTTGTCTTCCTCCTGCTCTGTGTGTACAGAAATGGCCAAAAAGTGCCTTGCCATGCCCACCCCTCCCTGCCAGCTGCCCCAGAGCTGGCCATGACTGGGCTGCATCCATCCCTATGACTAAGGCACAGTGAGAGGAAAATAAAACCCCTCAGTGTGGCAAAGCCCTGAAGTCCTTACTCAACACTGGGCCGAAGCCTCTGTGGTTTGGTCGAAGTCCAGTGGCACATTTGTGGAAGAGACAGGAGCTGGATAAAGCCCTTTCCTTTCCTGGACACTAACCTGCAATTACAGCTGTCAGTGCAAAACACCTAATATATCCTTATTCATTTTTTTTTTTACCCTTGTTGTAACTTTTTCTTGTATTCAGTGTGCTGTAATTCCTTTTTTTTTTCTTTTTTTTTTTTTCCCTTTATAGCAGTTAGTTTCTCAGCATAGTCCCTGACCACAAATACTTTTGAGTGGAACATCTGGTTCTAATGTGCGCTCTAGAAATGTTACTTTCTGCAATATCCCACTCCTCCCCCAGATGATATTTTCCCTCTTGTGTTTGCCCAGCACGGCTTGAAAGCGGATCAGTATCTGAAGAAACAAAAGACCCGTCTGAGAACAAAGACTTCAAAAGCCACAAAGTGATTTCCCAGAGCCTGGGGCAGTTGCAGGAGGGTTAGTCTGCAGCCTGGCCATGCAGGCAGGGACGCTAAGGGGCTGCCTTCCTCCTCTTCCTCCATGCTGACCTTCCCCACTGCTCCTACCAGCTACCATAACCGCACAGACGCTTTCAGCTGCTTCCCTTCCTTGTGATCCCACCTAGGGATCTTCTCCTTTTTTTCAGTTCTAGGCAGACCCACTCCTCTTCAGAGGAGGAAATACTACTACCCAGTCCCTTCTCTTGTTTCTCGCTGCCATTACAGCAGCTTTTTCAGATTTGCTCTCTTAGAAGCCGTCCTGTGCTTTGTGAGTAAACAAACTTTCACCTACTTGTAGGGGGGGAGTACTGCTCTGCATAAAAGAGGCTGTGTAGTTGGTAAAGTGCAGATACAGGATGAAGCAGGAATGTGTAATGTATTTTCAGGCATAGGAAACATGAAAAGCCAACTGAACTCCAGAGAAAACTGTAGTGCACTTCTGGTATGTTTGCAATACAGTTGATGTAAATAATACATGACTCCTGGAAGGAGTGTAGAAATATAAAAAGTTTTATGCAGGGAAGCACTGAACACATGTGGGAGATTCAGATGCACCGACAAATCACGGGCTGGGCGCCAAGCACTGCAATGGTGCCTGCTGTAATTGGGGCTCGGGGACTGAACTACTTTGATTGCAACTCACATCCTGAAAGGGTAAATTGTGCACTGCCACAACCCACCAAATTATTTAACTTCAGAAAAAAAAAAAAAAAAGGTCCTCAGTGAAGGGAGAGGAGGATTTATTATTCCATTATGTTATCTTTACAAGCCATCCCAACAAGCAAATATGATCATGGTTTTGTAAGAGTTCACATGAACTAGGCTGTCTTACTGGACTTCATCATTGCCATGAAGCATGGAGAAATGGATCATGATGCAAAGGCATGAAAAAAACCCAGAACCTTAGCTTAATCATTTTAAGTCCCTTAGGGCCCTCGCTGTTGAGAGGTGAACAAATCTGAGCATGTTCTGTGGATCCTGCTGTCTGCGTGACCCTGTGCTGGCAGCTCGCCTGCGGCTGGGCAAGGTGGGATCTTCTGTGTTCTCAGGACCTACTGGCTGACTGTCTGGGGAGGGAGACTTGCTTCTCCAACCCTGCCCTTTGAGGCAGATCTGGCATCTGTTGCCTCTCTGTTCAGCTGCCCTGCTTTTTCACACAGCCACTCCCCCAGATCCCTCTTTTTCATGAAAAAAAACAGAAGGTAGATGAGAAGGTCCCAGCTCAGCCCTTGACTCCCACTCTTAAGTCACCCTTTTTGTAGTGTTCCTCCCTCCTCTCAACCCAGAGGACATGCCTAATGCCTTTTTCAGCATTAGGATCTTCAGCTATCCTTTTTTTCATCTGCTCATCCATCCATTTAATGCTTAGCATGACTGCAAATGTTTGCCATATGGGCCTGTCTCTTGATATTTTAGTCTGGCCTGAGTTTTGGGTCAGTAATGAGCAGTAAGAAAAATTATAAAAAATCTGTCACACTTGAAAGAAAACTGAATTATAATTTTTATTTATATTATATATAATTTATATATATTATGTAAGCCATATTCTTAACGTAGCTTCTTGGACACCTGGGAAAATGTTTACATTGGGATTTTGTTCCAACTGTGCTGAAGTGACACCAACAGGACAGCAATTCCCTCTGTAATCATTTGCATGCTTCTGATACTGGTTAGCACATGGTAAATATGACGAACTAGAGGAAATTGTTTGTAATGCTGGAGGTCAGTAGAAATTCGAATTATTTTACAAAACATGCCTGGAAAGCTAGCTGGCTTGTACAGTCACACCAGAGAGACCTGGAAATCACCTTGCACAGCAGCCTCTCTGAAACCTCTCCAGAAATATCTCTCAGCTTGAAGTCTAGTCTTTGGTGGTTGCTGCATTGGTGCAAATGAAGCGAACCTGCTGTGCTGGGCCCTCATCTTTGCCCAGCAGCTCTGTGAGTGTGGTGGCTGTAGGGAAGAGCTTTTACTGCAGTGCTGGAAACTGAGGGAATTGGCTGAGTGAGCTCTAAAGGAGCAGGGATGCCGTGCTTTGGTGTTTTCTGAACATAGACTTTCTTTTCCATATAAATGTTCCAGAAGATGGATACAAGACAACTACTGGTTTGATCTGCTGCTTTCTCTCAGGTGGTCACAGGGACAACATCCTGTGGTCACCCTCTGAATGCAGCTGTGCCGTGCTTACAGGATCTGTCCCCAGGGTCCATACACAGCAGGGAAACCCCGCAAAGGGCAGAGGACTGGGAAGAGCTTCTCAGAAGTCAAAAGAATCAGGTTAGAAACTGAAGCAATTTAATCGTCTTTTGTAAGAAGTGCAGTGACAGATAATTTTGTCCTCGTTTATAAAAAAAAAAAAACATTCTTTGATATGAAAAAAATACCTAATTTTATAGGAAAAGTGCTTTATGGAAAAGGTGTTTTGAACTCATTTAGACATAGCTGGCAAATTTTAATTATAGATGAACACTTACTTTAGCACTTTTTAGTCATATTTTACTCCTCGGAAAGCATGGTGGGTCTGAGTCAGCAAGATTCACAGCTGCCTCCAGCCCAGGGAGGAGGCTGGGCAGAGCAGACTGCAGCCTACAGATGTTGTGCTCTGTTTTCAGCAGCCTCTTGTAACGCTTTCTGAGACCCAGTGATATACTGATTAAGGGGATTTTTTTTTTAAAGGGAGAATCTAGATGACAAAAATTACTAGAAACAGTACAATTCCCACAGGTCTGACTGAACGGCATCTGCTTCAGCTAAAGCACTGAGAGGTTTTTGAAACAAGGCAGGTGTTCAGGTTTCATTAAGGTAAATATTTTAAGCTATTGTCTTAAGGAGGAATGGCTGAGAAAGCAAAGTTGGCTTATTTTGAAGGAAATGGCAGAAATGGCAGAGATCAGGCCAACCAACCACCCCCCCTCACAAAGGAAGGAGTATGATTTTGATGTACACTTCGATGTACATTTTTTTTTTTTTGTATCTAAAAGAGTAACATTTTGGAAGGAAAGGAAGCAAAAAAAGAAAGAAAATGCACTTGGGTGCAGAAACAGGGCTTGCTATGCTAGAGTGGAGGACAGCAATGCAGTGGAAGGGGTGGAAGTGAATTAATCTCTCTCCAAACTCTCTCCAAAACACAAAGTATACACGCTACATGAACATGCTCTTAAAACCCTAGCGGTGCATATATTTTTGACAAAAGTCTTGTTACTTCACCTGTCATTCTGATTTATGCTTCTCAGAGAACATAGAGCTGCAGTCAGGAAAAAAGAGAAAAGCCATATGGCAGACTATCGTCAAACAAACAAACACATACAATATAGATGCCAAACAGATTTTGTTCAAACAAAAGGAGCAGAAAAACAACCCTATCCCCCTTTGATACCTTTATATGCTTTCATAAAAGAATATTTGCCTGTCTTTCTCCACCCTTCAAACCTTCTGAACAGACTTGCTCTAAGAGCACGTGTGCTCAAGGTATTTCCTAATTCAGTCGGGTTTTAATAAGATAACAGTTCACAGGGATAAATATGGCTAACTCTGTAAAAAACTCTGGGAATGGCATCAATTGTAAATGTTATCAGTGTGTTTTGCATAGCTGAAATATTGTGAGACAGAAAGCAGCTGACTGGGCTGGAGCTGTCATACCTTGGAAATGGTCCTTGTGCAGGGCCCCCTTCAACGTGGGCTGAAAAATGAATCTTGCTCTCTTGGAGCCTGCTGTCACCTCCGTCCCACTGTGGAAACCTCTGATAGCAACCCCTTCTCAGGCAGGAAGGACCTTGCTCATTTTGAGTCTGTGAGCTGGTGGGTGTGGGGAGGCTCTTCAGGAACTTGCAATTACAGGGCTATTTTTTTCAAGGAGATAAGTGTCATTTTAAAAGCCCTGGAGCAACACCATCATACCTTTTTGTAAGAGTAAATGAGGAAAGAAATAAAATTACGTCTCCTCAACTTTTACTAAAGAGAGAAAATGCATTTTATCAATTGTGGAAACATTTAATCCTATTCAGGCTGCAGGGCTGCATGCAGTTGATGCACGCAGACGCACGTTTCCAGGTTAGCACTGGGTTTCCATGCTGATGTGAGACCATGAACTTCACAGGGAACAGGCAGCTGGATGAGGGGATGAGGACAGTCAGAACTAGGAAAAAAGAAGAAAACTGACACTGAGAGCAGGGAGAACAGCAAAACCAGGAATTTGGAGGAATAGTCTAGAGGGATGGATGGGGAAGTTGCACAAAGCAATGGAGAATCGGAAAGTGAAAAGGGACTGAGAGCATCCACAAAGACATCCAGAGCTGGCTCTTCTTTTTCCTAAATTCCTGTGCTTCATCATTCCCCTACTTCTGGAGAAGTTCTGTGAATGCCTCGGCAAAATGATTATTTTAGTCATCTCTAAATGGATGCAGATCCTGGAGGCAGAGATCTGCATTAAGGACTGTGCCACAGCTCTGGGTGCTCCACGCACAATGCTAGCTGAATTCCCATGATGGGACTGATAGTTTTTTTTAATAGGAAATTACATGTTTCTTGCTCCCCACCCCCTTTTTACAAAAGGGGACTGCCATAGGTTTTCTGTACTTTCATCCATGATAAAATGACTAACTTAATCAGAATTTACCGTGGATGCAGTATTATTCCACACGTCTTATTCCACACAGGAGAATTTGTGTTAATTGCTTGTGTTAATCACATCCTCCCCTGTTCATCTTAATCCCTACATTTAATTTTATTTGGGTTGTGTTTTTCCCTTGAGGAACTGTGCTTGATCTGAGCACAGTTAGACTTGGCTAAGTTTCTTGATGTGCCAAGGAGAGTGGAAGAGTGCACTGAGGATGTGACTCAATCCAAAGCAAAGAGGACAGAAGGGAGGAAAATGCAAAGAAATCTTGATGCAAAAAATGAAGTATTGTCTTGGGGTTTATCCCTATAAAAATACTAACAAGCTATGCTTATTTTAGGAAGCAAAGCAGACAGGAGCAAGTTATTTTGCACTGAGAGATGTGAACTAGCACCACCTGCTCCTGTGCTGCTGCATCTTCTTCCCCCACGGAGCAAGTGGCCTTGTCCATGCAGCTGAATGGAAGCAGCTACAGCTCTGTGCTGTCTCGGGATGTTGCGTGGCACAGTGCTAACAGGCATGAACCTAAACCATACCTGGGAGTGTGCTAACATCTAAATACTGAAGACATTCATAAGTGGTGCTTGGGCACAGGCCATAGCCCTGCTCAGTTTCCTTGTATTGATGTAGCTCATGGGTCTCCAAACAATTGGTAGTATATTTTTGTTGTGCGAAGTCTCTGTGCTTATAGGATACAGAAAGGAGATGCTGTTAGATGGGAATTCCAGATTTACCCTTGAAATTCTTTACTCTTGCAATCTCAGGTCAAATTCTTAGTGTTATGCTAATATAGCTTTTCTTGATATAATTTGCCTTAGCTTCAGTTTAGGATTGAGGGATTTTTGGTCATAATTTTTTGTAAGTGAGGTAATTACTGGGGATTTAGAGTAGGTATTTTACCCTTGACAATAAATCAGCAATCATTTGTGATGAGGCAAATAGGCATTCAAGCTGGGCACAGTACAGCTGAGGTAGAACCTCAAGGGATTATAAAAGGAACCTGCTGATGTGCAGGTTTCTGACTTTCTGGTGTCAGCATTAAGCGACACTATTCAGATAAAACAAGTCTTTTTCTGTGTGGAATAAAGCTTTGTTTCCAAATACCTATTTGTACCTGGCGAGCGAGACATGAGAATTTGTGTACACAGATATAATGCTCTGTGTTTGATCAGCAAGCCTTAATATTAACTCATCCCCCTGTCCTTCAAGTTTCTCTGGTTGCAGCAATTAATTTATAATACAGTTATAAAAGCACAGGTTGCTGTCACATCTAAAAGGCCTAAACAAAGCAGCAGCCTAAAGAAGCTTTGATTATAGCTGTCCGCTAGGATCTTGAATCCAAACATGGGTTGTTGCAAGTGTTAACAGCATGTGGTCACAGGAGGACAGGCAGTGTCTTGCAAGGGGCTGCCTTCATTCTTGGGCGACAAAACAGGGAAGAGTTTAAACAGTACAATAAAAATAATTTCTTAAGCCATAGAGATGTTGATAGCCATGCAGTTCTGGTGCAAATCCCCTTGAAGGGCCTTCACTGAGCAGCCCTGTTTGATTTCTTGCCACCAAATCTCAGAAATGTCCAAGAAGCAAGTAGACTGACACTACCCACTGTCTCGTCCTCTCTTTTGCCCTTCCTAGGCACAGGCCTTTTCTGCTTCCCTCCCATGGAAAGGGGCATACAATGCTGAGAGCTGAGACTACTCGACATCCTTTGCAACAGGCTTTAGAAATCCAACGTTTTTTATTTTAACAAGGTTGTCTTTATTGATGGTACATTTGCTCTTGTTCTCTCCAGGCAAGTCTATTAATACACTGATAATGTTTAATCCTTCACCTATTCATGGATAGATAAGCAGGCTGGTACCAGGTCTACTCTCCTTAGCGCAGTCGCATAAATTATAGCACAATGCAAGACTTTCCTAAGCACCTGAGCAGTTTATATAATCCTGGTGGAGTTAATAAAGACATTTCAAGATATTCCTTGCATTATAGCAGATTAATTTATTTTTATTAACGTATCACATCTTTGAATGTTGTAATCATGTCCTAGCTCCAGCAAAATGCTGTGATCCCTGCTCCAGACCTCTTAAAATTTTATGTTAGTCACAAGTCTATTACTGTGGTTAAAGAACTAGCAGAGTAAGTGGGGACAATAGGAGCCTGATGAAAGTTACAGTTATGAGGATGCCTGTTTTTCCAGAGGAATCATGGTTGCATCATTGAGATTTAGGATCTTTTTTTTTTTTCCTTTTTTTTTTTTCCTCCTGTTAACATTAGATTAGAAGACACTGATGTGTTGGCACGCAGTGTGTGAACTTCAAAGGAAAAGAAGGAAAAGCCTTTGAGTAAGGACAGAAGAGAGAGAGTTTTCCAAGATAAAACAGGTACCTTTTCCTGGATCTTCTTTTAATAACACATGAAAAAACACAATTAGAGAAGGAAGTTCTGACTAACTGTAGAGCTGAATGCTGAAATGTTGGCCTTCTGTACTAAAGCACCTTGTCTCCCCACCTCCCTTCCTCCTTCTATCCCTGTCTCTCTCCTTTCCTCCCTCTCTGCCCCATCCTGAGCACGGACACCAGCATATATCTTGCAGTTGTGCAAATTCTTGTCCAGTAACAGTTTTGAAAAAGACCCAAAAATAAAATGACACAGTAATGTTAAAACAAGGGACTTTAAATTTTGGCTGAGGTGTTTAAAAGAAAATAATTTAAAAGGCAATTTAAAAGCATTAGTGGACTCAGCCTAGCCAAAACCACAATAAATAGCATTTTTTTTTACTTAGTTCTTCCTTTTTTCTTTTTTTTTTCTTTTTTTTTAATGACTTTTGCATTGAAATGGATGCTAATTAAAAGCAGGAAAATCACCAGCTATGTCAGTATAATTTGCATCTATTAGTCACCCAGAAGTTGGTGCAATTCTAGCTTGATTACACAAAAAAATAAAAAAAACATAGCCTAAGGGTGTTTGTAAAGGGGGACTAACATGCAGACATAATACATTGCTAAAAATACCTTATAGGTGAGCATATCTATGTAGGCCATGGACAGCTTCTACTCTTTGAGGAGAAAGGTGAAGAAGGTATCTTAATAAATAAATTCACGAGTTTTTTAGAAGCATCCTGTTGTTTACTTTAGTAGCAACCTAACAGAGATTTAAATATGAATATATTCTTGTTTAAAACCCCAAAGGGAGAAGGACAACAAGAAGAAACATAGTAATAGAGTACCAGCAAACACTACAGCTACCAAATGTTCCCCCATTACAGTTGAAGACATTATTCTGATAAAGACCCAGTAATTTCTATTCACAGCAAATCCCAGGAGTGTGAGAGGCAATGGGATCGCCCAGCTTCATGCCAGCCTGCCTGCTTTGTTTCTAGACATATGCTGACCAATTGTCATGGAAAGGTCAGCCCTGCAAACACTTGTCCCATCCTTGTGCCTTTTTGGCCCAGCAAGGATTGATGATTTAGGATGTCTCTACTCAGTCCTTAAAAATAAAACCAAAAGCCAAAAAAAAACCACAACACAACAATCAGCAAACCACAAGCAGGAATGGATCTGAGGGTAGATGGGGTTCACTCACTGTTATTTGTTCTCCCTAGAGTTTACGTGGTTCTTACATACATAATGCATTCAAGTTTACTCATTTTTCACTTCAAACCCTACCACGGGTAGAGGGGTCTGTTCAGAGTGCGCTCACCTTTCCAGATTGTCAGCTTTTTCTGAACATATGATTTCATAGTTACAGATCAGTACTTGCAAGAGCAGCAGTAAAGAACAAAGATGCCAGTCTGGGAATGTGACAGGTCACTGGTTATTAGAAAGATTTAGCGGGCTATTGCATGGCACGGTTATGCAATTTCACACTTTTGCCTTGTCCCTGTGCTCAGACTGGGATGCAGATACTGTGATTGTGCACTGTTGCCCATGGCAAAAATGTTGGGCCCTAGAGGGGTCAGAGTGCAGCTCTTTGTCAGAAATGCTCCTGTTCTTCCAAGAGGAGGACAAGCTTGTAGCTCTTGGGGGGAGAAACAGCCAAGTGCTTCTCCTCATTCTTTGTGAACATTTCTCTCTTCTTTTTGTGATTTGCGGTGTGGACACCTAGCAGTTTTTGGCAAAGATAAAACTGCAATTTCTGTTTTGATTTGCATTACCTGGAAATCAAACCGGGGCCTCTAAAGGGCAGTAGGGCTTCTGTGGCAGCTCTCTGGAGTCTCAGTGGCTACAGTGTGTCTGTCTATATGGAAAATATTTTTTAAAACATGCTTGCTATGAGGACTAAATGGCAACATGGGCTGTCTGCCAATAACCTCAAATCTGTAGTGAGAAGTAATTCAGTCTGCTAGCAAGCTGAGCTCTAGCCTTCCTCTCCTGTATAGACTGTCGATTGCTCTGTGATTTACTAAGGGTAGGTACAAAGCATATTTTATTAAGGCAACATCTTCCACTCAAATCATGGTTCTTAAAGCAAAATGCCAACATTTTACTCACTGGCTCCCCAGCACCTCTCAGTCCTACTTTTAAATGTGATATACGGTTGTGAGTGCAGCTCTTCATCACTCACGGCGGCTTTCAGCATAAGTCATTGCTAGATTTAGCTGCTGCTCTCCATATATCATCAAGTATCTTGAAGCAAATTCATTACCAGAAGGCGGGTGTGTGTCCTTGCTGCATTTTTCCATCTTATCTAAATTGTTGAAATGGTCAAGCAATGTGCTTTTAAAAGTGGAAGTCTGAAAGTATCAAGCTGAGTTTCAGCTGGCAGGTAGGTGAGGATGCAAGTGACATTTACCATTTACTTCTTATCAAATCCTGTAACAGACCTGACAGAACATCTCCTTGAGAAAGACCTTGCTGTTCTCACCAAAAGCAAACATAAAACTGCTGATGTCAGGCAAGGGGGGCAATGCCTGTGCTTCATTATGTGTTGTAACAACTGCCACGCGTGAGATTACAAACCTTCAATACGAAGTACATTTGAGTCTTTCTTCTCAGTGCACTTGGAGCAGGCCCTGGGAGGCTGCAGTCCAGATGTGGCTTTCTGACGTGTTGCATGGTGACGTGACATCCTGGTGTGACAGAGAGAAGACGAGCCTCAAAAGAGATGTGGAATTACCCAACTCAACATTTGGTATGGGAAATGCATAAATGCCTAACCTACGCACATGCTGAAGATTTCCATGCCTTTGGTGCTGGCATGCCACAACTCCATGGTCTCAGCAATGAAAGTGTTAAAACCCAGCACCAGGTCCTTATTCTGTGTTCAGGTTCAGGAAAATGTGGTGTGCACTGGCCACAGAAGTGGTGATGGCTGTGACCGGGAGATACCAGCATTCCTGAAGGCAGGGTGTAGGAGATAGCAATCCCACAGATTGCATATTAAAAATGGCTTTCTCAATTAAAGACTCAGTTTATTAGCCGCAAGTAACCCTTTAAGGGGTGACTGCACATGAACAACCCGCAAAGAGAGAATGGGTCTGTAGGAATGGGAGCTTCCCCAGGGCAGCATCCTATTTTGTGCCTTGCCGAAGGAGCTGGCAAGCCATTAAGGTGTTTGAGTTCAACATAACTGCTCAGGCTTTCCAGACTCTTAGGGCTCTGGCTGAGGCTCTTGGAGCTGCAACAGGTCCTGACAGCACTTTCAGCTGGATAAAACAAAGAGAGCAGCAACTGGAGCCAAGCCAGGATGCAGTTAGCAGAGAGATACAGTTTCCTTTTCATTTTTATAAATTTGTTCCAAGACTGTTTTATTAAGCTCTTTCTTCCTTTCCAGACGCTGCTTTAGTTTTCAGAAGGACTTCAGGCTGAATGGCAAACTGTCCCACGTCAGGGACTTCAAGTCCATCAAGGAAGTTCCAGCAAGGAGATGATGATCCTAAATGCCTGTGCACCCCTGTGGAGACCAGCAGCAAGCTGACTGGGGTGCTGGAAAGCTGGGGGATATCTCCACCTTTGAAATGCATCACTTCTATATTGGAGACCAGCTCTAGAGAGCATACCCTGTGATTCGGCAGGGCACTGGATGTGCATTACACAGGGTCTCCTGAAATATGTGACAGCCAGGAATTGGGAAGGCCATGCAGGAAAAGCTAGGCAGACTTAGAGTGCTATAATTGTGTGCCAATGCTGAGGTTGAGTTCCCTGAAATGTACATAAAGGGAGGCTGTACTTCCTAGAAACCCAGTTTTTTTTCTTTTCTCTTTTTTCTTTTCTCTTTTTTCTTTTCTCTTTTTTCTTTTCTCTTTTTTCTTTTCCCTTTCCTTTCCTTTCCTTTCCTTTCCTTTCCTTTCCTTTCCTTTCCTTTCCTTTCCTTTCCTTTCCTTTCCTTTCCTTTCCTTTCCTTTCCTTTCCTTTCCTTTCCTTTCCTTTCCTTTCCTTTCCTTTCCTTTCCTTTCCTTTCCTTTCCTTTCCTTTCCTTTCCTTTCCTTTCCTTTCCTTTCCTTTCCTTTCCTTTCCTTTCCTTTCCTTTCCTTTCCTTTCCTTTCCTTTCCTTTCCTTTCCTTTCCTTTCCTTTCCTTTCCTTTCCTTTCCTTTCCTTTCCTTTCCTTTCCTTTCCTTTCCTTTCCTTTCCTTTCCTTTCCTTTCCTTTCCTTTCCTTTCCTTTCCTTTCCTTTCCTTTCCTTTCCTTTCCTTTCCTTTTTTCTCTCTTTTTTTTTTTTTTTAAACTTTTCTTTTTCCTGTTCTCTCATGGCTGGCATGGACTACAGAAAAACCTGCCTGGCAGGTAGCTCCATGTGAGGAGCACACCTGAACGCTGGGAACCCCCAGGAGCTTGGTGGCCATCTGTCAGCACCAGCAGGCAGAAAGCGAGGAGCTGGAGCACACCTGCAGCCTCCCGAAAGCCAGACAGAGAGAAAGGAGGCTCCTGAAGGGGTATCAGCAGCTGTTCCCAGAGCGTGCCACACTGAAAAAGTTGCTGTGATGATAAAACTAGAGGCCAGAATGAAGAAGTGAAATAATGCTGATCTCAAATACAGGCCAAAAAGGAGGAGTTTGAAGAAAAACATCAGGGGACCAAATGCAGGGATATATGGAGACACAAGATAGTCACACACACTGAAACTCAATGTGTAAGTGAAGCCCTGATGTTAAGCACACAGCAAGGGAAAAATATAGCTGTAGGGCAGAAGTTGTAGGTGCACACTAAAAATACTGCTGAGCCTTCCCTTGGAGATCTGGAGAAGTACCAGGCTGCATGGGGCCAAGGTGCTGCCAGTGGGAACCTGGGTCTCCATCATACTCAGGGCTTTGGGGACCATGCCTGCAAGCTGCCCTGTGCTCCCAAAGATACCAAAGATCATGGCCAGGGGAACAGAAAGAAATGTGTGGCAGGGCCACAGGATCAGGCCCCACCAAAGTAGTGGCCAGGACTTTTGGGACAGTCACGGCAGGACTGAGTACACATATCTTGGTTAATGGGAGAGTATTTAAATCTGCATTGAGACCACGGTTGTTTTACCAGGGCTTAGGAGCTGGAACGTGGTGAGAGCAAGGGGACCGAGGTAAATTTTATCAATTCAACTTAAATCAATTTGCATTTGATTTGGTCAACCAGTCCCAATGCCTGTACACATATTTGCATTTCAGAGGGAAAAATGGATTATTGTGAGTTAAGTCAAATGAGAGAGGAATTCACTCCAGCCCAGATCAGACAGGTGGTGCTCATGCCTGGGCTGGACTTGTCTGCAAAGCTGTTGTCCCTTTGTACTTAAAGGACTATACGTGGGAAGCTGAGTTAATTCTTGCATCTCAGCTGAAGGACAGTCACCTCTAGCTGAGGACAAACAGGTGTGCAAACTGATTGCCTTTTAAGCTAAATCAGTGTGAACCACTCTTAAGCCAATTTAAACATCTTAGAAATATGTTTCTAGAAAGATCTTATATTTTGCTGTTGCTTGATTGCATCAGCTTAAAATTCACCTTTCAATCAAATTGGTAGAAGTTCACATGTAGTCTAGTCTTCATGCTCCACGGTTCTCAAAAATTAATACAGCCTCAGTCTGAAGATGAATGAACAGGAGGGAAAAAAGCTTTATCTTAGACAGTAATCCTGAGTGTGACTCTGATCTTCTCCAAGTTTAACCTAATGCACTGATATCAAAGCAGATTTTCTCCCTTTACATAGAAATAAATTTGATCAGTGGTTAGGCTGTTAATTTGGAATTACTCAAACAGATGTAAGGTTTTTATAACATTATCAGTTTCTTAGTAGTTGAAAAATGAAACTTTACATTAGTGTCAGAGTTGTGGGGGAGAAGCAGAATGACGAATGGAAAAAGATAATAATATTTGCCCACGGCAGACGATTAAAGAGCAATCTACTTTAACAGTGTCACCTATATAATTTCTCCTGTCTACCCTTGCCACAGTTTTCCTCACCTCAGGGGCAGAGTTGGCATTCTTATCAGAGCTCCTAAATGCTTTCTTGTTTCTGTGAGGTGCTTTGAATATATTTATATGTATTATACACAGAAAGCCAAAAGTAAATCCACCCCCAAACTCCACAGAAAAACACAATGAAGTTAGGCCACTGCTGGTAGCAGAGAGGGAGTTGAATGTTGTTGCACAGCCACTGCCTTTCTGCTCTTAGACAGCAGAGTGGGCGCATTGCTTTGGCAAAGTGAAAACTGTTACTTGATTTTTCATACATGTTAATGTAGTACATGTGTTTTCTTAAAGATACCATCAGCTTCTCTTTCCTGCTCATTTATTCAGCAAACTTTCCTACGTGTGAGAGAAAAATAACCTTTAATTTTCAGCAATCTGGATTTCTTAAGTTAATATCTCATAAAACACTGTTTTATGTTCAAAAAGCCTGAGCTCCTCATAGTAGTTTGTACAAACACTTTCTATAAAGGATGTGTCTGAAACGATACATTTGTTTTGGATAAGCTGTGTACAAGTTCTTCTGTCTTTTGGTGTTAGCCACTGTATTCTGAAATTGAAGCATGGTTCTGCTATCCCGCCAGCCTGCTAAACTTAATAGTGTGACAAGCTCCCCCCACATCACTAACATCACACTACTGCATCATTAACATTGAGTGTATATTTGAGAGCAACAATTTATTGTGCAATCAGTCAAGACACCTAGTCTATTTGGCTAGTGTCTCTTGTTCCAGTGTTGCCTTGCCAAAAGATGCCAGTCCTTGGTCAGGTTCACTCCTCCCGGAGGCTGATCGCAGAGCTCCCATTGATTTCCATGAAAAGGTGACGTGCTTCTGCAAGGAGACTCCAGTTAAGAGCAGTTATTTGGAGGAAGACGGAAACCTGCTGCTGCCACAGTGCAACACAGAAATAAGTATGGAAGGACAAGATTTACCTGAAAACAGAATATGAATAAAGTCATTAATCTGCCATGTCTACGTGTTTTTCAAGTTGTCTGCTTTGGTTTGGCCTTTCTTTCTGTTATCACATAGGTTACAGAATCTGTTACATTAAATATTTGAAATAGTAATCCATGTAGCTAGGGATAAAAATATTAGATGCAACAATTAATTTAAAATACACAAAATGAGCACACCCTTTGAAAAACTCAGGCTTTGTGTTTTATGGCCCCAGCTTGTGGCAATTGACTGTCTATCAAAGACACTGAGGATTTATGGCTGGATTTAAGAGCTAGTTTCAGGTACATTCTAGCCATGAAACAGCATCACCAGTGCCTCACTTAAAACATACAGAGGGAATAACTTCATGAGTATTTTTCAGAAATGTGGCCTTAAAGCGGCTGCATTTCATTCTGAACCTTTGTTTTGCATTTTGTAACCAGTGAAGAGTAACAAGCTTTTCACTCCTGCTGGTAGTTGTGAATAGGATAAATGATCTCCCAAAGATGCATGTTGACAGATTCCTATTTTTAGCTTCTGCCTCTTTCCTCTGTCTTCCTGGAAATTTTACAAGGGTGCCCATTGCTTTGGTACCTGAAAACGTCGTTCTTTGAAGCATTCTCTTTGGCCTCTGATATTAGCTTTTGGGTTAGACTCACCTCCATGGATAAATATAAGGCTAGTTTACACAAGGAGTAAATATGAGACCATAGCCTCTTTCAGAGGCTTAGACAAAGGTGCCAGTTATATGGGATGAAACCATTAGGCAGTTCTTAATGTGTATTTGACTATTTCTTGTCATTTTCTTACACATGATTTAATTACATAGCATTTATTTGGCTTACAGGAAGCTACTTTTAGTATCTTTAATACCACTGCTGGATATCCAAGTGCATTAAACTTATTTCAGAACTGTATGGCACCACAGAACATTTATAATGTAAGCTCTGTATAAGAAATTCTGAGTTAATCATAACAACACTTTTCATTTCACTTCACTGTTACAAGCACATCCTCCTCTGGCATAACATTAGAGACATCACTAAATGTTTGAAAATGAAAAGGCAAAGCTAAAATGCTGTTATTAGTCTACCTTTCAGTGCCAATATATTTTCAAACAAGCCTTATGGCTTTGGTGATGGAAAACTGTCTGTTCTCAAGTCTTTCTTAAGGTTTTAAATTCAGCCCAGGCTGATGTGTCCAAAAGTCATCACCCATTTGACTTGTCTCTGGTTAGCTATAGTATTTAGAGCTGTAGAGGTGAGCTGTGTGGCTGTCTGTCACAATCGGCATCTGCACCAGAAGTCTTACCAACAACTGGGTACTGAATACAAATGCTCTCTCAGGCCTACATCATCATCAGTTATTCTAATATATTTGTCTGTCAGTCCCCATAACATATATCAGATTTGTTTACACTGAAATGTATGACAGCTGAGTGCTTAATTTGGGATTAGGCAGAAGCATTATTCATTTCTAAGCCCTGAAGAAGCAGGTCAGAGACCTGGAGGTTTGACAGGGCCTCCTGTGGAGACCACATCTCCGACGAGGTGTGGATTGCAGCTGGAGGGAGAGCAGAGCCCATGACTTCAGGGGTAAACTAGTGGACAGCACAGGATAAGTAGTCTGGGAGACACAAAATTCTTGCCAATCACCCAAAATAGTAGAACAACTGGCCGAAATGTTCTAGCAAGACTTTGAATATGACTTAAGAAGTCAAAGGAGTGTAGTGGGTTTATGTGGCAAGGTTTTGGTAGCAGGGGGCTGCAGGGATGGCTTCTGTGAGAAGGATCCAGAAGCTGCCCCATGTTAGATCAGGGCCAGTTTCAGGCAGCTCCAAATGGACCAGAGCTGAGCCAGTAAGCGATATTGTTTGCGCCTCTGTGAGAGCATATTTAAGACGGGGGAAAAAAGCTGCTGGGGAACAGCAGCTGGGGGAGGGAGAGGAGGGAGAACCAACCTTGCAGCCCCCCAGGTGAGTGCAGCAGGAGGGCAGGAGGTGCTCCAGGCAGGCAGCAGCAGTTCCCCTGCGGGCTGTGGAGAGGCCCCCGGTGGAGCAGGCTGTCCCCCTGCAGCCCACGGGTCCCACACGGAGCAGATCTCCACGCTGCAGCCCGTGGAGGAGCCCCCGGTGGAGCAGGTGGATGTGGCCTGGAGGAGGCTGCGGCCCATGGAGAGCCCCCGCAGGAGCAGGCCCCGGGCCGGAGCTGCAGCCCGTGGAGAGGAGCCCACGCAGGAGCAGGGGGTCTGGGGGGAGCTGCCGCCCGCCCGTGGGGGACCCGTGCTGGAGCAGTTTGCTCCTGGGGGATGGATGGACCCCGTGGTACGGAGCCGTGTGGGAGCAGTGCTGGAAGAGCTGCTGCCTGTGGGCAGCCCCCGCAGGCTCAGTTCGGGAAGGACGGCATCCCGTGGGAGGGACCCCGCGTGGAGCAGGGGCAGAGAGGGACTGTGAGCGAGCGGCGGAGACGAAGCGTCAGGGACTGACCACAGCCCCCATTACCCATTCTCTTGCATTGCTCAGGGGGAGGAGGTGCATGAGGGTGGATGGGGGAAGGTGGTTTTAGTTTGCTTTTAGTTTCTCACTGCTCAAGCTTGTTAGTAATAGACAATAAATTTATTTAATCTCCCTAAGCTGAGTCTGTTTTGCTCATCACAATAATTGGTGAGTGATCTCCCTGTCCTTATCTCAACCCTTGAGCTCTTTTCCATCGTATGTTCTCACCCTTTCCATTTGAGGAGGGGCAATGAGACAGCAGTTGAGGTGGAGCTCAGCTGCCCGCCTGAGTAAAACCACCACAAGGAGAAAAGCTAGCCAGCCTCATTACAGTAGAATCTATTTTGCTGATTTTTTAATGGAGTATGGGATAAAGTCAAATACTTTAACACCTTCCATTACACTAGACAAATTAAGGGCCTTTGAGGAATTTCTCTCTACTTTCTCTGTTTTCAGTATTACTGATCGTAAGCAAATGTTGTAAATAATCAAATTGATGACAGAATGCACAGGAGAATATTTTAAACTTAAATATTGGAAAAACAAAAGACAGGAAAATGGAAAAAATGAAAAAGATCAAACAGTATAAAAGTTTTCACAATCTGATGGATATGCAAGTTAGAAGATGAATTCTACAAAAAATCTTTTAATGCTTTGTAGATTGTGAATTTCTCTTTGACAGAAGAATAAATAATACTTTTATATTTTCTTCATATGCATAAAAAAGCTAGAATATTAGAAAAAGTGATACTTGAGCTGTTTAATTAGCTTCCATCCTGGAGTGCTCTTTTTCATGTATAGGAGATCTGAACTGTATTAAAATACTCTCAGTATTGAAAAATACAGCCTGCTGAGTAAAAAGCCCTTTCTGACATGTGCAGGACTTCTGAAGATCCTTTTGCAAGTAGTTTGGGCATGTTTACACCTTTCTTCTGAGCATACTGAACAAATACGTAACTTTGTCAATGTTGGGAGTGATAATACTTTAAATAAGTCTGTGTGGAGCTACCACAGCTACTTCTTAGCCAGCTGTGTGGGGAATTGTCCTTTTGAAGCAAATATTCACCAGTGGAACTAAAAGTGGCAAGGCTTGTAACTTTTGATGGCATCACTTAAAAAATGAGACTTACTTTTTTTATTTTTATTGCCATTGAGTCCTTTTCCTAAATTATCTGTCAGCTGTCATGACTCACATTTTCCTGGTAGAAAGAAGGAAAAATCCATCCAAGGAAGGAAGGAGATCCCTTCCCAGAATATTTCAGTTCTTTTTGACACTCTTCTGAACTGGAGAAGAGCCAAATTCTTTTACTGGGGTGATGGGCTGTGTCATAACAGATACTAGTTGGAAACAACTGGCTTACTTTTCAGATATTCAAACATCATTGACTTAAAAATACAACCTGTTACAATTACTTTGACTGAACATCCATTCAGGCTGACCAAAAAAGCCAGCATCCGAGGCCACAGGGTGGGACAACCTAGTCTCTGTTTTTCCAGGTACAATGTCACAGCTCAGTCACAAAGTCATGGCTAATTAAATAAAAAAGCAGTTCAACAAAATGTCTTTGGCTTTTGATTTCTAAACCAAAATCAACACCTAAGGCATTTCAGAAACATGACACTTTTTTTTTTTTTTTTTTTTTTTTGTCCCAGGGGCCCTCTGGTGTTGGTTACTGGCTTGCTTTAACCTACGTGTAGCTAAGGTGTTGATAACTGCTGTTCTCTAAAAACAGATCAGAGACTGTGGCTTTCTACTCTCTCCATTTGCTATTCGAAGGACAGGATTGGGCCAACCCCTGCCTCTGTATGAGGTAAGGTTTGGAAAGATGCAAGCAGTTCCTCTAATTTCCCCTAGAGTAGACAAAACCTTTGTTCTGCCAGGGACAAAAAATGGTCCAGCAGTTTCACTGCCTGCTTTCTGCCCAAATGCCTGCAAGGAATGCTTTAATGCTTCATCAGGGAGTTATAGTGCAACCTTCTTCACAGTATGTGCCCTCACCAGTGAAAAGCGTGCCACTCAGCTTTCGATGAATGTAGCAAGTTCTTTAAATAAATTAATTTTGCCTTTTTTTTTTTTTTTCCAGCTTGCTGAGGGTTTGCCCCTTGTAAAATCTGGTGAGGTTTCTGCCCATTCGATCATGAAGTCTGATTTCTGTTATCAGAAATGGTTGAAAAGATGCAGTCATTCATAACAAGGAGAAGGGGAGGGAACAAGACTTTGTTGCCTTTAGAATTGAAGCTATGATTTTTTCTAATGGCATCATAAGCGCATAGATAGTCACGATAGTCTTCTGGTGACTCTGGTATTCTCCACACCAGAATAGTAAAACAATGTATGTTTGTGACTAGCACAAAGCAGTCACTAGCATCAGTTCTGCTTCTGAGAGCACGCCCCACGTAGGCTTTACGTTCTCTTCAAAATGCACATACACCACAGGGGAGTAGGAGGCGTGGGTTGCAGCCAACGCTCCCATGGCTTCCTCATTGTTCCTGTGATGGGGCTAAGAAAAGGCTCATCTGGTAGTTTTGTAAGCTCAGGAGCAGAAGCAATGGACTGAGTGTTGCTGCATTTAATAAAGAGCAGAAGTCAATTACAGCACCGCCCAGGAGGAAGGGTAATTGGGGCAGGAGGTTCAGTGGCACATCCTTGCCAATTCTCCCTTTTGTTCAGCACAGTATTACCTTCAGTTATGTATTTAGTTACATATTCAATATCCTGAATATAGGCCATGCTGTGGAAGAAATCTACCTGGAGCTCGAGTTTTAAAAGCAAATTCATATTTGAATAATTCCAATACAAAAGACCTCTTAATTTTTGTTGAAGAAGTATTCTTGTTTCTTTCCATGGTTGTATAACACACACTAATGTGAGGGAGCTCTTTGTTCTCTCTGTCGAGGCTGCTGTACCTCTGCGCAATGCAGAACTACCTTGGCTCATTGTACCGACATTAAGAAAATGAAGCTTTTGTCTGCAGACTATGAGGGGTGCTGTCTGCCAAGAATGATGAGAGTTAAGTCATGAGGGCAGAAATTGAAGTTTTAAGGTGGGCTTTTGGTTTGCCTGTCTGAATTAGTTATAACTCTTGCTGGCAAAGAAACCAGAGCAGCATAGCAGATAGGCCAGGGTTACAATGATCAATACAGCAAAGTGATAAAGCAAGTCCTGAAGTGTGAGGTAAGGGCGCTCAGATCTTTTAGCAAGGCTTCTTACAGGAGGAGACTGATTCCTTCCCTTTGTTAAAATCTGCTAAGTCCCTATGTATCTCCTTTGGAAATATATGAATTCTTATCATTATCATTATTACATTGTCAGGTGCCACACAAACCTGGAAGAAAAAGATGCCAGTTTGCCTGGGAAATGTTTGGTGTCAGAATGAGAGGCAGCTGTCAGAGGCAGTCAGGAGATAAAGGAACAGAAAGAAAGAGTGAAAACTATTTATCAGCAGGAGAAACGATGGGCTCAGCAAACCAGGAATTTTTGAACCATTGACTTTCATTGTTGCTGATGAAAAAGATGGTTTTCCACTAAGTTACAAAAAACCCATCAACTTCAAAAGGAAGTAACTTGTGCTTTTAAGCACAAATGTGCAGAGGTGACCTGATGCAATAGCACTACAGAACGCTTCCTAAAGCCTACTTAGGTTGCAACTTGCTTTGGTTAGCGCTTATTTATTTATGTAATGACAACAGACAGTTTTACAAGTCTTAGACTCAGTCACACATCACCATCATTGGTATGAAAGCTTTCTAGTGATATTAGGCTAGGAAAGAAAACCAATTGAGAGCATGTGTGCACTCACAGGCTACTGCTGGAACTGCTGCGTGTTGTGTCAAGCCAAAAGATGGTTGCTTTTCTGTAGCATGAATCTGAAGCTCTACTAACGTGTGCTCTTGCTAGTTGCTTGCAGAAGTCAACATTAACATTTGTACTCCAGATGTAAGCCCAGAGTGTGGTTTAGTGCTGCAGTAATGGCATATTGTCCACTTGCAGCCAAGCTAATTTGTGTACCTGTAAAAGCTATCCAGGGATGCTGCAAGGTGCCAAGCACATACCTTCTGGTGCATTATCTGAGTCAATGTTTGCCTGCCAGATGAGAGACTTACTTTGGATGCTTTGCTGGGTTTCACAAGATTTAACTCTACACTGTAGGCATTGATCCCAGCCCCAATCACCCTTGTCTCTCTATATGGCAACTGGAAGAAACAGGCAGCTCTAGGGTACAATATGACTCAACTATTTTGGATGTCCCCTCTTCACAAGATAGAACAGCTATTTATCTCTGTGGACTAGGAAGGAACCTTGGCAACAAGCTCAGATGTAGCAGTCAACAACATAGACACACATACTTAGTTTGATGATTTCCATGTTAGATCTTGTCTGCTTGCTCAGAAGATCCTTGGTGAGCAGCCTGAGTGAGGCGGGTTGGCCATGCCTGGCCACCCAAGGGTGCTGGGCTACCTCACAGTGATTGCTTGGCCTCATCACACACACACTGACCATCCAGCTTGTTAGGATGGTGGAAGACAGGAAGGAAGAGCCAACTGAGTCTCCTGTGATGCCTTTTGGCATGAATGAAGTGCATTTCTGGGTGCTTCTGTCTTCGTTCTGCCCCCCGAGCATGAACTGCAATCAACTGAGAATGAAAAGACACTGGAGAATGTAGGGGATATTAACTTCCACAAGAAAGAAATTCTGTCATATCCAAAGGATGTAATCTGGATGCCCCCCTGGATCCCAGACAAGACTGTTCTTCTATTTAGGTCATATGGGTGCTGCGTGCAGGGGAACCATCCTGACCGGTGAGCAGAGACTTACCAAGGAGGCGGCCCATGTCTGTGTGTCTGCTCGTGCAATTGCAGGAAACCAGAAGGGAGAAGCAAGTGCTGTGGGTGGCCTCGTGTTCTCCCCAAAATGCGGTGTCTGTGAGCATGCAGCACACCTGCTCTGCTCCAGCCCTGAGGAGGAAGCCTGCATCTGCTAAGGGAGGAAACTGGCCTTTAGCAAAGTGCTGTGCAAATGTATATAGTACATAGAAGGGGAACTGTTGTTTAAGTATTTCCTTAATGGGGCCTCCTATGGTCCCAGTGTGGTAGGAAATGGCAGACCTTCCCATTCCCTTGTTCAGGTGCTTTTATGCCACAGAATAACCCAGATGTGCCCTCCCCATAATTAGGCCTTACAGGCCATCTGACCCCTTGCCCCCTGCCACTGGCAGTCCTGCTTCCCCATTAAGCCCCGTGCAAAGGCGCAGTGGCACAACCGGCTTCCTCTTCATTGGGTGCATAGAGAAGCTTAAGGGTGGCCGCAGAAAAGAAACTGGAGCAGGAATAAACAGATCCAAACAGTCCTTAGCAAAACAAATAAGATGTACACTAGGAGCCTGTGTGCATCACCTGTGCCCTCCCACTCTGCAACCCCTTCTCCTGGAGGCTACAGGAGGCTTGGCTGATTTGTGCCCTGCTCCGCTGCTCTTTGCTGAAGGGTGGGATCCTCCTCCAGCAAGCAATCAGTCAATGGCAAATGAACAGGGAAGGCCGTTGAGGCTTCACTAACTGCATTCATTACAAACGTTGTAATTGTAAAGATTTGCTATAATTCAGTTAGCTGCCCTAAAACCCTTGGCAAGCCACATTATTGAAATGATTATTGTTACAAGATTGTTGTAAATTGGAGTCAATCATCCAGACGTGAAATTGTCTTTTATATTTCTGTGTGGTAGGCAAAAGTCTTCTTATTTTTATTTCTTTAAATTAAAATCTCCTGGTTATAGTACCTGGAGTACTGTGTAGGACAATGGGGTCCTCCCACCCACCTTTCAGAATAACAAATAAAACTTATCTCATAAACAGAAGAACACTGAATCCTCCTAATGTGAGAGCCCACACTGTTTCTCCCAGCAGCTTTTTCGGTGTTGTTAAAAAAACAGCTGTCAGGGATTGCCTAAGTACAGCTGGCACTGGTTTGCAGAGGAAATAGGCAGTGGGACTGGACCAGAACTCTACCTGCACCCCATGGGAATGACTGCTAAACAAGCAAACCAGTTAAGGAAAGTCATATGTGCACATATCCAGACACATTTCCAAGAACATATCAGGGAAAAGTAATTAATACATTTTCGAAGTTTCACCTTATTTTTATCGGTTATAAATTGGTGAGCTGTTGTGACAGCCCTGTGCAAGATGGTCTGCTGATTATTTTAAGAAGAGGATCTCTGGATTTGAAGTGGTAGAGAAGCATTGGACTTGCCCATCTCTTAAGGTTCTGCAAATCTTTCCTGGTGTTCAGGCTTGGTGTTTATCCCAAACTGAGGAAACGTGATCCTCGCCTCTGCTGCTGGTCTTATTGTGTTGCTTTGTGGCTTGAACTGCTGTGGCTGTCATGCGGTAGATTTTGTGCAGGAAGTCTTGTGCAATTAGGACATGTCAACTCTTGCGGCCATAGGCACCTGAAGGGGTGGAGATTATTCTCATCATTACAAATGCCAGCTCAAGGGTGGCAGTTTCTCCTAAAGGGACTTTGTGTTCTACCTAAAATGGTTGAAAGATACCCCAGTTAAAACTTTTTCTGATGATTTGGTCAGGTGCTGGTGCAGGCTTTGATATGAACAGTCAGTCTTCTTTGGTCAGAGAAGAACATCTATAAACAGGGTAAGTTTTAGAGCAGGTAAAATATAGCCAGCATAGTTGCTCTTAACACTCTTTTGGTGTTAGTGTGCTTTCCCTGAGGTGGGCTGCCAGCTCAGTCAAAAAGAAAAGCAATCTCTAAGCTCTGGGTGAGCTGTGTTTCCCAGAGGAGCAGGAAAGTGCGAAGGAAAGAGAATTTTTTATCAGTGGGTACCTCTTTAGACCGTATGCCCAGTTTCCTGTCTAAAGAAGGACAGATATCTTTAATCATGTGCTTGTACTGCAGGAGCAAAAAGAATCAGTTTTGATGCCCTTTGTTGCTTCTTGGTCAAGTGATAGCACCTGGTGCTGCTGTGGAAACTGTGGAAACAGACACTTCAGCTGTTCATTGCAAAACCCTTACAATTCTTCCTCTGATAAGCAAAAGTTCTTGATGTTTTGAAGCTGAAAGCACGGCTAGATTCCAGCAGCTGTCATGAAAACAGTGGGAAATGGGGCAGAATGTGGCTACCTTCTGCTTCTAGAAGCAGAGGGATCCTCTTGGTGCTTCCCATCCCCTGTGGGAGCAAAACTCCTCCCTTTTTCTCTGCCTGGTGCAGAGAAACCATGCAGTCCAAGAAAGTCTGGAGAGGGAGAAGTGGAAAAACCCAGTGTTTCTGGTCTGGATTTATGTGGTCTGCCAGCCTCCCCTGGCAGTACAGGAAGGTATCATGTTGGAGATCACCCCACTGCTCTCTCCAAGAAGGACCGTTCCCTCCCCACCACTGAGAAGCTCCCCAGCCTAGGTGGAGCGTCACTGAGAAGCTATGTTTTGTCCATTTCTCTCCCTTCTGGAACGAAGGTATCATGTTTTGGAGGATGAAGAAGTGACCTCACCCCTCCACCTCTTCTATTTCTGGCTGGCAAACAGCACATACTGCTCCTCGGGCCTATCTCCATGCAACACCAGCTAGGGCTTGGGTGGCTGTGACAAACACCCCAGTAACGCCTTTTGGACATTTTTCTTCTGCTTATGCCTCTTTATTGTCCCTGGATGCATGCTGTCACCACATAGTGTGCTCTGCTGCATTAGCACCATGTAACCTGCCAGACGAGAAAGAGCTTCAGCATTAATTGTTTGGCTGTGACTCTTCCCTGCTCTCAGGTCACTCAGAAGTTTGTTGGTGTGTGACTCTCGAGGGTCCTTCAAACCACTACAGCTTTCATGAGCATCTCTCGAGTACTGCCTACCATGCCTCTCCTACCTCACACTGAAAAAGCAGGTGACTTAACTGTGGCAGCAAGGAAAGATATTGAGAAGAAATTCACCAGAAAAAGAAATTATTATCTTCCTAAACAGAAAAGGTGTTATAACTTCAGGGAGGAAATACCAGATCAGGCCTGTGGACGATACTCCAACCTAGAGCCTAGGAGCCAGTTGTGGAATTTTAATTGTATGAGCCTACACTATAATAAGTGTATTTTTCTTTTTACTTCACTTTTCTGTATTCAGCTGAAGCTGATGCTATTGTATCCATGAGACCAAATATAACTCCAACTCATTACCTCCCTTGGGGAGAAAGAAACATCAAATGCCTGGCAGATGAATTTGGGGTAAAGCTAAAAGTGAAAAGTTGTTAATTTCAAAGTGGGCAGTGAGAATGCTGGTCAAATCGGGAGCCTGATACATCACTGAGCTGAATATAAAGATCTTCCTTTTTTTTTTTTTTCTTTTTTTCCCCTCTTCTGAATCAAAAGATTTCATAGGCATTTAAATAAAACTGAAGTGATATAATTAGTACAAGCCCACGAGAAGTGATTATATTAATAAGTATGGCTAGTGCTATAGCTGCATAATGGAAGCCTTCAGTTTTTATTAATTACATGTTTGAAAATCTGGATTAAATAACCAAACTAATAAGTCAAAACACCAATGTAAGATCCAAAGGACCACGGCATTGTCACTCTGTATAGCAGGGCACCAATTCAATGCCTAATTGATACAAGAGCTGTAATAACAGAGAGCATGTTTAATTAATAAGGCTCCTAATCAGTCATGAAACTTTTAACAGTTCCTAGTGCTGTGAAATTGTTGTAGTTTACATCCTGCATGCTACCAAGTGTCAGATCTCCGCAGGCCACGCGTAACGTTGGGTTGGTAGGTGTGCACGAGCAAAGACGTGTCACCGTGCTGCAAAGGATGAGGCTGCCTTGTGTGTCCTGGCGAGCTCAGTGTTCATGCCTTGGGGGCAAACGGCTGGAGACTGCTTAACCTTGTTCATGGAGGAAGACCCACACGCCATGGGGATGACTTAGGGGAGACAGAGCAATTGGGTTGGCCCTCAAAGAGGCCTGGCTGGAGGGCAGTTTTGCTGGACACAGGCAGCACATCTTTATGAGCATACTGCAAAAGCAAAATTCATATTTGAAGGTGTTTTGCTATCCCGCAGGTTAAAAAGATTGGAATTTTCCTTTGGTTTTGCTTTTGCCGAAGAGGAGCAGGGCAAAATGTAGAGAGCCCAAGCAGTCGAGGTGAAGAGGCTGAAATGAGTGGTGGGGAAGCCTATATTGGTTCTTCTCTCATTAGCTCCCACTCCTGATCTTTATTGCTGAGTCTAACAGGCACTCACAGACTGATCGTCTTGAGAAGGAGCTCTCTCAGCATTTTATAGACTTTTCAGGCAGGAACTTTCTATATTAAAGAACAGTGTTCACTTTAATGCTCAAGCCATATGCCAGAATTTGTCATCCTTCCCATTTAAAGCAGTTCATCTAAATTTGATCCCAGACTTGTGCAATAAAAAGTATAATTAAAGGTGAATGTAAAAATTATTGAACAAATATAATAAAAGGTCAATTAAAATTATCAGTGAGAAGTTAAAAAAGTGCAAGAAACTAATGCTAACAAGTCTCCTAAACTATTACTACAGCAAATATATTTAATCATTCAGATGCCATACTTTTTTACCTCTTGCACGGAACTATATGCAATACTGTTAAGTCAAGGACACATTCTGTGTATTTTTTCTCTAATACCTAGAAAGATTAATTGGAAGGATAAGTTGCTGTTAGTATAGGCTTCTGCTCTTTCTCTTAAAATTGGCATACCCATGGCAGCAATTCACTTGCTGAAGAGAACAGCTTATTTAACATTTCCTTCATGGATTTATTTTCCTCATGAATATATCTAATACTTTTTTTTTTTGTAAAGCTCATGTAATTTTTCAGCATTCCCAATTTCCCATAAAAAGAGGCTCCAAAGCTTAATTCAGTGAGCTGACAGCTGTGCTTTTCTATGCGAACCTGCTACCTGCAAGATTCGCTCTTAACTGGTGTTAGAAGAGACAGTGGAAATCATTCTCTTTTCTTTCTCTCCATGTTGCCTATTCACCAAAAACTATTCTTGTTTGCAGAAGAGCTGTCTATCAGTCTGAGCACTGCATGAGGTCATCCTCCATTGTAAAATTAATGGGAAGAAGGTTCTAGGGAAAACACCTGGCTATCTGCAATGTTAACTGCAGAGAGGTGCTATAGCCAGTGACTGAGTTATGTGGTGACCAGGGGACTTCGAAGGAGGTAGAGAGCTGGATAAGTGTTTCTTGGAAGAAAGTTAGTTTTGAACTGCAAAGACACAGGATATGTGAAGAGAAACTAAATAGAGGAACTGTATCAGTAAGATGGAACCAGACTGATCAGAAAGTAATTTAACAACCAGATATGACAAATGAAAGCATTTATTTTAAATACTTCAAGAACCTGAAAATACCAGATCCAGTACATTATGTAAATTGAGAAGAGCATTTAATCTGTGGTATGTTTTTCTTTGCACCAGCCTGCTAATCTGAAATGTATTGCCATTAGCAGGTGTGTTGTCGTGAAACTTCTGAGTCTTCTGGCTGTGATCAAAGGTGGAGTAGGCTGCAAATGGTGATTAATGAAGATACTGTACTGACTCTTTTTTTTTCTTCAGTGAGCTAAAGCTGAGAATTTGTTTTTAATCCTTTACAAAGACAAAATCAAGAAGCAGCTAAACCAGGCAACAAATAAGCAGACACTTCTTTGTGTGCATGCGATACAGCAAATAGGATAAAAGCTATTTCTGGGTTCAGTGGTGTTTGTTGTTTAACACCTATATATTCTCTAATGGCAGTGGCTGCTGCTCGGTTAATATACTTGACTGGTTTGGTTCGCTGGCTTGTGGCTTTGCTTTGCGGAAGCATTCAAAAGCTCACTGATGAAAGGAGTACATCAGAGCGAAGCTGAAGATGGGGTGGATGTTTTGAAGCTAACTCAAAACCTCCTAGTTGTAGGAGGGTGGTTAAAGTCTCCAATTTTCTAAAGTTACTTTCTGGTTTGACGTGTGGGTACTTAGTACTTAAAATCCCTTACAGTGCTTTGTGCCATTCAGTGGCTATGCCCAATACAGAAACCACTGCTGTGAGGAAAGGTCAGTGCCTCATGTCCAGAGCCATCAAGAAGATGATGGTTAGCTGCAGAGGTTTTGGGGAACTATTGATATTCCCTTCTGCTGTGATTCCCTCAGAGCTGCAGCAGGTCAGGGCTATCCCGGGAATAGAAAGGGACAAGGGATATGTGGTGATGGCTGGAGACTGCCAGGTTATGGGAGAACTGCAAAGCTGTGCTTGCCCCAGGCTGTGAAATAGCTTCTGGTGTCTCCACTGCTGATGAACACCACTAACTTTTCTCTTCGGAGCCTTGTTTCAGTCAGCGCTGGGGGTCAAGGACCTCACTTGATAATAACCTTAGGTAAACAGGAATTCCTTTCCTGTAGCAGCTATGTTTTGGCAGAGCAATCATTTGCTTGAGAAGAGACCGCTGCTGAGGGAATAGCATCTCCTCTTTTTTATCCTTTACTGTAATGTCCATGTGAAAGATGTGATCCAAATGTTGGTTTTGGAGAAAAACTCTGGCTAAAATCCTGACCCCACTGAAGTCAATGGCAGCATTCCTACATATTTCAGAGGGGCCAGAGACTTGTCCTCTATCCTTCTGTTCCCAGCTTCTTCATCCTGGAGAAAATGTTTGTTCAAACCAACAAATGTGATACATTCATGATCATAAAGGGGGAAAACATAAAATAAACAAATGAACAACAATAACAAAAAAAACACACAAAAAAATGAAAGCAATGTTAAGAAAGATTGCAATGGCATGAGAATGCCTGACAATGTGAGGGGTGGGGGCTTTTCTCAGGAATAGGGCCAGCTGGCTTCCAGACACAGTCTATTGGGCAAGCTGAGCTAATAGTGTGGTGAAAAATGCAGAGAAATAGCAAAGAGAAATGTCCAAAGCTTGGGGGTATTAGAAAATGCAATAATAAACTCAACTTTAGGAGGAAATATGCTGGCAGTGTTTTTTTCCCCTCTTCCCTTTTTTATCTTCTTTGATTTTTCCAGCTGGCTCATCTAGCTGAAATTTGAACTGTGTCTGACTTCAAGTTCCTTTCAGGATATTGTGGAATATTTTACATAGCAGTCTGTCTGTCTGACAAAGCAAGATTGTGAAATCTGTAAACCACAATGTCCTTACCGCCACAATGAAAACATAAATGATAACACTGCCCCATTACCCCATTAATGGTTGCAGTACAACTCCCACTTGTGGTCTCCATGACTTGGGAGAAAACTATATATGCTGGCTGAATATTTTAGCAGATATAATAGCAGACTAATGTTGGGAATTTTGGGGGGAAGGGAGCATGGTATGAAAACAAACATGATCAATGGCTAAAAAATGCAGTGTGCTAACAAACATTAATAAGTGCTTACTAGGATGGACTTGAATCAAACCTTTAACTCCAGCAGATCATGAAGTATGGTGGGAGTTTGGAGTCCAACCCCAGATCTGCCATCTCGTCAACCTCTCTTTGCAAGGGATTGAACCAAACCCACAAAGCTCAAGGTCTGTCTATTAAGAGGCCTGTTGGACACAGAGAACGAAAAAAAATGTAGCCTGCATGGAAAAAAACTCCTTTGTTTGGAAGCATGTAAAGACAAAGACGGTTGAGGAAATATATTGCAGAGGTGTTTTATTGCCTTTTCAGATAATTTCTGTTGAGTTTATTTTATGAGCTTTGGCCACGTTTTTACATTACTAGTGAATAAAGCTCTCATTGTTCAACGGGAGTCATCTGGTGACTCATGAATTTCTTCAAATGCTGCTTAAAAAAACCTTCATGTGATATTGCGAATGCTACTATATAGAGCTACAGGCCTACAGAAAATGAACCGCTGTTGAGCTTGATCAGTTACTGGACTGGGGAGGCTCAGACAATTCAAGATTGATGGCCACAAGGAAGAAGCAAGAGTATGGCATCATCTCTGCTCCTCATGGTAAATAAATCTCCTTGATTTTGTGTCACAAATGCTGATTCTGTGCTTCCAGCTCAGGACTCATTCTGGTTCTATGAGTTGAATTTAAAGTGCATTTAAGTTATTTTTTAATGAATGTTTGCTCTCTCCCTCTTTCAGGGAACACAAGCGTGGACACGCCTTACATAAAACTTGCTGATAACAGGGAAGTCAAAGGATGTTTGGCTGGGCAAACAACTGCTTTACATGATTTGCCTAATTTTCTAGGTCATTCTGTATGAAGTGAGTCTTTTAAACCCAGCTTCTCTAACAGCTTCACAGTTGTGTGTTCAGGAGGCTCCTGGGTATTCCGTCTGTCTGCAGCCCAAGCAGCATGATGCTTTCGAGGAAAAGTGCCCTTCCTGTCTGGGTGAGTGACTACAGTCCAAAGTGCAGCTGTTGTTATTTTCAAAAAGTTGATGCGAGGGCAGAAGTGCACCAAGCCACTTTATAAACCAGCTGTGGCTTAACTTCCACTGAAACATTTTCATTGTACTGTTCAACTTGTGTATTAGTAAAATGTTAAAAGGGTGATGTCTCACTCCTCCCCAGAGGAGTATCTGGTAATCTTGTAGATCAGCTTTTGCCTTATTAAACCAAAACCATGTCTATTGCTCACTTTTTCTTCCTCTAGCTTGCTGTTTCATTATGTAGTATGTTATGGGCAATTCAGAAATACAGTACATTGTTCCCTGGTAAAAACTGCTTCAGGTAAGTAGAACTTAGATCCAAGTCAATGTTTACTAAAAGAGGTTGGTAAAGATTTTTTTTTTTTCAACTTGTGAAGAATATCTTTACACACACTATTGACATGGGAAATGTACCCTGCCAGGGTCAGTCTGGGGAGCAAAGAAAGGAAAAGTTTCTGGAAATCTGAACCCACGTTTAGAAATGAGAGTTTGAGACTGGGATTTTATACCCATACATATACAGGGGGGACAAATCGCATTGGCTGCTGTGATAGACTCTCCCAAGGGAGGTTGCCCCTTACTTTGTTCCCTACTACTACGTATCTTGCCTTAGCCTTAAGTGGGGTCTGGATGGAGCAAATCCCACAAAGCATATTGGGGAATTTGAGAGCTGCAACCTCCTGCAGGGTGCTCTCACATTAAAACGTTTCCCACAACATCCTTTGTCTGTGAGATTTTGCTGCATTTCCTATTTGCATTCTACAGTTCTTGCTGCTGTGTGGTGCTTTCACGCAGATGGTTATTGCGCGCCTGGAAGCACAAGGGAGGAACCAGAGAGACGAGCTTATACTACACCAGAGAAAAAAAATGCATCTTCAGTGGCAGCAGGGCCTTTAGGAAAGATCAACACTGAAGATCTTTTCCCTTTTCTGCATAACATTGATATATTAGGGAGAAATAGGGAGGGCAGACAATATCAGTATAATCCCCTTCTTGACTCTGAAATAGAGAATCAGGAGACATCTGTAAGTGGTCCCTCCTGGAGCTGGATAAGGTGATGTGTGCATTGACCATAAAGGTCTAAATAGCTGATCAAAATGTGGTTACAGACACTCAGGATGACCAGATTTTCAGGGGTGCTAAGAACTAATAAACGCCTCTGAAGCCAATGGGATTTGTGTGACCGGGTTGCCTTTGCAAATTAAGCATTATAAAACTGAGCCATGTTTTAATACAGCTTTAAAAATACATTAAAATGAACACCTCGCAACCCCAAGTACTGAGCAATTTTACATGCAACGCATTAAGAAAAGATAAAAATGAACCTAATGCACCATAACTTATAATATTTAGTGAAAATATTGATATTTCTGTCCTAAACACTGTGCCTCTAATAAGGACACAAAACTATGAGCAATTTACATCCAAATCAATGCATTGACAAAACAGCAAATCTTCAAATTACCAAACAATTCAAAGTTAGTGTATTTCTCCATGTAACCTTTCCTATTACTTGCAGAAAACAAAGTCCTACTTACTCATGTGAATGCAACAGCTGACCAGTCAATAGTTAAATATCCTTGTAAGTCTGCCGATGCTCTATTACAAGATGTCTGATTGATAATCCTACAAAGCTTCCTCAGTTTAAAAGGGCAATCCTCGATCAAATCTTTCTCAGGTTAATGCCTGAATGTCAACTTCTGTCAGTGCCTGCATGCTGTTTGCAGCCATGTATCCCCTAAAATGAGGCCCTGGGAGCACCTCCATACCCCGTTCTTGTACCCCTTGGCTCCAACACAACCCTGCATCATTGCAAGTTCCTAAAATGGGCATGGGCATACCTCTTTTACTGCCATGTTACACCCCTAGCGCTGCAGACAAGCATTTCTTCCCTCTTCAGAGAACCTGTGACCTGGAGCCTGGAGCTCTACTATCAACTGTGGCAAGCAAAGGCTACATGCTCTCTCCTTGGCCTTTCCAGAAAGCAGTAAGGGTGCACCAAGAAGGAAGTCCACTTTGCTCTACCACATCTGGCAAATGGTTGAATGGTAAACTGTCACACGAAGGAACTATGTTTGTGCATCCACTTCTTCTTACATAATTGCTACTGAATGAATCAGTCAGTTGCCCCTGTGAGTGATTTTGAATATTCAGTATGAGTTGAGTTGACACAACTAGCAGTGAAACAGATGCTTTGTTTTTCCTTCCCCTTCTGCAGGAACAGTTCCAAGCCACCATTGCCTTACTGTGAAACATGTGCCCGACCACAGGACTGGGTCAGTAAGGTCAGTGAATAACTCCTCTGGACACAGTCCTAGCAAGATCCATTTTTCACGGGACATGGGTAGGAAAGGATCTGAAATCTTATCCTTCTGACTGTGGGTTTTGAAGGAAAGGTAAGCTGTTTGTGGTTCTCAGAACTACCTTTTTAAGATATGAAAACTGAGTTTTCCCATACAATTTAACATTTCCTCTGCTTTCAATCACAGGAAACATCAGGTGGCAGTGACTTTTCATTACTGATCGTCTGAGCTACATTTTTCATTAATGTAACTCCTGGCCCCCAGCCCCAATTCCTGGAGAGGAAACAACAGACATCAATTAATTCTGTAGAGAGTACAGGGGATTACATAATGGTAACATGGGAAAACCAAACCAAACCTTTATCCAGCTATAATCCTGCCACAGTTCAGCTAAAGATTTCATCATTCTGACTAATAGGATTAACACACACACCAAGGGGCTCCAATTGTCTAGTATCACTGCCTTATTCATTTAAGTGCTGGCCAGTTTCAGAGCCAGGGGAGATCCCTGAAAGGGTACCAGTACCAAGCAACACATACTTTCTATTTTTGAGGAATGAATCTGAAGAAATCTTACTAGGACATTTGTTGTTAAAGGGGTAAAGTTATTCAGTATGGAAGTCAAGGTCATGGGAATAATTTCCTGTAGGTCCTGTAGATAATTTGCATGCTTGGCAGCGTTCCCCTCTTTAGTTCCAGTTTGTGATTTTTTTATTCTCCTCAGTTAAATTCTCCTTAGTTAAAGCTTCTGCTTGACTTCATGCAACCTCAAGTGCCAGTCCACTCTTTTTTTACTAGCTAAGTAAATACTAGAACTTTGCTTCATGAAGTGATAACGTTGGTGTGCAGCAATGTCCGACAGAGCTCTGAAAGCCAGGAGCCACAGAGGCCTCTATGCCAGAGCCCACCCAACCAACCCCAGCACAAGAGCAGGGCAGGCCCAGAGATCATAGGCAGGCTCCAACAAGTGTCTGGATCACCAGACAAGCTCATGTTGATGAGACATGAGGTCCAAGGTCAAGCTAGCAAGTCAATCAACAGGTCAGATCCAGTGAATGCCAGTCAGGTCCAGACAGACAAGGGAGGCCCAAGGTCAACCTGTGAAGTCAGTCCCTCGGTCAGGGCCTGCCAGGCAGGGACACAGTTGTGGCTGAGCTGGAGCACACTCATTTCACAAGGCTCATACGTAAACTCCAACTCAGTGAATGCTCAGCACTGAGCTAAAATATCCTATGGAAGAGGGTATGGGTAGAGGCCCAGATTAGTTTTCTCAAGGCTGTTAAGATCTGGTGTCTCACTTGTTCCATTCTACTCTCTCCAACACCACAGCAATTCATTGGTAACTCATAGATAACACCTGTGGAAAGAAATCATCCCAGTGAATGTTCCTGATTAATTTTCAATATATAAAAATTTACATAAAAATTCACTTTGTCAACAGAATGATCTCTTTCTTGTTATGATTGAGACCAATGAAGTGCAATGACCGTGTATGTGAGGGTCTCTGTTAGGGATTCATTGGTTTTCTTTGTCAAAAGATGTTCCTTTAGTGAATACATATTAGAGATATATGAATTGTAGACTTTAAAATCCTGGAAACTAATATCCAGTACTATTTGAAAACTGAATGTTGTATTTCCTCTACATTTGTGTATCCACGTTATACCATGACACTGATTGAGGGTCATGAGTTAAGCTGTTGCTGTGCTATCCACAATGACAACATGGGCTGAAGTGATGCCACTTGCCACAGACACCTTACGTAGGGACCAGTGCTTATGTCTTTAGTCTTATGGAGCAGGCAGAAGGGTACCACTACTCTGATTTCTCTGAGACACTCAGCAGTGTATGGTACTACAAAGCAAATAAAAAAAAAAAACAAAACACGCAAGAGACAGAAAATTGCTCTAATTTAACTTGGACATGTACAGTCTCTTCAAAGAGGAGATTTAGTCTATTAGATTCATCTGTAGTTTTGTTCCAGCCACTCAGCTGTAAGGGGGTTAAGCTGGAGGCAAACAGTGATTCAATTTTATGACCAGACTGAAAATACAAATAAATCTATCGCTCCTGTGTGCTAACTGTAATGCATGCTCAAGTGCAGAATGCTTTAATTGGATATAATAGCTCCGAGTCTGGACTTATATACATGCACATCAAATCACTCCTTTTAAACCATAAAGTGCTATTCAAATAATTATTTTATTAGTGTCTTCATCTTCCTGTATGGAAATGTGGAGCATATGACAAGCCCATCAAATGCCTACAGCCATCACCCTGATAGTGTTATTAAATAAGAAAAAGAAAAGGCATTATATTTTTGATGTACTGGCTGAGAACACTCAGGAGGCTGAACTGGAGACTGCTGTTGTATTTGTCATCCTGGTGACTGCCTAATGGGAAACATAGAAGACCAGCAAAGTGTGGGAAAAATGACACATTGTTGAGGACTGAAGTCTGAGCACTGGGGCTAAGAAATTACAAGCAGTGACTAACACTAAATATTTGACAACAGTGCAGAAAAACAGCTTATTTCTTCCAGGGAACAGGCTGATGACTATGAACAAAGTTCCAAGTTTCTTTGAGTGATTAGAAACTGGTAGCGTTGTGGGTGCCACATCCTAAAAGTCCTGGAGAAGAATATGGGCAATGCAGCTGCCAGCTAGTTCATGGAGAGCAGCTGCAGGAGGGAAAAAAAAAAGAAAAAAAAAGCCTCTCCTCTCCTTGCCCTTTCAGACCTTTCAGATGGATGAAAACTTTCATGAAAGACCCCCTGTGAAGGAGGATTGGGCTTCAGCATAAAGAATTGGGTTGCAGTTTCCAAGCAGATATGTGCAGAGGAAACAGTAAGGAAACTCTGATCCCTGAATGGAAAAACTCCCAAATTTCCTGAATATCCCACTCAAAGGAAATGTTGCTTCTCTTCCCTGTGAGAAGTGCTCAGGGTAATGTAGAGCAGTGGAGAGTGAGGATGTCTGTTCTCATAGACCAGGAGCTGGTGCCTCGATCTTCTGGTTTAAAATTGCTGCGGAATGGGCTTTTCTGAGTGAGAGAGTCTCCTGTTCAAAAGGTGGAGAGAAAGAAAGGGAAAAGGAGCTGCAAACAGGAGCTGAAAAAGGGCAATCACATGTGAAAGAACATCATTGAAAGGGCATGGCAAATGCTTGAGCTGGGTTGCTCATTTATTTAGTAATTTTGTTGTCAAGACGCTAGGATGAGGAGAGTCTTGATTAGTTTTGTTGCTTCCTAATATCAGTAAGCAGTGCTTTACAACAAACAAAGTACAGGGAAATACCCTTCTTGCTATGGAAACTGTGTGGAGATTTACATCAGTTTAAGGAGCCCTGCCTCTGCAAGTTCTTTGATTTCCAAACAGAAATAACAGTGTTTTTTTTTTTTTTTTTTTTTTTTTTTTGTTTTTTAATAGGAATGTTCCTGATACACAACACACTTCTTCAGAAGTCTTTACTTCCCCAGGATTTCAGAGTAGCCTGCTGGGTGCTCAGTGGCAACACACAGGTAGCTGGGACTGTGACGAAGCAGCTGGCTTCGCTTTTGAAATATGCATAGCCTTTGTGCATTTGACTTAATTTTGGTTGTGAACAATCAAAATTCAGGAGAGTTATGAGAGGGATCCTATTTTCCTTTTCTCAGGAGAACCCACAGGAGTAAGACAGAGGAATATGGGTGTCTGTGTGAGAGAGAAGCTATTCCTCTCCTGGTACCATCTAATTCTGCCCCAAGTTTGCAGAGATCTGTTGTGTGCCTCCTCAATGACTGTTTTTGGGATGCATAAGCCAGAGACAAGGAAACAGAAGGGTTCAGATAAATGACTTTACTGAGCAAGCACTCAGGCATGGAGGAGATTTGGATGGCTGGACTGTGAAGCAGAACTGACCAGGAGCACCAGCTCCATCACAGATCCCATCAGGTACACCCATGCTCGCAGGTACACACTGTAACTTGGCTTTGGGAAGTGGTTGGTGAAAGAGATTGATTCATTCTTAATTTGCCTTTCCTCTGTTTAATAGCCCATATAACATGTAGTTTAAAGATATACACAAGCTAATTAGGAAAGATATATTCCGGATGGGAGTCGCAGCTGCACGATGTGAAATTCCTGCAATCAGTGAAAAAAAACCATAAGGGGCTTGTTTACACACTTCAGGCATCCAACTTTAGCTACGCTGCTGTGAATGGCTGAACTTGTGATATTCCATTCTTCCTTCACAGTAAATATTTCTGCAAGAACTTGTAATGCTGCTTGTAATACCTGTCATTAGGATGCTCTTGAAGTCTGGTTTGTGTGCTCAAAATCTTGACCATTGTTTCCAACAGGAGCTGTTGTTTGAATACAACATCGTTACAGATCCCCTGCAAAATTTGTTTCTTACCCTTAATATTTTCTCCCAGTGATATTGCTGGTATGATTTCTGGAGCTACTTCAGGTTCCATAGGTTTTCTCACCCTTAGATGAGGAATAATTTATTTTCCACTGCATCAAATCTTTCATTGTTTTGGTGCAAGCTCCCCTCTTCCCTTACAATACTTAAATGATTTCAAGTTTAAGATCTTTTGCTGTTTACCTCTATGGCATTCATTATCAGCAATTTATCATCTTACTGCATTTTTTCATATTTAATATTTCATATTTAAATGCACAATCAATGCATATAACAGTAACAAATCTAAAAAATGTTCATATAGCATATATTCCTTATAATGTACTATGTTGTGTTTGTGTGTGCAATACTATACATAGTATACATATGACATGCATATACTGCACAGTATATACTATACTGTATATACAGTATATGCTGTACTGTATATATATAGCATACTATAGTATATGTATATACTGTAGTATGCTATATATATAGTATATACTATAAGTATACTATAGTATATGTATATATACTATAGAATACTATATATATAGTATATACTATACTGTATATACTATACATATACTATATACTATATACAGTATAGTATATACTGTGCAGTTGACTGTATTTGGTGCAGTATACAGGATTTTCTCTCCAGGTGGAATCAAACCAGTGATGAAGGTTTAATGAATTACCTTAAAACAATATTTTCAACTTAATTTTTCCTTTTTCATGGCTGCATTTTTGAAATTGAGATACTATAAAGCTATGAAAAAGTCTTCATCATGAAAGATGATCTTTTTCAAGATACTGGATCCTAAGTGGTATGTACTTTTTGATGGCTAGATGGCTTATATATCTATTAGCAACCTTAGATTCAGTCTGCCCATTTGGTGCGAGCAGGAGATTATTTTCCCTTGCCTGATGTCAATGTGAAATGTAGAACACTCCAGAAAATTCTAGAAAACCTGTGAAGAAAATGTATAATAGCTTTAAGACTCATGAACCTTAAATGGTTTGGAAAACCTTTAGATAAACTTTGAGGAAGACAGGCTTACTCATTACAAATATTGACTAGCTAAAGGACAAGACTTAGCAAATAAGATGATAAAGTCAATTGAACTCTTCTTATTGTGTGCAGATTAAGTGCTGCTTTCCTACTTTAAAGAAGGTTCCTGCTGTCTTCTGCAATACTGAGAGAGGAGTTTAGTTTACAGCAGAGACAGTAATTTTCACACTATCACAGAAAAGCAAATTTTGGTGGGACAGAAATTAAGACCAAAGGATAGGATAAATATCCACAGACAGACCAGAAGCTGGCCTGGAAGTCTGAAGGACCACATCAGATATCTTTTCTTGATTTGTCATGCTTATCATCAAGTAATTCCAACTGTGAGGACAGAGACTCCACCAAGGCTGGTACAAAACTGAGCTCTGAAACAGAAAGTAGATCTGAGTCTTTACAGTTATTTAAGAAACAGAAAGTGGATCTTAATATACATATTTCAGGATTAATCATCTGAAGTTGGTGTAAAGCAAATGAGAATAAAAAGAAGCCTTCCGTCCTTCTGGTAAGGAGGTAATCAGGTGGTTAATAACATTGCAGGACACCAAAGGAGACATCAGGCTGTTCCAGTACTGTGGCTGCCCTGTTAGGACAACTGTATAATAGGATACACCTAAATGCTGTTAACTTTGGTCTTGTTTCAGATGCAGTTGTCGAGATGTTTCAGATGCAGATGCAGGAGTGCACAATCAGGAGGTCCTCATTACCAAGAAATAACGCTGCTATCCTTTTCTTAGTCTGGTAGCTCTCTCGTTTGTCAGTATTTGCTCTCAGGAGTGTCACTGGGCTAAAGAAGATGTACAATAAAGGATGACACTATCAGGAATAGTAATATAAGAATGTATATATGCAGGACATTGTCAGATTATGTGATAAAAAAACCTCATCTCTGTGCACCAAGAAGATACACCAAGATGCACCATGGGCTGAGGGATGCCCACCCAGTGAATCAATGGAGAGGTGTTCTGCAGTGCCTTGCAGTACAAGGTTGCTGGTTACAGGAATACAGGACTCATCACGGGATGCAAAGGAAGAGCATTCAGGGATCACACAAGACAGTACGGGGTGTTTAGGGAGGAACAAAATGTGGGGAAAGAGAGGGATCAAGGCGGTTGGGTGTCAGCAGCTGGGGTGGGACTGCAAGATGAAGGTGCCAGCATTGAGTGTGGAGGTTTGTATCAGGGTGTGATCAACTAGCAAAGACCAAGCTGGATGAGCTGGTGGGTAGGTGCAGTGGCAAGGAAGCCGAGGGGGTATCTCTGAGGGTGAGACACATGGAAGAGCTGGCTACTGGAGGGACCAGGGGCTCCAGACAGCCTGCCAGAAACTGTGGGGTCTAAGTGTTGAGTGCAAGACCCACTTACATATGTGTCTGTGTGCAGGTGTGCGCTGATGTGTATACTTCATAGTAACAGACCTCCATTCTGATCAGCCAGGGGAGGGAACAAGATGGGGCCATTGGTGCTGTCTGTGTTTGTATGAGTGCTTGATGCGCATGTGCTGTCCTGTGCATGTATATATGTGTGATATACATGCATTTGTGTGTGTGCCTAATTGGAAAAGATGTTCAGCCTCGCTACAGATTGGACCTGGGGGCATGGAGCTGTGGCAGCCTCACCTGCATTGGCCTGCTTTTTTTGCTAACTCCCTAGCAGACACAGGTTTGGATAAAGAAGTTATTTATACATTGCAATACAATGGAGGGATGAATGAGGATAACGATCTACATACTGTGTTCCTAACAAGTCATGGAGGAGAAAGAGAAAAATCTGACATTTGCCTTTCTACAATCCTAACGGAGTCATAAGCATGGTATCTCTGGGGCACTCAGACTACTCTCTCTGTCCCATTTCCATTCCCTAACAGTGGGCCAGCCTTTCAGTGGTTCCAAAACTGTGACTAGAACAGAGTGCCTTGAAATGTCACTTGGCATTTTTGAAGGCCTGGGACCAGCGGCAGGGAACAAAAAAAGAGAGCTAGGTGAAATGTAAGCTTCCTGAATATGGGCCAGAGACAATGCTAAAGACTTAAATGTTATTTTTCTTGCTAGCGCAGTCATCACAAAGACAAGCTTATCCTCCTAAATGTTGAAGAATCTTGCATTTTTATTATGTATTTTCTGAACATGTATTTCATGACTATGCATGTTTACCAGATTTTAAAATAATGTTTCCGAGGAATGCCAAATGCAGTTGATTTGACCTTTCTGTATAGCTGTCCGTGTGCTGGTAGAGTGAAGGCACTAGCATGAGCGCATTTGTGAGCAAGCGTATGAGTCTGCATCTGAAGCCAGGAAGGTAGGATGCATGTCTATGGGTTTTCCTCTGATTTACTAGAAGGTCAAGTGATGAAGAATCTGATGTCAGAGAAAATCATGTCAACATAACAGCATCATGGAAGGTCCATTCTCTTTCACTCTACATAGCTAAGTCCTGAAGGTTTAGCAATTCAGAAAGGTGCCTATGCTGAAGCATGTTGGGTGTGGTGAGAATGAAGGCTTGTCATTGATATCTGCAGCATATTTCTTTCTGCTTATTTCTACAGGATAAAATCTCCTAAGAGGCAACACAGACATAGGGACATTTGATTTAAAGATCAGTGAAGTAGTGTCAGGATATCGTTAAGGTTACGGAAGTCTGTGACCAATCCCAGCAAAACAGGCATCCTGTTATGCAATAGATGTGGAACATTCCCGTTCTTCTCCTCCATTCTTGGGCTTCTATGGTGCAGGATAATGCACTTTGACCTCAACCAAGTGACCCAATATTACTGCTTGCTGCAGTTATAAATTTTGAATGGAAGTTTTTTCATCCTGGCTAGAGGTTTAATATCTAGCTCGATTTAATATCTAGACTGCACCATGGATGTTAGATCATCAAAAGGCAATTAAATGATTTATAATTAGCCTCCTGCATTCTGTTTTGGTTGAATTGAAATGGGCATCTTACTTGGCAACAGTTGCTTCTTAGTGTAATGTGACCAATACATGGAACAGTAATGGTTTTGTTTTGCCCCCTGGACTAAGGATGAGGATTATTGCCCCCTGGACTAAGAACAATATAGGTCAAAAGTATGAGCTGTGTGGCTGATAAGCTGCTGATCTACTTTCTAGAGGAAGCTAGAAAGCCTCTGGATGCTGTTTGCCTCTACTGCTTATATGACGGTGTTCTGCTGTTGTTTCTTATCTTCAGCTGCAGATTCAGGGAAGGAATCTTTCCTATGAAATGTTCAGGGCTCCCACTTGCTCTGGATAGACAAAGAGCCAGGCTTTCTTTCCATGATTTAGTAGTCTCTTAGCATATTTGGATAGGCTGTTGAGGCTTGCAGCTTCTTTTTCCAGGTAGAAATTACAGTGAAGGTGTTGTTAGAGGAGGGATGCTATGGATAGGCCTCACTTTTACTACCCTGCAGTGACAGAGGGGTTGTCCCTATTTCAACGGTGATGTTCAGACTGCCTAGAGACTGTGGAAAGCATCATGGCATCTGCAACATTTGTTTCCTATTGTCATGCTCTACTTTATATATATAAGAACAGCCAAGCTTAGAATGACTCTTTTGTTCCCTGAAGCATGGCTCTGTAATGGCTGGCTTGGCAATGCTGATAATTGCATAACCTGTGGAGGATCTGGTCCATTTTCCCTGTAGTTCACTACAGATTTTCAATTTCCCAATGACTTTAGTGGACATAAATTCTTAAAATTAATAAGGCCTGGCCTTAAAAAGACTTATGCTGTTGCTACAGTTTGTTGACATGAAATTTGTTGTGGTTGCTATGGTTTTACACAAAGAGCAGGGTGATCTCATGGCTGCCTCTTTTAAAGTAATCAGCAGTACTTGATCTGTACTATACTTGCAGTATGCGTATTTAGAAAAGAAGAAAGAGACTGTATTGGGTTTACATGGCAAGGGTTTGGTAGTGGGGGGGCTGCAGGGGTGGCCTCTGTGAGCAGAGCCCAGCAGCTGCCCCATGTCGGCTCAAAAACGGACCCGCTGCTGGCCAGAGCCCAGACAGGGAGTGACGCGGGGTGGGCCTCTCGGACAGCAAAGTTAAGGAAGGGAAAAAACACCATGCAACAGCAGCTGGGGGAGAGGGTTGAGAACCAGCCCTGCAGCCCCCCAGGTGAGTGCAGCAGGAGGGCAGGAGGTGCTCCAGGCAGGCAGCAGCAGTTCCCCTGCGGCCTGTGCAGGGAGAGGCCCCCGGTGGAGCAGGCTGTCCCCCTGCAGCCCATGGGTCCCACACGGAGCAGATCTCCACGCTGCAGCCCGTGGAGGAGCCCACGTGGAGCAGGTGGATGTGGCCTGGAGGAGGCTGCGGCCCATGGAGAGCCCCCGCAGGAGCAGGCCCCGGGCCGGAGCTGCAGCCCGTGGAGAGGAGCCCACGCAGGAGCAGGGGGTCTGGGGGGAGCTGCCGCCCGCCCGTGGGGGACCCGTGCTGGAGCAGTTTGCTCCTGGGGGATGGACGGACCCCGTGGTACGGAGCCGTGTGGGAGCAGTGCTGGAAGAGCTGCTGCCTGTGGGCAGCCCCCGCAGGCTCAGTTCGGGAAGGACGGCATCCCGTGGGAGGGACCCCGCGTGGAGCAGGGGCAGAGAGGGACCGTGAGGGAGCGGCGGGGACGAAGCGTCAGGGGCTGACCGCAGCCCCCATTCCCCGTTCCCTTGCAGTGCTTGGGAGAACGAATTGGGAGAGGGTGGATGGGGAAAGGTGTTTTGGTTTGCTTTTAGTTTCTCAGTGCTCTGGTCTGCTAGTGAAAGGCAATAAATTAATCTCCCTAGTTTGAGCCTGTTTTGCCTGTGACAATAATTCTTGTGTGATCACAACAATGAGCATAAATTAAGCAATTTGTGGCAAAATTTAGGGTTAGACATCTAAATCCTAATTTCTGGTAATCAGGTCCAACATCTTGGTAGAAATGCTGTTCGAATAACAAAGTGTCTCTTGGAAAAGGTGAAGGATTTGGACCCTGAATAATAACTAAAGCAGCTTAATGTTAAGATGTGTCAACTGAAATATGATCTATATCTAACTGAAACATTTTCAACAGGAAATTTGCAATGACATGGATTATAGCATGAGAGACTGAGGAACTGGAGATCTGCAAAAGTGTGAGACCCCACAATAATAGTTGAACAAGACAAACAACATGATGCTGCATCTTTGCAACTGGTATTACTTCATGAATGAGACATAGCGCAACTGACATGTAAAGTAGCTGCAGATAACCACAACAACACACCAGCTATGTCCCTGGTCTTACGAGTTTCTTCATCAAATCATTGTGTAATGAGGCAGGAGAAGCTGTACCATCTGCAGCTTTCAGAAGGATGAAGATAAAGAACATTAATGTCAGTCTTGCACTGGAAAGACACAGATGGACATTCATCATGACAGACCAGTACAACGTTGCCAAAGCAAGTGAATGCACTGCCTCTGATAACAATGCTGACAATTGTATGTGAGTCCCTGCAAATCTGTACAACGAACTGAGATACACCAAGGGCTCACTGAGATTTTAAGTCATTGGTAGGTGAGCTGGTGGGTGGGCTACACGTTACAATTTTGAGTAATATGTCATTTCTGGTGCCACCTTGGTCTACGAAAGGAACGTGCATGGGCTTAAACTTTTAAGAAACTCAGACTTGATAAGGTAGGAATTTTCCTGGCAATAGGCACTCTGTTCTCCAGTGACTGAATTGGGTAGTAAAATGTCTCTTTGTTAACCAGTTCTGAATATCAGAGACCTTTGTATGTCCTGCTTCTGGGTCCACCTCTAAGCAGGGGCTGCAGATGTGCAAGAGACTTTCTACATTATGTGCTTTAGCAGATGCTTTCCATTCTTTACCACTCTTTGTAAGAACAACGTTCCCTCATGCTAAGATATTACATGGTCTATATGTTGACAGAAAAGCTGTATTTCATACCCAGCACCCAATTTACTCATATTCTGGAGGGTTAGATACAGACCTTTAATTCAGATTAGACAGGAGTGTTTGAGGGCAGGAGAAGACCATATGGTCCACAAAAAACTGTTTCTGTAAAGCTTTACAATTAATCAGCACCTTCTACGTTGTTCAAATCTCATTAGTGATGGCACCTTTCTGACCTCTTTTCTTGGAAAAGTGTATCCAGCCATTCTGTAAGCACTCTTCTTCTGTATCTGAGGCTGACTTTGAGTATTTGTTTTGCTCTACAGCCTCTTTTATTTATTTATTTATTTATTTTTTAATAGACAGTCTGTCTGCACATCATAAAATGTTTGCTACCAGGGTAGGAGAGTGTCAGGCTATGACCCCTTGCTGACAAATTAGATACTATCATAAACAGCTTACTTCATCAGTCTGTTGCCCTCTTTCTCATAGGACTTCTTTACCTCTCACAGTCCCTTTATTCTCTAAGCTACGAGATAAAGGGAAATAGGCAAATCTTTTTGAGTCACATTCTCTGAACTCATCACTAGTGGTTTCCACCTTACCTATCCTTCCCCAGTGAACAAAGGTGGGGAGCTAAACACCACTTTGCTAATATTCTTTATGAGCTTATCAAACCTTGTGACAAGATAACTAATACTGTGTTATCTCACATATCCATGTTATATATTGCATGTCAAAAATAAAGTTAAAATAGCTTGAAAAGTCTAATTTGAATCTTTCAGCATCAGAAAATTCACCCTGAAGGCTGAACACAATACTTTCAATAGTACACTGAATTCTACTTATGCTTCTCTAGGTTTCAAAATATGCATGGTCACATACTGTAGACCTTATCGCATTGACAATGAAGAAAGGAGAATTTTTGCCCCATCTGAAGGTGCAAAAGGAAAGCTTTGTGGATATAAAATCTTGCAGTTTTGGCAGGACTGTGCAAATAATTCATAAGGACCAGAGAATGAGATTTTTTTCTTCTTGTTGTTTTAACTTATTTAAATTCACTGTATTGTACAAAGGAGAATTGAGTGTCTTCATGGCATTAATTAAAAAGGTTAGCAACTTCACAGAGACTGAGCTTCAGAAAGCTCACTGCTTTGAAAGATTCTATCAGTGTAAAAATAAATTCTTTATACTTAAAATGGAGTGCATAATAAAATCCATAAGGATATTGCCTAGCCTAAGGCAATTGTGAGTGGTAATCTTCTGTTGATTCTGTTGGTACCAGTGTTTCACTTGGGGATGATAGGGAGTGGGAAGGAAATTATTTGTTATATCCCAGAGGACATTTTGAGATATTTTTTTTCTTCCTTGCACAGAATAGGGAAAGAAAACTGAAATCCTGAAAGTTTTCAAGGACTGGCAATCTGAAAATTATGGATCATTTAATTTTCAAGTACCTTTTCAGATGAAACTAGTAAAAGTTGTTGAACAGAAGTCTTGCAAATGGGAAAAACTCCCAAAGTTCACACTTTTTTTTTTTTTTTTTCCCCTAAAAGCTGAAATGGAAATCATCTATTGAAATAAGTAATTTATCAAAAATTCTCAATCAAAATCTAGTCTCAGATAATTTTTCAAAGAATGGCTGATGTTGGAAGGGATACTTGAAGGCCATTTAGTCCAATGCCCTCTGCTCAATCAGGGCCACCTACAGCAAGCTGCGCAGGGCCATGTCCAGATGGCTATTGAATTGCTAAGATTCACCCCTCATCCTTCTCTTCTACAGGCTGCAGTCCCAGGTCTCTCAGCCTTTCCTCATAGGAGAGATGCTTCTGTCCTTTCCTCTCTGTGGCCCTTTGCTGGTCTCTCTCCAGCATGTCCATGTCTCTCTTGTACTGGGGAGCCCACAACTGGGCTCAGTACTCCCAGGTGGCCTCACCAGGAGGAGGATCACCACCCTCCACCTGCTGACAATATTTTGCCTAATGCAGCCCAGGATATCATGAACCCTCTTTGTCACAAGGGCACATTGCTGGCTCACGTTCAGCTTGGTGTCCACCCGGACCCCCATGTCCTTTTCTGCAGAGCTGCTTTCCAGCTGGGTAGCCCCCAGCAGGTGCTGGTGCCTGGGGTTGTTCCTCCTGCAGGACTTTGCCCTTGCCTTTATTCAACTTCAGGAGGTTCCTGCCAGCCCACTTCTCCAGCCTGTCCACGTCCCTCCAGATGGCAGTGCAACCCTCTGGCCTACCAGCCACAACTCCCCATTTTGGGTCATCTGCAGATTAGCTCAGAAAATGCTTTGCCTCATCATCAAGTGATTAATGAAGATACTAAACAGGACTGGACCCAGTATCGACCCCTGCTGTACAACACTAGTTCCTGTCCTCCAGCTAGACTGTATCACTGATTACCACCCTCTGGAATGAACATTTTTCAGTCTACCTCACTGTCTCATCCAGCCCATACTTCATCATCTTCTCTATGAGTACCTTATGGGAGGAAGTGTTAAAAGCCTTAGTGAAGTCTAGGTAGACAGTATCCACTGCTCTCCCCTCATCTAATAAGCCACACATTATTATTATTATTATTTTTTAAGTAGAGAACTGCTGACTGTGAAAAGATAACAGACTAACAGCATGTGATGAAACTAGATAGATGTGTGGAGGATATTTCTAAGTCCCACAGTAGCCCTTAGTATGCTTATATATATATCATACACTGTGTAAATATGTATGTGAAGTTTATGTAGATGAATCTCAACTTAGCAGCCTTTCTTAAATATGAAACAAACAGACAAACAACACAAATGAAAAAGGTTTCTGGCTGGCTGGCCTATCCAGTTTTCAAACTTTTCTTCACTGCATTCCTATGAGCCCTTCATGCAGACCAGTCATCCCAGTTCTTCTGCAGTCAGCAATCTAAAAAGCAGAGACAATGCTTCTTCCTTTGCCTGCCCCTACTGTCTAAATTGTAAACTGTATGTAGACGTGTTGCTTCAGGTTCTTCTGTTCTATCTTTCTACAAGCTCAGTGTTTAGTCTGAACATGTCTCCATCAAAGTCCAGAGATCTGTTCTCTGTGTTCAGAGACAGGTAACTCCAAGCTTCAGAGAAATGGTTGAGGCAGATAGCTGAATTGTCCCTTGCTCTTCACAGACTAGTGCGAGATCATAAGCCTAATGCACCTTGATGAGTGGAGTGAAAAGAGGCAGTCAACAGGAACAGCAGTTTCAAGGCTTCGCTTTGAGATCATCTTGATACTCAGGGAGCTGGTTCTGGTATTGCAGGGACCTCCCAGAAAACCCCTAAGGAAAGTCAGGGTAGCAGCTGCTGCTGGGTGGGGTGAGCTAGAGGAGTCATGGGCTCTTGGCAAGCTGCAGGAGCCTCTCATGAACTCTGCAAGCTGTTCCTGATGAAGGGATGTATTGATTTTTTTGTTCGTTTGTTTGAGCTGACTCCTGACAAAGCAGAGAAAAGAACTCTCTGAACATCTGTGAAGGAGAAAGCCTATGTGAGGACCACCTCAGGGCACATAACTGTTGTCCATCATTGTCTTTCACAGAGGTGGTAATGGCCATTATTCATGACTTTTTTTCCTATTTTTGGCCTTCACAATGACATTTGAAAACCACAGATAAAAAATGCATCTTGTTTGACATTGCAAACATGTAACTTTGTTTTTCTTTTTATTAGCAAATGTGCTTTGTAGCTTTATTTGGTATTAGTAGTTTGCAACCCCTCTGTGTAACAGTTTGACAGATTTAGTGAATCTGCCACAAAAATATTTCTTTCCTTGCTGTGCTGCACAACCTGTTTGGTGGATAAGGAAATGGCTGGTTGGCCACATCCAAAGAGTAGTGGTCAACAGCTCAAATGTCCTTGTGGAGACCAGTAGTGAGTGATGTCCCTCAGGGGATCAGTCCCTCAGTGTTGAGATCACTACTGTTTACTATCTTTATAAATGACACAGTAAGATTGAGTGGACCCCCAGGAAATCTGCAAATGACACCAAGCTGAGTGATGCAGGTGACAGTCTGGGGGGAAGGGAGGCTATCCTGAGGTATCTTGACAGGCTTCAGAGGTGGGACCACATGAACCTCATGAAGTTCATCAAGGCCGAGTGAAAGGTCCTGCATCTGGGTCAGAGCAATCCTAAACATAAGTACAGACTGTGTGATGAATGGATTGAGAGCAGCCCTGCAGAGGACCTGGGGGTGCTGGTGCATGAAAAATTGGACATGAGCTGGCAGTGGGTATGTGGTGGTTTTACCTTGCTGGGCAGCTGAACTCCACCACAACTGCTCTCTCACTCCCTTCCTCAGAAGAAGAGGGGAAAAAGAAAGTATGCTGGAAAGAAAAAAAAAAAAAGACTCTTGGGTTGAGATAAAGTTAGTTTAATTAAAGGGAAAAGAAAGAAAGAAAGAAAGAAAGAAAGAAAGAAAGAAAGAAAGAAAGAAAGAAAGAAAGAAAGAAAGAAAAAGAAAGAAAGAAAGAAAGAAAACAAACAAGCAAAGGCCACGCAGAAGCACAGAGGGAAGAAAAAAATTATTCTCTACTTCCCATCAACAAGCGATGTTCAGCCACGTCCCAGGAAGCAGTGCCTCAGTATGTGTAGCATCTGTTTGGGAGGACAGACATCATCACGAGGGCCCCCCCTCTCCTTCCCCTTTCCCACCTTTTATTGCTGAGTGTGACACCACAAGGTATGGAATATCCCTTTGGTCGGTTTAGGGCAGCTGCCCTGGTGATGTCCCCTCCCCACGTCTTGCCCACCCCCAGCCTTATGGCTGTGGGGGGCATGTGTGGAGGGAGTCTTGATGCCATGCCAGCACTGCTCAGTGGTAGACACAACCCTGGTGTGATACCAGCGCTGTTCTAGCTACAAGTGCAGAGCACAGCACTGTATTGGGCCGCTGCAGGGAAAGGTAACTCCATCCCAGCCAGACCCCGTACAGGGCACTTGCAGCCCAGAAAGCCAACCATATCCTGGGCTGCATCAAAAGAAGCGTGGCCAGCAGGCTGAGGGGAGTGATTCTCCCTTTCTACTCCACCCTCATGAGACTCCACCCTAGAGTACTACATCTAGATCTAGGTTTCCCAGCATGAAAGAGACCTGTTGGAAAGGGGCCAGAGGAGGGCCACAAAGATGATCAGAGGGCTGGAGCACCTCACCCATGAAGACAGGCTGAAGGAGTTGGGGTTGCTCAGCCTGGAGAACAGAAGGCTCTGGGGAGACCTTATAGCGGCCTTCTAATACATAAAGGAGTCCTACAGGAAAGACGGGGAGAGACTCTTTTACCAGGGCATGTAGTGATAGGACAAGGGCTATCACATTTAAATTAAAAGAGAGTAGATTTAGATTAAATATAAGGAAGGAATTCTTCATTTTGAGGGTGGTGAGGCACTGAAACAGGTTGCCAAGAGAAATTGTAGTGCTTCCTCCCAGGCCAGGCTGGATGGGTCCTTAAACAACCTGGTCTAGTGGAAGGTATCTCTGCCCATGGCAGGGGGTTGGAAATGATCTTTAAAAGTCCCTTCCAACCATTCTATGATTCTGTGAGCCCCATTCTTAAGAAGTCAAGATGTTTAAAGGTATCTGCTCTCTCCCACAGGGAAAGCAAGACTGTTTCTTGCCTGTACCTCCCTAACAGAGCACCTTCCTGCACTCCTCCTGCTATCTAAGGCATGTTGTTCTGCTATTCCCCAATCTCCTGTCTGTGTTGCTTTTCTGAAGGGTTTCAGCAGCTGAGTTGAGATCAATCAGCAAGAAACTCTCAGGTTCACTCAAGAAAACCAAACATTAACCTCATGCTCCACAAAGATATAGATACTATCAGTCTGTAAGAACAAATAGTATTTGCTCTATCTGCCAGTGATATAAAGGGCTTTATAATCAACACTACAACAGGAACTCTTTTTCTCTTCAAATACAGGTATGTCTGTTTTCATTCATATGATTTGAAAAGTCCTTCTATCTTTTTATTTAAAAGTATTTGAAATATTGAAATAAAAATTGAAAACAACTAGAGAACTTCCAGTCTGATATCACAAATACTGTAGTTGCAAGCACTGTACAGGAAGTTGTTCATTACTTTCTTTCTCTGTAATTAAATATATTTGTATTTCACATGGATCTAGTCATACCCAGCCATTTGAACTCACAACAAAGCCACAGTCCCATGCTTCTAAGTAACCTTAGCCTCTACGGCATCCACAGACTTCAGTTTATGCAACACCCATCAATATGCCTTCTCAGGAAGGAACACAGTTAGGGATCACTGCACTCCATCTTATATTCTGCACAGGCTTCCCTCCAACAGATGTCAGTTCTCATTCTGGGTCCTGGTCCCTACTCTGTGAGCCACAGACTGGCTGTGAGTGTAATCTTCAAGACAGCTCCACCTGAGGCAGCTGAAACCACAATCAAGAGTCTCATTGACTTTCCAGGTGCAAGATCTTACCTGGAGATTGGAGAGAGCCAATTGCAGAGTGAAAAGCAATGCTGGCAATCACAACATGAACCACTTGCCTAAATATAAACATGTAGGGTCACTTAAGATACCCTCAGGTATGGTTTGCAGATGTTTGCAGAGGATTGGAAGACATGACACAGCGCTTTGTCACAAGCCATGCCTTCTGGAGAGGCAGCTATGGGCTGGTTGGGATATCCAAACAGCAAACAAAGTCTCAGACATTTACATTTATGCAGCTAAATACTGCCCTCAGTAGCAAAGAGGAACAAGAACAGGAAAAAAAAATCAACCCTGGTATGCTAACTAAGAGCAACAAATCATTCCAAAGTAGAGCCGAGGATATCTGCATTTGACCTGCTGGCCCGAGAAAAAGCTGCAGTGTTGCACCTCCCCTGACATTCTTCATTTCTGGAAGGGCAATAACGTCTAATGTTCACTTGGGTTGTCAGTCTGACCAATAGGCCTCACTGTTACAGAAAGGAAAAAAAAGTAATGAAAAAAAAAAGTGCTGGTTTAGGTATATCTGCCCTTTTTAATAGGATGTATCACACATACTCACCAGTGAGAACAGAGACTGGATTATATGTTCCCACATTTGTTCTTGTGCCCAGGTACTGAAATGACTGTGCAAAAATATCACATTGGAAATAGCCTCTGGTTTAGGTTTCAGCAACATGAGCCTGATTTTTTCTCATCAAAGTGAGAAACAAGTGGATGGCAAAACTCTCAGGGACTCTAATAAAAACAGTAACAGAGCCCTGGACTTTGCCTCAAGAATCAAACATCATGAAGTTCAGAGGGGCTAGGGGGGCTGGTCACAGTTTGAACAGATGTCACTATAGAAATCATCAGACATGCTAAAAAATGTTAGAAATGAAGAGATTTTATATAATTACTGATTTTTGCATATGTTTTCTATGTATTTGCTTATCTTTCTGTTTATACAGTGTTCCTATTTCAACCCCTAGGTGAACAAAGATAATTTTTTTAAGTCCACAAGTCTACTAACTTGACAAAAAGACATTCTAAAAAATGGGTAAAGTAGACTTCCAAATCTTCTTTAATGAGCAATGTGAATTTTTGTTTGTATTTTTTCCTTTTTATGTTTTTGCTGAATTAAAGATGGATTCTGTGAATGTTGACAGTTCATCTTCTAGAAAGAAGCTTTTATGTTTGTTTCTCTTTTAATGTCATTTGATCCTCTGTTGTGTTTTTAACAATGCAAGAAAAACCACTAATTCATGCATTATTTATTTCCTTTTTTGCTTTGCTATGTTTTGTTTTGTTCTTTCAGTCACTGTGTTTTAACACATTTTTGCCAGGTGTTTCTTTGACACTGCCTTAAATGAGGTTCTTATTAATATTTCAGCTTTTTTTTTTTTTTGTATATGTAATACTCAAAAGTCTCAGAGTATGCAGAGTATGTAATAATACCATACATTCTGTATAACTTTTATATTCCTACTGAGGTGACTTAGAAGCTTGGAATCACCTTCCCAATGTCTCATTCCAAGGAGCATTACTCATTGAGATAAATGCCTCATTTCAAGGAGCATTATTCATTGTAGTCTTATTGTTAGTTCCATTACACGTTTGCTACTCTGTGGCATATATTGATCAAAATAATTTAGATTAGAAATAGCAGATCATGGAACTGTGGTTGCTTAAGGAATCGTTATTAAAGCAATGGCAGTTGCAGTTATTTAAATTACTTTCTACGCCTTTCAGTTGGAGATTTTTTATAAATTCTTCTCCATTTGAATCTTTTCAAGCAGAGGGTCATACCTGCAGTGCTTATCCCAAGAATCATAATAAATCTTTTTACTATGTTCTCCTTAATTTTCTGATGCATTTCCAAAGCTCTAGCAGACCCTAGAATCGTTAACAAGATAAAACAAACAAAAAATATCCTAGGAAACAGGGAAAAAATGTTTTATGTGTTCAAATCAGTCTTTGTTTTCAATAGTTATGATCCTTACCTTTTGACTTAACTGTGTTCTGATTCTGGCTGTAACATTCAAGTGTTTAATATACAAGGTTCCAGTTTCAGAAAGTATTTAGAAATTTCATTTTTGTCAGAGACTTAGGAACCAAAGCTGTGAGGTTGTTTCCTTTCTTAATATATACTGGCTAACAAGCTACATTAACAGAGTTTTAGTCTGCAAATAAAATTCAGTACCTTAACAGTGAAAGATAGATTTCTTGTGATTATTTCTGAAATGAATGTTCTACTATTTGAATTAAGAATTGATAAAACATTTAAATAAAATAATGATGTGCTGCTTTTAATTGATAAATATAAGCCATCTGCTTGGTGCCCACTAACAGGAATGGGGCAAACAAGTTTTTTGAAAGAACTTTATTTTAGTAGTTACTGCAAGGTCAATTCTTGTTTACAGTGCACCTATTTCAAAGTATGGAAAGGTTATATTTTTGGAGATGTATTTTGACAGGAATTAATATTTCCAGTTATGACTGGTATAAAACAAGTACTTTAAAGGAGCTAATGAATGCTCATACTCCACATTTTAGATTTTTTAAAATGTAAAACATGAGAATTACATCTTTAGCGCTACAGAAACATGAATTCTGTGATACTTGTTTGTGCAGCTAACTGCAGAAATCCATCTAACACCATCCTCACACAGAATTCTATGTACACCAATGAATAATCCCAGAATCACCGAATGGCTGAGGTTGGAAGGGGCCTTTGAAGATCACCTAGTCCAACCCCACCTGCCAAACAGGATCACCTAGAGCACATTGCGCAGGACGGCATCCAGGCAGGTTTTGAATATCTCCAGAGAAGGAGACTCCACAACCTCACTGGGCAGCCTGTCCTAGTGCTCTGTCACCCTCACAGTCAATAAATGCCCTCTCATATTCAGCTGGAACCTCCTGTGCTTCAATTTGTGCCCCTTGCCTCTTGTCCTGTCGCTGGGCACAACTGAAGAGACAGGCTCCATCCTCATGACACCCTCCCCTCAGATATTTATACACATTGATGAGGTCTCCCCTCAGTCTTCTCTTTTCCAGGCTAAACAGGCCCAGTTCTTTCCGTCTGTCCTCATATGACAGGTGCTCCAGGCCTATAATTATCTTCATAGCTCTCCTCCGGACTCACTCCAGTAGCTCCATGTCCCTCTTGTACTGGGGAGCCCAGAACCGGACACAGTACTCCAGGTGAGGCCTCACCAGGGCTGAGCAGAGGGAGAGGATCACCTCCCTTGACCTGCTGGCAACACTCTTCCGAATGCAGCCCAGGATACTGTTGGCCTTCTTGGCCAAAAGGGCACATTGCTGGCTCATGGTCAGCCTGCTGTCCACCAGGACTCCCAGGTCCGTCTCTGCAGAGCTGCTCTCCAGCAGGTCAGCCTCCAGCCTGTACGGGTGCTTGGGGTTATTCCTCCCTAGGTGCAGGACCCTGCACTTGCCCTTGTTGAACTTCATGAGATTCCTCTCAGCCTGTCCCTCCAGCCTGTTGAGGTCCCTCTGAATGGCAGCACAGCCCTCTGGGGTATCAGCCATTCCTCCCAGCTTTGTGTCGTCAGCAAACTTGCTGAGGGTGCACTCCGTTCCATCATCAAGGTCGTTGCTGAATAAATTGAACAACACTGGACCCAGTACTGCCCCGGGGGACACCACTAGCTACTGGCCTCCAACTAGACTCCGCACCACAAAGCACAACTCTCTGAGCTCTGCCATCCAGCCAATTATCAATCCACCTCACCGTCCACTCATCTAGGCCGCACTTCCTGAGCTTGACCATGAGGATGTAATGGGATACAGTGTCAAAAGCCTTGCTGAAGTCAAGGTAGACAACATCTACTGCTCTCCCCTCATCTACCCAGCTAGTCATCTCATCATAGAAGGATATCAGATTGGTTAAACATGACTTCCCCTTGGTGAATCCATGCTGACTATTCCTGATCACTTTCTTATCCTCCACATGCTTGGAGATGATCTCCAGGATGAACTGTTCCAGGGATGACCTTTCCAGGAGACCTTTCCAGGGATGGAGGTGAGGCTGACTGGCCTGTAGTTGCCTGGGTCCTCCTTCTTGCCTGAATACCCTGATGACAACTTTTAATCACCTTATTTTCCATAATATTTGTAAACAGGTTTACCAAGGTTATTTGTTCCATCACATTCCCAGGAACTGATTTGAACCTGACCAACATCTAGTTCTCTAGATTCTTATTCTTGACAACAGCAGTGATATTTACTTTCTTCCAGTCCTTGAGGAACTTCCCCCCATCTGCCATGACCTTTCAGAGATAGTTGTGAGTGGCCTTGCAATGGCATGGGCCAACTTTTCCAGCAAGGTTTCTTCCTGTCTGAAGAAAGCCTCATTTACTTCTTCCTGATCAGGCAATTTGATGACAGTGACAATGTGAATATGAGGACGCTATCTTCAGAGATGAGCTAAGAAACTATTTGTCCACTGTGTGATACAATTGTGCTTTCCTCTGAAACCTCATAGTGCAAGTACAGACGTGGATCACAGCTATGGCTGTTAAAGATGGTGAGGAAGGATCTTATTTCATTTTAATCAAATCCCTCTCTTTACCCTTTCAGTAGAGGAATTTTCTACATTTTCTCCCTGCTTTCTCTTGTCATTTATTGCACACCTCATGCAGGCAGAGAACTTAGAAAGACCTGCTCTTGAGCACTTCAACAGTAACAGTGCCACTGTTGTATTAGAGATGTGATGTCACTTTATCCTTTCTGTTTCTCCAGCTGTGTCTGTTTTGTATCTTGGAGATGTACATACCAGTTCTCCCTGGGGCAGGAACTGCACCACCTCACATGTCAAAACTCACGTTAAGATGCTTCTATAAGTAGTTAAAATTACAAGCACAATGCCTGAGCCTTTCAGCAACAAACCGAAAGGAGTAGAAGTAAATATCTCCCAGCAAAACCATATTTCTACAGCAGCCAAGCCAGTCACCAACTGCTGTTTCAGCTTCCTTGGGGCTAGCCCTGTTATAATATCTCTATAGCATCTGGAATGTATCTTTTCCATTAAAATCAATATATATATAATTTTGGCTATTTAAAAGTACTTTAGCAAGAATGCCATCAGTTAGCTGTCTTTCATCTAGGGACACAGTAGTATGTATTAGCACTGGCCACTGTCATTTGTGCCAGTCAACTGACAAACCCTTTGGATGTTGTTTGTTTCTATGAGATACAGATGAATGCCCAGGATATGTGGGCCACCAGTTACCAAGTGCTATATATTGTCCATATAGCAACCCACATCAATAAGATGCTGTTTGGCATTTAAAAATAAATTTAGCATTGCCAATTAGTCAGTCATGCCTCTGGTAACCTTACTCAATGCTATGATGCTAATCACTTCTGGAAGGCCTTGACATTTTATAATTGAACTGCCAGGTTTGCATTTTGCTGCAATTCATTCACATGTAAGTGTGTCTTGTTAACCACATTATTTTGATTTCTTTTGAAGGCTGGAGGGAAGTGTGGAGTCATGATTCCTGTATTTGTGTGTGGTTAGAGTATTCCAGCAGCGTACTGGGAGGGTGAAGGATTTTGCTGTCTTTTAGTGAGCTAAATGAAAGGTGGTGGATGGCTTGTCTGTGGATGCACTGCTTACTGACTGACTGGTATTCACTGCCTGTTTCGTTTTACTTTCCTGTCTGTCTATCACCACATATGTCTTTCCTCTTGTCTAAAACTAATGCTCTTACATTTTGGGAGCAGGGACCTTGTTAGATTTTATTTATGCAGCCCCTAATGGAGTGCCATGACTGGGAGTCCTAAGTCATGCAGTAAATAATCTAATCCCTTAGTAACTTCCCCTTCATTTTCTTCCCTATTCATTAGCTTAAAGCACTTAGCATCTACAAGAAAGGGGCATAATTTCTAGTGTAGGTTACTGAATAGCGTTAAGCCTGTTTAAACAGACACTTTTTTTTTTTTTATTATCTATCAGTAACATCTTAGTGCATATCCCTATGAAGCACAGTATTCACTTGAAATTGCTTGTCATTGGGATAGGCTTATATCAAAATACAAAGGCAACTATCCACATACTCAGATGCCTCTGCCATGCCTGCCTGTATTTATTTTCTAAAATGAGATTAAGCAGCTTGAATTGAAATCTGTGTGTAACGCATGGCACTGAATGTGGTTACAAATAGGGTGTATATGCAGCTGAGACAAAACAGTTTAAAGAGATGTTATTTTCATGAGGCTTTATATACAGAACTGCTAGGTGACTAAAGCAGCAACATCGATAAGCTTTACAGGGTATTAAGAGAGGGAAAAAAATAAAAATTCAGTTGCACGACCCTTTATATATCACCATCAGGCTGGGAGGTACCTGTTCCTCATGGATTCACTCAGTATGGTTCCAGCTCTCAGTAGAAAAAATCTGTTGTTTATTCTTGCTGGGCACATTTGAAATCTGGCACATTTGGAGTTTTAATGCTGTGAATTTCAAGAAACCAGGTAGCATTAACTACTTCAATTTCTCTGTGCGGAGCACGTGAGCTGTGAATAAGAAGTAACCCCTGAAACAAGCCTCCAGCTGATTCACTTCACTTTCAATACACTAAACCAAGTTTGTTCTAATCTATAGATTTTCAAAGGAGTGAGACTTAGGCTGAATTTGCCCTGTTACATCTTTGCAACATATATTATTCGACACTGTACTTTCTCCTGTAGGCTTATTTAAACTCCTGGTGCTTAGCAGTTACTTTAAATGAAGATGGTCAGCAGTTCACTGTGAACAGAGTATGTCTGTTGAGTATGATCTTTGGTAGGACAAACTTATTCTATGAGTTTTGATTGATAACCTCTTGCTCATCTGGAAATGAACTCTGTTTATCACTAATCAGTGGTCTGTCTTTCAAAACCACAGTGACAACAGTAAGGCTGGTAATACTTTCTAACCTGTTTAATGCCTGTTCATTAGAAGCAAACTAGAAATTATGTATAATATATATATTTTATATATATAATCTATATATTTTATATATATGATATATATATTATATATAATATATATATATTTAAATTATTATTATTATTTTCAGCAGAAGTCCTCAACAGGTAGCTGTTTGTTAAAACTGAAGTGTTCTTTTTCAGCTTTCAGAACATCTGTCTGTATTTCATTTACCACTTTTGCAGGGTGCAAATAACAGCAGGCACACAGACAGAGCTATTAAAAATGTAAGAGCTATTCCAGTAAATCAGTTAGTTTGCAGTAAATCAGTTAGTTTACCATTACTGAAGTTCTGTATGAAGTAAGTATCACTGTTGGCAGAATATGATTTCGTAATAAATAATACAAAATATTCTCTGTTTTTTTAAAAGGAATTTTGTAGAGAGACTTCAACAATAAATGATTTAATGGGATACATGATGATCAATGCAGCTGCCTCACTGCATCTAAGAACACTGAAAATCCTGGTGTATACAAAATCCTTGGAGGACCTCTGCCTTTTAAAAGGTTGTTACTATCAGTTAACTCTTACTCTTTTATATTTTTGAAAAGGTGAAAATCTGAACTTCTAAAGCTTGTAAAGTGTTCAGGAGAGTGAATTATCTCTCTGTACTGGTGGTTGCAGTACTATCAAGTGAGATACATTATGGTCAGCAGAGGCATCTACCTAAATGGGCAGAGATCCTCTGGAGATTAGAGTGTGCAGAGGAAATCATTCTCCACTGGAAAGCGAGACCACTGCAGAGAATTAGATGGGCATACAGGAGAGAACATCTCAGAAATAGATGGGCTCTGTCAAACTGATTTCCTGCTTTGCAGTAGAAGGACAGAAGCAAAAGTGTATTTGGGCTACAGGAAGCTGGACAAGGTAGAACGAAAAGGACGAAAGACATGAGGTACTATCCCACGTCTAGCCTCCATCATAGCCCGTTTCTATCAACAGTCACATTGATACACCAAAATCTCACAGACGTGGCTCTACACTAATCTTAGACACTCATATTACATGCTCCCCACAGGCTGGCTCCTCCCTAAATCAATCACAATAAAGAAAAACTTCCAGTCCTGTATCATTCTTGAAGTTCTCAGATTCTCCCACATTCATCTACTTTCATTCACCTAGTTGTCTAACAGAGCTGTACTCAACAGCAGTTTCCTCCATGTGAAATGCAAAATTAATATAAATCTACATTTATTCTTGTACATCTAAGGACCACACTAGTTCTATCTAGTTCTTTCCTCTTCCTTGTTTAATGTTTCTTTACTTTTCTGTCATCTGCAGATTTTGAAGATAATAGTGTTCTTTCCTGACTGAAACAAACAAACAAACAAACAAACAAACAAACAAACAAAAACATTCAAAAGCCTAAGGCCAGGGACCAGTCCCTACAGAACCTCATTAGAAACACCTCCACTAAACCGTATTCTCCTGTTTACAGAAATGAAAAGTATATTTGGAACTTGCAGGCAAAGCAAGCCAAAAAAAAAGAGTACGTCTTGGAAGCTTATGGGGGGATAATCACAACACAAAATAGTAGTAAAAAGCCTGCAGGAAGAGAGAACAAGACTGATCAGAAAAGAAAATTATACTTAATGATCATGAAGTATCAGGACAGCCAAACAACATGTGAGATTATGAAAAACATTTAAGGAAAAACAAAAGGAACCGTTTTCCCAGGAGGATGTTATGGTCCTACACTTCAATGAATGCTTCATCTTTCAAGAAGAAAATGGATTCCTTTTGAGTAAGCCAGGGCACAGATGCTCATTAGTGGAATGGGTATAGGGAAAAGCAATGTACTGTTCCCAAGGTGGAAGTAAAACTCATGAAGGTCAGTGCATCTGGATCAGCTGGGCTGGGTAGCATTTATTCTATGCACTGAATGAACTAACAGTGAAATTGCAAATTTATTTTAAAAACCTAGCAAATTGAGAACTCATGCCATATGTGTAGCAAATAGTAAATGTACTGTCTATACTACAAGAAGTAGAAAAAGCAACTTAAACAACAACAGGGCCATTAGTCTGAATTCAATGACATACAAGACTAGAGAACAAATTTTGAAAGGAATATGCAAATTCATGAAGATAAATTGGTGCAATGCAACTTGGTTTCACAAAAAATTACTTGGTCCAGATTTGTCTCATATTTTTCTTTGATGAGATAACTGATTTTCTAGACAAGAAAAAACATAGGTCTAGTTTATCTAGATTTTCTTTTTTAATTGGTACCACTCAAGAAGTTACTAGTTATGCTGAAGAAGATGTACATTGCTTATAAGGGGGTAAGGCACAGACTAGAAGGCAGATGACAGTCTTGTAGTGAAAGAGGAATCAGCCAGTTTGAATGGGATTCTTAGTGCATTCTTCAAAGGCTAGTCTTGTGACTGATACTCAATTTTCTCATTACCGATAGCCAGAATAATTAATCCAGTATTCCTTACATATCAATGCAGTATTATAACACCACTGGGAATTTTTTTACTAGTTTGCTAAGGAAATTAGGAGGCTTGGTCAATCAGAGAAAGATAAGAATTTTCTGCTGAGGAATAAGGCAACCTGGACAACTAGAATCATGGAAATACAGTAATATGTAATCATATACAACAGAGAGCCATGACTTTAGGAATTCATATGACCATGTATGACCCAGACTGATATGAGAAAAAAAAAATGTAAGTCTTTAACCTGAGTTGACTGTATTTCCAGTTTATCCTCTTAGGTCTACTCCTCCAAATTACAGCCTACCCTTTCATGGAGACATTAGTCTCTTATCTTACTAAGATCCTTCCACTGTGACCTGAAATTCTGTCATGACTAGGTCAGCAAACCAGCTGCTCTGTGTTGGAGGGAAGATCCCACGCCTGACAACCCTGTAGCAGAAGATTCAGTATATGCCACTGTGGATTACTGAAAGGAGTGATAAACTGCCACTGAATTATAAAATGTGGGAGATGATTGTGAAAACAGCATCTCTGAGGAGTTTACTCAGACAGCAGGAAAGTGTGCTGGAGGCAAAAAGAAAAATATGAGTATCTAGGAAATATTAGTAAAAATCCCAGGTGCACAGCATGCCTCTGAATGTTCAGAGTATTGGCAAATATTGACTCCAGCTCTAGCTACTTATTATGACTGCTTTGCCAAGTCATAATGATGTAGGGTGATTATTTGCCCTTTTTTATTATTTCTTTCCTTGTTACAGATGGTTAATTTTACTGTGAAAAAAAAAAAAAAAGCTTTAGAAACATAGCTCAACCATTCAGTTGGCTACAGAGAGCAAAGAATAATCCAGGAGTAAGTTCTCTATAGCAGGACCCTAACAAAGAACCCATCAGTTAGAAATGAACATTATATCATACTTTCCAGACTATTCACAGGATTAAACCAACTGTATATACAGTAAGCTCTCTTTACAGATCTGAGAACAGCACAGGCACAGAGACACATTTATTCTGGATGGTTTTCAAGACACAGTTATTGTTTATATTGTGCAGTGGCCCAGGGCTGCAGTATGGAAACCGTAGGTGGTAACGAGTAAGCTCGGATACATACAGCACTGTGCTCTAGGAAAAATCAGTTCTCTAGCTGGAAACGGAGGCATTGCAAGCAACTGAAACAACAGGGATGTTGGCGTTGGAAGTGGACTTTTACAATACAAGGAAAAGAACCAAAAAGAAAGAAGACACCTCAAAGTGAGATGGTCAGCTAGGTCTGATGCTGACTCCGCTTCCAAGTTAATTCAGCCCAACTCTGTTGACATTAGTGGTGAAAAGTTTGTGAAAACAAGTTAATTGGAAGCAGATTTTGGCATTAAAGGTGGTTTGTTTGTTTGTTTGTTTTTTGTTTATGTTTTTAAGAGTTGAATTTTTATTCAGAAAGTTACATTCTGTGGGCTTAGTAAAATTCAGTGTGTTCTAAGATCAATATATTATGTATTAAGCAGGCCTGGTCAGAGACTGTCTGCTGACTGTGGGCAGGTTGATGGGGAGGTATCTGTGACATTAGAAGGCAAGAAGGCTGTGAGAAACACTTGATCTTGCACCCAGCCAGCTGAATGCAGGTGAATTGGTTGCTTCCCATTTCAGTACCCTAACTCTCTCTTGCCTTGAGGTAGTCTAGTTATTAAGTGGAGAGCAGGAGAGGATTGTGTAAATAGTACTTCTCTGAAACACTTTAGCAAAGTCAGTAGTGAGGATGAATGAGAGCTGAAGATGGTCTGATACATGACTGGTGTTACCAGAAGCCAGCTGTTCTGGCTCAGCTTAAAAAAATCTCTGATAGCTTCAAAAGTTGCATTACAATGCAGCGAAACAAGAGATACATGGCCAGGCCAGAAAAACCCTTAGGAGTTACGTACTTCAGTAAGCAAAATAAGACAGTGAATAAAACACACGTCCTACATAAGCTGTGGCATGGCATGGTGGTGAAGTCAGAGGCTAGAGGCAGAGGCAAAGGCTGGCAGTGTAGGCTCAGCCCCTGCCACAACTGCAAGCAGGTCTAAGCTCCGGTCTGAGCTTTGCTTTCTCCTCCTGCGAGGGGTAATAACCTTGTAAAAATGTTTGCATTTTCCTTTATTAAGAAACAAAACAAAACAAAACCAAACAACAACAGCAGCAACAAAACCAACCAACCAACCAACCAAAAAAAAAAAAAACACCAAAAAAACACACTACAAAGTGATCAAGTTTCCATGCATGTGTGTCTTTCTCAAGGCAGGTGTAGGAGCAGGCAACTGTGTGGTTGGCCTGGCTGGCTGGCTTGGTCCCTAGCCCTCCATCCTGGCCTTCTGAACCCCCAGCTCTCCCCTCTGCAGGCTCTGTCACTGGGATGAGCTGTGTCAAGTGGTGGGATGGTTTCCTGCTAGGAAAACCATTTTAAATGAGAACTGGTTGTAGGACACTACGTTGAGGCAGTCAATCTCTGTTTCAAATTGTACTTATGTCCTTGCTTGCAGGCAGAATATATCTGTCCTCCTCCCAATCCCTGTAGAACAGGACTCATATCTGAATACTGCTGTGCAATACTCCTACATCAACAGGACCAATGCAAAGAAATCTAATGAAGGAAACCAGTGGAGGAATGTCATGGGCACTCCTCATGCTCATGCAGGGGTACTTGGAAATAGAGAAGGCTTAGAGACTGTCACCTGATGTTGTTAACTCTACCAAAACCCAGGAGGCTCAGCAATTTCCATTTAGAAGGTTGAGAAAGTGGAAACTGAACAATTAAAATAAGGCAATAGGAAGGAACAAAGACATGGCTGGACGCAGACAGGCAGCTGGAGGGATGCCCAGTCTCTGCAGCAGAATTGAGGTGGGGAGATTTCAGGTCTGCCTCAATACTGCTGCTTTCCCCATGCAAAATATCACTGTTTTTAGTGAGCTTAAAAGATACCGTGCTTCATCTAGTTGTTTGGAAAGACATTTTACAGCACTTCTGACCAAGCTTAAATGAAAGCTAATAGGGCTGTGCTTACTGCCCTATGAACCAGGCTTATGTTTCCCTCTCTCACCCTGCAGGGAATAAGACTTTGCATAATTTCCTGCATGAAATTAACATCTGGAAAATCAAGTGGAATAAATCAGAGCACCTTTGTGAGCTGCAGTGGAATGACATCTCTTCACACGATTGATGCGTCTGGCTTTTCACCCTTCTTGACATGGAAGGGAGGGACTGTTTATGTCTAACTCCTGACCTCCATCTCTGATTATGTTCTCAGCCACCTCTAAAGAAAACAAATATAAGTACTCCAGTGGCTGTTTATTATACAGGTCTGGCAGCTCTTAGGTTTTGAGCATGAGAGTTGCTCTTTTCTGCTCCTGTTTCATGCTCTGATGCCTTTCTCCTGCTCTGGCGTCCAATGTCCTCCTGAGCTCTTTCTCTGGATCTTCTCTTAAGGAGTCACACACTTGACCTGTACGGAAACCACCTCCGATAGGCAGCTCAGCATGTGTTGGGAGCTGGGGCAGCCTGAATTGCTCCAATATGTGCTTTTCTAATGGCCAACATGGTGTGTATTACTACCAAATTCACAGATGGACTGGTATTAAGCACCCACAGTCATCTCCTGGAGGAAAAAGTGTCATAATTCATTTTGTGGTTTTCACTGTTGTTAGTGAGTGCTATCTGTTTATGGGGAGTAGATCAGGGTAGCAGAGTGAAGGCACCAGTCTGAAGGATCTTTACATTAACCACACTGAAACCATTATCATATGAAAATAGGATGGGTTGATCATTTTCATTTTATAAAATTTCATGTTTGCAAACAGATTTTTTAACAAAACTGATCTTTTTGCTAAGATCATTACTTTGTGGAGAATTAGGAGAAAGAATGATTGGAAACTCATATTTCAAAATTAAAATTTTTACCTGAGAGCAGAAACTCGAGCTCCCAAATGACTTTGGGAGTTACAGGGTTCATAATACCCTCAGTGTCCATGGTGAGCTGAGCCACCACGGCCAGTTTGTATCTCCTGATGTCATTCTAGAATTGGTTATTCTCAATTCACGTTGCTTCTCCTCTCCAAAATGTTTGAATCTGGTAGACTGTGGGAAACTGGTTCAAGACTCTGGTCCACAGAGCTGAGTGAGGGCACAAAGCCATGGCTGTACAGGTCCTATGAGACATTGTAGTGACCTTTCTGATCTCAGGGTTGGAGGGCTTGGAAAAAGATGCTTGGATTTTCTATTAGATGGTTTTTGAAACACCTGTAAAATTCCTATAAATAATTAACAGGATTTTGTAATCTATTATTCTTAGTTACTGATGAAGATCAATAATTTTTGTTACAGTGGAAATCTTACTGGTTTTGAGTGAGCTCCATGGTACATGTAAAGGTCAAATCCACTATTCTTTTTAAGGAAAGGAAAATTCATGTCTGTAGCTTTTGCTGTTTCCTGTACTGCAGAGATCCTGCACAGTTTCACTTTTCAGTACTTACCTGTGCCAGAAATAATGTATGCCTGTGCAAACAGAGTTATTTTTTGAGACAATAATTTTCAGTTAAAAACACTCTAGTGAATAAGATTAAAGGTAAGGGGCTAAAATTCTTCAGTGCTGTTGGGGGAGCCTCCTGTGTAGCTCTGAAGTGGCAGTCACTCAGACTTTTAATGAGATTGATTGGGAATCTTCCATCAAATGTTTGTCCTTTTGCTGTCAGAAAAAAAAGATTCTCCAGAAAAATGAAGATATCCAAAGGGAATTTTCTATTTAGACCAAAGTATTTGGTTTCTCATTAAGCCATCAAAACGAAATGTGTCACCATTCAGATGAAATCACAATATTTCACTTTTTTAAATAAAGAATGAGCCGTTTTTTTTGTGTTTAGCACCAAAGTGGAGGTTTACCCTTGTGTGCTGTGCCTCAGAGGAGGTACAATTCATGTTCCCAGTTTTCCGTATGGATATACTACAACTTACCTGGGACCTTTTGCTCTCTTCTAATATTAAACTGCCTGTTTTTTTTTTTTCCCCTCTCAGAAATTGAATGAACTGAACTCTCTTAAATGCTAGGTTAGAGTTTTAAAGAATTTTTTATCACAGGAAGTTCTGTTAATTAGCCCTTCCTTTGATCTGGAATAAAATAAATAAATAAAATCAAACAATTGGAATTTCGCAAAGGAGAGAAATTGTGGTTTCCCCTCAGCTCTGTGGCCTCCTTGTCACTGACTACCACTCAGTCCCTCTCTTACTCTCTTGGAAAGGGAAGAGAAATTGCTCCAAATTGAAGTCCTTTAGTGTGGTCACTGTTTCAGTTTGAATTCAGTCGCACTTAAAATAAACCCAGGAGAGAGTTTGGCAGATACATAATGCATTAAATGACACAAAAATGTAATTATTATGATATGGCATGCATTAACTGAGAATTTCTGATGTAGGTAAAAAAGCAGTGGTCCTTAGAAATGGATTTTCCTAGAGCATAAATAGTAGGCAAGTGCCAGGAAAGTGAGACATATCTTTTAAATTTGTTTTAATGGTTAATTTTGGCTCTAAAAATAAAAATGCAGATTAATTACCTTTAAAAAGCACTTTAATAATGCCACTATTTAACCTTTACAGGAACCCGGTGGAGCAGCTGAGTTTTAGTACTGCCAATTTAGAGATAATTAAGGAGCAGACCTGATAAAACTTCCTCACTTTGGGTAACCTTCTACATTTTAGTGCCCACCTGGAAACTCCCAGCAGCTGAAAAGCCTCTGCACCCTCTGTTGATTTTGGGCTGATTTGTGGCACCTCAAAACGTTTTGCACCTGAGGTTCCACCATGAATACCTGAGTCCGTGGGCATCCACGGTGATAAAATGCTTCTGAAAACACACCCTTGTGTTGCTGGAGGCCATGCAGCATCAGGCAGGCAGCTGTCATATTATTGAACAGATTCAGGATACAGGCATTTTTCCTGGCTTTCCACACCAAGTGATGTCCTTTATTTACCTTTTTATTGGCATTTTAAAATTAGTCCAGATGAAGATGAAAGACAGATGAAGAGTTAAGGTTTGATTTTTTAATTTTTGGAGCAGAAATCATTTTGAAGTGACGCTGCAGGAGGGCTGGATCAATCATTACTGTCCTGACTCTCCAAGCTGCACTCAGATGGGGTGGGCTATGTGACAGCTGAAGGCTGCATGAAGATACAAGATGAATGGTTTTGAGAGCAGAACCCGACTGTTATCTTTAATGTCACTTTTCTCATACGTAGTCACCGGTGGGTCAAATTCAACAACTTTCCCCCTAGGAGATCTCCAAAAGCCGCCTAGGCATGGTCCTGGGCAGCCTGCTCTGGGTGGCCCTACTTGAGCAGGGGGTTGGAGCAGATGGCCTCCAAAGGTCCTTGCCAACAGCAACCATTCTGTGACTCTGTTATTCTGTGATTACATGATTCCTCTCTGCTGCCACATATCTTCTTCATCCCTTGGTCAAAGCCACATTCCTTTACAAACCCTGCTCTCCCCCCAATTCCTTGCACTGAGTGAGGTTGTGGCTGGGGACAGGCAGTGGCACTGCTGCTCCATTTTGTGCAGGTATGGAGTCAGGTCGCTCCCTGCTAGACACAGAGAAATCAGCACTGAGGGTGGCCAAAGGTTCAGTGCCTGCACTCCCACCCCGACCACCTCCAACTGAATGGGCTGGATGCATTCAACAAAGCCAGCCCACTGGTCGACACAGGCACAGTAGCATCCATACCTCTTAGGACAGAGGAGAACAGTTTCATTATTTGGGGTGTTTGACACAGCTAGAAATACTGTAGCGTGTGCTTTGCTTGTGCAGCCTTCCGATGGCTTTCCTGTAGCGTAGAGTCCTGTGCTCTTCACCAGAAATGAAGTCTGAGGTTTGTGTAGACTTGTTATAGTGTATTCACGGGCCGGATAGACTTTGCAGGGAACAATAAGGACCAAGGTCTTGTGTTAGGACATTCCTTGGCTTGACTTCAAGGGGTACAAACATTACAGCTGTCATCAGTAGGAAGGCTGTGCTTTCCTGTAGGTTCTGGGGCAGTTGTTGGTCCCAAGGTAGCAAAAATAGAGGGGGGAAAAAGGCCAAAGGGACTAGCAGCATTTAAAAATTGCTTTATCAGACGTACTGTTCTTACAGAAAAGACAGTAGGAATGGAAAAAGCTTGAAAGCATACAGGCAAAGGAGCAAGTATGGGAAAATATGCGCACGTCCCTGCCACAGACTAATTAAAGAAGGAAAGTATTTTAGATCAATGGATAAAGCACTTGTTCGTGTGGATGACAGAAGTTTAGCTCTGGAAGGAAACAAACCATTTGTCAAATCTACACATTTCTTCAGTTAAGAAATAAATAAAGTGAACTGTTGGAACAGGGAAACAGAAACTTTCCTGTTTAAGGTCCACACAGTTTAGTCACTACTGCTGGCAAGGACCAGCACCAAATGCCCGAAAGAAAACTGCAAAATACAGCTTAGTACAGGGTTATGAAATAAATTACAAGGCTGGTTTCTTCTTAATCATCACCAGTCAGAAGCTGGCTTATGCCTTGCTTGACATGAAGGCTTTATTCCCAATTTCTGGTGTTTCCAGCTCTCACAGTATATTGTCTCCTTCTTGAAGCCCTGACCATTCACTTCTGTGAACATCTCAGCTTCCATTAAAACAATTAAACAAATGAACAAAACAAAGGAAAAAAAAAGAGAGAGAAGAGAGAAAGAAGCCTTCCCATTTGTGGGAGAAAACTTGACAAGAGATTTCAAAGGCTGACATGTATTCAATGAAGACTGGACAAATCCATAGGAAAGAAATGCACTGTGTGTTACTAATTACACAGAAACCACTTCTAGCACAGCAAATGTTTCCACTTGAAAACAGTTGGAGACTGGAAGAATACGAGAGGAGAATATCACATGCTCTTGTCCTGTTCTTACTCTTCCCTTGGGATCTGCCCACAGCAGCTATTGAAGAGGGGACTGAATGGACTTTTGGTCTGATGCAGAATGGCCATTCATATAGTAAGTAAATAACATGTATATTTTGAAAAAAAAAAACCACACACCCAAGTTCATAACACCAAAGCAAGAATGTCAAACAATTTGTGTGTCATCTCATAAGCCAGTTTTGATATATATTCTGGAAAAGCTGTGCACTTTTCCCCCAACATTTAGGACTGAGCACCTCTCTCAAAAATTTCAGGTATTTAATTAGTCAATACTGAAATGCTGGGCATTCTTTTAGCTTTGGAATGGTAGTGAACTTTAATAATAACTATAATGTGGTGCATTTTCAGAGACATTACCAGTTCTTTTTAAAAATAAGAACTTATGAGGACAGATTTGTTTTAGCAACAATTACAAATAATCATTTGATTAATTTATTTATTTATGAAGGGAAAAAAAAAACACAAAAACAAAACTATTACCAAGAAATGATTACTTTTACTGCAAGACTGACATTACAGCACAAATTTACATTCTTCACCATGTGGTTTCACTCTGGAACTGGAACTTGCAGGAGCTGAGGAGATCCTCAGTGGTCTCCTACTGGACCAAGGCCTTTGCTGAGGGGATTCACAGTGTGTTAAATAGACAGCATGGGGCAAGGGCCTGTGGGCTCCTGCAGAGATGCAAATTTTGAGGCAAAAGGCTGACGCAAAGACTGCGCGAGAGGAAGTGAGCCCGCTGGCTACTCATGATAAAAAAAAAAAAAAAAAAAGACATTCAGGATTTCTGCATGGCAACACAAATAATGTTTTAAGGGCATAGATAGCATCTTCAGGGATGTTTCATTTTTAGCTTGAAAATTTTAATATGGGTAATTAATTTCAATTGGGATGTGCAGCATAAACAGGCAGAAGCCTGCTGGTGAAATTAATTATCCACCCTAGGAAGGGACAAGGTGTGTGTGAGGATGCTCAGACTGGGAAAGGGGAATTTGCTGTCTGGAACTGGCTGAAAACAAGGCAAAACCTGAGTTCTGTGTGGAGTGCAAGAGGTGCATGATGCACTCTTGTGATGCACAGGATGAAGAAGGCTGTGCATGGTGCCATGTGGTGTAGCTCGTTACAGCAGGGAGAATCCCGGCTGTGTCACAGTATAAGGGAGGCATGAGAACAAGCTTAGCCTGGCTGACACAGAAGCAGCTCTCCTTGGCTGGAAATTAAACAAACCCTACCAGCCCCTTACAGTGATGAAACCTACAGGTCTCTTCCCAACTATGCTTTGATTAAGTACCTTGCAGGTAAAGCAATGGGAAATTACAAAGGCAAAGATGTTTAATTTTACAGCTTGACACAACCTTATTGTCACAAACCTGTCTGAAGCATCCTGTGTAGCGCAGGCTGTGCAGTCCTGCTGGTGCAGTCCCGCTACCATACAGCTCTGGAAACGCTACAGATACTGCAAAGCGGAGAAAGCTGGGGTGGCCTACATGTACACTCTCCCTCTCCAGAGCTAGCATATCCTTCAGGTCAGCCTTCGTCTTTTACTTTGGGAGTTTGTGTGTACGTGTGTGCCTGTGCATGTGAAAAAGAGACAGAGAGGGAGGAGAAGCTGTTCATTTTTTTTGTGTCCCTTAATTAGCAGCATTGTTACCATGGCTCTGAGAAGAATTCAGCTATCAGGGAGGTGGCTGTCACTATTCCCCCGTGATAAAATTTGCAGGAGACCAATATACCTTCTTCACTGTGAGGGTGGTGAGGTATTGGAACAGGTTGCCCAGAGAAGATGTGGATGCCCCATCCCTGGAGGTGTTCAAGGCCAGGCTGGATGGGGCTTTGGGCAACGTGGTCTGGTGGGAGGTGTCCCTGCCCATGGCAGGGGGGTTGGAACCAGGCGGTCTTTAAGGTCCCTTCCAACCCAAGCCATTCTATGATAATACAGTCAGTTCTATGACTGAGATAGAGGTCAGAGTGGGAGGGAGAAGACCTCCGTGTAATCTCTGCCCATTAGAGAAGACAAAACAAAATGCTCGCAAGTCCCTGCTCAACACATGCTTCTGTCTGTTCTTCTGGGCTCTCTACTTCAGACTCTCCCAGCTGGGATCTAAACCCACCTCTGTTTGTGCTTCAGTCCTGGGTCTGCACCCTTCTCCTTGGCAATCAGACATGCAGCATTTCGTTTCATGGTTGGTCTGTTTCTTAACTGAGAAAAAAAAGAAAAAGAGAGGGAGAAGATGTTCTCCTGGCTACACCATCTGCAGCAGAGAGGCATAGTGCTGACTCCCAGATGAGCAGCGCAGGCATTACAGGTGATGAGGCCCTCCCACAGCTTTCCAACATGACCAGGGCTTGTGCTTCACAGCTCTATTTGTATTTGCACTATCTACATAAGCATCTGTCCCTGCATCCCATGACCTGCTGGTGCTCTCTACCAGGTTTTCCTTGCCTACACTGTTCAAATTTCAAGGGATTCGGAGAGATGGGCAGGAGACAGGCTAAGCTGCCATGAAGGCACAGTCTGCATGAAATTTATTTAGGTGCTGTCCTTGAAGGCACAAAGGTAGGAGGAAGGGGCAGAAGGAGATTACTGACTTTTCTACATGCCAGCGCCCTCCCCTAGTGAATGAGTTTGTGTGAGTACCTGTGAAGGCAACCTACAAAGAGCAACAATTAACACTGAGCTGGAGCAGCCAGTGGCCTTCCCTTCCCTGGAGGTGACTTAATTCAGCAGGGGCTGTTTGTGCATTCTGGATGGGTACCTCGTCTTAGCAAACACACGATACACAGTCTGTTCATGTGCTGCCACTTTCCTTACCATCTGTGAGAATGCTATTGTCCACAAGCCGATCCAATCTCTTCATCATTGTACACTGGAAATGACCAGAGGACCCCATTGTCACTGATGTTAGAAAAGAATAAAGCACATAATGGACTTTTTTGTGCATCGTTTTGTTTATAAGCCAGCTGTAAGAGGAAATGTCATTTAGGCCTCACTTTTGAGACAAAAGATTTTTTCCTGCCTAATTGAAAGCATTAAAATCTGCCAAATCTAGCCATTAAAACTTTACATGTAAATTCAAGCTATAAACTTACCCAAACACTTAAAGCTTAAGTAAATTTGCAGTAAGATGTACATAGATTTATTCCACATATGGCTCCCCTATGGGAGTTTCACAGCTAAATCCCTGTACATCTTACATCTTCTTATTGTAAATACGTACATTAATGATGCATAGAAATGGCTTTCACAATCATGACTCGCCAGTAATTTTTGTTTGCATTACTTTTTACATTGTAATATAAAAAATCAGCGGTGATTTAATATTGAGGAATTCTAACCACTTTGTTATGGCCCTCTACTGAGGAGAAACTACCACAGAGATCTGCAAACAATGGTTTTATTTGCCCAGCCACTGCATCTCACCTACTTGCATATCAGTAATAGTCCATCTGCTGCTGACAGTCTGTTCCCAACATAGTAATTTAACAAGTAATAGTATTATAGTAATGTAACATATCACAACAAACCATCCCATAAAGAACACAAAAGGTTTGCCAGGGTAGGTTTGAAAATACTTGTTCTGTGCATTATCTTTTTTCGCCAGTGTCATTATGTTGGGAATGAGGCTTATGTGAATAATTGCTTGATGCTTGATCAGAAAAGTTAATATTTATTCAGGGGAATGGCCTATATGGAAGAAGATCAATGCAACTGGACACACATCTGCCATCAGAAGAGGGATTTAATATTTTGTGAGGGATGGCAGTAAGTTTTTCCTGAGAGTTATGACCGATTTTGTTCCATTTTTTTCTTCTAAAACCAAGGGTAAAAATCAGTATTGTACATCTGGACTTAGCAGTGGGATACCTATTCTTGTGATGAGAAGGTACAAGACTATGTGATCCTAATCCACACTACTGGACTTTTCCTTCTAAGATGCACTGAGAACCTGTTTTTCTCAGACGTGTTTGATGTGCCTTTCCTCTAAAGGGGAATGAGACAGAAAGAGCAGCGGCAGGTGACAGAGAGAAAAGTGCCTGTGCCAGATAAGAGGCAAGGACTGCTGAACCCCTAAAGATGATGAGAAGATCTGCTGAACCCTGTTGAGACCTGTATTCTCTCTGCAGTTAAATAATGCATTAGGAATATGCAGCCTTCAGGCATAGAGTTATATGTCCATATTAGTGCTCAAATTTTATTTAATTTGTACAAAGGCTTGCATCTGCAGAAGTGTGCATATCTTATGATTTATTTAGGGATTCTATGTATTTATTTATTTATTTATTTTGGATTCATGCTACTGGGTTTATTCCTCCAAGAAATTATGCTAATGTCATTCTGGTTATAACAGTTTAGTTGCTAAAATGGAAGCACTGAACTATATGCTTGATGGGTACTCTTGTTTATGTATAACAGTCAAAACTTGTGTAAGTGATAGACCTTTAAATATTCATGAATGCCCTCCAGTTACTACACCATTCCTGTAATCAATATTACCTTATCCTTCAGGTCCATGGTTTAGTCCAAGCACAAATGATCAGAAGCCTCTGAATCTTTCCTCTTTGTCCTCATGGATGCCATTCAGACAGTGTGAAAGTTGGTCAGATCAGTCAGACATGAGTCCCAAACCAGGTTGTGAGGATACAGGGTCTTGTGTTAAATAAATAAATAAATACAGACACACTGAAACAAAATGAAAATTAAAGTAGGGGGAAAAGAAGAGGAGAGGAGAGGAGGGGAGAGAAGAGAGAGGAGAGGAGAGGAGAGGAGAGGAGAGGAGAGGAGAGGAGAGGAGAGGAGAGGAGAGGAGAGGAGAGGAGAGGAGAGGAGAGGAGAGGAGAGGAGAGGAGAGGAGAGGAGAGGAGAGGAGAGGAGAGGAGAGGAGAGGAGAGGGCAAGGGCAAGGGCAAGGGCAAGGGCAAGGGCAAGGGCAAGGGCAAGGGCAAGGGCAAGGGCAAGGGCAAGGGCAAGGGCAAGGGCAAGGGCGAGGGCGAGGGCGAGGGAGAGCGAAAGGGGAAGGGGAAGGGGAAGGCAGGAACAGAAAACCAGCACTGCAGTCATCTGTTCGTTCTGATCAGGGTTTCAGGACAGAGGAGGAATTAGGTTGAGACCCTATGACCTGTAATGCTGGATGAGATACCGCTGAATCATGCAGTAATGTGAATTTGATATGGGTCAGGCATGGGCGCATAGCTGCATTTCTGTCCAGAAAGACAATGCACATCATAGGAAGATCATGCTGGCTTTCTACCAGCTCTGACAGGACTGATGATTCCTGCTCAGAAGTACAGCATGGTGTGAATACACGCCATGGTGTGAAGTCTGTTGGTATGACCATGACCCCTTGATGTTGTTTCAGAAATTTTGAGTTCATTGAGTTCATTTATATTAGATCAGTGCTTTGCATTATGTGGCCATGGCAGTTCTCCTTCTACATTAGTAGCCCTGAAGTCAGATCTACTGTGTAGCCAAACCATGGCTTGAATTGGCATAGGAAGAAAAGTTGTTTAAGGTCATGGTTGTGGCAGATTGCTGGATCTGTCTTGAGCAGCTTGTGTAACTGCTCCCCAAGTTCTACTGGCTCTAAGCATTGTGGTGTCTGGGTCTGTTACAGGATTTGTTTCTGAAAAGGGGAAAATAGATCAAGAAGTACAAAGTGAGCATGTTTACACAGGTTGCCCTTCTTGTACTAACACTTCATCCAGCTATATAGCATGTGGTGAGGTTGTGGTTCAAGCAGGTTCTGCTCTCCAAGACCACATTTTATAAAGTAGAGAGTTCTATTTCAGAAACACTTCTGTCTTTAAAGAGAAAGCATTATTCATTAAAACCAAACTCACTGCTGTTGAGATGGAGCTTTCCTGGGACTTAATTATATCAGGTTTAAAAGGACAACAGCCAAAGATGTTAGGCTTTCCCTCCCATGAGAAAAAGTTCCATTTCCATAATTTTAATGTCCCTTTAAAATTAAGGTCTGGGAGAAAGACTTTGGAATAATAATTTTCCGTCTGGGAATTAGAAATTAGTATATCCAAATCCTTGCATAAGTAATGGAGGAAAATGGGTCAAAAAGTTCATAAATGGTTCTACTCTCCCATAAGGGCAGAGGACACTGGCTCCCTAGCTTTTGTCTAATTTCTTCAGGGCAGAGGTCTTTCAATCTAGGCAGTCACTAGCCCTTCTTTGCAGAATGCAGAACTTCAGGGTGACCAGGGAAAGTAATTACTAAAATATTTGAAGGCAGGCTACAATATTGGGCATGTCATCATAGGTATGTTTTTGGTAATATTTTTTCCACACACAGATATTTTTCCAGTTAATATCAGTAGCTCCATTTTGCCACCTCTGTCTGGATATATAACATGTACTAAAGATTCAAGGCTTATCCATCAGAGTTACTTCCTTCCTGCACCAAACACAGCATGAAAGCAGGCCCCTATCTTGAAAAGTAATTTGCATCTATACAGCTGTAGAACAAGCTCCTTATTTAGTAGCAAAAATATCTTGAAATATCCCAAAAGTACATATTCTCTATTATTTTGGCAGAAAATCACTAAAATGACTTTTTAGACTTCAAGCAGGACCAGTGTAGCAGATGTCTTCTAGTCAATGCACCAGTGTTTAAGTTCAGAAACTTAATGTACCACGTGAAAAGAGCAGTGGGAGGTGCTGGTGGCAGAAAGCATGGACTGGTACAGGCTGATGGATATAATTCCTACAGGTCTGTGCTGAAAGCTGTAATTAAGGTTAAGGATCCTCTGATCAGCCTGGATATGTATTACGTGCAGGCGGATCAAACACCAGGCCCTGCAAGGAGTCATTCTCTTACTTTGCTAAAAAAGGTCATATATATTGGGAACCCTTCCAGGATGGTATAAATCCATTCATCTTGCAGTTTACAATCAGCTAGTCCTGTGTCATTTTAAAAGTGCAGTGCAGCAAGGTCTTAGGACTAAGGAGTTCTAGTACACAACCCGTTGATTAAACCAGCTCCCTTTAATGTAGACAGGACCACTTTTAGTATCTTTGAAAATTCATTTTGAAATGACTGACTTAAAAAAATCTGTATTAAAAAACAAACAAACAAACAAACAAACAAAACCCCACAGACCTCCTTTGTCACTTTGTAGAGAAAAAATGACAGCGAAGACTGATTTAAAATGCAAATAGGAAATGTGCTCTACAGGACTCATGACCTCTTCTGTGTAGATGCTGGTGGAACTTAAGGAGAGATTTTTTCTACTTTAAAAGTTGACACTTAAATAAAACTATCTAAATTGGTCACTTAATAAAGTGCTTTATTTTTTTTTTTTTCCCTTCCCAAAGAGGCAAGGAAATGAAAAAAAACCCACCCCAAACCAACAAACAAAAGCCACCAAACACATCTTAAACATTTGCAGTTCTATAACATCTGGAAATATGCATATATTTCACTCCAACATTTCTTAGAGTAATAGCATTCTGTAGTGAAAAACAAACAAACAAACAAACAAATGCAATTGTTCTTATTTAGTACAATGTAGCACATGGTCACTTTTTAAAGAAAAATGATGTGATGCCATTTCAGTCAGGATGTGGACAGCTGCTGCCTTCCATGTTGAACTCTGCTGTGGGAAAAAGATGCTTACCCTAGCTTGCCCTCAGTTTCTTGTCTCTACCCTGCAGTTAGAGGCTATTGCTCTATTATCTGCCAGCACAGGCCCTTGTGAACACTCCCTAGCTTGCGTCAGTCCAGGAGGGACTGGTTAGCTTAAAGAAATCAAGTGGCAGGTGTTTGTTCATAGAGGTCATTTTAAATAAATTGCTTAGGGAGCAATCAGACAAGCAGCTCTGCTAACAGATAAGAAAAAAACGGTCATGAGCAGGGGTGATGACCTTACCACCAGCACAGCTGTTTGAAAGCAAATGTTTGTCTACACTATATGGGGTAGATGACAGGTTACCTTACCTGACTACAGTATAAATTGGATGTGAAATGGTGTGAATGGGGAAAAGAGAAAAGCTTGTTGTTATAGTCTAAGTAATATAAATTCACTAGAAGTATTCACTCAAGTATTTGCCACATGCATAGTTATGTGAAACTTTACACATTTTTCATTTTCTCTCTCTTTTTTTTTTTTTTTTACAGAAGAGTTTTGCTTAAGTGATTGATCATGATAAAACATGTTTCAGTGGTTTCACACAGGTACTATTAGATGTATCCCTTAGTGATATGGTTTAGTGGAGGACTTGTTAGTGTTAGGACAGAGGTTGGACTGGGTGATCTTGGAGGTCTCTTCCAACCTAGACGATTCTGTGATTCTGTGATTCTGTGATTAAGCATGACTTCCCACATTTTGATGATAAATGGCATCTTGATAAAGAGTATTCAAGATTATATGCAGTGAGGAAACTTTCCATTGATCCAAGCCCCTTTAATGAAACTCAGTTGAAGTCAGAAGAGATAAGACAACAAAGAATATGACATTTGCTGTGTTTTACAGGAAATGTAAGCAATCCAAAAGACAAAAGACAGAATGTCAATAGGCACATTTGACTAGTTCAGAGAATGGTGCAGGAGAAACACAATTGTGTGTGGAAAATTTAACCATCTGCTTCAACTCTTGGATCTTAGATTGCCCCTTTTGATGCACCTCTATCTCATAAGTTGAACGTGCCTGGTGCTGAGACCAACCAGCACAGAAAGGTCCATGTCTGTGTTGTTACATGCTCTCTTATTCTCTAAAACTCTTGTTGTTGTTGTTGTTTTCTAGAGTGGTCCCTGTCTCTTTCCCGGTGAATGTTTGGGATAGTACTAGCTGGTCCAAGATTCAATTGTACAAGGGGCAACTCTACCCCAGCCTGGTAGAGGTGCTTGTGTTGTGGTGTCCAGAAATATCTTGTATGGTTTAATAAACTAGCATAGATTACACTGGGTGTTTCATGGGGCCAGCCAGCATTTGTGGCAGTGCTTTACCACAGGCCATTCTTATTTGGAATGACACCTTATTTTGGCATGACACCTGATGCCTGGGAGTTTACCATTTTGCATGAAATCCGCAACATTATCTGGAAGCGAGGCAGGGCTGGTTTTCAGAGATACAACTAGAAAGGATATCTGTACGTACCTTGTTATGCTTGGTGTGGAATCTCAGCCCTCCACAAAAGCCTTGAGGGAAAGATTCTGCATCCTTCCTCATTTTCTCTAGAGGAAGGGTCTGAAAGCCCTTAGAACTATTACTGTGATACTGACAGTACTTTACATTGTCCTTTTGCTGCTGATACTTTGAATGAATCAGGAACTATATCCCCACATCAACCTCCTTTTGAAGTAACTGGTAATGAGGCAATTTAGTTATTATTATCCCTAAGAACCTCACTGACCTCTGTGATAACTCCTATGCCCCTGCACTTCAAAATAAATAAATAAATAAATAAATAAATAAATAAATAAATAAATAAATAAATTACCAGAATAGATAGCCAACTAGTAAATGGCAGGGCTGAAGAAACCTTGGTGAGTGATAACTGCTGGCAAAAGAGCCACCTAGGGTGGTCTATAGATTGCTGCCAGGGTTTGCCCTCCTGATAACTCAGAACCATTTAAAGAACTGGCATGGATAAATTCTGCCATCGTTGTCTGGTTTTTTGAAGCTGTGATTTCTGTTATCTCAAACGCTGAAGGATATAGCACATGTTCAGTTCCATTTTATCCCACAGCTTGAAAAATCAAATGATAAAGAATTTTGGATCTGATGCCTTAATAAGATCAAGTACTTCAAAAACAAAACCATTTTTCTCCTCAGGTATTCAAAAAGATTTTCCTCCAAAGAAACTCCTTCTTTGTTCCTGTGTTTCAGTGTATAGAAAACAAGTGGTACTAAGGCTTGCTACCCATATTCACACAAATTCCATCTTGCTAGAAATCAAAGTACTACAGAAGAGGTGGAAGCTTAAAACTATCTATTCTCCTAGCATTGAAAGATGCCTTTTGTATTCAATTTCAACAGCTCTGGATGTGAGAAACAAAAGAATCTATTTCTAAAAAATTATTCCCTAACAAAGTATAATTATAAACCAATTAAACCCTCCAGAAACTTGCTTTTTGCCTGAAAGAATTAACAACCCACAAAGATCTTCCACAAAGAAAAAAACTTGAAAGCCTTTATATATATATATATATATATATATATATATACACGCACACGCACACATACACATAAAACTTTAAATGATATTGCCTGGTTAACTAATCTGCTAGATGCATTAAATGTAATTTCAATTGCAGTCACAACTTCAGCAAGACAATAAAAACGAACCAGTTCATTGAACTGAACAACAAAATCCTAAGTGAAAACATGCCTGGGGCAAAGGTAATTTATTTTATAACAATTTTTAAGTGTATGTGTTCAGTGCCAAAATTACCCATCTGCATTTTTCTATCAGTGTCTTCCTGGGTCCATTTTGAAAACTATTCCTAAGCTAAATATGATTTTATTTTATTTTTAAAATTAAAACAAAATGGCAGTTCTGGTTATTTAGAAAAATGTCTTTTGGTCAATATTATCAGGCAATGGGAAGTCAACACAAAGTATAGCAAACAAATCCTGGGTACAATTGATTAAGTCTCAGGAAGGTTTTTTGAACAGCTCCATTGATCAATAGGATCTAAACTAAAAAAGCTGAAGCCCAGGAAGATCTCAGAAATCCTTTGAATACACAGCACTTGATGGTCACATCATCTTTTGATTCAGCAAACTTCTCCAATTGTTTATTTTCTACAGTTAAATGAGATCTGCTCTGTATGTGTGTATGGAGTCATGGTGGTGGGGGTGGGGTGTTCATCACGCAGCATGCTTATTTACTTACTTATTTGCGTCCAGCCTCTGCAAAACAGCTTGAGAGGAACTTACAACTTCTCCAGATGATTCCACTGTGCAGATATCAAGTAAGTGCCACCACTTCACCTTTTCCCAGCTTTCAAAGTAGTGCTCAGAAAATGGAGCACACATACAGTCTTCCAGCTGATTTTGATAGGACTCACATAGGTACATACCAATGGCATTTGGACAGCCCCTCATAGACCCAGATGTTCAGTTTCTGTCTGAACCTGTACAGGGGTAAACCCCTTCTTATCAATTGTTCTGAAGAAGTGTGATAGGTTATAAATGAGGCACTGAAATGAGTAAAGGATTTTCCATGCAGGGGCTAATATAAGTACCTCCCTGCATTTGCATAAAATATCGGATAGACAATCAAATGAAAGGAGGGCTTTGTTAAAAATTTCAGACACCCACAGGTAGCATGTGTATTACGCACGTGTGCCACACATGCACGTGAAAGGCAGTTTTGCTGTGTTTGCTGCACATGCACAATAAACCTGACTCAAGCTGACACTGAATTTATGGGAAATCTGCCTTAAAACACTGTTGAATTAAAGCAACGTACAAAGCCATTGGGTTCTCATTAACAACATAACCCACCGGTACTGTGGCACCAAAGACATTGACCTAAGGACAGGATAATGCTATGCTGCAGGTCTGGACCTGACAGTAGGTCCATGCTGCTGCCTGAATTTCAGGTATCCCAAAAGGTTGGTGGGGAAGAGGAAGGGGAAACTCAGAAATTTGGCACAACTAAGAGGTCTTGGTGTTATTCTGATCCTGACTTTAAAAAAGTGGAGAATGTTTCTTGTTTGAGGCAAAGTGTGGCTCAGCAGAGTCCCCTGAAATCTACTCTATGGATGTGAGGCAGGGAATTTACATGTAGGTGAAAAGTTTTAAGAGGTTTTATCTCCCCTTGAAGTAATACTATGAGCAATCACACAGTTACGTTGTATGTCAGAGCGTCTATCAGTCTTCCCTTCACACTAATTTCCCGTCTGCACTTTCCACCCAAAAAGCTGGGAGAATTGTCAGTGGGACCCTCTCCTCTCTTCTCCTTTCTGTAATGTCCGCAGTCTGCCGCAGTGCTTGAAGTTATTTTTTACAGGGCTTTCTACAGCAGATGTTCTCAGCATTTTGCTTTCACTGACATTTTTCACTGCAAAGGGCAAGATATATCAATGAGGGCTGTCTCTGTCTAGGGTAAGAAAACCCCTCACACCAAAAAGATCACCCTGCCTCCTTCCAGATGTGGTGTTCTGTGTGATGAGAGAGCTGGTGAATTTAGATTGTACCCATTTTTACCCTTGCACTGCTAATGTATCAATTGACAGTGTTTACTGCCTCTGTTTGCTATATTTGTCATTTGCAAACTTTGTCTTCCCCTGCAGGGCAGCATGTGAACCTTATCTCCACCACAATCATCTCCAAATCAAACTGATACTTCATTTTGTCAAATATGTTTGAGGTTTTCATCAACTGCTGGCTTCCTCTGTCTGGCTTTTTCCAGGAGAGAATATGGTAAAAAGAACTGGACAATGTTGTGAATACAATTTATCTTCTGTGAATAATTTTTGTTCATCTTGGTCCCTTTCCTGCTTCTGTGGATTATCTGCAGGGCTGGCAATAAGAAATAATAAAGCTGATAGGACCATATTTGGTTATTGCCCCTGGTTCTTGTTGAGTAATGGAAGACTCTTAGAAGTTGTTTGTTACCAACAAGTCTCTTCCTCCTTCTGTGAGCTACTGCTTTTTCTTTCTCGTCTTGTTTTTCTTCCTCTGTGGAGTACTTTTGCTTTTCACTAGCCTGGGTGCATTTTCAGCAATGTTTTTTCTTTTGTAAGAAGCCCAACCAATGCTGCTCCTCCACACCCTTCCTCCCCTCCCAGGGACACCAGGTGAGATCATGCTTCCACACATTCATATTAGGCAGAAGCATTTTCCCAAAGATTATGCACCAGATAAATCTCTCAATTTCAGCACATGGTTTATTGCTGAATATATTGTCTGCCTACACATGCAGGAACAGATAACTAGTGATTTATATTTTCATAATGACTACTGCAGTGATTCATTTACTCCACGGTATATTGATGTCAGGGCAAATCACTCATATAAAAGGGGAGAGAGATCAAGGAATGGATGACAATACAGAGCAACAAAAAAGACAAGAGGCTAAAAAAAACCTGGCTTTACCTGAATGCTTCCCATGACCTGAGGAAAGTTTTGACAAAAGACTTCTGTCGTTCCTGCTGCTTTTTGTCACCTTCTCCTTGTTTTGCTTTCTGGATTTGCTGCTCCACACAAGGATGTTGCTCATGCCCAGCAGAGCCCAACCTTCTTCCCTCGGGAGGTTGCTTCAAGTGCCAGCACAGCATGGAGTTTGGAGTTGTGCAATGTGTTCAGTGAAGTTCCTGCTTCAGAAGTATCTCTGGTCAGGCCAACTCCTGACCCCTGAGCAGAAAGCTAAAGGGACTTAGGGGAGCTGCTAACTGCAGGCATGTGGCTTGCCAAGTTGGCTTAGCTCAGAGCTGTGCTACAGGTCACTTCGGAATAAGTTGTTGGTAATGCTACCATGCATGTGAACAACATGCTTTAAATTTTAACAGTCCACGTGAAGTCTTCCTCGGGGCTGAAAATTTGCTATATATTTTACAGGTGCATTTTACACAGCATCAAATGCTTCTTATTCTTGGGTTATATCAAGTGGTTGTTTTTCTCCAGATACTTTAAGTAACAAATATTTTCATGTTGGACATGTGTTTAGCATTATTTGTGATTTCTTTCCATTCCTAAAGAAACCATGATGAGTTTAGCCATTTCAAATGCGTTATTTGGGGTGTTTCTGTAGCTAGATATGTTGAAAGACCTCTAAAAAGTCTACCACAGAAAGGCACTATTAAGGTACTTAAGACATTCTGCAAAAAAGGCAGATAACAGACACATCTACCACAAAAATATTAGTTAAAGCTGGTATTGTCATATATTTCATTAGTGTTATTTACAAGAGTAGCTAATTTGGTGCTGATCAGCTGTAGGGTGATAACTACATGAATTCTTGTGCAAGTGTGTGCACACAGGTATGCATCAGGACTGGAAAATCTTGTATGTGTCAGGGAGTCAGAAGACAGCCACTTCTCCAAATAAAGGAAAACACACAGCAGATGCTCAAAAATTAAAATGTTGATAAATACCTGTTATGCATACTGAATGATTAATTGAAAAACTCTTGGCAATAATAACATTTGTGAACACTAAATGTATTCACCAGTACTTTGCAAATAAAAAAAGAGGCTAAGCTTGTGAATAAATTGTTCAGTGTTTCTACTTTTAACTCAGGAATATTTGTTGATGGTTTTGTTGAAATCAGAGAGGGTATTTATGTGTTAATACTGAATAGTTTAAAGAAGAGATAACATCAAAACGGTATATTCTGAAAGAATCTCCTATCATTAGTAGAAATAGTGATTTTCTCCCAATAACTTCTTTCATAACTGCCTCCTTTATTTTATTATTATTATTATTATTTGTTTCACATGGTCTGAGATTTGCTCTGATTCAGAAATACTTAGTGACAGAAAGCATGTCACAGCCTGACTTTGTTAATTTTTATTCCAAAGGAAAATGCATCTTTTAGTCAATATAAAGCTATTGAATTAATGGAAATGTTTGGTGAGTGATTTTTGGTCAATGTGAAATATTTCCTTTAAGCATTTTCAAAGGAAATGTCTTGGGTTTTCTCATTTAATATTCCTTTTTGAAATGGATTTTTCCAACATTTAAAAAGGAAATTAAAGAAATAAACCATGTTGGTTGGGTGGAAGGAAAAATTACAAAGCATAAATTCTCCCATCAGGTTGACCAAAGACAGTTAATTTCTTATTTTTATTTTTTTGCCAGCAAGCCATCTCATCTGTTATTCACCTATCTTTAGTTACCTCAGCCATATAATAAGGAGGCTGCTGTTTGCCTCTCAAATTACTGAGCTTGTTTTATGCCTGCTGGCAAGATGGTGGGGGACAGGTTTCATGTTTATCAACTTGCCACGTTGCACAACAGCAGATGTAGTCTTGATAGCAGACTGGGGAATGCTTTTTGCAGGAAGTCAGGCAGGTTTTGCACCACTATCTTGTACTGGAAGATTTTCCCGAGGAAGAGATGCGTATTGCTGTCATCAAAGCTTCCCCTAATGAAGCCAACATACTCCCCTGGCTTGCATCAGAAACACCTTGGGGCAGGGCTGCTGCAGGTCTCTGGCAGATGATAGTTTGTTCTTGCCTGCATCCAGCTCTTCCCAGGCTTTCCATTGCTAGGCTCCGAATCTTGTCTATCCAAAGGACAAACTAGATGTATTATGTGAGTTCACGCAATTACCTACTAAAGCAACAGTAGGCAACAGCAGACAATAATCGTGAGCTTTTTCTGCTGCATCTAGCCAACCACTCTTTGTCTGTTGTGCTAGAATTTGAGTTTCCTTGTTGTTCTCTCATTTGATGAGCTACAGGACACAAGTAAGAAGTAGGAGGGGTTCCAGCAAAACAGCACAATAAGTGGTGTTTGTTATTGTGCTGTCAGAGCTGGAAGGTGCAAGAAAGAAAATAGCATTGGAAACAGCTAAGTAGTGACTTTCAGCCTTCCAGAAAACAAAACAAGAATTGCTCAGACCAAACTAAAACAAACAAACAAACAAACAAACAAATCAAAAGAGATATAGTATTTTTAAAACCTGTGGATTGCCCTCACAGGTCCTAAGAGCACTTTCACTTGTGCAGCAAGAATTTAGCACAATATTGTTTCTGTAAGAAAGGAGGGTTAAATGAGTTTTAAATAGCTTACAGACAAGCACAAATAAGTAAAGGGCCCTCCTCAGGAACCGCTGACGCGTGGAACTGGAATCCCCTAAATCACCTTTTGCTCACACTTCTTACCGTGTTGCCTCCTTCAGTAATGGGAGCACAGGGAGGGGACGGCACAGATGAATCTGGTGCAGTACGGAACTTACATGTGCAAACAGAAATGAGTCGACGGGACTTGGCAATACTATAAGCAAATCCAAATCCCAAAGCCTGAAATGGGGCCCCTCTAGTATGCTTGTTTCCTGAACATTATCTCCTTCCCCCTCCAATCAGCAGCTGACAAGGACCAATAAATGCCAGTGTAACAGCTCTTTGGAGAGATGTATTGGCATCATTTTGCCTGTGGGAACTAGATGGAATTGCAGCATATCTGGACTGTTTATTTTCCCTACTTTTAAATATTCATATGAATACTTCTGAAGTTTTCTTTTGCCCATTGCCTTGAATGAAAGATAGCAAAAGTCATTTGGTGCTAATAATTCTGCCAAGAAAAAATAGTTTCCTTTTAGCCAGGATTCTGTTGTTTATAAACTGGCTGACAGAGAAGCACATCCATCTGTGAAATGTAGAAAAAGGCCATCTCCATTCTAAAGGGAATTTTCCCCTCTCTGAAATAAGTACTGAACTGCATACAGGAGAATGGAAGTTGTAGGCAAAACAAGAGAGATCTGAGTCCAAACAGTGCTATCCCCCTCACCTTCCATGAAACAAAGTGAAGACACCGTTCATGGGCACTGCAGATTTTTGGTTTTCCTTGTTTGTAATGTTTTCCAGCTCCAGCTTTTACCACTCCCTGCTTTGTTTCGGTGAATCTTTCTTCTGGCTTCCTCTCCCTTTTCTCTCTCCAGTGTCTCCATTTGCTTCCCCCTCATGTCCCTAAAATTCACGAATCTGGAGATTTTCCCATGAGATTTCTCTGTTCCTTTATACTTTCAGTCTCTTCCCCTCTACCACCATACAAGTCATGATTCATATCCACACATTTTTTAGCGTGTGCCTGCTTTTTCCTTTGACAACGTTTCTCCTGCTTTCATCCTCCCTGCAACCCATCCTTTGCATGTATTCTCTCCATGCCCTTTTACTCTTGCATGACACTGCATCCCCTCTTGTGCCATTCCTCACTTCATGTTGCTTCTCCTTACCTCTCCTTTGTTGTCCACACCATTTCTGAAAGGAGTATGGCCAAAGAAAAAATCTGAGTTGTTTGTTTGACTTTTGGTATTTAGAGAACTGGATCCCTTTGCTTAACATATTCTCTGCAGAAGTCCTAATTTTCTCTCCATTGCCTCCTTTCTTCTCTCCTACCATATTGCAGTTATGCATTGCTTCCCTTTGACCCATCCTCTCCAATTTAGCCTTACTGCCAAAGAATAACTCCTGGCTCTGTCTTTTCCACATGTTATAAACCTTCTTGATAATCTTATGTAATTTCATAGAATCACAGAACCATAGACTATCCCAAGTTGGAAGGGACCCACAAGGATTATGGAGTTCAACTCCTGGCTCCACACAGGACCACCCAAAAATCAGACCAGGTGTCTTAGAGCGTTGTCCAAACGCTTCTTGAACTCAAGCAGCTTGGTGCCATGACCACTGCCCTGGGGAGCCTGTCCCAGTGCCCGACCACCCTCTAGGTGCAGACCCTTTCCCTAACCCCCAGCCTGACCCTCCCCTGTCCCAGCTCCACGCCGTTCCCTCGGGTCCTGTCGCTGTCCCCAGAGAGCAGAGCTCAGCGCCTGCCCCTCCGCTCCCCTCGTGAGGGAGCTGCAGGCCGCCATGAGGCCTCCCCTCGGCCTGCTCTGCTCTGGGCTGAGCAAACCAAGGGGCCTCAGCCGCTCCTCATATGTCTTGCCCTCCAGACCCTTCACCATCTTTGTAGCCCTTCTCTCTAACAGTCCTTATACTGTGGTGCCCAAAACTGTACACAGTACTTGAGGTGAGGCTGCACCAGCACAGAGTAGAGCAGGACAGCTTGAAGACTCTTCTGACCCTTTACCTGTGTTCATTTGACTTTTACTTGGGGTTTAAATGCGTTTTCAAAGAAAGGACTTTACTCACTGCTATCTATTTCTGATCATACTGACCATAACTTCTCCTTTTCTCTGTCCATGTAAAATTTATGCTGGATTCATTTTGTTGCCTTAGGCTTACTGCAGTTGTCATGACTTTTACAGTCATTCTTCCAACAAGCCAGCTCTCAATTTGGAATTGTAAAGTCAAGCCTGCATGCCAGTCACCCTGTCATGCCAGGTTTTGTTGTCCTCTAGACGCATTGCTTCTATTTTGTCCATTTTGTCCAAGAGGACTTCCTAGAAATTTCAGAAACCTTGTTTGAATTCTCCTTTCCTGTGTGTGCCTGTAAAACAAAACACCTTTTAGACTGCTGCTCTGTAAAGATTCTTAGAAGCTCCACTGCTTGTTGGTGTTTCATTGCTATTTGATGTTCACCTATCTGTTTGCATTTAACCACTCTCGCTCCTATTGAAGGCAGTCTCTCTTCTTTTGTTCAGAGCCCTTCTCATACCTTGCTCCATGGGAGCTTGGCCCGTGACAGATGAAGGTTGATGTATGGCCAGTACAAACACTGAGGACTACTAAACATATCAATAGCAATCATATGAGTCTTTTCTACTATATCATTCAATTTTACAATTCTTGAAATAAATTTAAGACATTTGGGAACATAGCAAGAGGATCCATGGTGGTTTTTTTTTTTTTTTTTTTTTTAAGGGTGTATTAATTTCTGCTGTGAGAAATATCAAACTTTATCTGAAGTTTTTAGGTCCGTCTCCAATCCAACTGTTCATGAGCAGAAGTCATAAATTCAAATGTAACTTTGAACACATTTGAAACAACAGGAATTTTCAACAGGCATTTCTGCTATCAACACTGCTAAAATCAGATGTAATTCAAGTATGACCAGTCAGAAGAAAATTCATTTTAATTGGTTACTTGATTAAAACTAATCTGAAGAATTAAATATTAATCAATGCTGTGAGGAAATTTTAGATGCTTTCTCTTTAGAGACAAATCAGATAAAGTGCATACTTGCTCTGTTGATTATTTGAAAACAAACACTAACGCCCCCGTCCTAAAAGTGAAGCTCTTATTTTTTGAAGAGTTTATGTAGCTCAGATTTTTATTTTCTATCATAAGTGTTCTTGGTAATGTCTAGACTGATTATAAAATAGGTGAAAAAATGAAGAATAAATTCTGATTTTGATCAAATTTTGAAAAAAATCTGAAGTTCTAATTACTTTCACACCTCTCTGATCATACTTTCTTTGCAAAGAGATTATGGTTTCAAATGTAGTATTAGCAGAAGGAATGAAAGGACATCTAAAGGAAACAACTTGTCTAAATGTCTCCATAGTAGAGAACATAACATAGAACAATAGAAAATGTGGAAATGCATCACTGTGTCTCTCTAATGCTTCCTTTCAGCATATCAGCAACCCAATAGGTTTAGTAGCCCTTGGTAGCCTTTAAAATGCACCCCATCTGCCTGTCAGTTGTGAATGCTACATGACTTGCATGGAAAGCTGCTCTCAGAAGATTGCTCTTGATGCATATGAAACAAGCACCCCTCTGATTTCACTTCTGTGCAAGAACCTCAAATGGCAAAAATACTGCCATGATGACAAGTACTTCCTCAAGGATAATCAGTGAGCAGCACCAGGACTATTTTTCTGTTGCCTTCCTCACCTTGCAAGGAGTTAATACAACCTTGTCTAAAGTTTAAGGGAGATTATGTAGCATAATGATTGTTTAGACAATATTAAAGTATTTCCAGGAGGAACCAACCGGAAGCAACAGACACTCTCTTTCTTTGTTAATGCATATGGTTAACTAAGCTTAGTTTCCAAATCTATATTATCCTCCAAGGAAATGTCTAGATAATCCATTCAAAACAGTATGTTGATGGATCTTTCTTCAGTTAGCCAAGCACACTTCCCTGTTCTTTCCCCTTTTCTGTTCAGTGGTGGTGTTCACTACAGCTAAGAGAGAGCTCAAAAACCTGCCTGCTCAGCTCATGTACCACTGCCATGTTCTATTAGACAGCCAAAACTGGATGGTATGGATGTTTAGAGGATCCTCAAGGCTCAGACACAGACCTCAGATAATGCCTAGTGCCCCCTAGCCAGATCTACTCCTCTTCAGGGGAAGAAGGCAGAAGAGCTCATCTCTCCTGGCTATCACTGCGTATTACAGCTGAAGGGAGGACCTGTGAGATGTCTGTGGCAGCAATTTGTGTCTGGGACAATGAGATAGCTTTAGCAGGCAAACTTTAAATATAGTTTCTTTGGTGTATTCCTTGGAGTGAGTGCAATCCATGCTCTGTATAGCCAACTGCCAAATAGCTCAGTGGGCTTACAAAATGAGGCAGAAGAGATGAGGTGGTGATTGCCGGTCAGGATGCAGGTCACATCATCAGCTTCTGTAAGTAAAAGACAGAAGAAAGGCTCAGGGGGCATCACCTGATCTATCTGAATGTGAACATTATCCTGTGTAAAATATCCAAAAAATGCTTCTAGCTGACTCAGCTTAGTGCTCCTTTGTGCATTAGCACTGGTTTTGAATCAAGGTTTTGAACACCAATAGCTTTGTTGGTTGTTCTCTTAAAAGTGAGATGCTATGATTTGCCAGACACCCTATGGTCATGCATGATGTTAGCTAGATCTTATGGTAAACACAAAAAAAATTCAATACAGCATACATCAGACAGTAACTTTGGTATATTAGGGACAGCTGTAGAGAAAAAAAGTAAAAAGAAATAATAATAATAATAATTATTATTATTATTATTTATAGGCATCTATTCTTTTTGTAGCTTAAGATAGTCTGTACCTATACCATTCAACTGAAAACCTATCTGGCAATTTTCACTTCTGTCAAATGGGAACTGATCCTCTGACAAAGTCTGGTTGCAGAAATGCTTTTCCCAAAAAAGATACAGAGCTGGAGACAAGTGTCTTCTCCCACACTTTTTCTCCCTCAGCTTCCTTTCAGACTTAAATGTCCCCTTGAGGGTTTATTACAGTTCATAAACCAGATACTTACTGAAGATATCAGGTTTTAATACTTCCCACAAAGGATTGTTGATTTCTAGAAATACTCTCGAAACGCTCATGTCCCTCAAGCATACTGATATGGAGTTACTACCTGGTTAGACAGTAAACAAACCATTTACTAATGTGAAAGCAACATCTAGGAAATGACCTGATACCTGGCTGCAGTATAAACATATCCATTATCCGTTATCAATGAAATTCTCCCTGCAGCCAATTAAGGAAGATTTTTTTTTTTTTTTTTTTTTTTTACTTTTATAGCAATATGTGCACCTTTATAACCAATGCAATGACAAACGCACTTTGTACAGATATATAGAATAGAACTAGAAATGTGGTTTCTTGCTAAGTTATGGTGTAGACTAGATGTAACAGTGAAGTAATAAAACCTTGTGCAAAGCCTGACTGAGTCAAGTGACTTTTAAATGGCTTTCCAGGCAGAAGACAGTCAAACTGAAGTGTATTAATGTACCCTGAAGGATTCCACATGAAGGCAACAATCTCCAATGATTAAAATTGATTTGAAATGACTCAATTACGTGGCTTTAAAAAATAATAGTATTGTTTCAGTTGTTTAGCAGGTCTTCTAAACATACATATATGTTTTTAATGGCCAGCAGTAGTAACTGTATTGCTTAGAAATTACTGAGGTCTTATATCAATCAACAAAAACAGTCTATAACCTTAGTGTTTATTGATTTGGTTACTTTTTCCCAGAAAAACAAAAACAAACAAACAAACAAAAAACAAACACCACCACCAACAACCAGAATTATTGCTGTTACAAAAGCCAGCTATTCACTGTTTAGTATGTGCACCATTTTACCATTCACAAAATAATTGATTTGATCTAGAACTCATCACTTTCAATGTCACATTTTAAACTAAAATATGTAGCTATTCTTTCTCATCACTTTTGTACAAAAGGTTAAGGATGGCATTCCTGGGATTAAGTTATGAATAGAAAGATCACCTTGAAAGAAAGGAATGGGGAGGATTACATGGATGTTGATATTACATGTCTGCAGAAAAATCTGAGAAATTTAGAGTGCAATGACAAAATAATGTACTGTCAAATGGATAGAAAGCTCTTTTATAATGGCTGAAATGAATAAGAAATCACAGTATTTTCTTACATTGGTATAGCTAAGAAATAGGAAGGAAGTGGTAAGGAGATGAGTAGGACAACACGTAGGACCCAAGGACAAAGCACTTATTGGCCTAAATGGTGAAACTTTCTGTTGTACATTGGTTGCTCTTCCTTGGGTGAGTGCTCCTGACTTCTCCTATACCATTCATCTACACTCAACCTTATGAGAATCCTTATAGGTTTATTTTTTTCCCCCAGGAATGATCAATAGAGCATTGTGCACAAGCAGATCTCCCAGAGCAAGAGCATAAAAGCCCTTTTTTTGAATAGAGAGCAGCTGGCTACAGCAAAATAAGACCTACCATCAAAGGCCACAGTGCCCGGCCATGCTGATGAACCACATAACACATCAAAGTGTCACTTTGAAGCAGTTTGTCCATATGGCAGTGTGCATACCATCCTGGGAGATCCAAATGCAAACAAGTACAATTGTCCAACAGCAGAGACTTCTACCTGACAGGACATGTACAGGATATTTCTTGCATTGTATACTCAAGTTTCAGTTATGTTTCAGGCACTGCACATTCAGGACCTAAAACCCTTGAGCTGACTATTGGATGACAAATAAAAATGGAGTGGAATACCAAATAACAGAGGAAAATGAGAAAAGGCATCTTGAAAATTCCAGAAAATGTATTTTTTCAAACTGAAACATATAAATATATGTCAAAATAGAATTATTACAGTGTCTCCCTGTGACAGAGAAGAGAGCCCAGACCTGTCTGCATGCAAGTTGCCAGAACCATAAATAATCAGTGCATTGACCTAGAGGAACTAAAGTTTAAAATAAATAAATAAATAAATAAACCTAAGGCAGTGCATTGACCTAGAGGAACTAAAGCGAAAAAAAAATAAAAAATCTAAGTCAGCCCTTTGAGCTCCTAAATGAGGAAAAATTTTCATGGGCTCTCTATTGTGATTTACATTTCTTTATATTACTTGTACACATCTCTGTTGTTTGGTGTCACAATAAATAAAACAAAATTTTAAACACTGTTTCAACCATGCCAGTAGGTTTCTTTCCAGCTCATCTGATAGGTACAGAGGTATTTTTTTCTCCTTTTCAGTCAGCTTGTATACAGAAGTAATATAAAAATAATAAGCATTTATTTGCAACATCTGGACAAGAGGATTCCAGCTACATTCCTACAGAATTGCATCGTTCACTCACAAAAACCAGTGATAAAGTATGATTGTAAGCAGTTATTTCTAGTGTAGAACTTAAAGAACAATTAGGTCTGTTGAGCTGTTGAGGTCCGATTAATCTATTATGTCACAAATGATTTTGTGCAAATATCTGAATTTTCATGAAGTGAACAACTGTGGGAAAAATGGATTTTAAATTTACCCAATTTTTTTTGTTGTTATTTTCATGCTTCAGCGGAGCAACCTTTTAAAAAGTTTTATCCAAGTCCAACAAGGTATTTGCTTTTGAATCAGACAAACTGGTTTTATTTCTTTGCTTTACTTTTTTTCACCCTTCTGAATGTTATTTCAGAGTAATTTTCAAACTGAAATGTCAATGCAAAATGCTATATCAATGCATAACTGAGTATTTCAACATTTTCTATTAAAAAACAGCAACAACAACAGCAAGTAGTTTTAGCCAAAGCATTTGGAGAAATTTGATAAATTACATATGTATATTTTAGGTGAAGAAAGTAGCATCATTCTGTTGTTTTAACAGAGACAACAATAAAGTTATATTAAAAAGGTACTACTAATAAAACTAGTACCTTTTCCTTGTTTTGTATTCCTTAATATATTTTTTTATTATTATTATTTTTTTTTACTGCTGTTGTGTTTCAGAATTAGAGCTAGGTGGTTTGTAAATCAATGAGATTCCTTACTGATGTCTTACCAGTTTGCTTTTTGCCACTCCTATTTTCTTTGCCTGTCTTCACCTAATTACTGTTTAAACATTTCCGAGGAGAAATTAGTGACACATCTATCTTGTGTGTGTGATGTTGGTTATGTGGTATCATGAGAAACCAGATGAGGTACATGGAGAAGGCTGGGACAGACAAAGAATCCTAGCACTCACTCACAGCAAGTTCATCCACAAGAGCTTTCTAAGATTTTGGAGAAGCCAGAGCTACTAGCTACCCTGGTCACTAGGGAGGCTCAAAGGGATGCTCTGACAGGGCATTAGTATGACAGATTAGTGAATCTGGCCTTGAAACTGCTTTTGCTTACATGCCTTACTGCTTCTTACCTTGCAACTCACATGAGAGGGCAATAAGCAGTCCTGTCATTAATTTCTTTATTCTTCCATTCCTACTTCAGAAAAGAAACCTTAAGGTCTGTTAGCGGGTCTCTGAATTAACCCAAATCAGTCTCTAAGTTGGACCCTTTTAGGACAGAGCCCCACACTGCTTCTCATGGCACTAGCTCTGGCCGTCAAGTCCACTCCCACCCTTTCTCCTCTGTAGGCTATTTTCAACAGCTCAGTTGATAACCTGGAAAGAAATGAAAGACTTGTGATGGAGCTAGGGAGATGTGAAGGACATACTTTTCTTCTGCACATATCCCAGATTTAGGAGCTCCGGGAAGGCCTCAGGATGACAATGAACACATTAACTTCAGAACAAAATGCAAAGCTCATTTGATCTGATTCAACTTCCCCATGAAAGAGTGCTCAAAGCAAAATTAGATGGAAGATAGAGGGGAAAAAAGAAATAAAAAATGCCAATGGAAAATAATTGCTTTTCAAGTTGCAAGGTGTTAAGAGTGAACTGGGAAATCTGGGTGTGTGCCTCTGTGCCAGGAGACAAGAAGGAGACAGAAACAGAGCCCTAAAGCTGTAAGCAAAGTGACTGCGTCTGGGAGATACTGCACATAGAGCGCAACTCTGCGTGACTGCAGTGCTCAAAGGAATCGGCGTGTTCTGTACATCCTTCAGTTACGACATTGTTTAAAACAAAAAATAAGAGGAAGAAAAAATCCACTGCTGTTGCATCCTTTCACTGTCAGATGTAGGAGGTGACTTGCCCGCGGCAGGGATAAGCTGCTCCAGTGTCCTTTTTCAGGCCCAATATCCCAGCAAAAGGTGGCACAGCCCAGCCTGGACACCCAGGGATATGAGGTATGTGCGTTCCCCTCCTTCAGTCAGAGGTGGAGGTGGAGGGGATGGGCCCACGGCACAGCAGTTGTTGTGCTCTTCCTCTTCTCTGCCAAGCAGCGAGTTGAGTGCTCATCAGAGCCGAAGGAAGTCAGGGTAAGAGCGCTCATTGTGCCCTCGTAGCCATCCACACAGCCACACACTGTAGTGCTGCCAGTCTCGATGTCTCTTGAAAAGGCAGAAAACAAGCATGTGCTCATTAAACTCGTGTTCTGGCTCTCTCTTCTTTCTCATCGTGTTAAAAGAAGCCTATGTTCTTCACAGCCTGAAACCCAGGGTCTTTTCTTTTGAGGATTCCCAGATTCAATAGCTTAATTTTAGTTCCACCTTCTAATTTGCATTCTTTATGTCAGCTGCTAAGAAGTAAGTGAAATTATTTGAATTTGTGCAGATTTACAATTACTAATTGTACTGCCAATTGATTTTCTATCTTGTATTTTTAAAGAGACATCAAAACCTGTGATAGATATAAGATCCTCAATACTTAAAAGAAGGGAAAGAAAGAAGGAGCAAAAAAGCCAATAAACCTAAGTGGAAAAAATCATCTATTGCAATCAGTTAGCTGTGTTATCTAACACTGTGCCTGTCAAAAAATAAAAATAAAGAAAAAAGGAATATCAACCTTCTCCTTCTCTCTAGGTGGCTGTATGTATATTGCAATAAAAATGTATGATGCTGTCTGAACCAGCTCAGAGAACGACATGAAGTGACATCACTCCGTTAATGGCAAAACCTGGGGGAGAGGGGAAAGCCCTTGTTCCCATAGTAACCAGTGAGCCATTAAAAAGATACACACCTCTAACATCTGAATTAAAAAATTCTTCTAACTTAACACATTTTATTTAATACGAGCCGTTTTTTCCCCTATTATAACGCTGTGTGTGTGACGTTGACTGCTGCTAGAGTTTTGTATTATTCACCTTCAGCAGTTGCCACAGAGAAGCAAAGAGCAGTCTTTTGAGTTAAACAACTCATAAACAGCTTATCACTAGAATGAAGTCTCTCTCCAGTAGGTGGCCACCCCCCAAGTCTTATAATAATTTGGCCACCCCCCAGTCTTTTAATAATGTGAAGAAGGTGCTCAGAAGACAAAGAACCTTAAAATAAGAAAGAAAGAAAGAAAGAAAAAAAAGAATTACTCTACATCCAGTTTTTTTGTACCAGTCTGACTATATGTACTAGAATTGCAAATATTTAAGGAAAAATCATAATAAAAGTAACATGGATGTAAACTGTATCCAGGTCTAATACCAGCACAGCTTCTTCCTCTTTCTGTAATAAAATTAGCTATGCTGATATAAGCACTGATGTAACTGTATTGACTCTGTGCACGTGTGTGTGGGATTTGTACTTCTGTAATTATATTAGTGTGTGTAGCAATCTGTGTAAAGATAAGTTCTTAAAATTATGTTCAGGAGTCACATTTTCCCCTTGAAACCTCCTGCCTTTGTTTGCTGTTATATAACCTCATTTTGCTTTGCTTTGAAATATTTTCTCTTCTCTGTTGCTGTTGGAAATACCCACGCAAACCAAGAGGGGAAATGGGCTATAAACGGAACAAATGAAACTGAGTATTGACTTAAATTGGTTTTGGTCTGGTTCCAAATGTTGCCAAACACACAAGATAAATACACAGAGTGTGGAGAAAAACTGTCCCCTCTCTCACTCGTTTATAATGCTAGTAAGTGTAGATGCCAGTTACAAACACTGTAAGTAGGGAAAAAAATGGTTACCAGTACTCCTTATAATGCTAACACATGCAGATTGCTTATGGTTATGATGTATATTCTTAAATTTTTTTAATATAAATATCTTAGAGGACCTGGTAAGAGTAAAAAGTAAGAAGGCAATATCTATCTCCAATACACCCTCTATTTTTCTATTTTTATATATTTTTTATTTTATTTTATTTTATTTTATTTTATTTATATTTTTTTTCTGTTGAAGATCTTATAATTTTCACGTCATTCAGGCCTGCAAATTTACAATTATGTTTTATGGATAAACTAAAGTTGATTTTATGGTAGTTTCTATAGCCTTTACTAAACACTGGATTTTGTTATAGAAAGCTGCTTCCCCACGTGCATATACACACAAATTAAGGGTATCCTTTTCCCAGCAAATTTACTAGCAGCTACAAGACAAGTGTTAGAAATGAAATATGATTAACACTTCATAAATAGGTAACTGGGAGAAAGATGCAGTGGCATATCCAAAATCACATGGCAGAGCTGTGGCAGAGCTTGATAAAAAAAACATGGGACTGAGACCTCACCCTGTGCCTAAACAGCAAGATCCTCCTGCTCCCTCATCTTGGGCCATGCCTTCTCCTCTGCACCACAGGCATGTGTCTGGCTTTCCAATTTTCTTTTAGGGTGTTCTCAGTTAGGGTCATTTCTTTTACAGCTTTTTAGGTAGCTCGCCTTTGAATTCCACCCCAACCTTGCATCTCAGCTTTCTTGTCTCAGCCCTCGAGCAGTGCCAATCTCCTTGGCTGTACCTGTCCTGGCCCCAGGTCATCCCTTACAGACAGCAGCTGCTAACAGCAGCTTTCCTGTTCCTTGCTTTCATGGTGGCATTCCCTGTTCACAGGAACTCTGAACCACTGTTTGTGGCTCAAAATCGCCTTCATTGTTAAGACACTTACAACAAAAATATCTTCTTGTCCACTGTGTCGTCACTACATCGTGCCCTTCTTCTTCAGCCTTACTACAAATGCTAGATTTGCCTATGTCCTTTATCCACAATTGTCTTTAGTGTATATATAGCCACGAAGTGCATAAATCAGGTGTTGCTGCTGTCAAGACATTTAAGTTTATTGAGAAAGGAGCATATCATGGTGCCAACTTTGCTGCCAGACTTTATGGTCATGGGAGAGAATCGGTTATAATGAGGAAACTGCACATTTATAACAAACAATCTGAATACAGCCCTTTAGACTTTCTTCAACCTTGACTTTATGGATGGATTGCCTGACAACCCCTGACCCACAAGGTCATTTACTCCTTCACAAACCTTCTCAAGAACCATTTTTACTGAGGCACCTGGAGGAAATTAGCCATTTTAAAATGGGAAGGGCAGAAGACTCACTGATGCAACCTTAGTCTGAAGAGAGAATTTTTAAGGACGGTTCCCTATACTGTCTTCAAAAATTGTGAGATCTCAAGGCAGGGTATGTCTATAGCTCTGTTGAAGAACACTGCCAATGACTGTTACTGGAACACTGTCATTACCAAAAAAATAACCAGGGTAATATTTAGGACTACATTAAAAAAGATCCACATGAGTGACATTTTCTAAACAGGCTATTTATGCAATCTTATGCCACGAGGGTCAGACTCATAAAGTACTTGAGAGACTAAGAAGGCCTCAAAATTCCTAAATGCATTGGCAAATTTGGACCCTAGTTTACATTTTTGTACTTGATATGCATTCTAGAAATATTCCCCTACTATGTTTAATGGATCTGGGAGCAAATGAATTTGGAAAAATAAATTCAAATAGACTTTTCTGAATCAATATTGCAGCATTTCACATTCTTGATAATTTGAATCATAGTGCTGGAGAAATATTCAGCTGCTGTAAATTGATATGGCTGCAGTGAAACCAATAATGTTACACTAATTTATTCCATCTGAGGATGTGATTTTTACAGCACATCCTTGACCTTACTTAATTGTTATTATTGTGTTGCTGTTTTTATTTATTTTTTAATAAATGGAAAAAAAAATAAACAGACTTCTGTATTTGTAGAGAGAATGGAGAGATTAATTCTGCAAATAAACTGAATGTACTAGTAACAAAACCAGGAAAGTTGTCAGTCAATATTTTGTGGGGAAAAGAGCTTAATCGAAAAACAAAAATAGGGAAGCAGTGCATTGTCTTTTCTTTTTCTTTCTCTAAGATAGAATGCTGAGTTATGGAAACAGGTAGGAGACATAAAAAAAAAAAAAAAAAGCTGTATGATATAGCCTCATTCAAGTGTAGTGAAATTGCAAATGCATACATGTCCCAGTGAGTTTTCTTTGTGGTATCTAAAACTTCACCTGATTAGAAAGAGAATTTCAAGGAAGAGACAGGGCAAATGTACAGGGCTCCTTCTTCTGGCACACATATGCAACTTTGGGAACTTCTTGCTGGGAAACTTTCTGACCTTGTTCAGATGTTTCTAGGCCAGAGGTGTCAGTGGCCCTGCATTCAGTGAATCTCACTGACACCTGAGGGCAAATTTATGCTTTGGCTTCCACTGCATCCTATGAGAATTAATTCTCCAGTCTTGTGTGAAGAGGTATTTTTTTGCTTTCAAACTGCTGGCTGATAATTTCATTATCAGTCTACCTGCTGTTGTAAGGTGAGAAAGTGAATAAATCATTAGCTATTCATCATCTCTACCTCAGCCATATTCCCCTTTGTCATGTATTATGTAGTCCATTATCCATTATCTGTCATCTAAACTATCCACTCTCCTTGTAACAAAACAGTTCTCCGAGTTTGGTCTTCTTTTCTCTGTAACTTGGTTCCAGCATATCCTTTAGAGATGGGGTAGGTGAACAATGCATACATAATGCACAGCAATAATTTGCAGTATCATAATATAATTTGATTTTTTTCTCTTATCCTTTCCTTAATATTCTTAATAGGCTATGTTTCTTAGTTCCTGAGCATTGAACCCCTGTATTCAAAGTATTCAAAGAATTTTGGAAGACTCCATCTATTCTTCTTAAACAACATTAGATAATTTACCACCTGTCTGTCTCCATATAATAGCCTGTACATATATGCATGCCTATACATACACATGTATATCTGTATTGCCTGTCTCTCTATAAGCAGAACGTTACCCTTCTGCAACACTTTGCAGTTACTAATATGGAAGCAAATAGAAAGATGTATTATCTTTTGAAATACTTCATGGTCAACTTTAGGTTAGTCTTTTCTGAATAATTTTGTATCAGCTAATGTTATCAGTGTCCTTCTTTCTGCTTCCTGAAACATTTATGAATATGTTGAGGAGCCCAGATCCCATCTATTAGTAGTAACATGAGTGACAGCGCTATGCTGTGAAGACTGACAATTATTCTCATCATTTGTTTCTTTTTTTCTGTTTTTTTTTTTTTTTTTAAAGAAAATACTTATCGATCATGTATTATGCATTAAACTGTTATTATCTCAGCCCCTAAGTTTTTATCTTTTGCTTTTCTGATTTTCTTCCCCCATCCTGCTGGGGCAACAGGGAGTGAGTGAGTGGCTGTGTGGTGCTTAGCTGCCCGCTGGGGTTAAACCACAGCAGGTACCAAAACTAACTTAGCCTTTAGTAGTTCAGTAATATACAGAATTTATTTTAGGACCGTGTGATGCATAGAACTTGATCTTCTCATTTTTATTTTTCTTTATCATATGCCCAAATTTACTTTAATCCATTTTAATTGCGTAAAATGTGTGTGTACTATTGTAGCACTGTGGTCAAGGGAGACTGATAGGCACTTCAAGGGGAAAATTCTTCTTACTTTTTAAAAATATTGGTCTCTTCATATGATCTTTCTCTCTCTCTCAGATACTTAGCTGATAAGCTCAGTCCAGTTTCCTAACCTTCAGACAGCAACAGCCAAATGTATCTCACCCCAACATCTCCATTCATCAGGTTGTCCTAAAACCTCTTTTATGGACACTTTAATTTGAAGCAGTGCCTCCTTTGTTCTTACGTATATCAAGAATCACTCTATCCAAGAGGTAGTGAACCATATTGATGATAAGCTTAGTGTATGTAAAAACATTCTCAGTTTTTTGGGACCTCAAGTATTTCACTGTATTTTTCTTCCTTTACAGATATTATCCCCCTCGTGATGCAATTCTCTGGAAAAAACACCTTTTCTAAAATGATTGCTTATCTCCTACCTTCTCACTTTTCATTCCCTCTCTTGCTTTATGTATAGACCGCTAATGTCCTTTGATAATGATAATACTGCCATGCACTCCTGCAGTTAGCCTAAATTGAAGTCACCTTACTTTTCCACCTTGCCCTGGCTGCAGCAGTAGAGTTACCTTTTCTATCATGTTTCTCACTGCAAATATTTGTCCATTAGTTCCAAATGATTTTCAGTGTGAAAACAACTATTCCAGATTCTACCTCATTTCCCCCTCTTTCTCACACACAAGCTTGCACATAACCAGGACTCATTAATGGTGGTTAAAATGAGTATTTTCCCTATGAGATCAATGAAATAGTGAGACACCTTAGGCTGGAGGAAATGAATTTCTTCAAGAACCAGTCTTGCAAGAGATGTGGGCTATTTCACACAAAAAGTGGGAGTGTACTAATCTGGTTTGCTGATGACATCGTAGGTGCAGACAGGGCATTCAGAATCTTTTACAGGTATAATTCAAGGACAGTGCAGAAACTGGGTTAGTTTCACAACACGCAGTGTAAAATAAGATATATATGGACATATTAGTTATAAGAACCCCTGCTGTCATTAGGTGCCCCTCTGCTGAGATGGCAGAGAAGGAGAAAGGCAAAGATAAACACAGGTAACATCATATATAGGCTGTCAACATGACAGAAAAGCCAAAATCCCTGGAATCCCAGGTTGCATTAGGGAAGTTATCTCCTGCAGAGAGAAGAGTGCACACATACACCACTGGCAGGTATAGTTTGATCACCCAGGATCAAAAATGATTGCATAAAAGCAGAATGTAACATTGACAAGGGCTCCTGAGACGGTTAGGAAAGTGGAGAGCATATTATATGAAGGGATTCTAGAAGAGCCTGTCTGGATTAATTTACCTGAATGGAGGTGAGAAGAAGCACGGCTTCTGCTGATAAATACCTCAGTGGGGTGAATGTTAAATAGGGATAAAGCTATTTTGCCTAGGCAGCAAAGCAAATAGGGCACCTGCCATGTGTGAGAAAATGGAGCCTGAATCTCTGAAGGAAGTCCCCTATCTGATGGGCAGGTAAGCTTTTGGGGACTTCCATTTACAGTACCATGGCAAAAAAATAACCTTTTCTGAGAGCATGCAAACTATCGTTCATCATGCTGTTCTTGCAGTAACACAATGTGCAGAGGTAAGATAACCCCCAGCTTTGAAATGGGGGAGATGATAACAGACCTTTTCACTTCTGCAACTTGAGCAGAAAGGCAAGGAGCCACTCAGGCTGTGCAAATGAGGGGCAACAACCCAGGACCAGGGCATGGAGGCTTTGGGTTCTTCCAGCTTCTCCTTCTGGCTCACTGGATGCCGTCAGACCCAACTTGCTGTTTGCTGGGCTCTGTTCTCCACAGTGGTAAAATGGAGGTAATGATACTGGTGGTTCCTGTAAAGCAGTTTGAGACGTGCCAGCAAGCAGGGCTAAGTAGCAGCAAGGTGTTATTCTCATTTCCAGAGACTTCAAAGGAAAGCAGAATCTGCCTTCCCAGCCATCAGGCAAAACAAAGGTGTGTGGGCGGGTGAGAATAAGGGCTGAGAAAATAATGGCCACATCACCTACACAGCTGAAGGCAAAACCCGAGTATTATTCAGTTTTTATAGAGAGAATATAAGTTAAAGAGAATCTTTATGTACTTTTTAATAACTCACATTTCTGTGCATGAGTGATGATGATTTGAAATTAATACATTTCTTGACAGCAGGGACTGTAACTCCCTGCTTTTTTTGCTGACATTTTCATTTGATCATTACTTTTTCCACAATAAACATCTGTCCCAAAAGCAGCTGCTTTTTGCTGGTAAGTGAATTGCTCCCTTCATAGCCTCTGCCACATTTATTTTAACTTGGTCAGTACTGAGATTAGCTAAGACTGGATGAGTAGTACTGAAATACGAAATTATTCAAAGGAGGTCGAAGTTAGCCAGATTAGTGTGTTGCCAGTGCATTTTAAGTTTTTTAAAAGATAAAAGAAAGTCCTAAAATATTAGTGTATTCCCCACCAACTAGGGAATGTTAATTATAAATAAGAGGGGAAAAAAATGCAACCAATCCCACAAATATTCCCAAAATGGAATTTATGGGAACATTGGACACCCACACATGCATTCCTTCATCTGTGCTGCCAACAGTCCCTTTTTGATATGGATCCTTCAGGTATCTGTCCTCTTTGGCCATACCTCCATGCCCTGCAGGCTTTCCAAATCTGGGAAACAGCGATAGACTACCATCGAAATTGTTGGCTGAGATTTCCCCTGAGGCACAAGGCTGTAAGCCCGAGGTCAATGTGGTTTATTCAAAGCACCCCCAGTTCTAGTTCTACTGATGTGGGCAATCCAGGTGATCCTTTACTATATACCGTCACTTTTGTAGCACCGGTAGTGATGGGAGTCCTTTTTTTTTGGTGAAAAATATTTCATCCTCACTCTGTCAGAGGACGTTTAAATAAGAAATAATACTAAACTCAGTTTGTAGCAATGTTTCTCCTGAAGAGACTCACAGAAATATATAAGTATACTGTTTGGTTAGTCTTTTCAGTGCAAAGGTGGGTTGTGTCAAACAGTCTTCTGATAGAAAGACAGAAATTTTTACATATGGCAGACTAAACTCTTATTTTCAAGGGTAGGTGCTTCCAGATGCACCAGGAAATGATTCTCCATTACTTGTGCCATTAAATTTCTCAGGTTATTCAGATGTACACTTGACTACACTGGCATATCCCAAATAAAAACAAGACCAAATAGAAAAAGGACAAAAGTTATTCAAGATGAAAGGGCTATGAGCTCAAGAACTTATTGAGTTAGTTACAGAGCATGGTCAGGTTTACACTTTAATGTACCAAAAGGTTCCTAAGTGTCTGACAGTGCTAAGTGTGGTCTTAAGCTCTTTTTGCTAGAGGTAGCCCCCCTTGGTAAGTACAAGCATCTGTCTCTATCAGGCAGCTCACTGAACCAAAGCAACAGAAAAGTTCTGCCTCTAGCATGACTTTCATGGTTTCCTTTTCAGCTTGCTTCATCTTAAAAGTGTTTTCTCCCTGGTCTTAAGATCAATCAAGTGTGAAGGATGCCATGGACTCTGATAATATTAACACCTCAGTTGAACCGAGTGATGCAAGCTTTGGGGTAGTGTCAGTTTGGAAGAGTTCCTTAAAATTTAAAAACACCCATTAATACAAAACACAAGTAACAGTAGTCTCAAAGTATGCCAATGGTAATTCAGTACTGATGTTTACTTAGAACATCTATGAACATAATAAAATGTTAGTATTTTGAGCTTAAAATCAAAGGCAACGCTGCACATCCAACCAATATTCAAGAGTCTAAATATGGGTTCCTTGTTATATTGACAAATGTTAGATATCTTTTGTTCTTTTGCATGCACTGACACTGGCGTTCCCTGTGTACAGCTTCATGTAAGTTAGGCATTTATGTTAAGTCACTGAAGTCTCAATGGAGAGGAAAAAACACTTGTAGAGGACAAGTCCTTCAAGTTTACATTGTCTGTGTCTACACTGAGCTGAGATGAAAAGTTTTTATTAGTTACTGAGCCTTTAGACAATCCCACCTTCACTGTGTGTTGTATTTTAACTGGACAATAGGTATCCCTGTTTTGCAAGCTTTCACCTTGACAAAATTATTTGTTTCACCAAGGTTCACCAAGAAAATGCCTGTTTGAAGTAAAAGAAGTTTTTGTTTAACCAAGCCTTGTCACATATACTTTTTCTTTCTCTAACCACATGCCATTGCTTACCAGTTACTTCTGGTTTCATGCTATAAGGTAACACTTTCTAACACACTGAACAGTACAGCAAAGGAATAAGTTACTCATGGAAGGTAGCATTCCCATCACTGGAGGATGTTAGACATCAGCTGGTCAGTGAGGAAAGGTTTCAGTGTAGCTGAATATGCTTCGGAGTATTGACAGCATGCATGACCTACTGAGATTCTTTTCAGCCTATTTTCCTGTATTCTCTGGCTCTGTAATCACTAAAACACTAACAGTATAATTAATCCAAATTGACCAGAAGATGTGAAAAAGGGTTGCTGGGTGCAAACAGGAAGTGTTTATTGAAAAGAGAAAACCATTCATTTTTTAATGTCCTGACCATGTGCTGCTGACTCCTCAGTCCTTCTGAAAAGCTTATTTCAAGATGTTAGAACTGTATTACTTAACAGCCTGCTGCTTCCTAAACTCAGTATTCCTGGTGAGGTGCAGTCTGCAGTTAAGATGCATGCATTCAGAAAGTAATGTAACTGAATTTAGATGCATGTAACTCTTAAATTACACAGCGCTGTCAAGTATTGATGTTTATACTTGATAGCTTTAATATTACTATTTATGTCTCAATAAATTGTACTTGCAGAAGTAAAAATGGAAAAGCCAGACTGCATTAATATCTATACTAAACATAAATCTCAAAACATAATTGATATGGATATTATCAGTGTAATTTCAATAATATTAAATATGCCCATGTCTTGTGATAGGATCTTCTAAATGCACTGTACAAGTGGTGAAGTGAATCAGGTAGAAATACTTTTTTTTTGCAGAAAAGCTGGTTTGAAAGAATGATTGAAATCTAGGTATTGGATTCCAGACACTGACTTGAAGTGAGAAACTTAAGACCTTTGATAAACAAAAGCAAGCTAAACCCCATTATTTTTAATATCACACTAAAATGTGCCTTGAATTTTGGTCTGCAAATTATTCATATAATCTTTGTGGGTTTTGCAGTGGAGCACACTTGTGTTATTTTCTCTGGAGAGGATAAATTCTTAACTTGCCAGTCATGCTCCACAACAATTGGAAAAGGGGAAACATTTCCCTACAGTAAAAGTGTATCTCTTAAATATTTAAAAATTAGTACACTATAGCAGAAGATATCTGGCAAGTCAACCACAAGCTGCAGTCTTCATCAAATGCTTTCTGCTCAGTCTGCCAAATATATGATGGATCCTGCAAAGTACCAGGGTTTGTGAAACAGCAGTCCCAGTCAACTTCTATCAGCACTTTGGGAGATCAAACTTTAGATTGGGCTTGATGAAAACCAAGTTCTTAAATATTGTTTACCTTGAAAAGCTGCTGTGCCTCAGGTTGTTTCTGAAATGGCAGGGTACCACATATCACCCTGAAGAGGGCTGTATTTCGATAACATTAAATCTATCTTCAGATCCTCTTGATGATCTAATTTACAAGACTCTGTTGTTCACATTATATATTTGTGCTTAATATGGGCAAGAGGAAGCTAAGAAGCTCATAAAACTAGCGTATCTTTTGTGTGAGGGTGAGAAGTGCTTTAAATTGTTTCAACCATGAACTCTACAGATAGTGTAGCTACCCATATGTGAAATTGCAATCCATAAAACGGCAATTTCACTCAAATCCATTAATGAATTTTCTAGCCTCCATGGGTTCCAGCATAGTTTTAATTTGGGTAGAGCATCTGCAGAGGAGGGGATGACTGTCATTTGAAAAACATCAATGTATAGGGACAGATCAACATTCTCTGTGGAGATGCCTGAGCTAAAACTCTGGAAAAGTTTGCAGGGTTGACCCTGCTGACTCCTCGGTGAACCTTCACGTACCAGGGAAGGGAGTCCTGGGGGGGTGAGAGACTGAGCCCGTCTTAAATGGTGTCTCAGGGTCATTTTTGCTGCCCCCCAGCAAAGATGACCTTCTTTGATGACCATGACTATGTCCTCCAGCATCTCTCTACCCTAGACCTTCACCCCCAGAAGCTGTGGTGCTCTTGCTTCACTGTGTGCAGGGAAAAAGAGGCCAGGGAGTGAATGTAAATGAACTTCTTTTTGATATTCAGCTTACGGTTTCCTTTAAAAATTTCATTGTTTTACCTCAGTAATCTTTTAGTGTCAACACAATTAATTGCCCTTTATTCAGGTTGTTTAAAGATGTTTCAAGGTTCGAGCTGTCTTTGTGGCCTTCTGTGAATGCCATGTAGCAAAACTATGACTTCGGAAAAAAAAAAAAAAAAAAAAGAGCTCCGAAATCAATGATTGTAGAAATGAAAAGAATAAAGCTTATCTTTTAACTTCTTTTGCTCAGCAGTTGACATGATTACAGGATCTGGTAAACAGAAGTTGACTCCAATATCACAGCATCTTCAGCATATAGAAAATATTTAAATGAAGTGAATGGAATAGCCCACTGGCATAGCATCATGGTAACCCTTTACTACCTAATACAGGCTTTCACTTTACAGGAGGACTAATTGGCTTAACAAAAAATTGTAAGTCCGTGAAGCATACTGGGAAACTAGCTAGAGTCTAAACAAAATGCGTGACTTGGTTCATGAAGTAGAATTCTGGACTTGTCCATAAGTGAAAAAAAATGTTTTGGGCTTGATAAGGCAAGTACACCCTTATGCTTGGATGGTATGCTTATCCATGCCTTTACCACTTGTAGATTATGCCACTCATACGTTCCATGTGTATTTACATCCCAGGAATCTTGTTCAGGTTTATTCAGCCCATTTACTAGTGGAGTTTTATGCTGGCATTGCATAATGCCAGAGTGCTACAGACTGCACAAGCTACCAGCTGATTTCTGAGCACAGCTTAATATTGATTTCATATGCATGGAACCATTCTAGAAACAGTCAAAATAAACAGGAAACCATCCGATGTCTCTTGTCCTCTCAAAATCAGAATTACATCTTCAGCAGATTTAGGTTTACATTACCTGAAGACAGTTGATCTGTTCCTATCCATCTTTTCCTACTCACATCTGAGGTTATCAGCATGACAAAGATATTCTCATATAAAAGACAGACAGACATCAAGAAGGGATTTCCTGAGGACTGTTTTTTATTACAGAGTGTTTTCTTTCTACCATGAATTTCAGAGCTCAGGTTAGCTAATCTCTACAAATGCTGCAAATGCTTTTCAGAATTCAGACATTTGAGAAGAGTCTGGAGCCAGGTTGAGAGAGGTGCTTGTTTGCAAGCTGTAATGAAGCCGTAGGGTCAGAGCAGGTTATAATTGTATGGGCTGGCAGTGACCTCACGAGAGATTCATCTCCCCTAACTGCAGATGTATCAATGTTCAACATTTCACCTCAATTGTTTTCTTTTGAGTGAACAGCAGTCTAAGGTAGTTGTAAAGAAATTTTTGTGGTGCTACCTTGAGAGTGAAAGATGTGAACACCTAGCTCACCCTTGACATCTTAACTAAATTTTGTGTCTTTTGAATTTAAATATTACTGGAAGCATTAGCCATCTTAGTGTAGACAATTCCAGCTCTTATATTTTGACAATTGAAATAAAATAATGGACAATCTGCCACGTATTAAGGGGAAAAAAGAAAATAAAAAAGTCTTTCATAAAAATCCTGTATGGGACTTTACCTCCAGTTCCCTTGTTCATCTTTGTTTTGGGTATGATAAAGGGGAGAAGTGACTCATGACAGATAGAACTATTCTGGATCTCAGACCATCCTCTTAATTCTCAACTCGTTGTTGTGCTTTTTTCCCCTTTTCTTGCCTACTGTTACCATTCCTCACCAGATCTGAGTTCTTTTTATCCCTTTCCTCTCCTGTTCAGTTTCTGAGCAAGAACACAGGACATGGATCAGTGTCTGAATATTTCCTTATACAAGTTCTTCAACTCAAGCCGAGTTGGCCCAGTTAGACTTGCGGCTAAAGACGAGCATGCCAGGAGATGAGCAGCTCTATTGGGTTTACATGGCAAGGTTTTGGTAGCGGATGAAGGTGGGGGTGGCAGGAGGGCTGCAGGGGTGGCCTCTGTGAGCAGAGCCCAGCAGCTGCCCCATGTCAGAGCAGAGCCAGCTCCAAAGGACTCCAAAGGGACCTGCTGCTGGCCAGAGCCCAGCCAGGGAGTGACGCTGAGTGGGCCTCTGGGAGAGCAGAGATAAGAAAGGGGAAGAAACGTCATGCAACAGCAGCTGGGAGACAGGAGGGAGAACATGTGAGAGACCCAGCCCTGCAGCCCCCAAGGTGAGTGCAGCAGGAGGACAGGAGGTGCTCCAGGCAGGCAGCAGCAGTTCCCCTGCGGCCTGTGGAGAGTCCCCTGGTGGAGCAGGCTGTCCCCCTGCAGCCCATGGGTCCCACTCACTGCTCTAGTCTGCTAGTGATAGGCAATAAATTGCATTAATCTCCCTATGCTGAGTCTATTTTGCCCATGCTGATAACTGTTGAGTGATCTCCCTGTCCTTATCTCAACCCTTGAGCCTTTCTCCACCATATTTTCTCCCCATTCCCTTTGAAGACGGAGAATGAGAGAGTAGTTTTGGTGGAGCTCAGTTGCCAATGAGGGTAAAACCACCCCAGGTACAGACCTGCTGGCTTTGAGGGAAAGCCCTGAAGGCTTTATTCTCCAGGGCTCTGGGTGCTGCTGAGGTACTCTAAAAATCCATTGCATACAAAACCCAGATCCTCATTGCAGAGGTTGGAGGGCAGTAGTATGACTGAATACAGGGAATACTTGAATACAGAAAAACAAAACAGCTCAGCAATTGCTTTGTAATGAGCAGAAATTCAGAGACATTAACTGCAAAATAAAAAGGTCAAGAGAACAGACTTTTGTCACATACATCTAGCTTGCTTCCTAACTCCTGTCAGTCATTTTTCTTCCACAAAGTCAATTTCTGGCAGACTCTGCAGTCTGATGGTGTTACAATGACTTTTTTTTTCTTAAGGACATATCCCTTTGGAATGCTTCTGTGTGTGGCTTCTTTGTTGGGTGAGCAGGATATGCTTGCCAGTGAGACAGAACCTCATTTAGTTACAAAATACACTGCTTCTCTTAATGAAGTTGGAGGTCTGTTCTGCAGGAAAAAAAGAAAAAAAGAAAAAAAAAACACAGATGAGGGCCTCCTTAACATCATTCTGTAGGGCTACTACAGGTCATTTTAAAAGTACAAAAATTCTCTGAGGCTCCAACTCCTTCAGTTTTTCAGCAGGTTTTGTTGAATTATATGTAACAAAGGTTTCATAAATTGACGCTGTGTTCCAGCCTGAAAGGAAGGGATTTTGTTTTTTGGGTATTTTTTAGCTTTCACTTAGCACATTTCTACTCTGCAGGGATTTGTTTGAGCAACAAGAAATGAGTTGTGTCACTTGAGCATGCATTTGAAATTAAGATGGGGTCTTTCTGTGCTTGATAATTATCAATTGCTTGAAGTGTATAAGAAGATGTTGTCAGGTATGCTTGAGCTTTCTGGCAGTGGAAACTGGACAAAACTTAAGCTTGTTAGGCTGCACAGTCAAACATTTGTTATGGATTTTTTACACCCTGTAGGTGTATTCTTTGTGAAACATGCTTCTTCCTATAAAGATGAATCTGGCAGTCTTTCAGAGGCAGTCTTTCAGAGGCATTTATCCATGCTTTCTCATATTAATTCAATTGTTCTCTCTGGTAATTTCTGCTTAAAAAATATTTAAGCTGCTTAACTACTTCCACTTCTCATTCTAGCCACACTGGTGACTTTTCATCATTGTACTCCAGCAAGCAATTGTGCAGCTAAACTTGCTCTGGAGTGGCAGAACTGTCCATCTAGTAACACTTACCTTATGTCTTCATCCTGTCTTTGGAAATCAACCCGTTTTTGGCCCTTGCAGTGCATTCTCTTTCTTACTAGAAATGCAGCCGTTGTTTCTATTCCATTGCAGGAGTGCTTATAGGACCCAGATGAGACTTGGCAGAGGGCTGAGCTGAGCACAGAGTTTACACAATATGTCACTCTTTGCCCTCAAAAGCTTGCTAACCAAATAAACAGGACCAAGAGCCAGAGGAAAGAAGAGAAGAGAAGTGACTGGCCAAGGTCACGCAGCAGACACTGGTGACAGTGGTGAGACCAGGACAGAGGTTGCCTAAGTCCTAGGACAGCACCCTGTTGCACAAGGTATGGGACATTTTGCAGAGAGGATCTCTAGGCTCTCGGGATTCAGTTTTTTGTTGTTGTTGTTGCATTCCCCCTGTTCCTGTTACATGTGACCGGCGGCAGCTGTGGTGTCGGCTATTGCCAAAGTAGTAAATAGAGTCTTCTATCCCCACTGAAAGGAGAGTGAATGATGTAATTTGGCTCCTTTTCCTTCCCACTGGCTGCCAAGACATTATTTCTGTATCAGTGCACATGGCCATTTGGCATCAAACGAAAGCCCTCTCTTTGTGTAAGTGGAGGCAGGATGTTAATTCTTTCTGATGTACCAGTAACATATCTGGAAAGGCGCAGCAGCATTTCTTTCAGGAGGCGGCGGATTGTCCGTGTTCCTTAACAAAAAGGGAGTGTGTGCTCCTTTCATTGCACATGGAGCAGCTGAGAAGGTAACCACATACCTCCTTTGGTGCAGCCCTGCTAACCACAGATCACTTCTGTTGTGTACTTCTAATTTCAATGGGATGGCAAGGCTGTTTATTTTTGCTTATTGTAGCAGTTCTGCTTCAAAGCACCTCTGCATTGAGTCATTAAACTTCTTTGTTCTACAGACTTCAAATTTGAGCACGATCCCTTTTAAAGGCTGGAAAAAGGAATCAGATTCTGTGTAACATGTATGAGGTCATATGGCACCTGCAAGGCCATATTTCTGCCTACTCGTACTGTGTCTTCTGGCCAGATGAAAATATTCTCACTCCAGGGTCTTTACTTCAGATCATTAAGTTCTGTTTATTGCCTGTGAAGACAGTCCTATGAATTCTTCTTCTGAATTTTTGTGAACAGAAACAATTTGGAAGAAAGGGAGAGGAAGAGAATAGACCAACTAATGCCAATACGGATTTGTTTTTGCCTGGCCTAAGACCTTGAGTTACTGTACTTCCTCTTTGAGACCTCCTGCACCTCACACTGAATGGGATGATGGTGTCAGAGGATCCTTGTTTTTTCTCTTAGGAAAACAAATGGGAGTCCTGGACAAATGATGGATGCCAGTGGAGGTGGCAGAACCAGCAGGCAGGTGATTGTGGGTGCCTTTTGCACCCTGTGTCTACCTCTATAAGGAGAGAATGAGGCTGCTCTCATTCAGGTAGGAGAAGCCTAATAAAGAAACTGAATCTGAGGTCACAGGTTAATATAAAATACATGCTATTCCATCTCAATTCAAACAGGAGAAAGAGTACTTGCATAGTGTCCACCATAACAGACATGGAAGTTCAGAATAAGAGTACAAGCTGGTTCAGAGCTCCACCCCAGGGCTATTCCTTTAACCAGGATAGCATCAACAAGGCGTAATTTTTGATCTGCACATTAATTATCAGCTTGGCAATTCTGTTTCATTTTTACTGTATTTCCAAGTTGGCTTACCTACATAACCCAAGGCAGGCTCACATGCCTGTTCACAGGAACCTTGTTAATGAATGGTTGAAGGTTTTCATTGCCTTTGTGAACTGATACAGGCTCAGTCCTTTCTTTGCTGTTTGCTAGTCAAAGCAAAGGAGGCAGACTAGGCATGCCTGCACATGTAACATCGCAACATCCCAACTGTCTAGTAGCAGTGTTTATTGATCCACACTCAAGGGTAAATCCAGGGAATACCTGAGCCACTGTAAGTGGCTCTGGCACTGGAGAGGGTCACAGTTTCAGTGTTTGCATGCTGATAAGTCTGGTAAAAAAGTTCTGGGGCTGGTGTCCAGGTGCAGCCCAGTCACCAAAGCAGGCTCTACAAGGCACTAATCCCATCCTGCTAGGGAATGGGATTGCTCCTGTCCCACCACTACATCCCCACCACACCAGTGTCCTGGGACTGACCTGCGGAGGTGCATCTCTGCCACTTCTGCATCATAGCAGTGACAAAATCTCTTATAATGATGCAGGATGAAACCTATTCAGGCACAAGGCTGGATTTGCCTCGTCATGCACAGAGAAAAACACAGTTTTCTACTTTCCTCCCCAGCTAATCCCTCCCCCCCCCAACAAACAAACAAAAGAATCCACACGCTTGATTTGACCGTCTACGTCCATTCTTCTCACTAGTCTTACTCCACGAGTGTCTTATCTTTCATTCTCCCCTTTCCACTGGGAAAATACTTCATTAAAGTTGTTTTCCCAAGAGAAGAGGTATATGGCTAAGGGACAAGCACGTGCGTGTAGCTTCCCATTGACAGGATAACTGCAGCCGGTCAGGGCCAATCCATACAACAGGGCTGAGACTCAGACCCTTGGCTTCCACCTTGGAAAAAGCACTTGTTCCATAGACAGTGCAGAGTTTGACCACTTAGAAGGTGAAGGTGAAGCTGATCCTTTGTGGAAAAAGAGCCGAGTTCAGGGGAGAGCCACAGAGAATCAGTTTTTTTGCTCCTGCTGCTGCTGGGGGAAGGAGGGGATATGCTGTTGATGTGACGAGCTGTCCCATCACACTCCCTGGACTTTGACATCTTCTTTGGAAGCAGTCTGACCATTGGAGGGGGAAATTGGCAGTGGACTCACTTCTGCCATCAGCAACTGCCTGCTTTGCCAGTGCCTAGACTTCAGTACATAAGGGCAAGGAAAACAGCTGCAGAAAGTGTGTTCCCAAGCTTTCTCACTGCTTCCACCAGAACTGCTCTTGGCAAGTGTGGCACTACCAGCTTGTCAAGTGCCCGTCTTCAGCTGTGTATGTGTGGAGCCCAGCGTTTCAGCTCGTCACTGGCCTCTCATTCCTGATTGTCTGCCACTTCAGCTTTCTGCCTCTGCCTGTACTCCTTTCTCACGGGGTTGCTCGTGGTGATCATTCAGCCAAGCTTTCTGCTGACTTGTCCAAATAAGTTTTCATCCTGTCAAAAATTTATGGATGCTCTGTTCATTTAAAAACTCATTCAGGAAGAATCTTATGCAAGAACATTTGTAACAGCCATTCTCCTTAGCTTCCTTTGCTGCAAAGTGAAACCCGGGAATGACAGCTGTGGATCTAAATGCTGTTTTCCTCAGCAGTGAAGGAACAACTCAACCAATGCTTACATGAGATTCAGCAATAGCTTTAATGGCAAGAGCCAGAGATTGTGGGAAGGCTCCTCACAAGCAACCCAAACTTTTTTTGAAAACTTTAGTTTGGATTGGGAACAAATGCAAGCTTTGGAAGAGAAAGGATCAGCTGGTCCAGGCTTTATATCTATGGATCTGTCCTCAGCTCCTGAACTCCATTGTGTGCTGCTTAAGATGAAAACTAAGCCAGCAACAGATCTGGAAACTCCTAAGCTCTGGACCCAGGAAGGGGGGGTTCACATCTATGATCCAGAAGCAGAGCCAGGTGCTACTTCTGGAGCGGAGCCTTTTTGTCTATGAGAAGGCTCAGACGCCCTTCTCCCTGAGCTACCTCTGGTGCTGAGACAGTAACGGGTGATGTTTCTGTCAGGGAGCTAGCTGGGTCTCCCTGCTAATGCTCGTGTGGGAGAGACAGACAGGGACCTGTTCTCAGCTCTGCGTGTTTCTGTATTCAGGGCAGAACACAAGCCGCACAGTGTCTGCTCTGTCCTCAGTGCCAAAGACACGAGATCCTCAGTTGCTTGATAATGATGAAGACTTTCCTCTCTGGTCTGTGTTCATGTATGTGTGTGTCTGTAGGCCTTTGGTCAATATCCTGGCTCTGAAACTCCCCACAGTTTGTAGGAAGGGTTCAAAACCCCTGTCTTTAGGGCTGGCCAGTTGGCTGGCCAGTATCTTCACTAACAGCCTATAAACAGAGTCCCTCAGACCCATGCGTGCTCTTGCCAGAGCTCTGCTTCCCATATCTCTGTCATAGTCAGAGATGGTCCTAAGTACATCAGTAGAGCACTGTAATAAATGATACAATTATTCTTGCATAAGGCGCTGTTTCAAAGACACTTATTTTATCAGCCAGTGCATTTCAATGGGATTTATTTCCCCTCTCCTGCTATTCATTTACTTCTCTTCTTTCCATTGCAATAAAACTCTCAACAGAGGGGGAAAATCTGGATGTCAGTTCAAAATGTTGTAGTAAATAATTCACAGTAATATAAGGAGAAATTGCTTTTTGTTGACTGGAGCTCATGCAGAGCATTGCATGTAGCTCAGGCTGGATAAACATGGTCTGCTTTGGATACAGAAATTTAAAGTCTGTCTTCTTGTTTTATCCCTGGACTGATGTCGTATACAGTATATTAACACCAGTGCCAGTGCCATCACAGAGTGGGGTAATGTATGGGATAGCAGGCTGAGGAAAGTACAGGGCAGTTATTTCTTGTGTCTCAGCCTTATTCTGCCTTCGCTGCTTTTGTCATTGAGAAGAAGAAAACAGAGAGGTGAAATGTGAGGCCTTCCAGCTGCCTACATCTGTTAACCAATTTATTTTTTTTAAGGTAGAGGAAATGGGAGGGTAAAGAAGGTGAAGACAGGAGTATGTCTTAATCTACAGAAGATCTAGGTCAGCAAATAAATGTAATCATTCTTTGAGTTAGTGAGATCTATGTCAGTCACGTTAACCTGTTGAACCAATGACCCGTGGCTCCTGCCTTGAGTGTGGCTGGAAATATTAGTTTTAACAATGCCCAGGACTGCAGATTCAGCAAAGCCTTCCTGATGCTGCAAACAGTGATTGAAACCTACCTGGATTATGGAAACTAAACCCACACAAGCAAATGGAAAACAGCAAGCATTGTCCCTGCGGCTGGTTGAGAGAACATTAATTCAGATACCATTCAAAACATTCATCTTTGCTCTGTTTCCAAGTCTCTGCTGAGGCAGACAGGCTAGAGTTACTGGACTCAGTATCATAACATGTGCATTTTAAAGTTGCTTTTTATCTTTCTGATCCATGACAGGGTAAAATATCGGGTTTTGGGAGAGCTGGTGACTTTGTAACAGATAATCTGGTTCCTGAATGCATTGGATTTCCAAGTGGGTCAAGGAGAAAAAGGTATTGGTAAGGAGGTGCTCAGGCTATTAATTTCATTTAATACAATGCTCTGCTGAATACAGTGGTTGTGCAATAGAGAGGGGAGGAGTGGGGAGGAATCTTGCTGCTTCTATTCCACATTGCTGAAATGATAGGGCATAAATTGTCATGCAGAACCACACATGCTCTGTGTTTATTATTGTTTTGATAGCTAGCTTTGCAAAGTAGGACTCATGAGTGTAGATGATTTGAAAATAATGACTCTGACATTATATGACCTTTAGGTACATTGACAGCCACTCCAGACTACATGCTATTTGATGATTAAAAGAATATTTTTTTTTGGTTGGGGGAGTCTGTTGATGGAAGAGGTTTAAATGTAATAAAACCAGAGTTATAGTCAAACAAAGTGACAGTCCTTGTTGTGGAACTCGCTGTAGGGGACATGAGATGATTTCTGTGCATGATAACGCATTTGCTTTTAAATGCCATCACTAGATTGATAATTATAGAATCCTTCATATTGCGCCTGGCGGGGAGTCAAGGCTGAATCCTACCAGTCTGTAAGAGTGTGAGATAGAAAAGTCTGCTGAAAAACAGAGGAATTTAGTCAGAGTTTGTGCATGCAGCTGCTAAATGTATTTAAGATGTTATCGGAGAGCTAGCTTAGTCTCATCAGAGTCAGCATAAAGCCTGATGATGCTTTATTAGCAGTTAGCATATTGGCAGGAAGGCTTTTAAGACCTCTTTGTGGCAAACAATGCACAAATGAACACCACCCCAAACCTGTCTTTTCCCAATTTGGTTACGTACTACTATTGCTATTTTAAGATGCAGAGAAATGTTTGAAAACCCTTTCGTTTCACTTTCAACATATACAGCAGCACAGTGAGGAATACAGAGCATCCGAAGAAATATGAAGCTATTCAGTATCTGCAGCAGGCAGAGGACAGGCAACAGGAGAGTCTATTCTGGTTGTGTTCCAACACCAACTTCCTCAACCAACTTATTCTCCTTAAAAAATAGGTAGAAGTTTTAAGAACACCATGACCTATGGAGTGAAAAATGAAGCAAAAAAAAAAAAAAAGGCATAAAGTCATAAATGTGTTCTTTGCATTGAATACACTGAAAATCACGGTTGTAATTGCCCGGATATAATCAATGTCATTAGCACAGCTCCCTTTGCTGATAGCAAATACTCAGTGTATTTGCAACAGTGTGCCATGCACTGCAGCCGAAGCCTTGGAAATTCTGTTGGTGAAGAGTAGGATTTTTTACGTGCCTGGTAGGATTCTGCTTTTAAGCAGGTGAAAAGTATCAAAAATGAAAACCAGTTTTGGGTGAACAAGCTGCATGTGAACCCTTAGGTAAATATGGTTTGATGAGGAGTTTTCCCTCATCTTAGGAAAGCCCAAAATGCCTGTGTCTGAGTCAGCGGCTACAGGGGCAGGAAATGCCAGATGAAGATGGCAGCTTCTCCACACCTTATTGAGAGCTGTTGAGGACCAGCAATGAGGAGACAATCCACATCCCTCATTGCTCAGTAGAAAAAGCAACAGTCCAAGAGAAATTAAGGCAGAAGAGCCAAAGACTCATCAGAAAAAGAAGAAAAGGACGGAACAAAAAAGACCAAGCTCACACAGAAAGCAGAAGAGGAAGAGGCACACTAGAATCAGGAGGCAAAACAGGTTGTTGTCACTGTATGCTGGTTCAGAAAGCTTAAAACATGCATGGCAGGTAGCTTGGTAGTTGTACCTGCAGCATGAGAGGTCACATGTGGGCAAAGCTGGCCAGCCATGCTGGAAAATCCGGCTGAAATAGGATCAAATCTTTGAAAGAATACTTTTTTTTTTGTGGGGCAAGAAATCTTTTACGGTGCCTAGACAGGGTTGCAGTCTTATTCAGAGCCACTTGGCAGAAAATGTTTTAGGGTGTTATGAAGACAGAATACAATACACATACAAGAACGCTGTAGTTGTATTTGTGTGCCGAGAAGCACTTCAATTTCTTTACACTAATATGGTAAAATAACGGGCTGTTCACTGAGAAAGAAAACATGCTTAGTGTGTAGTCAGTCCAACCCTAGTTATAAGCTGAAAATCTGTTCTTAGGAAGATCCCTGTGTGTTGGGTGGGTATCTGGGGAATTCTGAGCATTTTAATGACTCTGCATCTTCTTATTTCAGTTAGAGAGGTCTGAAACAAAATTTATACATTCAAATGAGAACTTCAAAAATGGCATGATTTTCAAGAGCCCTGAATTCTAGAGCTAAGTAACTTTTTTTTCCCCCCTGCAAGTGTAAAACATATCGTCTCCAGCTGCTGATATTTTTAGCAAATATATATATATATAGCTAGGTTGAAAATGAAACTAGCAATTTTGAAGTTAAAACCTGTTAAAAAGTTTCAATAAAGAATGATCCTTTCTTTCCAAATGAGAAGCCGTTTATAGTATGAAAATTTATATATTTTTTTTTGTTTCAAAATATTGAAATAGAATATTTGGATGTTAGATATAGAGGGAGATATTTTAATGAAATTGAGAAGAATGAGAAAATGTTTCATTGTCACAGAATCTGCGTTTTTTCACTAACATAAAATTTCATTAGGAAGCATTAGGTTTGTCAAGTTCCTCCCAGCCTTCAGTGGACATGACTGAAAATGGTTTATTAAAGTGAGATAATTATTTGTATATACAACTCTGGATTTTGCAATAAAATATCAGGCTAAGATTTTAGCAAGATTTTTTTTTCAAAAAAATGAAAGATAAAATGCCAGTGGTGTACTGTAGTTTATTATATGAGCAATTAGAACGAGTCATAGATACACCAGATAACTAGAGCAGAGGGAAGACACTTTAAGTAAGCTTGCTTACAGTTGTCATCACAATTATACCAGTAATTTCTTTTACTAGTTCAGCCTACATGGCTCAGCTTTGCTCAAATAAAACAGCTGTTGATCTGACCAGGCAATGAGCTGATCAGTTTCTCTTGATTATCTTATTCATGTAATCCACATTCCTATAATACTGACTTGGCTTTGCAGGCAGTTTTATTTTCATGCATCAGTTTCTTTCACAAAGTGAAATGAAAAACAAACAATAAATATTCCCTTCCCTTCCCTTCCCTTCCCTTCCCTTCCCTTCCCCCTTCCCTTCCCTTCCCTTCCCTTCCCTTCCCTTCCCTTCCCTTCCCTTCCCTTCCCTTCCCTTCCCTTCCCTTCCCTTCCCTTCCCTTCCCTTCCCTTCCCTTCCCTTCCCTTCCCTTCCCTTCCCTTCCCTTCCCTTCCCTTCCCTTCCCTTCCCTTCCCTTCCCTTCCCTTCCCTTCCCTTCCCTTCCCTTCCCTTCCCTTCCCTTCCCTTCCCTTCCCTTCCCTTCCCTTCCCTTCCCTTCCCTTCCCTTCCCTTCCCTTCCCTTCCCTTCCCTTCCCTTCCCTTCCCTTCCCTTCCCTTCCCTTCCCTTCCCTTCCCTTCCCTTCCCTTCCCTTCCCTAGGACTTTGAACAATTATCACCACCAGACAAGATGGTCCATGAGTGACTACAGCCTTGTTTGGAAGCCTTTTGTGGCTGACGGTTGGATTCTCTGGTGTCTAATTTATCATAAGATCTAACTGAAGATTTTTCCTACAGCTGAAGCTTTCATACCATCTGTTTCTCCTATTCTTCTTCCTCTATGTTTCTCAGTCTCTGATGTCTACCAAGGTGCTCTAACATGTGCTTGTGTTAAACCGATTCTCCAGTGGCAGCACTACGAGATCTCGGCCCTTTACCAGCCCTCCTTTCTTCCTGTCTCCTTCCCTGTTTGTTTGTTTTTTTTTTTTTTCCCCAAACCTTTCTTCCTCTGTCAAATTTGTTTGAAATAAGCCAAGAATTTCAAAAATTGTTTGTCATGGGAGACATTCTGAGTGCCAGATGCCCATTCCCATAGACACACACATCCAAACCTATGTAGCACAAAACAAGGCTAACGCATTTCAGAGGCACCGCATTCCATACAAACGAGCACTTCTGGAGCTAATGAACATCTGTGAGAGCACTAAGAAATTTTATATTTCATGTATCTTAGGAGTTTCCTAATTATAGCCCCATTGTGATGCAGGCAGGAATTAAAATCAATGGGAATCGATGACTCTGTGATGAGTCCATTCATAAAACACACTTGAAAGTTTCCCTCCCCAAAAATACATGAAGAAATTAAGCAGTGAGGTAGAAGGGTCAAGTTCTTCTCATGGGCTGATATGTGATTAAAAGACAGGAAATAAATCCAAGTGTAAATGCTCAGTTCTCACAGTGCAGAAAATGCTGCAAGGGGTTACCACTGAGATCTGTGCTGGTACTTGTGCTCTCCAATGTATTAATGAATGATCTGGAAAGGAGAACAAAGAAGAGAAGGGAAACCTTTGCTGAGGGGTAATGAAAGATGAAATTGACTGTGAAGACTTGGAGGAGGATAGCATGATGCTGAGTGACGGGCAATAAAACAGCAGGTGAAATTGTCTTTTGGTCAGCTGAAAATCTGATGCACATGTAGGAAAATAATCCTGCCTATATATAAAGAGTGATGAGGTCTGCATCATATGCTACTATTTAAAGAATTAGATGTTCGGATCAGTGCAGGTTGCTCTGTGAAAATAGCCCAGGGGCAGTCATACAGAGTGCTAGAAGTTGTTAGCGAAGGAAGTGAAAAGAAGGAAACCAAAGTGAACAGGGAAAAAAGACGAGAGGAAAGCAAAGGAAGTATTTGGGTCAGTAAATAGAGGAGTGATGCACCTAAACTTTATAGTTCCGGTCTTGTCTTCTCTGGAATCAGAAAAGAACGAGCAGAGGTAGCAGAAAGAGCAACGGAAATGCCTGTTGTTATGGAATAGCCTCTGTACAATGAGAAACTAAATAACTAATTCCTATCCATGAAGAAAAAGGATAGGGTACGATTGATTTCTGAAATTGTAGGTGATGCTGAAAGGAGGAGTAGGGAAAGGTTCTTTATTATTTCTTATACTACAAAAGGAGTAGCTTTTAAATGAAACTGTCAAGCTAAGGCTTTAAAAGAAACTACAGGCAGCATTTTCCACACAGTGCATAATTAAACAGCAGAGCCGATTGCCACAGGGTGTTGCGGAAGCCAAGAGTATAAATTAATTAAGAAAGCAATTAGACAAGCTCACAGATGAAAACTCGATCCATGGTTACTAAACATGAAGATGTCAATGCACCTCAGGCCTAAAAAGTCCCCATTTCACATTTGTCCTGTTCTGCTATTTTGTCCTCCAGTTCCTATTGCTGTTCAACACCAGGCACGGGATACAGGCAGACAGACTTCTGGTTTGGCCTAATATAACCTTCGTTTTGGTCTTGCTTGAGATGTAGTGAAACGAGGATGTGAGATGATTAAGTTTACATACGGGATTGCCAGCAGAAGTGGAATTAGACCTTTTCCCTTTCTTGATCCACTGACTGGCTGATGGGGGAAACCTCTTCCTTATCTTCGTATTTTACTATTCTGCAAGACCTGCTTTTATTCTTTATAGATTGCAGATTGCAGTTAAGTACTTCCAGGAGAGTCTGAGAGTATTTGGAAGGGAGCCTGGCCTTTGGGAAATACATATGAATATAAACAGATCAAATGGAATTTACCACAACCTTGTGCATCACTCCTGAATTTGGGTGAAATCTCAGGAGGAAGTGATCTGATGCAGAAGGGAAGGAACTGACAGTAGTGCTCCCAGGCCACTGGAAAATTTGAATTCCTCCTAATGCTCTGGGGAATTAATTGGAACATATGCAGTTATGAAAGTATTTTTGGAACTCTGGAAACAATTTTCTTTATCCCAGCTTGCCAAAGAACTACAATGGAATTGAATGTTTCAAGAGTTTCAAAGAGATAACGATTGAATTTTTTTTTTTCCAGAAAACAATCATACCATTAGTGCTTTTCAGAAAGGGCTTCAAATGAGAAGGTATCAGCAACACTTGTGGCAAAGAAACTTACTGAAAATCATCTGCTTCCTAATAAAGAAAATAAAAGCCACTGCAGGCTTAGATCAAAGCTGAAATCAATGAATCTGTGATCCAAGTGCAGATTTCAGTCAATGGGAGTAGACCTATGTACATGAAGAATAAACGTGGCCTCTGGAGTCCATTGTGGGCTCTTTCAAATTTAATTATAGCCTAAATACCTTTCTTCATTGGGAAATAAAAAGGGTTTTAGAATGTCAAGCTTCCTTGCTGGTATTCTCACTAGTGCCAGGGGACATTGTGACAGTAGGGAAGAGAAGACAGTTACTGTATGTTAATTATTTTTTATTCAATTACAACCAAATTGGTGCATAAAGTGCAAACCAGGAAATATTTTCAAAGCATAAATAAATAAACAAGTAAATAAAATTATAGTCTAACAAAAGATACTTGGAGAGGGGTTATTCCATTACAGGGCCAAACAACAGCTTAATGCAACAGTACGCTACTGAACTTCACTTGCTTTTCATTTTCTAGAGTGCTGCATTTGCTCTCAAAAAGGGAAAAATCAGCCAGAGACAAAACAACCATTTCAGCACAGCGGAGGAGCTGAGAAGCAGAAGGGAAGGAAGTGGTGGGAAGGCTTTGTGGGAAAGACACTGGAGATTCTGTGGCCACAGATTTCCTCTGTGTCACTTAGGCATGATTAGGGATTGATTTTTAAATGCAGTAGTAAGCACAATGAATGGGTACTGAGTAATCTGAGATTTTATCAGTGCATCAGTTAGGCTTTTCACTGTCAGAAATGTTGATGTGATGTACCCAAGATGCTCAGGCAAAGGAGTCTGAGATAATAACACCACATACATGAACAAAGGAGTCATAAGACAACTCCATCTTTGTGGGGTTGAATTAGACCATGCCCCATGGAGAAAATAGTATGTGATCACGATTATGGCCCGTACCTTAAAACACATACCAGCAGAGGTGAGAGAATGAATCTAAGCATTCTTATTTATTTAGTTATTTATTTACATTTTGGAAGTGAATTTTGTAACGTTAACAGTGTTCTGGTAATATCTAGATTAGAGGTTAGGAGGAAATTCTTCACTCAGAGGGAGGTGTGTCACTGGAAGAGGTTGCCCAGAGAAGCTGTGGATGCCCCATCCCTGGAGGTGTTCAAGGCCAGGTTGGATGAGGCCGTAATCAACCTGATCTAGTGGGTGGCATTCCTGCCCATGGCAGGGGGTTGGTACCAGGTGATTTTTAAGGTCCCTTCCACCCAAGCCATTCTATGGTTCTATGATTCTTCTTAAGGATATGTTTATATGGAGGTTGGATATGCAGAGCTAGATCTGGACAGTTGCCTCTGAGTTATACACGGACTGAGTCACGTGGAGGGTTCAGGATGAATCCTGCAAACACAGTTTTAAGATCAAATTATAGTCTTGTATATATTTGCTTTAGTGTCACAACGAACACGAGAAAAAAGATAGCACAGACAGAAGAACAGATGTACCTTATGCACAGCTGTTGGAATGCTCTGACATTGCACTTTGCAAGGGTCTTGTCTACAAAAGACCTTATCTCGCATCCATCTGCATTGTTAAAAAACAGACATACCTACAGCTTCAGCTGTGTAATGCAAACATGGTGTGACTGCAGAGTGCATGTAAGCGGCAAAGGGGACATATCCTAGGAGCTCAAAGCTGATTTAGCACGTTCTCCAACTCCCTTTTTTCCCCATTTTACTTCAAAAGCACAACTGAATGGAAGGGTCATAGCTGGGGCATTTGTCTCCTTTGGAGACCTCAATCTGTTGGCAGCTGGCACTGGACTAGCGCACAGAGAGCTGAACCCATTTGGGGCTGCATTGTGCTGCTGCTCAGCCCAGCTGGGCATCTGGGTCATGGTATCTTGTTCAGGATGCAAACCAGGGCTGTGCTTATTGCAGAGAGGTTAATCTCTGTATATGGCTGTGTCTGCAAATCATGTCAAAAGTCCATATCTAATAATAGTCTGTCTCCAACAGATGTTTCCAGGAATTAATCAGCCAAAAATGTGTCTGGTTGTGGCTTGATTCCTTTAAATAGAAGTGAAATGACATGTGATGGTATCTAGTTTAGACAGGGAAGTGGGGAACCATAGAGCAGTGTACATAGATATTCATACAACTAACACAGGTCATAAAATGGTCTGATTATTTCCTAGGCAGGACAATGTCCATGTGAAGTTCTTCATTCTAGAAAGCCTGTATTTTCTGTGTTTGCCTATATCTATAACCACACGAATCAGACACCAAAACACACCCGTCAAATCATCTGTTCACTTACCTTTACCACTGCAAGGTTGTCTGCTGTAAAACATTTCGTAGAGTTTTGCCTCATCTGTGCTTTAGTTTGTATTTAATGCAATACATTTTTTAATCTGCATGAATTGTAGTCACCCACCTTGAACTCCAATATCTTTTACAATGGTTTACAAGCATGGTTAATCCTAAAAGCAAAGCGCTCAATGAGATCATCTAAGAAAAAATAAATGAACTTGTTTCCCACTATCCTAAAAGTTTCCCCTCAGCAACATCTCCATTCTCCAAAATTTCCCAGTGGTAATTGATTTTGCAATATACCTCACAGCACAGCATTTTTGTGCTATTTGTTGTAAATGCCAAAGTCAATGCATTACCCGCATTGGCAAACTCCCTTCTTTTAAACTGGCCTCAGGGGTTTCCATTGAACTTGACTCTGGCAACACACCCGTGAGGAGCTCTTCCCACTCCCACTGCAGAAGACACGCAATGACCCAGCAATCTGCAACTGCCTGGCCTCAGAAAACCTTGCTCAGGCTCACGCTTCTCTGTTCAGTGGGGCCAACAGCACGGGCACCCAGAGGCTCCAGAAAACTGAGTGAACTTCGTGGCAGCCCCGACTGCCCCTCAGAAGGCCCCGCTAGGCCTTCCCCAACACTGTCCATGGCTGGGGTGGTGGGACAGGCCTCCTCGGGGAGCCCTCCATACTAATAAAATTCTCTGAATATCTCTTGAGAGGGCTTCTTGTGAGACATCGCTGACCAGGAAGCCCTCCTGATGCTATTTCTCCGAGGCTGGCTCACGGTGGCACCATGCCGAATAGAGACAGTGCTCTCACAGGACGGGTGACGGGGCTGCTCCCTCAGAGCCTGACCCCAGATAAATCTCATTGGGAATGCAAGGCCAGGCTCCTCCTTTGCCAGTGTATAATACATTACATTCTTAAAGCAGGGAAAAAAAAAAAAAAAAGAAAAGAAAAAAAAGTTAATTACTTTCCAGATGCATTAGGGAAGTAGCTGTGAGTGCTTTCCTGTTCATCTTTTATTTATTATATATTACCTAACTGTTTAAAAATTTATTGTTGTGATGCCTATAATTGTCCTGGTTACAACAGACCATGCTTACTGTATGTTTTATTTTCAAGGCCTTTACCATATACCTTGCAAGGCAGGAAACTGGGAGCCCAAATGTCATATTGCAAGCACGAAAAATGCTTACCTTTGCCCAGCAAGTATTTAGGGCCAGACTCATTCTTTGGAAACTTCATTTTTGTATTGCCATTATGAATTTCTGGCCAGAACACTTAAGGGCACTGATTTGAAAAGCCAGAGGAATCAATATTTTCCTCTTAACAGGCAGACTGTCACATAAACAAATCTACTAAATATCTGCATGTAGTGGCCCTGCCAACTATTCACTCCACAGCAATACTGGCATTTTTCTCTTTAGATTGTTGATAAAAAGTACCTTCCATCCTATTCTTATATTTTATTTATTTCTTATAATTCACCTAAAATTAATTTGTCTGGAGTCAGGTCATCTTTTTCTTACTTTGATTAGTATCCTCTGTTCTGTAAGTTAATTTATATCTCCGTGTAAACAGGAGGAGAGTCTTTAATTTTATTTTTTTGCAGTAGATCATTATAAACAAAATGAAACAAAATGTTACCCACTAACTCAAATCTCATTTGTACTGTTTTTGGGGTTTTTTAAAGATCCCTTAAACTCATTTATAACACCGATACACTTTTTTTTAACTTTATTAATTTCCCCCCTTCTTCATTTTTGTGCTTTTTAGTAGCACAGATCTTCCCTGAAGCATCACAATATCCCCAAGTAGAAAAAATGATTCCTTAAAATAACATCTGCTTCACTACCATTTTGTCATCCGGCCTACAAGACAGTGTTTCCACTGACTTCTCTAAGCTGTGCATAAGACCCCATATGTCTTAATTACAGAGCTTAGCATAAGCTCCTTGCAGCTTTGCCCATGCATTGTGCTGTCCTGTGCTCCATGATTTATAGGAGGATGGTGTCCAGAAAACGGTTTTGGCAAGGTCATGTGACAACAGACAGTCCTGGCCCAAACCGCTTATTAGCTATGCAGAGAAGATGGACAAAATGTGGTGAGGGGAGGAGACTCCTGGAGAAGGAAAGGACCTTGCTCAGAGCTGCAAGAGAGGTTTCGAACAGAGCCATTATGCTCCATGAAAATAGCTCATGGGCTGATATTATCACATCACTAATTTTGGAAGTAAAACAAGTCTTTATTGAAATGCTGCAACCATGTAGACACCTTTGTCACCTCCTCTGAATACTTTCTTTTTGCAAACCATCTCTCTTTGGTACAGGCTGATGAATCTTGTCTTTAACCATTTCAGTTGATGTTGCATTTTCTGCAATCATCTGCTGGCTAATCAGGACCAAAGGCTGGCATTGCATCATCTTTTGTCTTTGGGATGATGTCCTGCTGGCCCTCCATGCAGGTCACGTACCTCATCACTTTCAAGCTCAGGGCTGATGACAGCTGAGATTCTTTTTGAACCTGCGGGTCCCAGCTGCTTCAGTTCAGCCTGCCCACGTTCCCAGAATAACTTTGGTTATGTCAATGCCAGTATGCACTTGCTAGGCATTAACGGGAATTTGAATTCTTCCTGCCACTCCAGAGAAGGCTTTATTACCCTCATGAGTCACACTGACTGTGGAAAACCATCCATTTTTTAAATCTAACATTTTATGAGTGCAGGTTGCTGGTTTGTCATCAAACTCCCAACCTCATTATCTACTTTCTGCCTTATTCCCACTTTTTTGACCAATGTTCATGACTCTGCTAGGATTTAAAGTTCTCAGAGTAACTAGACACATCTGCTCCACCACAGCTTCAGGAGGCAAAAAATAGGGCAAGGGAATCAACCACCACTGACTTCCCTTAATCCTTTCCCCAGGGGAGTCCCTGATATGCAGAAGCATTTCTCAGGGCTAAGTCTCCTTTTCTCAGCAGTCTACCTAGAAAGCTTGAACTGGATCTTTCAGAGTAATAATGATGATGCTTTCAGTAAGCAAGACTTTAATAGCTCATGTCACCAGAGGCTGCCTTAAGTATCAGCTTATATTGTAGTCTCTCATGGACTCTCTCTCTGTGACGGCCCAGTGAGAGCCTCTTCCACACCTCTCTGGTGTACCACCTTTCAGCTACATGGCTTACAGTAACAGAAGTCCTCTGGGGATCTATGGGACCTTATGCCCTCCAGCAGAACTCAGCTCAAGAGCAAAGCTCATCTACTGAGACCATTTATTTTCTTCATTATTCTTTTTTTCTCTCCCTAATTCTGAAATGATAGCTATTAAAAATGTTTACAAGGGCTTATTGTTTGCAGCGTTACTTTCCTGGAATGCAAAGCAGTTAAAACAGTAGTTTAGGATGCCTTCTGGAAATATCATATATGTTTTCCAGGAAATGTTACGATAGCTTGTGGTGCCATAGCACTTGGCTACAATTAACTAATACTAATGGCTTGATGCTGTGATAATTCATGGCAAGAGAAAATTTAGTATTTAACTAATGCTGCAATAACATCTCACTGTAGTATTATAATGAACTCCTTACTGAAATGGTAACATATTTTCTGCAGATGTTGTCTGTTCTGGATGGATGTGCCCTATGTCCCAGCTACCTCTGTCCTCAGAAAACCTCGTTCATCTGCCCTGGATGAACTGACCCTGGCACTACAATTTCTTGGTCTTCTCATATTAAGGTCAACAATGACAGCACCGCATCATTCTCTAGCAAAATAGTGACTTTGGGAATCATGAGCTGATACATCTTTCTGGAAGGCAGCAGGATCTCTGGAAGGTATTTTATTAGCTTGAACCAATGTGATGAAGGTTGTATAAATTCTCTCTCCTGCTTCCACATATCCAGGGCATCAACATTAAAGGGTGCTTCCACAAACTCAGTCTAAGTCATGGCATTGAAAACTGTGCTCAGCTTTATAAGAGAGGTTTGCTGGCTATGTAACACCATCACCATGGTTTCATCAGTGCAAACATTTATAGCTCCGACAAACTCACTTCTGCTGAAGAAAGCAGCAGAAATCCTCTTCAGCAGCTGTTGCTTCTTTTCCTAAATGTGATAACATTTTCTGACTTCATGGATTGCACTACTGATCTTTGTAACTCACACTTTTCAAAACTATCAACTATGAACTTAGTGGTCCACTATCAATCACTACAGAGTACACAGAGCACAAAATTCAGTTCTTTGACACTTTTGCATATGCAGAAGGATCACTCTGGAAGAGTAAAAGTAAGTTTTCTTGGAGTATAATAAAGGAAAATATTTTATTTAATTACTCTTTGTTGGGTTTAGGTAAAATAATTCTAAACATCTTGAGAACTGTTACCCCCAGAAAAAATACTTAAAAATAAGTGTGACGCCTCCCATTTGCCTCCCATGAGAGTACTCCCCTCCTTTCCTACACACACACTTATTTATTCAAGTTGTATTTCCAGCACTGACTTGAAAAGCAAAGAGCTACGTGCTTGTTACCACCATTCCATTAAGCAGAGTCATAATTGATTATGTTATGTTTGCTGGTCTTTTCAGCCTTAAGGTGCAGGTTTACAAGGGAAGGTGGTGCATCCATTTGAAAAGACATCGGTTGAAACAAGTTGTAATGAGTGTCTAGAGAGTCCTTGAATTAGTTATGTGGTTTTTCTTTCTTTAAAAAAAAAAAACAAAAAACTTTTGTACCATTCAAAAGATATCTTTAAATGTGTGAATATTCATGTAGGAGCAGCTGCCAGCTCTGAATAAAGGGTGCACCTACAATGCTGAGGGGGTTTTAAGAAAGCTCATGTCTTCCTGTATCCAGCTGAGATTCCAGTCTGGAGGAGGAAATGGAGCCAGCTCTGTATATCACTCCATGCTGAGACACAGCACCACTGGCTGATAGATTTACTTCAGTGTGAGGACACTTACTCTTGAGGGGGTTTTGGCTAAAAATGATGAAGAGACAGACTGGATAAGGATTCAGTTGAACTTCCATGTCAGGTTGTGAATCAGAGAGGGCTTTCCAGATGGTGATAAAGCAAAGCAAGGAACTGTTTTTCCAAGCAGTACTTTTAGAGGCAAGATCTGCAGCCACTTGTTACATTTAGATGGCTTGGAGCAGTGGAAAGATGGGATCTGCTAGCGGATTCTGCTGGGTCTTGGGGTGGATGAAATGGACCTGCCTAGCCCTGTGTGTCTGGGAGTGAGGGAAGGAGTGATACCAGGCTGAAAGGAGGAAATAAGGTGATTAAACAAATAGCTGTAATTCATGAATAAACACAGAGTGCTGTGCCTGCCCTGAGATCTGAATACAATGGCTTTCAGTTAAATACATTTTTCTGCTGAGCTGTTTTTCAGGATAGCTCATTGTAATGACTTCCTAAAACAGTGAACTTGCTCCAACAGAGCTTTATTTCTTCCTCTTTAACACTCACCATGGTCTTTCCCTCCAGTAATAATAGCTATGGGAGCCAATGAAGAGCAATCCCCACTAGGCAGCAGGGTACAACATTTACAACCCTGACCATAGTCACATAGCCGCAGCAGGAAATAAAGGCATCCACTGCAGTAGTGTTTAGTTAGCTTATGGCTTTCTTATGGGATGTCAGAAGTGAACCAACCTTGCATAAGGACAAAGGAAATTGAGCTACCTGGATAACACATTATTGAAAACTTTTGACTTAAGGCCTAGATATTTGCAGGGACGGTACTGGCAGGCAAAGAAAGAATTGGATGTACCTAATAAAAATGAAGTGCGTGGAATTAAATAAACACCACTACTCAGCTTACGTTGTTGTAATGCAAAGGTATTCAGACCAGATTTGGGGCAGGATACAGTGTTTGTAGAAAAAGCAGCCATTCTGTAAAACTGGATTGCAGCTAGGCAAATTTGCAAAGGAATATGAAAGCAAAATACAACCACAGGCATAAAGGGCAGAGCTCGAGGTTAATAAAGAAACAGCATTCTTTCTTGGATCTCCTAATTCATTCTCAAGCCTAGGTATTACAACTGACCAGCTAAGAACATGTAATCCACTTTAATTGAACATTTTACTGCATGTTTCCTGGAGCTATGGAGCAGTAATGTCTTCACAGAAAAGATAATAGTTGTGTCTGTACTCTCAGGGGCAGCCCTCAGGCCTTGCTCAACACCAGCCTTGTCTTCCCTGCATACTGGAAACCTATTATTCTCATTAGATATCAAAGGCAAAGCCCAACATAATAGGTTTAAGCTGCTCCTGGAAAATACAGGTTAAGTAACAAAAAGAGAGCTGTATATGAAAGGAAACTCAGGCAGCTGAACACATGACAAAACAGGGTCTTCAAGGGAGGTATTTCAAGTTGAATCCTACTATTATACGTAATTTTTAGCAAGCAGCATCTAGGGGACAACAGTGTTCAATGCATTTCTGGATATGGAATTCAAATTTGTTTGGTTTACCTATTCTGAGTAAAAGGCAGACAAGGAGAAGTTGTCCAGTTTGCAAAATCAGCTCTGGGTTTTGCTGGTCCAGGTCTTCCCAGCTTCCACTGGTTAAAGAGAAAGTGCACCCAGTGCAAAAATTCATAAACTCTTCCAGAAACTTGTATTCTCTCTTTGGAAAGGGCCCTTAAGGTCTGTTACCTGCATAAAATGTACCGGCTGTTGTCCTGAAGAGCACTGCAGCTTGTTGAAATCTCGTGCTCTTCACCTTAGTGAACTCAACATGAAAATAAACATAAGGAATAAAAGTTTTTTGAACTGTTTTTATGGTTTGTGTGCTGTACTATTTAGATGTTAAAAAAAAAAAAAAAAAGAGGCCTGGCTGGGTATTTATTTTGCCTTAAAACTTCCGCTCATATTTTTTGCAAAGTTTTAAATTATTATTTTTTTTTTTTTAGTTTACTTCATGGAAAGAGGGGCAGGGAGGAGAATGGCAGCACAAAGGAAAAGTGTTAAAGAGAAGGGATAGAAAATAACAGGAAAGGTGAAGAGTATCCTTCTTTCTTTTTCCTTCTCCTTTACAGAACCTTTCTGCTATACCAACAGTGATGTGGCTTCCATGATTTCAAATTTGAAATCAACAGTATAAAAGCAATTAAAATACTCAGCCCACCAATAATATGTTTCACCATGGGATCTCAGAGCACTCTATCTTTATCCTGTACTATTCTACAATGTAGCTATTTGAGGAACTGAAATCATCGTTGCCTCCTGTGCATTTCAGCAATCACACAGCATCTTTTTTTTTTTTTTTTTTTTTCTTAGCTCTGCCTTAGGGCAATGCTGGATGACTGAAGTTTCTGCCTCTCATCTTAACGAAAACGGAATCTTGGATCCATTTCTGAAAACTGCTGGCATGCCTTTACATTTCTGCATATATTATGTACTTTTATTATAGGTCTGTTTCCTATCCTTAGTAAGATCATAGAGGGTAAGATATATACTATTAATCCTGTGAGTGTATTTAAAAAATTATTTGGGCTGAGCTTGGATGATTCAATAACTTCTGCTGTAGGGCTTCTAGTACAATATCAAAAATGATGCAGCACTGGTCTGGATAAAACCCTTTCCCCTCCTTCAGATTTGCTCAAAGGTCTTATGGGTTAATTTTGTAGTGACAGTAGTCTTTATAAGAAATTAGGTATCATCTGTGTTCTGCTAGCATAAAACTAGCAGAAGTGCATCAGCCTTTGCATTATGGTTAATGTGGCAGAAATTTAATTGCACACCCAAGCCTGATCTGGATCTGATTTGTAGTGTTCCTGAAAGACAGACTGTGGAAAGGCAAGACTGACTGGTTTAGGTTGGATAAATTATGAATTAGATTCCACTGCTTGTAATACAAACAGATTTTGTAGCCATGTTTCACCAGAAACCTCTGAAATAAAAGTAATGGAATAATAAAGTCTGTGAAATAAACATCCTTCTCCCTCTAGTCTAGTAGTTAAGATGATCAAGTCCATTCACAGAAATCTCCATTATAAGAAGTGAAAATTGTATTCAGATATATTGAATGTTTCAATGTATTTCAGTGGTATATATTTCAAGATATTTGAATTACCTTTGAGTAGGAACTCTTCTCCCTCACTCAAAAAATCTGAACATTTATCTCCAGATGCCTTAAACAAAAGAAGAGGTAATATATAGTGGCATATTAATGCTTTCATGTACTTTGAAGCAGTGTCTAACAGAAGAATAAATTACTTGCTTGGGTCTGAAAATATGTACAAAAGTAATGGACCTGGGGAATTGCTGGTGGAACATCCTGGGGAACAACGTCACCTAAACAGAAGGGGAAGCTGCATGTATGGTATACTAATAACTGTAGAGTCAGAACCAGAGCTCCTTTTTTTTTTTTTTATTTCCCCAGAAATTCTCTCCTTCGTTCAGGTATGCAAGGGGAAGGAAGCCTCAGTCCCATGGAATTGTGAGGCACTGGTTTCGTGTGATTATTTATTGCCAGCGTTATATCACTATCATACCTACAAGATGCCTAAACTTAAAAATGGCCTGGTTGTGCTAAGTGCCATACATACACGTCAGTGCAGAGAGCTCCTGCTTGAAGGAGATAGCAAGCCGCAGACAGGGAACACATAGCGAGGGGGAAAGAGGAAGGATCGTCTCTATTTCCTGAACAAGAAAGGGTGATACAGAGATGAAGTAACAGGGAATCTGAGTGCTTTGGGCCTGAATTTTCATGGGGCAGGACGGTAGTGCCTTTTCTCCAGAATCACCATAGCTTCTGGAGATGCTAACAGATGATCTGCAGGGTTTTGGTAGGAGGTAAGCACTAACAAGCAGATAGCCACATGTTCCATTGCCCTCAACAGCATAGGGCAAGATAGCACCAGACACCCATGACTGGAAGGAAATTCTCTCACAGTGGTGCATCTGGGGCTAAGCAGTAGGGAAAAAATGTAATTTTTGCCCCTGTGTGCTTTGTCTTTGTCTCATTTGCTTGCAGAGAGGCCTTAAAAAGGATGGGCATGTCACAGATTTGAAGTGAAAGGAAACAAGAATCTGTCAGTGACATCTTTTTAGAAGAGCCGGTGCTTGAGTAATGAAAACAAAATTCATGCAGATAAGAGACTGTAAAAAAAAAAAAAAAAAACCAAAACAATATTTATTCTTGACTCCTTCTGTGTGATGTTGAGTTCTACGTGCCCAGCTTTCTGGCTTCTTTGTGTTTAGGTATCCTAACTTGCAAATGCAGACTGCAGCAGCTGAATGCACAGACAGCCTGCAAGCTTCAGGTAAAATCTTTCTCTGAAAAGTATTATGCATCGTTAAGAGATGAGTATCAGTAAGATGCAGCAATAGAGTGTATCAGAAAGAGACCTTGCTTGGATCTAGATCTTCTCATTGACTTCCATGGTTTGAGACTGGACCACTAGACAAACTAGACAACTCATTTATCACTAATGTGGAGCACTTTGTAGAACTTGTTATTAGGGTTGCGTGCACATAATAACCTAGAAACTCTGGGTTATCACTGATGCTTGCAGCTGCCATGGCAACAGAGTTGGTAGGCATCTTTCAAAGATCCTCTTTTTTTTCCTTCTTTTTTTTTTTTTTTTTTTTTTAAGGACTCCTTGAAAGTGTGAGGCATTTATCATCCAGCATGCACAAGCAGGTTTAGCTATGAAAACAGTCTGCCAACAAAACGACAGGCAGTGTCTCCCTTTAGTTTCCCTATATATCATATTTTTTAGTTCTGCATTCATGCTACTGCATTTAACAAACTCTTATTTTTATGGCTTATAACTAAACTAGGTTTTCAGGATTTTCCAGTGTTCAGGGTTTTAGCTTTGCAGTTCTCCTTGATGTGACTGGGCGTTGCCCAGAGCAATTTTTCTTGAAGATATTTGAAAATTTAGACCTCACTGCCTTTGTCTAGGAACAAAGGGAAAAAAAAAAAAAAGTAAGCTAAATCAGTGGAAAACTAAAGGTTTGCTATTTTCAAATGAGCATGGAAATACTGAGGATCCATCCACAGAAAGGGATTATTTTGGTTTTGTATAGGTCTAACATTTTCCTTTGAGGAACATTTGCTATGTCTTCCCTCCTAACGCCCCTGGAATAATCATTATATTTTCTGTATCTTAGAAAAGTGGCACCCCTAAGATGTGAACACCAAAGGGACTATTTAAACTGTAAGTAAACCACAATAATAAGGACTGCACAGAGTGTGCTATAGTCTCCATCTAGCTGTCCCAAAGCCCTTAAAAATTGCAAAACATTAAGACAGACAGGACCAAAGAGACGTGAATTCTTTTTTGCCCTTCATTGATGGAGAATGGAGGCACTGACAGGTTAAGCCATATTAACTGACAGTTACTGAGTAAGCCAATCTCCAGCTCTGCCACTGGCCTGAGATTCCCCTTGAACCCACTTCTTGAGATTAATCACAGGATTATCTTTCTTTCCTTCCTAACTGTGTTTTTAAAGGACTGGGTATAGACAGCTTGACATGTCCAAGCTGACAACCTGGTCCAAATTTTTAGAAGACTATGTTAAATCTGCATGCTTTACGATGAGTTATGAAGCCTGCCATTTATTATCCTTTATTTGTGTTGTACTGCACTTTCAGGATCAGAGCTCCGTTCTGCTAAGTGAGCGCTTGCAAATCAATTGCAGATGCCTTTGTGGGAAGAGATGACACACATTCTCTAGAAAGGCGTGATTCGCGCAACAGCAGAGATGGAAAGCCTTGTTTCCTGTACAGTTCTGAAACCTCCACCGCTATTAAATCCTTGGGGTAAGTCACAGCTCCAAGAAGCACAGGGAGACTGGGGTCAGGTGAGTTGAGAAGCAGCACTGCTTTAGCAGAACTGCAACTCTTTCTGGAAGTCAGAATAACTACAGTGGCTCTGTTTGTCCTTCCTACACTTGTACAGCCATGCAGCTAGTGACTCCACAACCACAGGCGGTATCCAGGGCCATGGTCATGCTATAATAAGGACTCCGTGTGAGTGATTTTCTAACAGTGAGTTCTTCTGATTGCAGATACAAATCCCCCTAGCCACCACAGTGACATCCTTTGGAGACACCTCAGCACAGCTACCACTAAGCTCTGGTTTCTCTAGGGGAATGCTCAGGTCATATGTTGAACTGATGAACAACAGACATGCAGGACAACATATAAAATGTTTAAATGACAGCTAGCAATCTCATCAACAGCTGTATTTCTTTTAAAAACAGAGTTTGGGTATCTTCAGGGACTGAGAAATGTCCTTACACTTTGTATTTTCCATGAAAACAGCCGTTCCTCAATAAAAGAGTTGGGTTACTGAGTTCAAGGGAGTCTGGCCACATACTAAACCGATAACAGCCTTTCTTCTATGTCTGGGCCTCTTTCTTCTGGAAATAATCTGGAAGCAGGGTCTGCCCAACAGTGAGAGCGGCAGCCCATCAGCCAGACAGCATTTGCTGATGGCTCCACCTTTATGCCTGTGTCTGCCAAGACCGGCCACCTTTGGCCCTTGGCAAATTTGGGCAAAAAAATGTGACATAGTCTGCTGTGAGGGTACTTTAAAAAAGAAATAACATTAAAGCTACTAGGGAAACTTGGAGCTATGCACTATCATGATATTCCTGCAGGAAGGCTCAATAGTATCTGCTGTTCACAGAATATCTTTTTTTACAAGAAGGAGTGGCTGAGGATGCTGCTTTTATTTTACAAGTGGATGTCCTTGCATATGTTTCCTACATTATGCTTTGCTTTAACCTTCTTATCATTCTGTTACACATCTGTAAGCTCAGGATAGTTTAAAAGCAGTGTACCTTCCATGTTCAGCTTCCGTATATATTGGCAAAGAAAAAAATATGCTCATGGAGGGTATATACACCCTCATGGAGGGTATATAATATGCTTATATATTATATATATATATTTATATATATATATATGGAGGGTATATAATATGTGGTTCAATGAGTTCTCAAAGATCCTTCTGTTGCCTGCTTCTCTTCCCCATGCCTTATACATTGATATGACACAGGCTAAGAAGTCTGAAACCTTCAGTGGTTTTCCTCCTAAAGGAGGCAAGTGATTCAGTGGAACATTTTCTAGTGGGGTGCTGTGTCCAGAATGGGTTGGAAAACTGTGAAAGAGAGAGGAAGAAAAAGCCCATGAGTTTGTTTCCCTCTTCTGAAGCAGAGCATCTTGCACATGGAAAATCAGTGTTGCTTCACAGAAAAAAACATCAGGAATTACAAAGCAGCAAAAATGGGTCTTTCCTCCTACAAGAGGGCTTTTATTACCATGGGCTTTTATATACCATTGGCTTTCTTACAAGACCAATGCTACTTTCAGAGTTAAAAGTCAAATATGACTTGATCGGTATTGGTGAAGATATCAGAAGACTCAGCAGAGTTATTTTAAAACTCATTTAATGAAGTCACCTGATTAGTCCCATCCTACCCTTTCACCACATCATATGACTCCACAGCTGCTGGCTTCTGCTAAATCAGGGCAAGGAAGGACTAAAATTGGCACTGCTTCTTACAAGAGACAAGGAAGTATATTTAAAGAAATATGAGGGGAAGATTGCTCCAGTGAGCCTCTGAGCTACTAAAGAGGAAGCCTGTGTTTGTGCTGACATGTTATGAAGTGGCTTGAAGGATCTGATGGAGCTCCTTATGGACCAGAACTGAGAATCTGGATTTATCCCACCTAACTTCAGGCACGTACATAAGACTTAAAATTCCTTTACAGCCAAAGGGAAGAAAAAGGATGCCCAAAAGGTCTCCCAGGTCAGCAGTGGTGGAGTGAATTACTTCATGGAAATGCTACTCTCTTCTGATTTATGAATAGTTTTTCATTGCTGCAGACCAAATGTGATGCTACCCTCACTTCCACTGGCAAGAAATTCACCTCCAAGATTCTATAGCAAAACCTCTTTCTCTCTTTCTTTTATCTATGGTGAACCTGGGGTGCTCTGTGCTGTTTATTTCTCCACACACTGTGATAATATTTGCCTAAGTAGCTATTGCAAGGACAACAAGCGGTCTTGGAGAAGTATTACATTAAAGCAAACATCAAGAGAGGGCAAATTGCAGTGAGTATTACTTGAGGCACAATTTCTGCCACTGAGATGGTTTTATCTTTTATTATTGTTTTTGTTATTTTACCCAGAGTTTTCCAGTTGTATTCTTAAGAGGGCAGGTAATGTCCATGGGGCACAGATGGAGCTGGTTGGGGAGGCTGGTGCTTTAGCTATTGTTACAGAAGGCAACTGTCTTGTGGAAGGAAGCAGGGGTAAAATTCCATAATCCTTGTCGTTTGTTTAATCTGGCTGAGTGAAGCTGCTGACTTATGTTTCTTCCTTGGGATCTCACTTCTGTTAAAGAGATTAACTATGCTGAGATGTCAAGGTCTGCAGAGTTTTAAAATGCTTTGTATGGATGATGCAAAACTTGTGATATCGATCTGTGTTACACATGTGCCTGTTCCCTTGTATGTAAGTATGCTCTTCACACATATGAGGGCAAAATATTGATGCAATGAAATTGCTGTTTCCCTTCATATATGACACTACTGGCAATTAAAGGTAAACATTTCTGCTTTAAGCCTAACATATCAGAAGTTTAGTGTGTTTTTTGTTTGTTTGTTTTTCTCTCCTGCATTGAAGCTCTTTTGTTATGTTGTCTTAAAAATGATGTGTAGCTATTTTGATAATGGAACAATTTAAGTACTTTGAAAGGGTTGTCTGTAACCTGGAACATTGGTTTTTAAAAGCCTAGAGCACTGACAGTAACATATAACTTTGTTTTGTGTGGTTTCTTTTCCAGCTTCATCCCATTACTCTTCTCAGAGGTAACATTGCTCCTGAATTGACTAGCAGCATGACAGAAGTGAAGGAAACAAGACAGCTTCCTGGTTGTGGTTTCAACACAGCAGTGCTTGGCACAGAGCACGAAATGAGTAAGGGACAAGCATACTGTTGGTTTTCCACTCTCCCTTGCTCAGTCCCAGGCCCAGAGCTGGCCTGGCTCAATGCAGAGCTGGAGGCTGCTTTACTTTCCGTTGATTGACACTGGCCCTCAGGGCTGGCCAAGGATGCAAAGGCCTGCAGGCAAACTCAGTTCCCAGGCTCAATGTGTGTGTTTCTCTTGAAGCAGACTGTGTTGGCAGAGGTACAAGTCTGCTCTTTTACCGGTGCCATGAAACACATCAACCCCCAGTGAGGGCAGGCCTCCTTGGCAAGTGGCCATGTGGCTGCTCCAGATGAGGACTCTCTGCTTTCCCCAGAAATTTGACTTGCACCTGCCTTTTCCTATTTTTGTGAGTTTAGAGCAACTCTCTGTGCTGCCTAGCCAGAGATGGCCAACTTCATGTAATGGTGTTTGAAAACAATGCAGCCTGGCTCTGCCTTTCAGACCCCTGCAATACATTAAAGCAAAAGACGCAATGCATGGGCTACAAGTGTCCCAACAAAGCAGAAGTCAGGTGAGGTGTGGGGAAAGAAGGAGGCAGGAGGAAGGCATCACCAGTTCCCCCACCTGTGATCTACAGCACCTGTGACTGCTACATGTGAGGAGCATCAGTTTAGTGAATTATTCCAGATGGCCTTACTGATGGAGGGAGTCTCTCTGCCACCATAGGGTAGGATTTACAGCCAGTGCAGCTCAGCTGTAACAGCTGCAGGTAAATCCAGGACTGGAGCCATGAGCCTCTCCACTGAATGACCACTCCCCCAGGCCCCACATTGGCACCTGCCACCCAGCCCTGTCCACCTCGAGCATTCCCTCGGGGTTACGCCATGGCGTGTACACCAGCTCCTGCTGTTGCAAGTTTGCTTTTTTCCACGCTCTTGCAAAACAGCAGATTACAGCGGATGGTTTCCCTCCATCTGTCTCAGAAGTATGTGAATCACAGAGCCAAACGCGTGCTACCAGACAAGGGGAAAAGATATTAAATCACGTCCTTCTCATAATGTGTCATGGTTATGTCGAGAATGACACACTGTACAGTGCTTGAGCCCACACTCCTTTTTTAAGTATGTTAAATGGCACCACATCACATAGTTTATTGCACACTCAGCGTGTCTACCCAGAAGTGATTTTCTAGGGCTAGCAACAATTTTTTACCTGCTCATCAGGCATGGGGCTTTTCTATGCCCAATGAATCAATGCTGTTTCCATTGAGAAGCAGGCAGGAAACCTCCACTGTGGTTGGACCCAGCCAGCTCGAGCAATTAGGGCTTAAGACTTTCTGACTGCATTTGCACAAAGTGCTTTCTTCCCTCTTATTTCTCCCTGGTCTGTTTTTGTAGTTCACCCCTAGATATTGATGACATCCTACAAATACCAGTGAGCTACCTTTCCAAGCTCCAGGAGCATCTCAGGAGGTTTGAGGACGTCAAGCTTCCACTTTTCTGGTTGTCCTCAGTGGGTTTACCTGGCCACTGAATGAATAAGAAGCTTTATTGTAAATACAAGATTTTGGATGCACATATCCTTTGCATTCAATAGGAAAAAACAGCTGTCAATACCTATAGAGCTGTGAAACAGTACTAATCCTCAGAGCTCTTGTAATCTCCAGAAGCAAAGCCGGAAGATGGGGTAAGATGTCAGAACTGAGAGGAAATGTATGGAACTGAGAAGGCAAATTTGAGGCAAAGAGGGCTGATGGCTTTGGTTGCAGTTCCTATCACGCATGCAGGGAGTTGTAGCAAGAAGAATTATCATATCTCCCTACATTTGTCTTACAGCAGTCTGTGTCCTGGATTATGATGTCTGCCTGCTGGTGGGAAAAACAACAGAGCTGCACTTTCATGGTAAAACGTATCAAGAGAAAAGACATGCACAAAGTAACAAAAGTTAAATGCCTGTCAAGTTTGTAGTAAATCGTGAGATGACACCAGCTGACAGCTACATCTGGTCTGAAGGACCCACAGCGAGGACACGATAAGAACACAGGTACCAAAATGCTATATTACTGTCTCATCAGCAACCTGATGGTGAAGCAGAGTTAAACTGCTTTTTTCAGAGGGGCTGCCTTGTATGATGCATTCATGAGATGATGGGATCTGACAAGTTAGCATGTGCTTCACCCCTCCTCTACTGGTGGTGACTTTCTTCCTGTTTCTCATCAGAGACAGCATTGATTTGCTGAGCTCAGAATGGCCCTGTGGGTGAGGGCTGTTGTGCTCTTACACACTGCATCCGTCTGAGATGTTTCTGTCCCAGATGTTACTTTGGGGCCTTTCTAAAACCCTTCCAACTCAGGCTGGAATCCAGTATGGTCAGGGACGTCCTGGGCCAGAAAAGGAGAGGAGGAGGAACAGAGCAAGACATAATGTGAGGATCTATAGAACTAAGCCATCAGCGCACAAAAACTGTCAAGGTATATACTAAAGCTAACTTAAGTATTGTAGGGCACAGCATTATGCCTTAAAGATTAGCATCAGGCAGCCCTGACTGGTATGTATCATGGGGAGCTGCCTAGGTCACAGCTAGCTGGGAGTGGTGAACTGGTGCATCAACTAAGTAATGCACAAATGGTTCTTCTATAGCAGAAGGCTAAGTGGGACACAGTAAGGCGAGAGACCCTCTTCCCAGCTGAATAGATACCTTGGATAAGTGTGTCTCAAAAAATCAATTGGGGTAACCTTCTTCTGCAGCTCAAGTTCCATCTGTTACCAACAGTTTGATAATAATGGACAAAAAATGGAGATGTATGAAAATAATTTGTGTGGTTCAGTGCCACTTAGTGGCTGTGTCCCAAGATACTGAGGTTTGTTCAGAAAGGAAAATCTTCAACGTTTTCTCCAGCACCTTGTCCCACCAGCATAAAACCCTGCAGATTCATTCCTCTGTTAATTAGCACAGATATATGTCAAATCATGAGGAGCACATTACTAGGATGTAATACTAACAACTGCTTGTCTGACAAAGTGTAATCTGTAACTCTAACAGGTAATTCTAGCTAAGCATCAAGTATCATCTAGCTGACACATCAGGTGAAACTACCATATATGAAGACCCGTACAGATAAAGCACTATGCTCCAAGTTCTGCATGGGCCCGTAAAAAAAAAAATCTTTCTGTCCTGAGGATGGATAGTACACTCCTTGCAGGAAAAACAGCATGGACCATAATAGATAGTTTGATTTCACAACAATGAAATTCTGAATGACAAGTAAATAGCATAACAGTCAATCCTGATTTCATCTCTAAGGATTTCTTAAAATGCTTTTTGTTCTGTGGAGAGTTAACATGGATCTTGTGTGGAAAGAAACAGGTGGAGCACAAGTGCGTGTACACAAGCATATGTGCATGGTGCTCATAGGTTGTGGGGTTGACAACAAGGGGGTCTATTTATATGGGGACAAGGAAAACATGTTTTCTTTGCTCCCTTCAGCAGGAAATGAGCAGTGAGTGGGTGGGAGATGTAGGGAGTGCGTCTGTCTCTAATCATCTATGTGCTGGGTGGCTGAAGGAGTATGCTGGGAGGGATGCTGCTGCTTCCATGGCCTGGCATTTACAAGTTGTGCTGCACTTCTGAGGCAAAGTGCCCCTGGCACATTTTCTGCCATGGCTTGTCCATTTTTTCCTAGGCTGGGGCTGGGCAAAGTGTGTGGTTCAGGCACCTACATAATCACAAGCATTGCATTGACACAAGCCCAGAGCCAGAAGTAAGCAAGAAGGCAACAACATGATATGCTTATTCTTGATTTGTTTCTAAACTTGTCTTACCATTGCACTCTAACACATTACTGATCCTCTACCTCACACCCCCAAATCCACAATGCATTGACTCTTTCACTCCCAAGTGAATGAAGTCTTTAAAGAAAGGAGCATAGACTTCAGCAGCGCTGATGGATAACTTATAGCTCCCTCATTGGGGAAACTGCCCTCTATTGCCTAGTAAGCCATAGGGGCAGGTGGGTTGAGGGGCTGGGCAGTGCTCTGGAGACCCATCGCTTGTAGCAATCTGAATACTTGAGATGGCAAAAGACTTCTTGGAAAGAAGAGCACAGGTGAAGAGAAAGAATATACCTGAATTAGCAAGGAAAGTTGGGCAAAAATGCAACACAGAGAAACTCCCAAATGTCTGAATGTACAGAGAAAGGAATACGAATTTTGCTCAGGCAAATGCGAACTTTTTAGCTACAGTAATTCACATTGAAGAAAAAAGATCAAAGAAAAACAGTGAAATTAGTCAGCTCAATTTTAATATGTAACTGACTGAAGACTAAGGAAACTCTTACAGATGACAGTAGAAACACTTTCTAGAGATCAAAGTTTAGCTAGAGATAAAAGAGAGAACAGCAAACTAACATTTTGTAATTTCCTCCTCACCCTGATAACATTTGCTATGCATTATTTATGAAAAGACCACTAGGCCTTTTTTACTGGGGAGAACATGGTAGATGCACCTTTGATAGGCTCCTTAAATTTCAGAAAGCATTCCAGTTGCAGTGGTCCCTGGCAAGTTTGCTATCAATTTCAACAGCATCAGAACTGGGTACATGGTAAATTTAACAATGAAAATAAACCAGACACTTTAAGTTCCTTATGGTGTGTCCCAAATAGCTTATAAAACACAAATGCTTCCTCAATCATTAGGGATGAACAGGTCCCCTGGCATTCTAAATAGGATGCAAAACGTGGATCAAAATGGGTAATAAATTGAATTAATGTGGCAAAGATATAGGCTGATGTCAAACTGATGTTAAGGGACTGACTTATATTGAACTTCTCCTTGGAGACAGCAACATAGAGAAATGGGTAGTGCTTCATTTCTAGCACAGCTACCAAGCAGCCTGTTGCCATGCTATTGTATCGAAGTGTCATCTAACTGGTGCACCTAAAGGAAAATCCTGGTTCCCTCAGTGTTAATACTCAGTTTGGATGCCAGCAGGAAACTCGTGTACATCAGGTGAGAAATTTCTCTTCCTCTAGCTGTGACTTGGACCAGAGGAAGGTGGGGGCATGCCTCACAGCAGTGTCTCCGCTTCACCATGGCACACTCCTGAGATGACTACCTCACCCTCTGCACTGTGAGAGAGGGTGGAACTGAGCCATGTGCTAGATGATGCCTTTCACATCCTTCTGTGCCTGAGCTCTCATTTTCTGTAGAAGAATTGAACCTATTTAGGGTATAAATATGCCTCTGGAGAAACAAAATGGATGGCAGGATTTGCCAGATAAAGGTTTACAATGGCAAATTTAAAGAATGCTGGGAAATCTTTTGAAAGGGAAGATGGAAGGCAGTAAGTAGCTGAAAATACAGAAAAACACATCATGGAAAGAGTCCAGAGAGGCAGAAAACAAAAAGTGAATAAATGGCATCATGAGTGAAGGTTAAGAAAATATTCCTGTTGAGTTACAGGAAAGGAATAGAAGTGGTCAATAGACTCTCCTTCATCTGGCACTAGCCCTTTTTCTCTGCAATCCCACAAATCAGGCACAGTATTGTACAAGTCTCAGTGCTGGATAGACGCAAGGTTGTCAATCTATCTTCTAGCACAATGAGAATCAAAGCAATGACAATCAGAATCATGAACTTTTAAATCTAGAATCATAGAATCATAGAATATCCTGAGTTGGAAGGGACCCATAAGGATCACCAAGTCCAACTCCTGGCACCGCACAGGTCTACCCAAAAGTTTAGACCATGTGACTAAGTGCACAGTCCAATCGCTTCTTAAATTCAGACAGGCTTGGTGCAGTGACTACTTCACTGGGGAGCCTGTTCCAGTGTGCAACCACCCTCTCGGTGAAGAACCTCTTCCTGATGTCCAGCCTAAACTTCCCCTGCCTCAGCTTAACACTGTTCCCACGAGTCCTGTCACTGGTGATAACGGAGAATAGGTCACCTGCCTCTCCACTCCCCCTCGCGAGGAAGTTGTAGACTGCGATGAGGTCCCCCCTCAGCCTCCTCTTCTCCAGGCTGAACAGGCCCAGTGACCTCAGCCGCTCCTCATATGTCTTCTCCTCTAGGCCCTTCACCGTCTTCGTTGCCCTCCTCTGGACACTCTCCAACAGTTTAATGTCCTTTTTGTACTGTGGTGCCCAGAACTGCACACAGTACTCGAGGTGAGGCCACACCAGCGCAGAGTAGAGCGGGACAATCACTTCCCTCGACCGACTAGAAATGCCATGCTTGATGCACCCCAGGGTACGGTTGGCCCTCCTGGCTGCCAGGGCACACTGCTGGCTCACATTCAACTTGCTGTCAACCACAACCCCCAGATCCCTCTCTGCGGGGCTGCTCTCCAACATCTCGTCGCCCAGTCTGTACGTATAGCCAGGGTTGCCCTGTCCTGGGTGCAGGACCCGGCACTTGCTTTTGTTAAACTTCATGTGGTTGGTGATCGCCCAGCTCTCCAATCTGTCCAGATCTCTCTGCAAGGCCTTTCCACCCTCATCCAAGTCCACAACTCCTCCAAGTTTGGTGTCGTCGGCAAATTTGCTCAAAACACCTTCTAGTCTTACATCCAAATCATTTATAAAAACATTGAAGAGAACTGGCCCTAAAATGGAGCCTTGAGGGACCCCACTAATGACCATCTGCCAGCCAGATGTGGCCCCATTTACCACAACCCTTTGAGCCCTGCCCGTCAGCCAATTGCTCACCCATTGTATGATGTTTTTGTTAAGTTGTACACTGGACATTTTGTCCAGTAGGATCCTATGGGAAACCATGTCAAAAGCTTTGCTGAAGTCCAAAAAGATCACATCAGCTGGTTTCCCTTGATCAACTAGATGGGTGATCTTATCATAAAAGGAAATCAAATTTGTTAGGCAGGACCTACCCCTCATGAACCCATGTTGGCTGGGACCAATGACTGCGTTGTCCCCCAGGTGCGCTTCAATAACTTCAAGGATCATCCTCTCCATAATTTTATGAGGCACTGACGTGAGACTGACAGGTCTGTAATTGCTAGGGTCTTCTTTCTTACCCTTCTTGAAAACTGGGACATTTGCCAGCTTCCAGTCGACTGGGACCTCTCCAGATTCCCAAGATCATTGAAAAATAATTGAGAGAAGTCCCGCGATGACATCAGCCAGCTCTTTAAGCACCCTGGGATGAATACCATCCGGACTCATGGACTTGTATGGATCCAGGTGGAGCAGCAAATCCCGCACACGTTCAGGGTCGGTTGGGAGTTTGTCATTCCCACTGTCATGGTCCTCCAGCTCACGGCACCCTGGGTCCCGAAGCCCATCATCAGTGTTGAAGACAGAGGAGAAGAAGGCATTAAACATCTCTGCTTTGCCTATGTCATTGTCTGTGAGGAGACCTTCCCCATCATCGTACAGGGGAAGGTATTGGACCTATGTTTTCTTTGGTTCTCCTTTTTCCGTTCACATGTCTAAAAAAAACTTTTTTATTGTCTCCCACAGATATGGCCAGCTTCAACTCTTGTTGGGCTTTGGCCACATGAATTTTCTCCCTACAAACACGAACAGCATCCCTGTATTCCTGCCTCGTCACCTGACCTTCCTTCCAGCAGCCATACACTTTCTTTTTTCACCTAATCTCCAGTAGAAGATCCCTGGTTAGCCAGGTCGGCCTTCTGCCCCGCCTGCCTGACTTCCGATATTTTGGAATTGCCTGATCTTGTGCTTTTAGGAGGCAGTGCTTAAAGATTGAACAACACTGGTGGACGCCAATGCCTTCAAAAGCAGTTTCCCAGGGGACCTTGCTGACTAGTTCCCTGAGCAGCCTGAAGTCTGCTTTCCCCATATCCAGGGCTGAAGTTTTGGTGGCAGTTTTCCTTCTGTCACCATAAATTCTAAACTCAACCACTTCATGGTCACTATGACCGAGATGGCCGCCAATTGCCACGTCCCCCACAAGACCCTCTCTGTTCTCCAGCAACAGATCTAGGAGGGCACCTTTCCTAGCTGGCTCCCTTAGCACCTGCACCAAGAAGTTACCATCTAGGTGCTTTATGAACCTCCTGGACTTGCTCGTGTCAGCTGTGTGGTGATCCCAGTTGATGTCTGGCAAGTTGAAATCCCCCATAAAGACAAGGGGAGTTGATCTTGAGGCATCTCTTAGTTCTGCAAAGAATAATTCATCGGCGTTGTCGTCCTGGCCAGGTGGTCTGTAATAGACTCCCACAACGACATCCCCTTTATTTGTTCGTCCCTTAATCCTTACCCAGAGGCTCTCAACTTTGCCATTGCCAACTTGAAGTTCCACACAGTCCAGCCCATGCTTCACATACATCACCACCCCGCCACCTCGCCTACCCTGCCTGTCCCTCCTGAAGAGCTTGTAACCATCTATTGCAACACACCAGCCACAGGACTCATCCCACCAGGTTTCGCTTATGCAGATGATGTTGTAGCTGTGGGACTAGGCCAAGACTTCTAGCTCATCCATTTTATTCCTCATACTGCATGCGTTTGTGTAGAAGCACTTCAAATGCGCCTCCCTACATGCAGCACCTTGTGGAGCTGACTGAAGGACCTCACTAGGACACAGTCCCTCTGATTCTAGCGCACCATCCCTTAGCTCATCACTGGTGGGCCTGGTTTTATCCCCTTCCCCCTTCGACTCTAGTTTAAAGCCTTATCTATTAGCCCTGCCAAATCCTGAGCAAAAATCCTCACCCCTCTCTGAGGGAGGTGCATCCCATCTGGTGCCAGCAGGCCTGGTGTTGCGTAGACCTTCACGTGATCGAAAAACCTGAAATTCTGCCGGTTGCACCAGTCCCGAAGCCACGCGTTAATGTGATGAGTCTACTTGTCAGCGTCAATCCCCCCTATCGGAAGGACAGAAGCAAACACAACCTGTGCCCCTGATCCTTTAAGTAGTCGCCCCAAAGCACTAAAGTCCCTTTTGATCGTTCTCAGACTTCTCGTTGCTACCTCGTCATTACCAGCCTGAAAGACCAGTTGCGGGTAGTAGTCGGTGGGCTGTACCAGGCGCTTGACTTTCCTAGCAAAGTCTCTCACCCGAGCCCCAGGGAGGCAACAGACTTCCCTGTGGGTTGGGTCCAGTCGGCATATCGGGCCCTCTGTCCCTTTCAAAAGGGAGTCCCCCATGACAATAACCCTTCTTTCTTTTTTGACAGATGACGTAGCAATGTGGGGGGTAGGTTGCCTTGCCTTAGGCACCCTCTCCAACTGGGATGGGCTTTCGTCTACTTCGTTGTTCTGACTGTCGTGTTCTAGACCCTCATACCTGTTATATAAGGGTAGATGGGAAGGTGAGGTGGGCAGGGACAGGGCTCGCCTACCACCCTGAACAGGAACCTGCCTCCATTCTCCCCCTTGGCCTAGGTCTTCTCCTACTGCCTGGTGGGATGAGGGAAGCATCTGAAGCCTGTTTTTCCTTATCAAAATATCCAATTTTATGTCTCTAGTGGTGACTCTTCACACTGAAGGACTTACGAAAAGTGCTGCAGATACTGAGCAACTCACGGTTTAGGTTACACTTCCAGATGCCCACATGTTCTTCACCCCTCGGTGTTTTGGGAGTAGCTGCCTGGCCGGCCGTAACAAGCACTCGACTGAAAATGGCAGCAGTGCCTTTCTGTGGGCTTCATGAGCAGTGATTGGAAACACCTTTTACCAACAACTTCTTTCCGACATTTCATGGCTCAGCTTGGGTTCAGCCTGAGCCATGTCAATGCCTAGTCTTCTCTGGAGTTTCTCCAAAATTAACTGTGTAGTGCATATGTGGAGAGAGAAAACAACACAGAAAGGAAAATTAGGCCTGGCTTGCCTCCTTATCCAAGGTGCTACCAAACACAGCAACCTCCTTGCTATGGGCTGCCCAATATTTGCACTCAGGGAGACATGCTCTGCAGCAGGCGTAAGAAGAGCAGTGACCCAGGCACAGCGAAAGCAGCAACAGAGCTGCTGCTGTTGCCTTTCCTGAGGAGATCGTGTTGGTAGGGGAGCTCAAATTTAATCGCTCTATGTGCTATTGCAGAAGCTAGAAACCACTGACCCCATAAAATGCCATCAGCTGTCTGTGGTAGCTGTTCCTGTCTCTTCTCACCTCTTCTGTAACATAAAGTCATAAAATGACAAGCTGCCTAAACAGAAGATCCAGAAAAAAGCTCTTCCCAAGTATTCAAAAATGTCTGACACCTCACCATTATCATCTCAATAAAATTCAGTGGAAAAAAAAATAATAACCAGGGGATGGGGAGTGAGAGAGCAGTTGTAGTGGAGTTCAGCTGCTCAGCTGGGTAAAACCACTACAGAAATATATCTCAGTTCTTTATGGCAGCACTTAAAACACTTTATATTTACCTGCCCACCTTTTGAAAATGTATTGAAAGTAATAAATGCCACCGAAGAGGGGACGAACCTACATTTCAACTGGCAAAGAGCATTCAGGGGAAGTTCTGGAGAAGAAAGTAATGATGCTCTTGCCAACCTGCAGTAACCAAGTAGAATGCATATCCAGCCAGAAGCATTGCAGAAGAGACCTTCTCCCTACAGTGGACTGAGGACTGTTGACACAGATTGATTTAAGTAATATGCTATCAGAAGCTCTTCTGAATGACTGCAAGCTATTATGTGGCCTTATACTTAAGTACTTTTAAAATGCATATTATTTAATTGACACAGCGTTATAGCCCCTTTATAGCCATTAAGGTTGCTCATACTATGGCAATGTGAATATAAAGTTGTCATTATGGTGGTACCAATACGTATACACATACAAGAAAAGGACAGAGATGCTACCATTTGTGGCATAGAAATGACATCTCAGCCTTAACTATACCAGTACAATTTGTGCTGCTGGAATGCATGTCACCTTAATCCTTGGCTGAATGACTATGGGGATGCATATTCCTACTGTGATGTTAATAGCAATTCTTACCAATTCCAGAAATGCACTTGTACCATGGTACTGTATATATCAAGGCAATGGCGGCAGTCTGCTGTTATACTTCCCACCCATTTTCTATAATCTTTCTAACTGGGTCTCTGTATCAACTGTGAAAGTAGAGGACATCAGAGGACATACTACTACTACTACATTATGGCCTGCTGAAGAAAGGAAGGCATGGCTATATTTAAATCAATGTTCCATAGACAGTGTTCTGAGTTAGCAAATAAGTCCTTATACATTTACCTGTCATAAGACTGCCATATATTAATGCAGTAATGGTGATACATTTCAGCAATTTTTTCTTCCTTTGCTGATCACATATTTCTAATTCCTTTTTAGCTTGACTCTCTTTAGTGTGCAAATTCTAATTTGCAAGCTTAAAATACAAATTCTGTTTGTGAAGATAAGATTTCGTAAATATTACATCTCCTCTGGAAGAGGAGGAAATTATTTTACGTTCTCTTAAACAAATTATTTAGATAATATCAAGTCTGCTCCAGGTTAAAATTTTTGAGATGTAAATACATTTTAATATGCCAGCCTTATAGCAACTATATTATAAACATCCGTGCTATTTTAGGCATTTTAGAAGTTGGTAGATTTCAGCAATACCCACAGTAGCAGACCTACTGCAGCTAAAAAAGCCATGCTACATTGTAGAATGAGAAAAGTAAAAAATAAACTGAACATCTTAAAATCAGATATCCAGGCTGCATGTATCCTGAAAGGCACTGCAGGTGATCCCATCCTATCCCCATGCTGTTCAGCTCAGAGGACCAGCTGCAACACACCCTGCCCGTTCAGTGGGTGAAAATGCTTGAAAGTGTTGCTCTGGTATAGGAATGACAAGGCAAATGAGGAAGGTTTAGAGCTAGAGGAGCCAAAAAACTACAGTTAAGAGGACTGAGTAATTTCTAGAAGACAGTAGGATCTCCTCGTATCCGCATGTTGAATCACTAAGCCCAGAACAGAAGGAAGAGAAAAGGATGGGGTCATAGATTCAGACTCACCACGCTTCCATTGAGCTCCATAGCAGCTGGGAGCTAAGAGCAGCTGCTCCTCATGTGAACAAGAGCCCACCACAGCAAGACAAAGGGATCCTCTCAGCTCTGACCTGGGACCACAGCAGCAGGGAGAAGCCAGCAGTGTCTCCCACAAGTGCATGATCCTGCAACAGTGAGAAGCAGCGGCTCTGCTGAGTTCTCAGCTCAGCCGGAGCAAGGAAACCAGCCCTGTCTGTCTCTCACAGCACCAGGATATCACCAGTTGGCTGTCTGGCAGTGTCTTGCCTCGCTGAGAGCCAAAGGCTTTTGGATCACAGCCCCCGGTGAGTTCCAAGCAAGATTTTGTCCCTCTGAGTACCGGCATCTCACAGTTACTGCTAAGCCCTAAATTCAGTAGGAACTTCTACCCAGGACATCCTTGCCTTTTCTGGCAAGGTACCACTGGGATCAAGCTGCCTTGCAGATGTGCAAGCATGCTGAGCAAGCTGGCTTTTTGGACTAGTGTATTATCAACCCAGAGGGGACCACTACATCAGCCAGTGCAGTTGTCAGTGGCTCCAAGCCTGACCCTTCTCCAGACCTGGCTGCAAAGTGATGCTGGAGAGGGTGCAAAGGGGGCAGACCTACACAGCTTGGGGGCAGGAGATGGGGGCACTGCAGAGCCAGCAGTGAGACAGCACAGGCTGCAGTGCAGTCACGGCCTGAAGGTGTGTGGATGGGAGTCCTTTTCTCAGAAGGGGGGAAGTCCCCATTTCTAAATCTAAGGTAGGGATGTGAGTAAGCACTGCCTTGAGATTTTGCAGGGGAACCACTGCCCAACTTCTGTTGGAGAATGAAGGGGAAACCTGGAAAGGTGAATATTACTGGAGAAAAGACACAGTAGTATATAGCTTAACCAAAAACGCTGGGATAGGTCATGACCTACATTAAAAGGGCATTGGTTTCAGGGGCTCTTGGATTATATTCATTCCATGGAAGGGAAAAGTTTTGTGCTCTGATGTAGCAGAAGTGCCCATCTTTAAGAAACACTTCTTGGAAACTCAATACGTTTGCAGTAAGTGGTGGTTCCAAAATAATGAAAGTATGGGTATAAGATAACAAAAATAATTAGTGTATGTTATAAGGTAATCATCTGTAAAAGGACCTTGAATGTCAACTTTAACGCAGGCTGAATTTTTATGGTTATGTTGTATAAACCTTGAAAACATTAGTTTATATACTGGAAACGCTGACAAGCCCTGAACTACAGTGCTGTGACCAGCTAATTGAATCCATATTCCCCTGCATTCAGGGAATCAATAACTATTAGAAACAAAGGGCACTGCCTTAAAAGCCCAACGAGCACTTCATGCAAAGGGGGACTCTTGTAACAAAAAGCCATCTGTGAAACATGGTAGGAACATGTGCCAAGTGTTTGCAAGAGCATCACGTTCAAAACACAGCACACTAAGTACATGCACAGCTTAGCCCTAAGGAAATGCTGTTGTTTTTTTTCTTTCTTCCAGATTTAGGATGATAAACAGCCTGCTATGCCAGCCTAAGAAAATTGCCGAGTTCAGGGATCCTAAGCTGAGCTAAGCAATACTGTTGGACACCAGTATCTTAACCGGGGTGTGAACACGCCAGGGAGCAACTGGGAGCGTGGAACCTATTTATAGCAGCAGCAGGCTGCTAAGGACTGGTGTAACAAGCCTGACTAGTGACTTGTTACTTACTCATGCATGAAAACGACACCTTATGGTACACATGCTGCAGCTCGGTAATAACCCCAGGGGCAAGTGATTGGTGGAGAAAGGACCCAAGCACCTTCTCAAAGGAGCAATATCCACCGTGACATGACTGCTCCTACCCCTGGACAGGGATCCACGTGCCCGTTGCCTGGGCTGCCTGCAGGGACACAGGGATAGGTGTGCCACCAGATAAGCTGGTGCCAGAGCAGCGTTAAACACAGCTAGTTGCTCTTCTGAGTGTTCATTCTTAATGAAAAGCCCACTGAGGTTGTTTTCACATGTGGTTTTTTTTTCCATAGCTAAATGCTGTCTGCTATTGCTTCTAGTGGCAGGGTCAGACCAGGACACTGAGATTGTCTGTGCGTGTGCGTGTAAATTTTTCATGCTTGCAGAGGAAGAGGGAGGGAGAAGCAGGAATGAGAAACTATAACCATCAATTAAATACCATGTGTGCTCCAGAAATCGCAGAGAAAAGTATCTGTGCCTCCTGCTCATTTTCCTGCGTGCAGCTACCTTCAGTAAAATACTAAATCACATTCATGTTTGCACAGTGGATCCAGCACAGTATGTGAGCACATGCCTAACTGAGAGTTTCCATTGCCGCTACTCACACTCACATGTGACAATGTTCTGGAAAGATTTATTGGACTGGAATCCAGGAGAGAACGGAGCTTTAAGAGCTCTTACAGGTCAGACTCCTTTCAGGATTACCTGGTGTGTACAGGTCGGTGCACTAAACCGTCATTTTTGCTTTGTCTAGGACTGTTGCCACTGTTCTTGTGACAGTTAATCTGAGCTGCTGTACTGAATTGTTTTCTGCCTCTGTGTTGCTTGTAATTTCTTTGCTTTGATTGTTCATTATTATTTGTTTGCTGCCTGTGGCAAGCAAAGTTACTCTTTTTTTTTTTTTTTTTTTGGAATGCTCCCTGCCTGGAGGCAGAGTTGTGTAAAAATGAAAAATACAAACCCAGCACATTTCTCATACATTTAAAAAAACATTCACAAATATTCAAAAAACTCAATCTTATCCCCTCCTCTGCCCCTGTTAGACCAAAATTATCAAGACAAACAAGCCCTCCTCTGATAAATTAAGTGATAACTTTAGGGTTAGCAGAGATAGTGGTATGCAGGAGTCAGCAGACTGCATGAGAATACAACCCAGAGTGATTCTGTAAGTACTCAGATCAGGAGAATTCATGCTGACAGCTAGCCACATGGGCAGAGCAGACAGCTCCTCCAGCAGCAGATTTTGGGAGCATCAAGCTGGCTGTGGCTTTTCTTTGCCCATGGCACAGCCTTGCAGACTCAGGCTGCTTCTGCGAGAGCACAAGGCGCCAGGACTCCTGGGGATGCCAAGAGCACAAGGGAAGGCAAGTAGCAGCGCTGCTGACCCCGTCTCTCCCCTGGCATCATGAGATTGACTCTGCAGGGCTTCCCCATGCTCCTTCTCATCTCTCTCTGACCTCAGGCCCTGTGTCTCCTCCTACTGTTACTTTGGCTTTCTTCCCTGTGAATCCCTGCAGCTTATAGACAACATAATATTTATCTTTGGGAGTCATCCCACCTCCATCACAGGTTATAACTGGATCTGGAACCTTTGAATTTTGTAGCCCCCGTAGTCATTGCAGGGCAGAGTGGGAAGATGACCAGGTTTATCCTCTCCCTCTAGGGTAATCAGAGGTAGAACAAGAAACAGCAATCCTGCATTCGATGTTATTTTCTCCCCAGTGTTTCTGAAGAAAGAGAAGAGCTAGAGTGGGAGGAGGAATAAGGGCCTGAAGGGGAGAAAGGAGGTAGAGGATAGAAGAAATTTTGGCATGCAGGCTTGCCAAAACGTGAGCACAGATGGAAAGACACAGATGGAGCACTTCTACTGGTAGTTCAAGAAATCAGACATTCACAGAGTAGCTCGGAGTCGCAGCAATTTCATTGCACAGCCGTGTTATTACGCACTATAGCAGCAGTTCTTAAAGAACCAGGCTATCACATCAGCAATGCTTTGGGAGCCAGCACGCCTAAATACAAGCAGTCACCCTAAAACTCTGCTGCAATAACCTCTTACCTGGCACAGTGAGCTGAGAGATTTTGTTTCAGCTCGCATTATGATTGCTGGCCCAGCTGGGAGCCCACAGGAATTAAACCATGCTCTTCTAAACTTTCCCGTAGCACAGCTGCAAAGCAGCAGATACATGAAGGCAGGTCCGCCTTCCTTTGTGCTCAGGTGCAGCAGAAGTCTGAAAAACAGCATATGTGTTCATGTATGCAGTAGGGATGTTGGCATGCAAGCGGGGAGGAAAGGTATCCAGAGAAATGGCATAATGAATTCTGCAGGTACTGTATGTCGAGCTTCCTTATTAGAAACGCTGAAATGACTGAACAGTCCCTGAAGCACCATTCCTGTAAAGGCCTGTCAAGACTTTCCAGTCTAATTAGCCTATAAGAGAGTCTAGCAGCAGGCCTTGATATCCTTTCTGTTATGAAGAGATCTGTGGCTGGATATTGCTCTGTCTCTGTGGGAAAGTATGTGCGCCCATTCCTAACATCTTGGTTTCCATGGGGCCACTGTCCTGAATGACTTCTGCAGCTGGTGGCAGGGCAGGGAAGGCTGGAATAGTGCTCTGGCTCTGGTCCATGACACCAGTCCTCCACATTCCCTGGATACCCAAACGGATGCTTTTAGGAAGTTAATGTTGCTAGAAGCCTCCTCCAACAGCAACTGGGCAGAGAGATGCAGCAGTCCCTGCAGGATTTTCTTTCCCATCCCTCAAGAGGAAGATCCTGTGGAAATTCATTTTGTTACCTTGTCCTATTCTGTTTTGTTTCTTTTGCTATGGAAGACTATGACCTGACTTAATGCTATTAAGATACAAGTTGGGGTCAGCTCATAACACAAGAATTCCCTCTCCGTCTGTCTGTCTGTGTTTTTCTGAGGGCAGCTGTCACCATCATATCTGAGAAGAAAAACGGCTTTTGAAAATAACTTCTCTTTCAGATGTTGTGAGTCCCAGCATAGGCATTTTCTTGCCTCTCACATTCTGATTTTTATCCTGCTGCACTAAGCAAATGGGAGTTGGAGAAGTCATTAATGGCTAATTTAGACTGGTAATTAGGCAAAATCTAATGGGCTGCTCTCTGGCTTGGAAGCTAGCACTGCTAGTTGTAGGCTCTAATTCTGACACCGGCTTTTATTACGGCCAGGATGAATTCCTTTCCCTTGTGTAAAATGAAGAATTACTACTCCTTATGAAACTACATGCTGTTGGGGTTCATTACCTAGGATTCGTAAAATATTTTGGAAAGGGATACTAGGAAACATTATTTCTACATTTTAATGTGCCTCCAATCCCCTACTCTGATCATTTCAAAATTTCTGTCTTGGCTGAAAGAAGTCCCATTCTTGGCTGACTCACACTATAAACTCAGTAATAGCATTGGTCCAAAAGACACCTTGCTCGATGCAACTAATTAAGACACTAGCATTATGCAGTTACAATTTAGCCAGCTAGAGAGATTGCTGAGGTAGAAAAAAGGTGACAGTGTTAACCACCCCTGACAAACAACAATTTCCATTAAGTCTGTGTACATCTGGAATCCAACACCATCATGGAACACGATATATTTTGATATACAATGTCAGTGGACTTCCTATTTATTTATTTATTTGTTTTCTGGCACTGTCATAAGCTGCAAGATCAAGGTTAAGACAGCATTATCTTCCATTAAAAAAGACCCTTGAAAAAAGATCTTCTTAAGAGTTTTCAAGCGCAACACAACCCTCTCTCAAATAAATGAAAGGCTCATAACATAAATTTTCCAATAAAAGCTCGAGCTGCAGCTGCAGCCCCTTGATTGAATCTGAGCAGGGCTGAGCAGGGCTCTGTTCTTTACTCAAGCAGAGAAACCCAATACATGGGGTTAAAAAACTCCCATCTCCTATCTCTCTGCAGATGTTCAAGAAAGATGGAAAGAAGATAAAACCTTCAAAGGTACCATCTTCATTTATCACCATTGACACCGGACCTGGGGAGATAGCTGTCCCTGGGCTCAACCTCAGAAATTAGTTCTGGGGAGCATTAAATGATGGTGATGGCAATACAGACACCAAAATTTTTTGGTCACTGAGTCATCCTTATGGCTTAGCTGGCTTTGGTTCCTAGTGCTTTCATTGTCAGGAAGAGATATGGCGTGAGTTAAAAAAGAGACTAGGCTGTATCACATACAAAGTTGGTAGATGACAAATCCTGCAGCTTTGTTGAGGTCCCTTCTTACAGAAGCAGGGATGAGCCTTCAGGCCTGCGTGGCAAGGACTATTAATGATCTGGCTCAAGCCTAACATGTCCTTTCAGGAAAATGAAGAGATACCCAAAATGCCTAGTAAGAGACACACTATCAGTTTCCATTTCACATCTCGGTCTAAAGGTGTGGTGATATAGATGCCTTTCTCACAAGATTTCATTCCTGATGCTTGTTCTGAACTAGAGAGCACAGTTCTCTGGGAAAGGAAATACTTCCATATTCTGCCAGTCTTCCTGGTAGAATATGGAGGTATTTGGGCCTTGTTTTCATTTGCTGATATTCTAATTTTATTTTATTTTTTTAATACCACTGGTGAGTTATTTTACATGTAATGTCATAGAAAATAATTACTTGTTTTAGCTTGTTACATAGTCCTGTGATCACTGGTCTGCTCAACATTTTAAATTCTCTCTTTCAAAGCCTTCCTTCTACACTGGCTTAATGCAACTAAGTAGATATGTGACAGATATTTATAAGAGGCATGAAAGTGAATAAAATAGGAGAAGCCAATAAATTAGGAGTCTAGGGATGTTTGCACCAGCTCTTCAAGAGAGTTCTGCAATATGAGCAGTTTACTGTCTGGCAGTTTATTTTTAGTTTGTTTCTCCCACACTATTCACTGTTAACCATGATTAGCCTTTACTATGGCTAGGTTTATAAGCATGCTAGGTGAAGATTTACAACAAACAGCACATCTTTCACATACATCAAAATATATCACTCTTACACTTTTGGTAAGAGAAGGCATTTTAATTCAAGCTCTCTTTACAACTGTACTCCTCTGTATACTAGTGTTGTATTTCTGCTCCTTCAAGGACAGGACTGCAAATTCAGAAGCATTTTTATCGTTGTCTTTCTAAAATAATCGGATGTGTAGATCAGATGTTTTAGGAATAGACTATTAATTGTATTGCTTTAGGCTCTTCTAGGAGATGAGGATGCTGAGATAAGAACCTCAATATGAGAGAATCTGGTTTCCAGGACAATCATCCCAAATCCAATTTGTAAGCTGTTAAATATATGAAGGGCAGACTGGAAAAATTCTCAGGAAAATTTAATGGCCTGGGCCCCAAAGCTATTGGCTTTCATTCTTTGTTGGAGCTTTGAAGAGAAGATACTTTCACGGTTGATACTCATGGATTGCTGTTTACAGCCCAACAAAGCACAAACAGCATTATGATGGAGATCAAACACATCTCATCGATTTTACAGGCATTACAGATGTCATTTTTGCTCCTAGGAGTCACACCCTATGAACCATTGTGGGACAAAATGCTCTGGCAGTTGATGTAATCTGTCCCTCAGTTTCTAATAGCGTAGTTACAGCTATTTATGAAGTACAATAGAATTTTGCCCTACATCCTTGATATAAATGTCAAGTGCCCTGCAGTATTGTGTACTGTTCCTAGAGAAATGATCCATTAAACCATCCATATGAGAGAGCAAGGATTCACAACACTCCAGAAAGAAATTATATCCTCATAGAATAATAGAGAAAATTGGCTGGCTTGCATAGACCATATTGACATGCAGCAAAGTTAGCCTCTTCATTTACTTCCTCTCCTGTGCTAGAACTAAGGACATCCTGCCTACAAGGAGGCACAGAGGCTTCATTTATCTTTCTGCATTAGACCCCTTAATTACAAGTAAGCAGGGCTGTGCAGCTGGACAAAAAGAAAATGTGAAGATTGTACCAAGGATGAGGAATTTAGGCCAATAAAAGAGGTGCGAGAATGAAAAAAAAAATAGAAGACACTAATCCTATAGGTGATCCTCAGGTTATGCAGGGGCAAGGAGGAGAAATCCTGTTTCATTCCTTAAGATACACTGAGCAAATATCAAGTGCATACAGACAGACAGGTCCTTTTGCAGACAGGCTTGTACAGTGAGTAGTGCCAAATGCCTACCAGACATGGCCAGACATTTCAGGTATTAGGACTTTGGGGCAAATTCACAGCAAAAATCTGTCTTGATCTTCTTCCTTCTTTACAGAAAGTGTATGTATTCTCTGAAGACCCCTCCTCAGAGGAGCTAGGTGTCCTTCTCCTAAAGATCCTTCCTCTTTCAAGGCCTGTGCTGTTGCCTGTGCTTTCCAGGCCCACATCCTTGGGGCTAGAAGTGCATTTTTAAACTGTTTCTTTTCCAGATGCAGTAGCAATTTGTGCGACTCCCATTGAGCTGCAATCAAAACGTCTCATTCACATGGAATAAATGTCCTCCGGCATTTCTCTATTTTGACTATTTGAGAGTGTATTTTTTCCTTTTAAAATCCATGTGATATTTTGACTTCCTTTACTACCCAGGTGTTTTGCACGTGTGATCTCCTACTACAGCTGTCTTACTGACCTACATCTCTCACTGACATCCCATACCATCATAATCCTGTTCATTTAGGCCCATTATTCCTGCCTCATATTTCCTGGTCACCAGTCAGTTATCGATTTGCCTCATATTTAAAGTGCATATTTTCTTGGGTGGAGGCTATGTTTTTGGTCTCTGTTTGTCCAGCACCTAGCACACAAAGTCCTAGTTTTAGGTGGCTTTCTAAGTGCTGAAGCAATACGAAAATACTCAGAAGTATAATACGCTGTGATTTATCCCTATAGCTCACTGTGTAGTCTAGTTATAATAAAATTAATTTATCAAAAGCATTTTCAATACCCAGTATCACTGCCTTTCACACAGCAAAGAAACCAACTCAACCCAAAACACTTCACAACTACATCATTGTTTATTGTACTAGAGAAACTGTATGAATATCCAGATAGATTAAAAACATGTCTAAAATTCACAGCCTTTTTATAATGTTATATCATAGATTTATAATCTTCCCTAAGGAAGCTAAATTAATTTTCAGGGATACTTTTTTTTTTTTTTTTTTTTTTTAATACCAAGTGAGACAGGGATAATAAATAATCCCTTCTAGTACCTCTGGAGATAATTGGCTGGAAAAATTTAGGGTGATAATTGTTAACCAACTTGAGGTCACTCCGCTGAACATTAGCACCACTGAGGCATGCTTTTGAGTAACAAGAACATGCCCTTCAGACAAATATTAATTAAATGGAAAAGTTAAAAGGGAAGAAGCTGAACTCACAACACATTCTACATTTCAGAGGATTAGAAGAGTCAGTGTTTTAGCAGTAGAGATCAGTTTCCAATTCATCAGCTTGTCCAAGTCTTTGCATGCATATTCTATATCCAAAGGATTTGTTTGAGAGAAGTTTTCAGGAAAGGAAATCTATTTAAGGCGCTCAACTTTAAAGAAAAAAGAAAATATGGAAATAGTTGGTTTCTTACAAGGAAAGTATCTCACCAACCTGCACTTTCAGTTCTACCAGGCTTCAGTTCCAGCTGGAGAAGACTCCCTCTTCCTTCTTAGACTGGCCTGGAGGATGCTACTATCCACTGCTGCAGCTCCTGCTGAATTCAACAGGAGTTTTGCCACTGGCTGTAGCAAGAGTGGCATTGTGCTTTCTGTCAGCGTGTTACTAAAAGGGAGGTAATTACTGCATGATGAGGGGCCTGCCAAACAAGATATGGTAGCTTCTTATAATGGGCTTTAAGGCAGTTGAAAGCCATATTTAGCCTTATGAATTTCTTATAGGTAAGACACACCCAGTGGCTGCTTCTTCTTACACATCCTGTTTAGTCTGTTCAGAGGCTGACTGAGGTCATGCAGAGCCACTCTCAGCTGCTTTGCACGCTCTGTGCAAAGGGACTATGCTCAAAGGAAACTGCCAGTGGTTCTTGCCTCAGGAACAATGGAAATGGTCTCTCCTTTTAAGTTCACTGTATTCAACAATTTAAAAACACAGCACTCTCACTCATCCTGGGAGGACATGATTTCTGAAGCTCTTTTCCCTGTTGTTTTCTGACTTTAAAAGGATTCTAACTCACAGCCCCCAGCCAAGGCAGTGTAAAGAACTGATCTGGTCAGAAATAATGCCAAGCAAGTTTCTAGATTTAAGAATGTTTCATTTATGATTCTCTTCAGTAATGAAGGATTAGCATGGCCCCAGATTCAAAGAAGAGGACTCTCATCCAACAGGAGATAACCTCCAGGTACTCGCACTGACCTTCCCCATTGTCTTGCCCTGTATCTTCTGCACGCTCAGTTGTGGCCCTCTCTCTGTGCTATTTTCCTTTAGAAACCCAGTTTTTCAGGTTCCTACTCTGTACTTAAACTTTTATTGAAGCTAAAATGTCTAAGACTACCTATAGGGTGTGGAGTAGAGGTGTTGTATGGCATTCTCCACAGTCTTGTTCTCCCCATCATCCAGATTTGGTATCTGCCCAAAGTACACAGTGTCTCTCTTTTGGGTTGTGTACTTCTCTATTTCCATATGGTTATGGGGTCTTGGGAGAGGAATGAGGGCCAGCTCACTCTGTTGAGTTAGCTTTCAGTGAGAAAATTCCACAGTGTCTGCAGAATCCCCCCGGGTCGTACTGAAAAAGCATAACTTGTCCCTTTTCATAGAGCCCTCCTCCATAGTCTATAGAAGTGAAACATATAGTCCTGTTATCCTGGGCATACTGGTTAAAATTCACATATTCATCCTTATAGTAGGCAATCCAGTGGCCACATACATGTAGAAGTCACATCACCTTGACATAATGATCCATCAGAAGTTGCCCTCAGATACTTTCCTCTGCAAGTAAATGTGACCTAGGTCTCAGCTTCAAATCTTCCAGATGAGGATATTAGAAGACGAAAGGGCAATTTCTAAGAGTCATCTCACATTTTAACTTACCCATCCCCTCAGAAGCTTATAAATCACTGCACTTCAGAGAAAGATACATATCCTTTTTATTTTTTAAACTTACAACCACTTTTTGTCTTGCATTAAAGTCCCTTTTATTTTCAGAAACTTTCCACTTGAATTATGAAGCAGATCACAGGCCAGCAGAAAACCATTCCCAAAAGAAAAATGCAACATAATGGAACACAAATTAAAAGATACATATAAGAACAAAGCACCAGGAGTGGTCTGGAACACTGCATGCACTTTCAAAAACATGAAGTAAAAGAGTCCTAACACCCACACTTTAAAAACTGCAATGTATCCTAATATTTTCCAGATGTGGATTTCATTAGGGCTAAAGTTAGATGGGTTAGAACCTGCACTTAAAAAGCTTTTCTTTGACGTAGACTGAAGAGAGTAAAGATTTGCTGAAGCATAGGGAAAAGAAGGAGCTGAACCTCTCCCTGCCAAACACTCAACTAATGAATATGTGTATGTTACTGGCAACCAAGAGGAGAGGAGTGGTTTCCATTATAACTGGTTTTCTTACTGAGGTTGGTTGGTAGAACTTCTCACAGGAAGGACGTAACACAGAAGGTGGCTGATTAAAATCTCCTGTTTCTAAATGGAGCCAACTGCTGTTTACAAGCAACTGCACCCTGGAGGCACTGAGGCATAAATACCTACCCAACAGCCTATAGCCAGGTAAATAAATTGCAGGCTTTCATAGATCTCTGGCTTGTGTGCAACTAGCCAATGATTCCTAATGAAATCCTGAAACCTTTCATCACACAACTCTCCAATAGCTTTCTGCATTTGTCCTAGAGCCATTGAACTGGCCCTTACCATTCCAGGCAAGGATTCCCAAAAGACGTAATTACCCATCCATTGGAAAGACCCCTAACAAGACAAACCCTTCTGGAGTGACCGAGGGGTGCTTCCTTGCAAGACTATCAGGGGGCTCGCTATCTTGGCAGCTGACTGACTCATGATACTAAGTACTCTCAGAAGTTAAAATATTGACTCTTGGATGCAGTTCTGCAAGCAGTACCAATCACATCTGAAGACTGTCTCATTTCCCATGCCACCTAAGGTCCCAAACACTTGCTCCAGCTTGTGCTGGGTTCATTGTAAAACCAGGGTTCGGTTTTCTCAGAGCAGAGTCTTCCTTGGCTAATCCAAAGTCTGGGTTAGATATCAAGAGAGGACATCCTGTAGGCTCTCCATAGATGCAGAGAGAGTTCCTTCTGCTGTCATTCAAGGAGTAAGTTATAGCTCTAAGGACCATCACTTTTCTTAGAGGAGAGGATGAAGGGAATCAGGCACCACAATTTCTGTCCTGAACAAGTGGTGTTTTTTGATGACATTGCAAGATCTGATGACATTGCAAGAAAGTGGATATTAAGAGGCATTTGGTTCCATGCATTGCCAAAAGATCAGCTTGCACAACTCAGATAAACTTTGGAATTTTTCATCAATCTTCCAGTATAAAAAGAAATTTCAGATTCTTGTATGTGGAGGAACATCATCTACTTTAAGTAGCTACATCAACTTTTTCAGAACTGTATCCATTTACATCAGCAGAGGATGGCTATCTGTGAGCAAACAAAATGCTGCTAGGCCCTAACAGTTAAGAATTTCACAAGTGGCTATACAAGCTAGCTTCAGTAGTAGAGCATCTGGCAGAGGTCATTCGTCAAAGGTTGGTGGCACAGATATACTGCTGTATTGGGTTTACATGGCAAGAAATTGTTAGCAAGGGACTTCAGGGGTGGCCTCTGTGAGCAGCTGCCTCATGTCAGAGAAGAGCCAGCTCCAGATGGCTCCAAAAGGGACCCGCTGCTGGCCAGAGCCAAGCCAGGAAGCGAAGCTGGTTGGGCCACTGGGAGAGCAGAGTTAAGGAAGGGAAAAGCCACCATACAAAATCAGCTGGGGAGAGGGGTGAAAACATGTGAGAGAACCAGCCCTGCATCCCCCAAGGTGAGTGCAGCAGGAGGAGGGCAGGAGGTGCTCCAGGCAGGCAGCAGCAGTTTCTCTGCGGCCTGTGCAGGGAGAGGCCCCCGGTGGAGCAGGCTGTCCCCCTGCAGCCCACGGGTCCCACACGGAGCAGATCTCCACGCTGCAGCCCGTGGAGGAGCCCACGTGGAGCAGGTGGATGTGGCCTGGAGGAGGCTGCGGCCCATGGAGAGCCCCCGCAGGAGCAGGCCCCGGGCCGGAGCTGCAGCCCGTGGAGAGGAGCCCACGCAGGAGCAGGGGGTCTGGGGGGAGCTGCCGCCCGCCCGTGGGGGACCCGTGCTGGAGCAGTTTGCTCCTGGGGGATGGATGGACCCCGTGGTACGGAGCCGTGTGGGAGCAGTGCTGGAAGAGCTGCTGCCTGTGGGCAGCCCCCGCAGGCTCAGTTCGGGAAGGACGGCATCCCGTGGGAGGGACCCCGCGTGGGGCAGGGGCAGAGAGGGACCGTGAGGGAGCGGCGGAGACGAAGCGTCAGGGACTGACCGCAGCCCCCATTCCCTCATTCCCCTGCTGGGGGGAAGAAGGTAGAAAAGGCTGGATGGGGGAAGGTGTTTTTAGTTTTCTTTTAGTTTCTCACTGCTCTAGCTTGTTAGTTATAGGTAATACATTATATTAATCTCTCTGTGCTGAGTCTGTATTGCCCGTGACGATAACTGATGAGTGATCTCCCTGTCCTTATCTCAACCCTTGAGCCCTTTTCATCATATTTTCTCCTCCTTTCCCTTTGAGGAGGGAAAGTGGGAGTGCGGTGGTGGTGGAGCTCAGGTGTCCTGCTGGGTAATACCACCACAACTGTACCTTTACTCTTTGGGCACCTTTTGGATTTGTAATTCTTAGGTTAATTCCATCTAACACAAACTGCCTGCCTCTGGCACTGCAGAATAAAAAAAAATAAAATTGAGAAAGAACAGAATGGCTTGAAGTCAGAGAAGAAAATTTGCAGTGAGATACCTATTCTGTTCCTGTCTGGAGCACGAGACCTTTGCATCCATTTAACTCCCATGCCTCTTATAAGTCTGACAGTGTAAAGAAGAACAATGAAGAGACTAAGTAGACCTCTGCAGTGTGGCAGGAGGAGAGAGGAACAAGAGGGAAAGCCATCCTGTAGTTTGCCTTGGTTAACTCACGTGTTTATGTTTACTTGGAAAATCAGTAGAAAGGCAGGAAAACTATTTTCCTGTGTGCCAAAACTCTTAATCTTTTAACCTTTGTGATAACTAATCAGACAGTTCCATAACTCTTATTGTAACTGCATGTCCTTGCAAGACAAATCTGTTCCTGCTGAAATGAGGGATGAATAACTTAGAAAGAATCAACAAACTTTGTAAAGGTAAAGATGGCTGTGAGCAGTAAAGGGGAAGGTAAGGCAAAGTGATCTTCAGAACATAATCAGGAAAGGAGGGAAGCAAAGATGTCCTCTGCACCTCCCTTGGCAAAATTTAGAGATCAACAAGGAAATAATTGAAAATCATCAGCCTGGAGAAAGATGTAGATAACAGAATAAGCTCAAGGAGAAGCATACACCAGTATGCAACAGTCCCATCAGGAATGTCTGTGCAAAACCGTGTGGCAGCAAGATGACTCCATTTATTACAGTTTAATTTATTGGCTGCTGACAATGTGTTCTATTCAGAACAAATATAGTGCAGTCTCTGTCCCCACAAGTATTCAGTTTAGCTATAAAAAAGATTAATTAAGATCTTTCAGAGTGCCCTCTGTGTATTTTAATGCAGAGGTGTTGCAGAGTCGCTCTCTTGCATTCACTGATTTTATTAGCTGTTGCATGCAAGAAGGAAGTTGCTTATTAACAAATTTGACCTTTTGGTTTGCCCATTTTCCTTGCAATTCTTTTCTCACCTTCCTCCCCAGAGGGAAGCCCTTAGGCACAGACCAAAGGCTGGGGAGGATCATCTTTATCCATGTCCCATGCTAAGCTTTTTCTGTTTCTCAAAGGTGAGCCGCTACTGCAATGTGGTGCAGACATGAGAGCCAAGAAATCAGCGGAGGCCATGAACCCTCCTGTCCCGCTCACTGTAGTGCAATGCTGCAGCCAAAGTTTGCAGCTTTGGTTTTCATATTGAATGTGTCTCACACTGTGCTAACATGATATTATAAAGCATTCTGTGTTGCCCAAACTGTGGCAACACAGCATGGAGAGGAAGACAAATTGCCTTTCAGAAACCATGTGTATTCATAAAGTTTTAATGGCTAGGGGAGGGATTGTTTCAGATATGTGTCAACTGGAGAGAGTTGAAGGATAACCCATAAAAGACTTTATCTTCATTTAAGGAAGGGAAAAAAAGAATAGCACTCATCACAGTTTATCTTGTTGCCCACTGGTAAAGCTTCTCTTCACAAAATCTGGTTTAATGTGGCGTGGGGTACCTATTGTTGAAACCATTGAAGTTGAGAATTGAGCACATTAATTGCATTTATTGTTCTGGAATCTGGATGAAGGGTTCCCATGGCAGGAGTACTTGTATGTCTAGAGGTGGAACTCTTTTCTACACATTACCAAGTGGCTGAATTTCTGATGGAGAACACTAGATAGTCATTCAAATGGCAGTAATTCAGGTTGTAACAAAGAACCTGTGACATACTAATAAAAGCCCCATTTCTATTTTATAAGTCACAATAATGGATGTCACATTCAGTGCTTCTTATGGTGAACAGGCTACGTATTAGGCATAGTCTATGACTTTATTTCATGTTAAAATTGCCATCTTTTCCAATTATTCTAACTTTTTAGAATTTTCCCCCTTTTAAACCAGGATATTTTTAGCATGGACTACAAGTTACAAACAACAGAAGTTGCTATAGAAACAGAAAAGGCACTTTGTAGAATGAAAATGCAGGAAGAAATATAGTTCACTATTTATCTGGTGCAGACAGTAAGATAGAATCAATATATATATATGTATGTGTATGAGTATATATATATATATAAATACATATGTATGGATATATATGACTTTCCTTACTATATCTATGAAGGCTTCAGTGCTCATCTTTCTGTCCTAACATTTAGCTGATTTTTGGCACTTCTGCACCAGAAGGCTGTTATCCCCAGCTGCATACAACTACCCTGTAGCTAGGTGCCCTGCAAGCATCTCTTTAATTCAGTCAGCCAAACCGCTGCAAGTAAAACTGATGAGATATTGCAGCACAGCTAGAGACAAGTGCTAGAGACAAGATGGGATGGGGGGTGGTGGGAAGCTGCTCAGCAGTTGGATCTCCCATTGTGTGACACGGATCACCCACCATGTTGGACGTTGCTAATAGAGGGGACTCAGCTGGCTCCTTTCCTCCCAACCTGAATCAGCCCCTACCATACAACCATTGTGATTTTTCTTTTACATTCTTTTGTTTGCTGTTTCAGTTATAAAAATAAACTTCATGCTCTAGCAACTTTAAACTAAGCAAAGGTAATTTCCAGTCACAGGATTTGGGCTATTTCTGAACACCGTATTTTAAATGCTGTGCAATCGCTGAGTCTTGTCTATATGGGGCTAATATGGATGAAGTATTATGTAATTTTAAGCAGCTGGGAATCAGACTCAAAGCCTAGTGCAACTGCATGGATTACTGAGACAGATTCATAGGAAACAATAGTTTAGATTACTCTTCATGCCCTCATTAGATTGTAACTAAAAACATTGTGTGTTTCATGGGCAAGGTGTCTGCAAGACTGGACCTCAAATGTTTTTCTGGCTTCTGCTCCTATACCTCTTATTTAACTTCATTGTTCTTCAGAATGATTGTACAGGTCCGGTTTGCAATCCTTCTGTGTTAAGAACAGGTCAGAAAAGCAGCGATTAGAGATGGTTTAGAAATAGTTGATCCTGCCCTGGAGTAGAGATGCTGGAGGCAAGGGAATGAATTGGATAGGAATCAAAGACCCTTCCAAAGCTCTTTTTTCCTGTGTTCCATTATTGTTAGAGTAGTTCAACACTGCCTTAAGGAACAAGGCAGTGCTTCAGAATTCATACATAATGCCAGCAAGCCACTTTGGACCAGATTTTGGAGTACTTAGGTGCCCCAAATTGGAGATGGTTGCTTGCAGTGATTGCCAAGAGGATCTTGAAAAAAATCCAGTAGGTATTTTTTTTATACATGTTAGTTGCCCAAATAACTCTGAGAAGTTTCTTTCCTGCCTGTCTTCTTTTCCTTCCTTCCTTCCTTCCTTCCTTCCTTCCTTCCTTCCTTCCTTCCTTCCTTCCTTCCTTCCTTCCTTCCTTCCTTCCTTCCTTCCTTCCTTCCTTCCTTCCTTCCTTCCTTCCTTCCTTCCTTCCTTCCTTCCTTCCTTCCTTCCTTCCTTCCTTCCTTCCTTCCTTCCTTCCTTCCTTCCTTCCTTCCTTCCTTCCTTCCTTCCTTCCTTCCTTTCTCTTTTTCTTTCTTTCTTTCTTTCTTTCTTTCTTTCTTTCTTTCTTTCTTTCTTTCTTTCTTTCTTTCTTTCTTTCTTTCTTTCTTTCTTTCTTTCTTTTCTTTCTTTCTTTCTTTCTTTCTTTCTTTCTTTCTTTCTTTCTTTCTTTCTTTCTTTCTTTCTTTCTTTCTTTCTTTCTTTCTTTCTTTCTTTCTTTCTTTCTTTCTTTCTTTCTTTCTTTCTTTCTTTCTTTTTCTTTCTTTCTTTCTTTCTTTTCTTTCTTTCTTTCTTTCTTTCTTTCTTTTTCTTTCTTTCTCTCTCCCTCTCTCCCTCTCTCCCTCTCTCCCTCTCTCTCTCTCTCTCTCTTTCTCTCTTTCTCTCTTTCTCTCTTTCTCTCTTTCTCTCTTTCTCTTTCTTTCTTTCATCTTTTCTTTCTTTCTTTCTTCTTTTCTTTCTTTTTTCTTTCTTTCTTTCTTTCTTTCTTTCTTTCTTTCTTTCTTTCTTTCTTTCTTTCTTTCTTTCTTTCTTTCTTTTTCTTTCTTTCCTTCGTTCCTTCGTTCCTTTGTTCCTCTCTTAGATTGTCATCAAATGTGAGATCCTGGTTTCCCAGCTGTCTGCCTGGCTGTGGCCTTGAAGTCCGGTTTTCAGGAGAACTGTGGACTCTTAGCACCAACAGAAGCCAGCAGAGCCATCCTGAAATGTCTGAAGCTGTGTGTAAGTCCAATCACTCCAAAAGTAATGTGTCTTAATGGTTATCACTATTCTCCAAATGCTGTGCACCCCATCCATGCCATAGCTCTCCGTCAGCACAAGACTCAGATGTGTCTCTGTAGGCAAGTGGTCTTGTCTGAAAAGCAGTCTGAACAGTCTGAATGGGTGGTAAAGAAGGGATCTCTGTGATCTAAAGGGAATCATCTAGCCAGAATGAAACCTTGAGGTGGAACATGCCCACCCTGCCATCTAGACATAACCAATTGTGCAACCAAAGCCTTTTTTTTTTTTTTTTTTATTGTCAACTTGTTTTGACTCAATTCATGGTTTACAAAAAGGGCATATTAAGAAGAAGCTTTTGGAGCTTATGAAGTTTTAAGGAGTAAAATAGAAATCCTCATGAGAAAATTGAGGATTAACTTCCAAGGAGGCCTGGAAAAGCATTCATGTTATAACAGCCTAGGAGAACACACTGAAAGGCAGATGAAAAGTAAAATGTGAAGAGCTGCTTGTTAAATAAGCAACACGCATCTAAGATACCAAGTAAGGCAGAGGTCCTAGAAAAAGAATAATAAATGACCCTGCAATTAGCGACTGTATCCTAATGCACACTTTCCTGGGGAGAGATGAAGCACTCACAGGTAATATGAAATCTGACAATTCCTGTTTTCAGAGCTTTACTTTCCTATGCTGGTCAGAGCGCAGGCAAAAGGTTAGCCTGTACCTGTCTATTTATACATACTTAGAGGCTTCCAAGTGGTTCAACCTTAATTACTGCTTATAAAATCAGGTCTGATTTCAGAATTTGAGTCAGCATTGGTACATAGTCATTACTGACCCATGGATGTGATTTATATGTGCATTGTTTGGCCAATATTCTTGAGTAAGGTTATTTTCAATGCTGGTAATACTCAAGCAGTATACTACTTTTTAATATGCACGTCATTCTCTCTGACTCGAGCTCCTCAGTTCTTGAATACATCCTTGTTAAAAAGAACAGATGGTTTCAGTTTCACTAGATGAACTCTTAAGCGTAACTTCAAATCTGGGCAATACCGCTGATTATTTGGTTGAACTGTAACATAGGCCTGAGAGTCTTTGCTACATTGCTCCAAGCCTGCCTACTTCTCTTACACTTTCTGTCTTTCTTTAATTCCAGGTGGCCTTTGCAGCTAGAATAAAAGAGCAGCATCCTTCTCCAGACCAATCTTTTGTCTCTAATACCCACTTACAATAGGTAGCCAGCTGATTCCAGTGTTTTCTTCCGGTGTTTTAGATTTACTGCCCAGACTAAGCACAGGCACGGATGCAGCTACCGACTGAGCCACAGCACTGCCATTCCAGCCTGTGCAGGCAACTGGAAGACATGGCTCAGGTCTGTAAATGCACCAGCCACATGTGCCTGCCCATGGCCTTGATGCTAGGCAGGACATTAGGATCTCTCTCAGCACGCAGGAGCTTCACCACCACTGCCCAGCACCCCCTCCTTGCTCATTGTAGCTCTGTGTGCCCTGTCTTACAATGTAGTAGTGCTGGAGGCAAGTTTTCTCCCACAGCACCAAAGTGATTCCTGCCTCCCCCATCTCTCAGCCCTACACACAGAAGCCACACGTTGGAAGGACCTCCGACAGAGAAGGCTGCCCTGGCACCTCTGCATAGTGCATCTTGTCAGTGCCTCCGCAGCACCCTCCCAGGATATCCTCTCATCCTTGACATGCTCTTGCCTAATTGTCCTGGCACTAACAGCCATAGAAGCCTGGTCTCAGGCCACGCTGATGTATGGGCAGACACTGAGGAGGGTAAAAAAAATGGCTGAATGACCAGGCCCAGAGGGTGGTGAGCAGGGGCACTAAGTCTTTTTGGAAACTTATGATGTTCACCAAGAAGTGCAAAGTCCTGCACATGGGGAGGAAAAACCCCAGGCACCAGCCCATTATGGGGGCACCCAGGAAAAATAGTTTGTCAGAAAAGGACCTTGGGTTCCTGGCCTGCCTGAAACTGCCTCTTTTTTTTTTCTTTTTTTTTTTCCTTCTTTTTTTTCTTTTTCTTTTTTTTTTTTTTTTACTTTCATAATATTCCAGCTGGATTTTTTTTGCCTATCAAAATTTTATTGACTTAGAGTAAGTCTTTGCAAATGATAGATTAACTTTAACCTCATAAATATACAAAGCATTGTTAAAAGGGAGAGCCTGAAAGAATTACAATGCACTAGATCTATTTCCCAAACAGAAGTACATACAGTGGGTGAAATCAGTGATCAGTGTGCAGCCCTGCAGCCTGGTCAAGTGCATCCGTGTTGTTTGTATGACACGAGCAAAACACTAGCTGCTATACCTGTTTTCTGAACAAATTTTCCTGGAAATTACTTAGGTGGGCAGAGGTAGAGAAAGATTCTCAGAGATCAAAGACAGCACTTACCATAAGCGACCGGTTCAAAGGGAGGCTGGCTATCTGGCTTTGGTTGAGATGGATGGCTGCTTGGGTTAGGAGAGAGATCTACTTCATAAGTTACATCTGGGTGTCCGTGTTTCAGTGAGCCATGAGTTAGATTATGATTTAGTATATTTTTACAGGGGAGCCAGGTCTTTGTGACAAGCTTTCACTTTCCTGCACAGGACAGGGAGAAGAGCAGCAGGTGACCAAGAACAGGACAAGGAAATGCGAGGGGGGAAGATAGGTTGCATCAGGCTGTAATGACAAGCCATGTGAGGGGCTTGTCAAGCTATCAAGGGAAACCTGGAAAGCCTGCAGTCTGCAGTGAGCTCTTGCAAGAGCAGCCTGAGGTGGTAGGAGGAAGTGGAACAGTGGTTTAAGATTTCTACCGGATGCTCTTGCTGTAACATGAGTCCTGGTGTAGAGCTGTCTTTTTGACTCCAGTGAGGTCCTTATGAATTCTTGATGACAGGAAACAGATTCAGCATTAATCTCTCCCTTTGTAGAGGTGCTTGCCATTTTCTTAGTCTTTCACTGGGCCTTCCTGTAAAGCAGTCAGCCTACCAACTGAGACTGCCACTTGTAAATCATCCTTGGAAGAGAAGTGGCTGCATGCCAACGCAGTAGTAAGGTGTCGGCTGATTTTACAATAGAAACCACAAAGAGTATGAGAAAGCAGAGTTTTACTTTAGAATTGCTCCTCTGAACTGTGTTAGTAAGTATGATTCTGATCATATTAGCAAAATTTACCTGCCAGACCCTTTGCATTATTTTTTGTAGCACCCTATAGTATCGGCCATCCCATTCAGAAAGCCATTTAATCATGTTAATCAAGAGTACCTCCTCCTTCTGCTGCCCTCCCAGCTCCTTTATGAAATGAAGTATCAGGCCAGCTTTTTCAGTAGAGCATTGCAATGAGAGCTAATGGTCTCTACATTTGGACCTAGGTACCCAGGTTTTCCAGGGCAGTCTCCTCTCTATTGGTTTAACCTGTGTTCTGGTTCCCAGCAGTCGTACCTTGCATCTGACTGCATTAGATGTTCTCTGATGGTTCCTGATTATTTAACCAAAGAAACTGGACTAGAATGTGCTAATGGTCTGCTCTCATTATTAAATATTGCATCAATTCTGGTGCTGTTTGCAATGTTGCAATGAATACTTAATGTTTTCCCAGTCAGAAGTCTTGAAGTTGTGGCTTATGGCCACTGTGGGTCTGTGTAGTCCTTCCCAGGGGCAAAAAGGTAACCGAGAAAAGCAGTCCTCCTGTCAGTCAGCTTTAGTTTCAGGATGGGAGGTGGGATGTGTTTCATGGCACGACAAATCTAATAAAAGCTTGAGCTAAGTCACTGATGACAATAGCAGTGTTAAAACAAAAATTGATTTCCTGGGACACTGCAGGAAAGAGTCTCACTTGCTGATATCTAAGCCTTAGCAACTACCATCAGAGATGTGTCATGAACTAATTCTCAAGCCATCTAATACATGCTCTGTTAATTCCATATAATGCAAGCTTTTTAACCAAAATGTCATGCGGTGCTAAGCCAAATGCCTTGGAGAAATCTAAATGTATTATATCAACACAATCGTCTTTATCAACCAAACCTATAATCCTGTTTTCAAGAAGAGACAATGGGTTTATTTGACAAAACCTACCTCGTATGTTGCCTGGCATTAAGTATATTTTTAACTTCTAGTTCTTTGTGAATAGACTCCCACATCAACTGTTCCAGTATTATTGCTGGGATGAGTGTCACAATAATTGTTCCCTAGTTCCCTGAGCCATCCCTTTTGCCCTTTTCAAATATTAGGAACGTTTGTAGTTCTGCAGTCCTTTGGAATTCCTTATTTTTCCAAGAGTTAGTAAATAGTGACAGATCATTACAGCTCCCTATAGGGTTCCTTTAAATCACATTGAAACTAACTTATCAGATAGAGTTTGTTTTAAAATGCTGAACCTAGGTGTGACTGCTCTGTCCCTTCCGTACTTGCAACTGTCAGGCCTCTGTTTCGGGACAATGCCAGCTGTCATATATTTACTTCACACGCAAGGTTTAGAAAAACAGGCACTGGTGATTTGGTGTTTTCTGTATCACATATTTACAGTGTTACCATCAAATTTTAACCTGAGTTTTTACCTAGCCTGCGTGTTTTGTTTGTTCCTGATTTTTGGACTCTTATTATATACAGTTGAATTGATTATTAAATATTGATACTGTATTGATTATTTTCTCTTCCCTTATCATTCTCCTATATTGTTAAACTTATAAAATGTATTAATGGCCGTTTGCCTCTATTTTTCCTCCTATTTCTCACATATTAGTTAGATGTTTTATTGCTGTTTTCCTATCTTTGTATAACAAGGATGAATTCTGGGTCAAAACAGACCTTTTCTGGTGTCTGCACTAAGACAGCTTCTTGGCAGGATATTGAATTGGCTGTTCACAAATGATTCTTACTATTCATTAATGTTTACATGTTTAATGTACATTATCAGTTTATTTGGCTAATAAGTTGTTTAAACTTTGGAAAGTGTTCTTTTCCAAATTTCCAAAAAACAAGCTAAAAGTACCACTTTTATTTTCATGAAGAAAACACAAGTTCTGCTGGCTGGTACATCCAATCATCCATTTTTTAGGATTACAATTAACTACTGTTTGTCCATCTTCTTTCAATTAATTTCACTGATTCAGCCTGCGATGTTCACACCATCAGGTGTTGAGATGCCGCCTGTTAAAAGGAGCTCTCTGGGAGCTTCAGTACTTTTTTCAGGTCATTTGAGTTGACCAGTATCTCCTTATAATTTTACCCAAATTTGTTCTCTTGTTGCTTTCTAACAGATCAGCTATTAAACTAAGTGTGATATGTCTAAATAAACAATTCTCATTACCTGGTCTCATACAATATTCATACATTGATACAGATTAATTCCACAGTCTTCAGAGAGCCTGAGTTTTGTTTCCTTACTGTGTCGTTCAGTGGGAAGAGAAGAGGCACAGAGACCTTCTTTACTAAGGTAATGAAGCCATTGGAACAAATGGATGTTTTGGGCGTAGGTTAAAGACACTGCAAGAACCAGACAGAGCTGGGTGGAAGTGAACAGCTTTAGCTGACTGAACCACAGGCAAGCAGACAGATCTTACTCTTCTTAAGTCTTGGCATAGTTTATAACATATTTGTATACATAATACATCTTCTGGAATTTTCACATTAAAGTGACAGCTGAGGGAAGCTGACAGCTGAAAAATTAACTAATATACCATGGCTATGCCATTCCTAGGAACTCAGCTATCTTGGGGACAGGAAAATACGAAAACAAATGATTTTAAGAAAAACTGATAATAAATAAAGTAAGCTCATACGCTTGCATACTGAGTGACCTGAGAAAAATTACTGCGCCAAGCGGGCAGGAACTATGGGTTTCTGTAGATCTACAGAGCCTTTGGAATCACTGTGCAGCAAAATGAATTAATTCCCATGAAAACTGTTTTTAGAATATTAATATAATTGGAATGACACTGTTATATCAGTGTTTTATTTTGCATTTTGTACTGTGGAAATAGCAGTGCATTTGTCTTATCTCTTATAGTAGAAGGTCCGTAAAGTAGACACAAAGTCTGTGATGCAAAACCAAAACTCTATAAAGAATTAGTAGGATGCAGTTCTCAAGCTGAAAGCTGAACATGCAATCAGGACAATTTTCATCAGCTTTGGTGTAACTCCTAGTGTAGTTGTCAACTCCCTCACAGACAAAGGAAAAGACAGATGGCTGATTCATATTCTAGCTTTTGCACCATACAGTGGTAGGAAGTAGATCCTAAGAGCATTCAGAAATCTCTGTATGGCACTGAATTGTGTTGTGTAGTCTTCCCTCCATTCTATGTTTTTTCTTACGCCTTCTTTACTCCCTTCCCTCAACTAACTTCATCACTGATGCAATGAATTCCTTGCTGACACTGAAATATTCCTCAAAGTCTAGCTTTCTTTCATTTATATATGGAAATCTGTATTCTTTCTTTCTTTATTTTGTTTATAAGGTAGATCTATCTGTTAGAAAACTAAGTATTGTATGTTTCAGAGAGAGTGAGAGGTTTCAGAGAGAGCGAGAAAGAGAATAAGAGAGTGAAAGAAAAAGAAAGAAAGAAAGAAAAAAAGAAAGAGAAAGGAAGAAAGAAAGAAAGAAAGAAAGAAAGAAAGAAAGAAAGAAAGAAAGAAAGAAAGAAAGAAAGAAAGAAAGAAAGAAAGAAAAAGAAAGAAAGAAAAGAGAAATATTGATTTAAGACCTCCCAGCCAATGGGAAGATGACTTAGAAAAAGCATCCTGGGATTCTATTTGGTCAGTAAAACCTTAACAGGTGACAAAAGGGAGGAAGAGCACATACAGTTTCCTACACCACACAGGATTTGCATGAAAGTTAAGATGGAGAGATTCAGCACAGGGGTGGTTTGCTGATGCTCTTGTTAGCGGAACTGCAGAAACACATTGGAAGAAGGTCTGAACGTACAGAAGAGCAAGAAATCTATTCCAGAGTGTGTTGGTAACACTGAATATAGATGTTATAATTACAAAATACCCCGTATTGACACAATGAAAACCATATTCACATCTGGCACAGAATATCAGTAACTGAAATGGATTCTTGGGAAGGTATAATAACAACAGCAGTAATAATAATAATCATAGAAATGTGCATAGCACAAAACAAAATAGCCTGATGGTATAAATATGGTGAATTTCCTCATTGATATTAATACTTTCTGGCACCTTTCCTTATCTGATTGTATATAGCTTTGGGGTTATTTTTTTCCTTTACTTCTCTCTTCTCTTTGCATTGCTTTAAGGAAAAGACACAAGAATCTCATCATTCATACACTAGGGAGTCAATTAAAAGCCAAATGGACATGCTTTGCTGGTTTTATGAGTGGCTGTTCTCTGGGTCCAGTGCTCCTAACTTTTCATCCTACACTATGTCTGAGTAGTGTCTGAGGCAGGGGTGCTAAATCTGTTCACCAGCCTCTGGGTTGGGTGTCGAGGAAGAAGATATCTGCTAGCCCATCCATGGCTTCCCTCATCCCTGTGTGCTGGCCAGGTAACTGTGGAGTCAGCATTGCACTTTCAAGATCATAAATGACTTTTAATGACCTCAGACTATAATGACCTTAATTCCTTCTCCAGCCACAGTCAAAGGGGATCTGTCACCTCAGTGCCAGAATTTTGAAATTTTGAAAATGTTATCCCAGCAACTGCCTTGCTCAGCGTAGGGCACAGAGCCTGTTCTGTTGCCTTCGAAGGGTGAGGTGTCTCCTGTGGAAGCTCTTGTCTTGTATGATGTGTGAGGCTGTCCCACAGCCTAAGTGCTTGTCTTCTGAGGCTGATGAATGTCCTTTCACCTTTCAACTATCCTTTCAACTGGATAAAGTTAGTGCCACTATGTAGAGATGTGGGGTGTGGCTGGCAGAAGTGAAAAGCTACCTGAATCTTTTGCAAGCCCTATGTAAACACAGTGCTTCTGGTAAACACAAGCACTCGGTGCCTCAAAAAGAAGGACACCACACGTGTTCCTGGTTTCCTCCATTCTGTAGTATGAAGCATGAATGTTTCCTTTTCACAGCCACAGCCTTCACACTGATCCTCCCCTTGATAGCTGCACCATGTTCTCAGGGCCCTGAGGGCACCCCCAGCCCTGACTGTCCCTCGGCAGCCTCCTGGGGCTCCCCCACCTGCCCAGGCCCAGGCCCCCACATCAGCCCGGGGCTTCCAGCCCCTTCCCCAGCGAGGCCACAGCAGGGCCAGGCTCCAGCTCCCCACGGCCCTGCCCTGCCTGGCCATGGGCCCTGCCCCGCCATGGGCCCTGCCCCACCATGGGCCCAGCCTCGAGGGCACAGGAGCCAAACCCAATCCTGGTTCACAAGAGAAGGGGTGAAGAAAGCCCGTCTTCCTAGTTCCTCCCTGCTACTGTTGTTTGCGAGGCCTATCCCTTGGCCTGTGAAGGATTCACAGCAACTGCAAGGGAATAAAAGTAAAGGTATGTTCAATGTGAAAGAGAAAACATCGCATACAAGACTTAAAGCTACTAATACCTGAAAATTTTACCCCAATGATTCATTATGTTATAGTTTGAAGACACAGCAACAACCCCAGCTATGCTGCATGCAGAAGTGAGCATTTCCTCCTGTGTGCTTCTTCTGCCGTGCATTGTCCTGCTCTATGTAAGAACAGAAAAAGTAGTAGAAAGAACCAGTATAAATTGGCTATCTGTCAAATTTACTGTACCCTGGCACTCCATAGCAGACCACAGCAAGATGAGATCCCCTAGACAAGCAAGCATGAAGTGTTATTTGAATAATTCTGAATTGATCATGAAAAATGCTTAGTTAGCCTTTCCCACATCAATACTTGGCAGTATACAAACATCATTAACATCGTTTCCCCTTAAAATTGAACCAGCTGTCATTTTTTAATGGATATATTGTCTGTCTGAAGTAGGAAAAGGGATTGATTTGCAATTATTTCTTTCAGATCTTGTGTAGTTTGATACACAGTTCGATTTTCTTCCAGCAATTAAATTCTTTGTCTGTATATGTTACAGATAAATTCAAAATGATGCAGAATTGGGAAATAACAGCTTTTAACCAGATTGCTCTTTGACTAACCCACATGTGCCCAGTGAACTCCAGAAATGACAGTTCTCTCTGGGCATATCTCAAAATGTAGAATGAAAGCAGTAGGCATCTGGTATTGTTGAGTTCATGACAATAGAGTTTCAGCATGGATGAATTAACTGCACACATACCTAGGATTTCTTTCCCATGCTGCCCTTCTTCAACTAGCTCTTTTAAAATGATGTCTTTTATGACAACAAATTTAATGCAAGAAATGTTCATGAAATCAAAAGAAGTTTCAGTTTCCAAACGTAAAGAATTGTAGCACCTGTGAATTGTTATATGGAAAACACTACAATGAGCTTATTCATGAGGTAGAACAGGACAAGGAACAAAACTAAGAGACTTTCTCTACAGGAGACTTTAGAGCAGGAAGGGATGGTGTGTTCAGCCCCAGTAGGATTTTTAAAGCTCTCTAAAATGTTTGTTTGCCATCCTATTTTAATGACCATTTTCAATGGTAGCATAAAGTAACGAGTCATAGAAACTTATTATAGCATGTAACAGTCTTTTATGATATGTGGAAAGTTATGGTAGTTTTAACTAAGGCCTAAACATGTTACCAAGTTCCCAAGCACTCCTAGGTCTGCACAAGTGTCCTGAACCAGGACTTACCTGGCCACCCCAAATCTGCCAGCGATGACATGTGACAACCCAGGCTGGGCACAAAAAGGGATGTGTAGTAGAAATTACAAGATATTTGTGAAGGTGCAGAAGCTTTTACTGTTTTACAGCTGAGCATTGTCCCCTTTTAGTATTTACTTGAAAATGAATAGCCTACATTGTTGTTTGGTAGAAAACTTTTCTCTTAAAATTTTGTTACTTTCGACAGAAAACCACACATAAATTGCACACATGCCTATTGCAAAACTTTCTTTTGAGGTTCCTCTCAACCAAACGTACTAGATCTAATAGTGCTCAGGAGATTTGAAATTTTAAGCAGAGTCCAAGACTCTAGTCATTAAGGGCATTAGAAAATAAAATACTATATTCATTGGAATGAGCTTTACCACCTATCACCTTTGCACAGAGCATACCTTAACATCAGACATGAAAGCCTCATTAAAATGGAGAATGATTTAAAACCAAGTATTATATGAGAATAACTCCAGAGGTATAATCATAGCATATCTCGGTTTATATGGAGCTTACCAGTAAAAGTGGTTTCAGACCACATTAAAAAAATAAAAGAGAAAGAAACAAGGTAAAACTTCTGTCTTTCAATGAACTAATTGCGGATGCTCAAATTAATCTCATCAGCATGCAAACAAGCAGAGGTAGAGATTTCAATTACCTAATAGTATATTGGAAATGTCTTAACAAGGTGCTGTGTCTTTGTGCCCTCAGAAGTGAAATCTTGGCTGAAGTTGCATTGCATTTAATAGCACGCCTGAACTTCAAGCACATTGCATCTGACAATAGATGTGAATTTATTAGCCCCACTGAGCTAAGCTATATTTACCAAGGATTTAAGACTGTACACAGCTAGTTTCACAGAGTTAGGTAGTGATAGAGCAAGAAAATCCAGTCTTTTAAAACCTGCTAATGTCTGAACAGAGGAGAAAGTACAAAGCCCTGCTATGAAGTACTGAAGTTCTATCAGTTTGGTAAAAGTGATGTTCCTCACAGACATTTTCTAAAGCAATAGTCACTTGAAGTTCACATATGACTCCATATAGAAACACACTTTCAAATCCTGCAGTTGCTATGATAATTTAGAAGAGCATAAATAATGCTTCAATCTTTCAAGGTAATCTGATTAACCATATGATTAAAAACTTGAAAATCATAGCAATCATTGTTGCCTCAGTGTGGATGAGAACATATGAACTGGAACTATTTACTTCACAGGTTGGGGAATAATCTGGCAAATATGAAACAACTTCTTATGGACCCCAAATTGCATGACAGGAGGACTGTCAGACCAGTCAGCGTGGGTTTGTGAAAGTCAGTTCTGCTTGATTAATCTGTTCTCCTTCTATGAGAAGATAACCTGATGGTAGACAAGGGAAAGGCTGTGGATGTTGTTTACTTGGACTTTAGCATAGCATTTGCCACTGTTTTGCAGTGTTTTCCTGGAGAAACTGTCTGTTCATGACTTGGATGGATGTATTTTTCAATAGGTGAAAAACTGGCTGTGTGGCTGGGCGCAGAGGGTCATTGGCAATGGACTTAAATCTGCTGGGTATCCGGTCACAAGAGGTGGTCCCCAGGGCTCAGTACTGGGGTCAATTTTGTTTAATATTTTTATCAATGATCTTGATGAGGGGATCAAGTTCTCAGTAAGTTTGCAGAGGACATTTAAGGTGGGTGAGAGTATTGATCTGCTTGAAGGTAGGAAGGTTTTGCAGAGTGATCTAAATAGGTTAGATCTATGGTCTGCATCTAGTTGTGTTGGCATTCAACAAGGCTAAATGCCAGGTGCTGCACTTTAGTCGTAACAACCCCATGCAGTGGTATAGGCTTGGGGAAGAGTGGCTGGAAAGTTGCCTAGCCAAAAAGGACCCAGGGGTAGTTCTGATCCACAGACATCTGAACACGAGCCAGCAGTGTGCCCAGGTGGCCAAGAAGGCCAATGGCATCCTGGCCTGCATCACAAGTACTGTGGCCAGCAAGACTAGATAAGCAATTATCCTTCAGTACTTAGCACTGGTGACACCACACCTCCAATATTGGGTTCAGTTTGAGGCTCCTGGCTACAAGAAAGATACTGAGTTGCTGGAACGTTCAGAGAAGAGCAACAAAGCTGGTGAAGGGTCTAGAAAAGAAGACAAATGAGGAGTAGCTGAGAAAAGTGGGGCTGTTTAGTCCGGAGAAAAGAAGGCTGAGGGGGGACCTCATCGCTCTCTACTACCACCTGAAAGGAGGTTGTAGTAAGGTGAGCGTTGGTCTCTTTTCTCAGGTGACAAGTGATAGGATGCAAGGAAACATCCTGAAGTTGTGCCAGGGGATGTTAAGATTGAATACCAGGAAGAATTTCTTCATACAAGGGGTGATTAAGCATTGGAATGGGCTGCCCAGGAAAGTGGTGGAGTTGCCATTCCTGGAGGTATTTAAGAGCTGTGTGGATGTGGTGCTTAGAGACATGGTTTAGTGATATGTAGCCAGATGGTTGGGCTTGATGATCTTAAAGGCCTTTTCCAACCTAAAATGTTCTATGATTCCATGATTCTATGTGAAAGTAGAGGAGAAGATCAAACTAGTCAGTCTGAATAAGACAAAATAATTAATTTTGTAAGCATTATTTCTAGGAGATGTTGGGACTGCAGAATGAAATCCAACATACAGAATTCTTGGGAGCAAAGAGGTAAAAAAAAAAGTCCTTGATTTAGTTGTGGTGGTAAGAGGTAACAGTTCCTATAAAAGTGGGATACAGTATGGTATATCTCCTCTTTTTTTTTTTTCTTCTATTAACTGATTTACACAGTGCAAATGTTCTTTTGGCCCCTCTTCTACAAAGAGAAAGCCGTGTGAAAATAGCAGAACACAGCAACAGACAGGTGAATAAGGCTTTATGAATTGTTTCTGAAAAGTTAACTCTACATCAAGGACTGTAAATGTGGAGTCAACAAGTTGACATAAATAACAGCAATTGTATTTAACAGATTTTAGGTTTGAGTTCCAAATTGCAAGTTTCTGACATTTTTTTCGTTTTCAGTATATGACTTTAAGCAAATGAAATAGATGTGATTTATAACTTAAACACATCAGAAGAAAGAGATTTCATTACTTGGAGGTGACGATCCTACATTTCCTATGATGTTTCCTACTATTTCACATTTATTTTCACTTTATGTGATTACATGTGATGAAACGATATCACATTGTTCAAGAACATTTTTTGTTTGCATGTTTTGTATGGTATACTTGGCAATGAAACAGCTATTGATATAAAAAAATCATCCCAAGTGTAACTGCGTAATTCAAGATACACCCTCCAAGAACACAAAATCTTGATTGAATTTTATCTTTGATTAACTTGATTTTCCCAGTAACAATTTAATTTAAGTCCCTGTAAAGATTTTCACAAATGTACTGGAGGGGAAATTCCAAGCTTCCCAGGATACTTTTATAAAATATATATGCAAAATATGAATGTGAAGTTGTAGACATACCTTTCAAACTGAGTAATGAAATGCAGTGGTAACCCTGATATACAAGATTTCCAGTCACTTTCATATGTGCGTTTGCCAGGACATGTCAAGATGTCTATAATTTATTTACCTATTCAGATATCCATTATAAATATTACCTATTTGTTTGTATCTTATATTTCCTATAACCATTCTGTTTTACTTCCATGTATTAAATGATTTTTAATTTTTACAGTTCTCTAAGGAAAAACAATGATACTGTTCAGATATGTTCAGGAACACTAGTGGGTTTCAGGTCTCCATTTCCCCTTTTTTACTGTTTATTATGTGAAAACAAAATCTCTGTATTCATTTTTTTTTTCAGAGCATTTATTACTCTTCACACTCTTTACAGTTTTTTTCTCCCTCTTTTTCTCTCTCTGTCTGACCTGTCCCCCACTCATTACATAGATGGCTAAATGAAAGCTTTTAAAAATGATTATATCTCCACGGAAATAAACAAACAAACAACAAACAAACAAACAAAACAGCCATGTCTCATTTGTTCTCCAGGATTCCTAAGTAAATGTTTTAAACTTTCTTGTGGTGTGGATTCCAGTCAGGGCTCTGTGTGTGTGTATGTGTGGTTTCCTAACACAACTCTAACTTTCTTAGTGCTGTAATATTTAATATTGTAGTTTCAAGCTATATTACACACCAACATGTAATATTTGTTAATACACATAAAGTAGATCTTATGAGATTCCATTTTTCCCGAACATTTTCATGGAAAAAATCTTCAGCTGTTTTGTGGACTAACAGCACAGAAGATTGAAATGTTGTTTCCTTAGAAGATGTGAAGACCAGAGGTAGCAGCAGACATAATTTCTCCCCAGCATCTGCCACCTAAGACAGTTTGACCTGGGAGGAAAAGACAGGAAGAGGAAAGAGTTTGATTTTTCTCTACCTGTGTTCTGTGTTCTCAATCAGCACTGTGAACAAGGGCCCCAGTGCTCTAATCACAATGGTTACGGGCTTTATTTGGTTGGTTTGTTTTTTGGTCGTGTTTCGTTAACAAGAGTCTGCCCCTAAAAGAGTAAACTACTGATCCAAAACAGAGAGCAAATGGCCCAGTGTGGGAAGCTGGACACTCACATAATGTGGACTCTTCAGGCTGGTAATTGAAATTTAAATTTTCAATTTTAAAATTCAAAACCCTTTTGGGTAGCATGTGGGAGCAGAAAATAACTAAAAGTTACTCCTGATCTAATCATTTATGCTCTCAAATTTTCCCTATCAAAATATAACACTAAACATCACATCTACATCAGGAAAGACAGAAAGTGAGAAGACAGAATTCGATAGTGTGAAAAACACAGTAGATGTGACCAAGCCACTTTAATCTAGACAGCCCTACCTAGCCTGTCATCAGTGAATTGGTTATGACACATTAAAACAGAGCCGAGACCCCACAATGTGCTTTTGGTTAACGCACTAAACAAGCTTGTCCTTTCCTGAGGAAACCTGATTGCTAAAAGCCCTCATCTGTTATGCAGTCCACTGATAAGGAAGCCTGTCACACAGTTCTTCATCACTGTCACTTCACTCAATTCACATTTGCATCTTAATCCTGACTTGATGTTTCAAAGTTTGCAAGGAACATGGGCAGAGGTCAAAGAGATACACTATTCAGATACTTGCAAGGTTATCGCAGGATCAGAAGAGAGGACTTTTCCTTTTTCCTAATGATTTTTTATGTCGACCTTTGAATAAAGTTTTGCACACTCTACGAGTAACAGTTAAGCTAAAGCTTGTGGTCCAAATGAATTAGAGGTTAATTTAAAGGTATATTAATGTATAAGCACACATATATATGTATCTTGCTTTCTGTTTCCTTGAAGGGCTTGCTTTTGCTACAGTCCAAACATCATTGCTAAATTTAGATTATTTTAAAAAGAATATATTCAGATTTTAGGAATCAATTTTAGGAATCTTATAAAATGCCCACACAAAAGTTTTAAATCTTTAGTAGTAATCCATATCTCTCTATTTCACTTTGTTTTATCTGCTTGTCAGAATTTAATTTTCATTTTAGCCAAATGAAAGACCAGCCAAGTTTCTGTTATAAGAATGTGAATGAATAGGCGAATTGCAAGGGAATGAATGGCTGAGTGCACATATATTTGACCTACCACAACAAAAGCAGAAATTTAATCCAGGGCAAAGATTCCTGAAGCGTGCAGCTGAAAGCTTGAGCATCCAAATGCCAACCGCTAGACACAAATGTATGTGGGAACTGGCAGCGCAGGCTCTGATAGTGATACAGAATCAAACAAAGGTTGGAGCTCCTGGTGTAGAGGACTACTTTCTGTAGTTATGAAACTGAAACCCCAGTTAGCAGTATATGGGGTAGATTTAAATCAATAGAAGTTCATTCCAAGAGCAGAGATCCATGTTTCAGAATGTAGGCTTTTTGAAGTAAGTAGCCAAAATTTTATGAGTAAGTAAGTAGCCATCAGCAATTCATTACAGAAACCATGCATGGAGAGGACTTACATTAGGTAAATTGGTGTGGTCTGAATCCTGTAAGCCAGGGATGCTGATGGCACTGAGTGTGAGTTCAAGTAGAATTTCTAGGGCCAAGTGTATACCTGACATCACTGCAGGGGAATATAGCTGTCAAGGGCTCAGAAGAGGAATAATAACTTAATTTATCTGGTTGAAAGTGTGCAAATAATACTGTAAATCGTAAGATGGCCCACTTGTAACCTAATAATAATGGGCATTTTTTGCAAGGAGTCTACCAAATGTAGATTGGTCTTCAAGAGCTGTTCAATGTAATGACAGGGTGTGGGATATCTGGAAGTGCAGAGGGACAGCATTAGCTATTTTCTATGAGTTCTCTTGTTAATGAAATAAGTGCAGTAATTAACTACTTAGACATACTCTTTAACCTCAGGAAATCTTCCAAAATTTGTTCAGCACAGTTAGTGATTGGCTTTTGAAAAGTTAGTTCAGCATCACACACTAAGTTTTCATGCGTGTATCCAGCATATCTATTAGCTGGCCCTGAGTTGCTCTGACAGGGCACTTTCCATACTGGTGTGCATGGCTCTTTAGGTGCCAAGCAGTCAGTAGATGCACAGTCTTTCCATCCCCACTCTTTTTCTAGGGACTGCTATCTCTCCAGCTCCACTCTCACACGCACCCTGGAAAAAAAAAAAGAAAATTAAATTAGAAACAGAGAAAGCTCACGTTTTCAGGACAGAAAACTTGTAAAGATGCCTGCTGGCTATCAGTCCCCAAGCTAGTTCAATAGGGAAACCTATTTCCTGGAGTGACACGTACCCATTCATGGCAGAAGTTCAGCTCTCTGACATAAAGCCAGCTAAGGCAGACTTGAAAAATAGGATGTGTGTAGAAAGGTGGTCTTCTCCATGTCCAAGATTTGTTGTTACCTGTCATCACTTGCTATCAGCCTGCTCAGATATCCCTGAGCTTTCTGAGAACTATCATTGCACACAGAACTGTACAACCTCACGTGGCATGGCAGAACATCCCCATAGCAGCTCCCATGGTCATCACAGCCAGCTGGGGCAGGGTAGCCTCATCTTCCAGGCTTGGATTTGTTGGGCAAATGGGAGCAGCACAAGACCAGCAGAGGCCTGGACACTGATCCTAACTGATGAAATGAACACTGCCTGAAGGTCCCTCCCATGCCTAAGTAATCTGTTCTGAATATGTTACACTCACCTCACCTACACATCACTCGTAATTCATACCACCAGAAAACCCCAATACAACCCACTAATAAAAATGACAGCCACCTTAATGCCAACAGTCAAAATGTACCAAAGTCATAGTCAGCTTGAAAAAAGACAGATAAGAATTACTGACAGATTTAGAATTATATTACTAAATTGGAACCATTTCAATACACCTTTGTCCTGGTTTTGGCTAGGATAGTGTTAATTTTCTTCATAGTGTCTGATACGGTGCCATGTTTTGGATTGAGGTGAATGATAATGTTGATAACACACAGATATTTCAGTTGTTGCTGAGCAGGGCTTGCACAGAGTCAAGGACTTTTCAGCTTCTCACACTTGTATGCTGCGGCACACAGGAAGCTGGGAAGGGGCAGAACCAGGACAGCTGGTCCAAACTGGCCAAAAGGATATCCCATACCATATGGTGTCATGCTGAACAATAAAATGGGGAGAATTGCCCGGGGGGCTGCCATTGCTCAGGAACTGGCTGGACATCAGTTGGCTGGCAGTGAACAATTGTGTTGGGCATCACTTGTTTTGTACATTCTTTTTTTTTTTTTCCTCCCTTTTCTTTCCTATTAAAGTGTCTTTATCTCAACCTGTGAATTTTACTTTTTTCGCCCCAGTTCTCTCCCCCATCCCACTGTAAGGGGGTTGAGCAAATGGCTGTGTGGTGTTTAGCTGCCTGCCAGGTTAAACCACAACAACCCTTCATAAACAGTACAAAGATACCTTGAAATTAAATTATTCCAAGCCCTTGGAATAAAGTGCTAGATAAATAGGAGTTAAAACTACTTGTTCCTGTGGGGGAAGCCATCTTTCAACTTCCTGCGTTGAGTGATGCTGAGCTGGGAGCATTCAACATTTGTCTTTGATGACAACAGCACAGATGTGAAAATGATGTCCATGTCATGTAGAAGTGATGAGGACTGGCTCTTCTAAGTTTTCTTGTGAGTGAATTTGGATGATGACTGTTTGGTTTCTGCCTTGCCCTGCTATCTTCTTGTCCATCCTTCCCCTTCTACTGGCCAACTGTTGGCCATCTGCTCTTTCTGACACCTCTGCTTCTTTATACTGTCTTCCTTAGCTCTGACAAATGGGTAGGTTACTTCTACCTTTTATGGATCTTGTCAGACTTGCAGAGAAATTAATTTTCTAGCATTTTAACAACTGGTGGCAGGCCAGGAGTGGATGCTGGAGCATTCAGTTGTTGAGTTTGGCAGGAAGAATGGAGATGGGTACTAGGCACAGGCTGCAGGGTGGGGTTTCTCTGACAACACACCATTTTTTGTGTGTGCATTGACAGTAATCTGGAAATTTCATATTTACAATCTAGTTCAGCTTCCTTGAAAGCCTGTGTCCTATTCATTTACTTGAAACAAAACATCCAGACAAATAGATCAAATTTTTGATGTTATCTACTTACAGAGCTAAACCTGGAAATTTTATCCACCCTCTGCCCCAGAACATAAAGTTTACACTGACATAGTACCACTGCTTTCCATGTACTTGTTTGTGATTTACATGGAATTAGAGAAAAAATCAGATACTTCTACTGTGTCATATCAAAGACCAGTTTCAGCCCTTGATTAAAAATATTACGAGTGTCTTGATTACAGCTGATAGCATTCATCTCACTCTAAATATCTGTTTTCACCATCTTCTAGAGCTGTCTCTTGCTAAGTAAGCATTCTGTTTTGCTGAGTAGAAGCTATTAGGTATTATAGGAAGTTACAGCATTTATAGTTTCACTCCAATTATAAAACACTATTTACTTCCAGATTTCCTTTCTTCCTTCCCTCTCCTCTCCAGTATACACAGCAATGAGCTGAATGGTCTCTGTTTCTCTTGCATGTATGGCATCAATCAGCACTTGCAAAGGATAGTGTATCCTTGGCTCTACTTGATTGAGATCTGCAGTTTCACATTTACATAATTAATATACACATCCATATTTAATCTGTTCAGATGAAGACAAAGTCATGACTGCTTAAATACCAAAGAGGTTGGCAAGCTTCCAACATTGGCAAAAAGCTGAACTCCCATGCTTTCCTCTGGGTGGAATTGCAACTATTTAGCCAGCACTATGACATATGTACTGAGCCTCTATTTTTCAGATGGGATAGCAGGAGACGGTGGTAAGGCTACCCTCAGATGCTCTCTGACACGCTCACATAGCGTCCTCATTACTGGAATAAGCACTTGTGTCACTTCCTCCTCTCACTTGCATTTCTACTTAAACAGAAGCAAAGATACTTGGTTTTGGTTGGGCCAGGTGGACCTGGTACCATCACAGCATTTTTAGAGTTCTGTATTGATTTGTGAAAGCAGACCCTAACATAGTAGAAATTGCAAGGGTAAAGTAAAGGCATATTCTTTTGCTCCTGCAACAGGCACCAGGTGAAGCTGGGTCCTGACTGTAGAAACTTGCATTACACAGTGGTATGTTCTCAGTAGGGCTGAATACAGAGCTTGGACTCCCCACTCCTTTTTCTTAACTTTATGTATCTGTCAGAGGTACCTTCCTTCATGTCAGATTGTCCCCAGATCCTCTGTATGAGTCAGTAGGCTCTATGTTCAGTGAAATGTATTAAAGTAAGGTGAATTCAGACCTAAGACAGGAACATATATATATGCTTGAAATGAGTAAAAGATCTTCTGACATTTTTTAATTAGAAGTGGACAAGTGGCTGCCAATGGCAGAGTAGTCCAGTGTGACTAGGGAACTCATACAGGCAGCAGAAGACCTTGATGTCCTGCCTTCTCCCACATCCCAGTGGGTATTAAGATCACCAGAAGCAGCTATAAGTAATCACCTTGTTAATTTTGTACCAGACATTGTCCCCAGAGAAACCCTGTTCTTGCCAGCAGCCATGAACTCTATAGAAAGTATAATCAATATACGATATCTAATAGTGTACAATATTTAATAAGGAACACTTTTAAATGGACTAGGGGCAAGGTTAATGAGTAAGAATGAACAAGGCCTACTTTTTAAATATCTTACACCTGGGTGCCAGAAAGAGCCAGTTAACTTCCAGAAGAGCATATACATAGTTCATATTCCCCTTGATTGCTTAAGGAGAAGTAACTCCCTAGTGGCATCACAGCCGGAAAAGAGCCATAAAAATGCACGCTAACAAACTTAACTTCCTGAAAAATAAAAGAAAAGGGAGAGAGAATTCCTGCAAAACTTCAGCCAACTTTGCTCCCTGAAATCTAAAGATAACAAGAATTTTTAGGAAGAGGTGCTAACAAACCAAAAAGGATTTCCAGTTTTTTGCTATAGAGTGATCACATTTCTTGTCTTTCACCTGTTATCTTACCTGTTTTTCCCAATCTTCTGTTTAAAAGCTTGACATTAAGTCCAGCATAATTTTGTTTTGTTTTATCATTAAACTTTTCTTTTGTTCATATCCCTGGAAAGCAACAAACACTACACTATCACACACTACAGTCACAAGTTAGCATATCTCCAGGATACAGTGTTTTCTGGAGAAAAGTCTGAAGGACCTGCCCTTCAGGATATGTTTTGGGAACACCAGGAATTGAGAAATTTTCCATCAAGATGTCAAAGACTAGTGAGGGAACTGATATTGCTCAGTAGTTTGTTTCATGAAGTAGTTCCATCCAACAGATAAAACTCATCAGAAAACTGATGAGCAATATTCTCTGACGCTAGGAAACACGAAACCATCATAACAAGATTTTGGTTATTCCACGACACATAGTACTCTCCAAACAGAAATTCTATAATATGCATATTTGAAATGGGGCAAAAACACCTTCTCAGAAATTAATTCTGGTGAGGAATATTCCAGGAGGAGAAGATAAATGAAACAGGACAATGTGGCCTTTAATTTAATTTTATTTTTTTTCCAGGGGAACTGCTCTGCTACAGTTCTGTCCTAGTGGGAGGATGAGGCATGGGATGAGAGAGAGTGAGATCTAATATTGTTTAAACCATTTTTCCATGATTTTGTGTCACTGTCAATACATATGGGGCTAGCTACTGTATCTCCACAAACATGCTGTCAAAGAGTAGAGATAATGATGATTAACTAGCTGCTTCAGAAAAGTGATTGCCTCTTTTTCCTTTCCAGAGACAGTCTGAGCTACGTTCTGTTTCCCAAAAAGGAGGTGAAAATCATGAAGAAAAAAAAAAACCAAAACACTAAAACAACAACAAAAACAACAACAAAACCCACAAAACCAACAACAAAAACCCCAACACCTGAAGCACCTCTGATGAACTCATTTTTCCTGCTGAATTGACAATCCAATTATGATGAGGAAGTGACATTAAATAATACAATTGATTCGGGATATAAACTTATCATTGCCAAGGACTGGGGATGCAGAGCAAAATCACCCAAATTCTTCTCCCGGTAGAAATTCATTAGACATTACGTGTTTCCATCAACTCAGATCAAGAAACTCAATTCAAAGGGGTGGAGCATGCCCACCAGAAAGTATATTCTTAGCAGAATAATCATGTCCAAGCTGGGACAACAGCTGTTCTCTATTGTTACATTAATGGCAGTGGTAACAAGGAATGGAGGGGTCTAGGATTCTTCCTTTAAGGTAGGCTAAGTATAACACTTTCATTTCAACTCTAATTATATCCTCCTTAAAACACTTAGCTGTATTTTTAATGGATACTGACTGGAGCACAATTAGTAGTTTCAGCAATCTGGAATCAGTCAGAAACAGCATTATTTTCTCTCCTAAAGGCAACATCTGAGCTGGCAACAGAACTGGCTTTTTCACCCCAGAGGAAGAGACTCTTTGGAGGGATTTGGTGTTCTCTGCTGGAGGCCTGGTATGGGGGGGAGGGGGTAGGACAGGATCTCAGTCCTGCTGCTCAGAACAGATGAATTGTGTTTTGATCCCATGGATGGCAAGACAGAAGAGTCAGGAAGAAGCTGTTCCCTGTTTTCTGGCAGTCTTAAAACCACAAACATCTTTCTTTGATTACAGCACCAATATTTTGCATGTATTTCTCAATACTTGTATGTCATGCATAATAACAAAGAAAACTGTACTTGGAAATCTGATTTTAAGTAGATTTCTTAGTCCAGTAGGACATGTTGGAATGTAAGTATATATATGACATATAAAAAGTAAGTGGTAGTTTCCTGACGTTCTCTCAGATTAAACATGTTGAAATCTCTGACCTTCTACAATCCATTTCCTTCTGTTTAACCCTCTTCTAATGGTGATGCTGAATGACACATAGGAAAGTAAGCAGGCTGCTTGCTCAATAATAGAATACATTCTTGGAATCAACCAGATATAAAACAGCTCTAACAAAGGGACTAGAGAAGCTAGATAAATTCACTCCCCACCCCCCCCCCCCCCCCCCCCCCCGACAATTGGCAACATGGATTAAAATATCATTTCCACTCAGCTGGGAGCCTGGGCCATGATCTGAGAAGGTCAATAGGGCTGTATGTAGTCAGCAGCCAGGTAAAAAAGACTGAAGAAGCATAGGAAAAGGTATTAACAAGGAAGTACCTAAAATTCTTTAACTTCACACTAAATATTCAGTCCCTGACTTAATGGGATACAACCCTATGCTTAAAGTAGTTGAGGGTCTGCCATGCAATGGGAGATACCTGGTAGTTTAAATGCTAGTTATAATTTTGCTTCATTATTCAGATTGCAAGGTCTTTAGGGCAGAGAACATGTCTGTCTGTATTCTCTGAAGCAGTGTGTATATTTACGGTGCTATCTAGGTGCCTAAATGTAATGATAATGTCAAGTTGTATTTCTATGGAGCTTTTAACTTGGTTGAGGTTCAGGTCACCCGAGTATAAAAGGTACCAAAATACAGCTCTACCATGACCTCTCCAGGCTGAAGGATGCAGTTTCTTTCATGTGTACCTTCTCACCAATACATGGTTTAAAATGAAGTGGCATTGACAAGTGACTTTGCTCTGAAAAATGACATTGCAGAAGTGGCAACTTGGGGTTTGATGTTAATTCTGCCTCAGTGAATACCCTTTCAGATTGCTCAGTGCATAACTGAGAAAAAAATCATAACTGCATGACTTTCCTGGTAACTAACCTGCAATTCTGAGGATACACTTTGTCGTCTTCTACTCTAGATATATGGCACTATCATCCACAAATAAAATGAAAGACATGCGAAAAATATGGGTAGTGCAGAAGCAGACTTGACCTTAAGCAAAGAGTTTGTCCGACTTTTGCAGTGGAAGTGGATGAGGTATTCACACAGGCTAACATTAGGCATCTAGTTTGAGTGTCTCAATTGGAAGTCAGGGGCCTTTAGAGTTCTCCAGTAGCAGCGCACAAGGTAGGAGTCCTCCCCTGTCCCTGGCCAGGCAATCTGCCCAAGCAGCGTTGAGTAAAAGGATCAGTTTAGTCATGGTTAGTGTTACACACCATGCAACAATTGCACATTGAACAGTTAGGGCACCAAACACAAACTCACTGAGATAGTTCAGAAGGTGAGTGCACAGGTAAAGGAGACCCCAATATACTCATGGACCATACCTTTTGTTTAACTAATGCTCGGTTCATCGATACTTACGTGTACTTGCATAGAGAGAGGAGGTGGTTTTCCCTATTTTGGATATTAACAAGCAGGGAATGAACTTTTGCTTCACATTTTAGTCACTCTAGCTAAGTACTGTCCTATCAAGAAAGCCAGATTTAGAAATCAATGTAGCTCAGTGATTTTCAGTGCATGGTCCATAGAAATTCTGGATACATGAAGGTTCAAGAGGTCCACATAAAATAAGTAAAAACCAGGACATTGTCAATGGATTTATGATCGCTATAGAAGAGCCTGGACACCCCTGGGGAGTGTTTTAGAGTTCAGTACATAAAAATAAATAAATATTGGAAACCATTATCCCAGCAGAGTGGAAACAAGCAGGGCAAGAATAACCAGTGCCTTTTATTGGTAATAAAGTCACTGCAGAAAATGTGGGATTTATGTTTGAGGACTGTATTTTGCAAAATAGAAATTACTTTATGATAAAGCTTCATAGTTGGTTTTTTTTTGTTTGTTTGTTTTTTTGGTCTCTTGCAGGACTTAATTATTGTTAGATGAAACAATGGCTCCACAAAAATTAAGGAGAGTTTCAACTTCTGTGCAGTGACAATTCATTTTTAGTGTTTCTCCCTTCTTGTTGCCACAGATGAAGCTTCCTTTGCTCTGTGTAGTGACGAGTCTGGCTTCTTTTGAGAGACTCGCATCACAGCAAAACAAAAAATAGTTAAATATATCCAACCAGAGAGATGCAGTACTTCTGCCCCTCAGCTTGATCAGGATACCCAGGGAGAAGAGAAAATAATCCCTCCAGTTGTTCTCTCCAGCCCATCCAGAAAGATGTCATCAGACTTAGCTCTGTGGCACGGTGCGAAAGCATATTGTCCCTTCTCACCCCCTAGTGCACCACGGAGCTAGCTTTAACTGCCTCTCCTCACGTATCAAGCTCTGCTCCAGGCTGCTAAAGCATCTTTCTCATGAGGGCACCCCTTAACAGGATTAAACTACTACATTAAATCCAAATTGAATTGCGGACTCATTGTACTCACATTTGATTCTATTACAGATTGTATTTGTTTCATTTCATTATTTACTGCCAGAAAATGAACAACCCCCTTTAAACAGCAGGCTTACGGAGCTGAGGCATAACCAACCTAAAGAGAAAGTTAACCAAACTCCAGACTCTAGAGACAACAACGTATCTATGAACAATCACTACCATAAGAAACGAGGAGATCATTTTAATATATTTGTGTATGTGTATGAAATACAGGTCAGGAGAGAAAATTGATAATAGCTGGAATCAGTGCACTCAAAAAAAAAATCTAGATAAATTTGTATTGTCTAAGATTTTGATTATATTTTAATTTGGTAAAATCAATATATGCTTCATATTTCTGCAAGGAGAAGGCAAAGACTAATGAAACTGACACAATATATTTTCTCCAATATTATTGAGGTGTGAATTATAAAGAAGAATGCTGGAAATGTCTATAACTCATACATAGCATATATGTATTCCTTCATCTGCTTTTAGTGACTCATTTATTGCAGAAATCAATACAACAAACAAACATATTTTCAGCATTCTTCCTGCCATCCCCACCAGTGTCTAAAAGCAGTGTGTATCAAAACCTCAAGGAATTTTGTAATGCTTATACTGCAAAAAGCAATACATATTTAACCTAGGAGCAACATACCAGATGGTTTTAAATATGCAATATTTACTATAAAATGAACACTAAGAGGAATGCTAACTTGACCCAATGCCAACTAAAGTCTAAAACCAATTTCTGTTGGTTTTCCAAGGACACTTGATCAAGTTCTAGCTTCAAATAAGTGATTTTACTTAAATTGTTTTATTTACAGCTGCTAACAAGGAACTGATGCATCATAGCAGACTAAACAACAGTCTTGGCCTGGAACTAGAGTGTGCTGATTGGTAATATCTGATGCACAGAAAAAAAGAAAAAAAAAGAAAGGAAAAAAAAAAGAGAGGAGCAAATGTCCAGCTCATTTTTATGCCTCACTGACAGTTTCAGAAGGGCTACTTGTCTCTAGGACAAGGAAAATTCCCTGAAATCACAAGAGATAAGGAATTGATTAAAAATCACAAATAAAAATGAAAACTTTTGCTCCATTCTGCCATCTTTCCATGTTTGGTCTGGAAGTTTCACAGACTACACTGGATCAGGGAGGCTGCTGTTTGTTGTGAAGAAAATTTTGACCAATCTGCATTAACAAAATGGGTGCTAAACCTCCATTTTTATTCCTATTTTTCCTCAGAGAAATGACAACCTTCCTTTTTCTTCCTAGTCTCTTCCTGTCCTTATTCAGATCTGCCAGTTGGACTCCCTTGTGCCTTCCTTTGACTGGAGAAGCTAAATTCTCTTGACAGCCTGAAAATAGGGTGCGGTAAGAGTATTGGTGTGTGTGGATGTGTGTTTCTGCTATGTGTTGTAAACAGGAATGAAAGCAGGGGCCTTTTCCTCAGCTGGTTTCTTGCAATGCTGTTCCTTATCTCATCGCCTTCAAACCCTCTGCCATATGAGGGTAGCCTCCTGCCCCTGCTAACCCTGTGCCACAGAAATGGGGGATCTGTGGCCTGGCAGAGCAAACTGTGATGAAGTGGTGTGACCCTGTCTGGTTTTGGTTACAAAAAGGTTTGCAAAATGAGCTTCTCAGGTGTTAAGAATCAGTGTGGTTGTAGGATTCAAATTTGCTGAATTTTTGTCTCTATGTCAAATTCCTTCCCTATGACCTTGCACCATTGGTATGTTCCTTTTTTTTTTTTTTTCCTTAAGATAACAAATGAAAACTAAAAAATAAAACTAGAAAACTAAAGATGAAAGGACATAGCTTGTATAAACAAACTATTTGGGATGGTGCTTGATACTCTATAATGCTGCAGCAAGATTTAGTATATCAGCCAGCAGTCAAAAGGGAGAAGGCACTTAACTGAATAACCAAAGGGAGCGCTCACTCCAGCAAAGAACGTCTTCATGGCCAATGGAGCAATAGGTGGAGAAATTATCAAGAGAACTTGCAGTGTTTTAAATGGATGTGGGTAAAGTCCATCTTGATTTATGAAAGCTACCTTAACAGATAATAATGATATAGACTGTGTAGTGCTCTTGATGGCTGTTTTATGGATACAAATAGTTAGCAAGCATTGACAAGGGAGCTGGGAGCAGGAAAGCTGCAAAGTTGCCTCAGTTTGTATTTTATCCTGTAATGTTATCCCAAGGAACAATGCCTGCCATCTGCACATTTGCATGGGAAGAACAAGAAAAACATTAGGGCTACTGATCCCCCAGGCCTCTCTCCATCCACTTGTGGTCTGAGCTGTGACTGTGTATTGGGTTTACATAGCTATTATTTGAGAGAGAGGTTGTGGTGGAGTTCAGCTGTCCAGCTGGGTAAAACCACCACAGACTGTCAGCTTCAGCCTATCCACCAGTATTACTTTCATGTGTTCAAAATTCCACCCAAAAATTCCATTTTTGTTTGAAAAATGTTAGGGGCAACAATAATACCATGAATCTTTACATTTCTGCCCTGCAAGTCTTTCTCAAATGATTCAGTGTTAAAACTCTCGGTAGATATGGGAATCATCTCATCAGGAAAGAGAAACATGAGAATGACCTGCATCTATTGCTCCCACAGCAAAGTGCAGCAATTAAATCTTAAATCACTTTCTCTGATAACCATCAATGAGTAAATCAATAACTGAGTCCTTTGCTTCTATAACACACTGCATAATGGCATCTCTGCATGTTTTTACTAGTGATGCAGCAATGCATCTATGAAATGCATAGGCATGAACCATGTTTCAAATAATTTCAAACAATAAGCACATAAATAAAAATCAAACTCTTCTCCTAGACAGTTCACAAAGAGTGAAATTCATCCCCAGACAGGGGCTGGCACAGAAATATTTCCCTTCTCTCATCTTTCAAAAACCTTCAAAACAGAGCTTTAAAGGCAATTCAGCATTGCACAGACTTTGGTTTGGCCTTCTGCTCAGCAGTGAATTTTATCCACTGTGAATTACATGTGAGAGGCCTTTGATTTTTCACCTAAGAAGAGAAAACGACTAAACGAGTAGGATGCATGATTCATTTCAACTAGGCAACCCACTTGCAATCAGCACTTATTGTCTCTGGTGCTTGTAAAGGACAAAGCAGGGTTGTCTTGGTATCTTGGAAAGAGCTATAGACGTTTGTACATAAAACGTGAAGAACAGGAGGAAAAAGGGATGGGGGAGGAAGTGTCCTGTGAACTGATTTTTTCCCATTGCAATGGCAAGAAGAAGCTCTATTATTGGAATGCAGGCAGCAAAAGGGTACCTGTGTGTATTTTGTCCAGAGTGACAGTGCTGCAGCTACAAATGAAGCACCCCAAATTTGTACTGATCGAGGAGTCTATGCAAGTGGTATTATACACAATAAATGAGTAAAGGTTATTTTGCTGTACTGGAACTTGAGAAATATTAATATTATATACTATTCTGGGCACCGCTAAAATTGCTTAGGGGTTTGAAATTGAAAAGGTGTTATGAAGGAAAATCTTAAATACTCCAGAGGTTTGGACTTTGAGTTATGAGGAGGGATTAGCCTGTGCTGGCCTCTTCAGCCTGAGGAAGAAATGAGGTAAAATGGGAGATTGTCAGAGAGGTAAACGAAATCCTGAGAGGAACAGATTGAAGGCAGTAAGCTGTTTAAGATAGCAACTAATTTGAAAACAAGATGCCTTGCACTAAAATTGGGAAGGGATGGGTGGTTGCACAGGCAATTCAGACAAAATTACTTCACGGAAAAGAGTCTGCGATTTGGCATGAATGGGAAAAGTCATCTACTGAAGTGTGTGTGCTGGGGAGGGACTAGAGTGCAAACCCACTGTGAAAAGGAACAAGATGTATTTTTGGACAAGGGTAAAATTGAAGGTTGCAGCCACTAATTGGATTTTCAGGGATATGCTGAGATATTAGCTACCAGTAGATTGGCTGGTATTTTCTGGATTTGTAAGGACAGACTTTTAACAGACTGATATTTTCACCTAGCAGTTAATGTTCTGGAGTCCTTAAGTCATATGCAGCATGAACCAGAGCTCGTGGAGGTTGGTGGGACTCCTTCCTCAGCTACAACAGGCTTTGGATCAGGCTGCTCTGCTAGAAATTAGTAGAGCTTTAAGATTTTCTCAGCTCTGTGGATAATCTTGCTTTTTGATTACCAATAAGCCTTTTAAGTGAATTACAGCTGTGGGAGAATAGTGCTTCTTTAAGCCTTTTCTTGTCCACGTGCTGAGTGCCCTTGGAGCCTTCCTTCCTTGCTGACTTGCTCTGGAGTCCCTGATGGTCTTAACTCATTCTGCTCACACTCGTGCTACTGCTATCATGATTTCTAGGCATTGGCATAATGTTTAACCTTCAGATCTTAAAGAGTCATAGACTAGATTTCTATGACATCTGAAATCAATATGAGTAACAGCAATATTTACTTCAAAGCACTGAACAGCACGTAATTTTAAACAAAACCTTTTGAGGACTTGCCAGTGCTAACGATCAGTGCTCTGATATTGCATGTACACTTGCTCCAGCTGTCAAATAGCCACATGTAGCCTGTAAAGCAGAAAGGCAAAGTCCCCAGAACTCCGACTTGGACATCATAAGTGAATGAAACTGTTTCATTAACTGCCTACCAGGAGGAATTATGGTATACCTGAGCATATTACATGTAGGAAAGCACTGTGTTTCACATATACCCAAGTCAACATGTCACAAGGTGATACCTTAATTTTGTTTTGCAGCCTACGTGTACACTGGGAAATAATGCTGTGACTGCAGTCTTCAAAGGCAACAGGTGAATTTAATGTGAGCAGTGTCCACTCAGTCCTTTTTTTTGTAAATAGTTCTAGTAGTAGAAACATTGGCACACTTCAATTTTTTTGTCCTTCTCTGGTGAGGAATAGTAGCTATAGACTCCAAAAAATCAGCTAGTCAGACTAAGTTTGCAAGTGGGTTCTTGTTGAATCTTTTCCTTAAGGAATGAACGGGCAAAACCATAACGTACTAATATGCTCAGCAATTGCATTACTTTATAGTTTATCTTTTCTAATATGCCTTCCTTTCTCTTTCTATCTCATGCATAGGAGGGATGAACCTGTCGGAACGCATCATCTGGGTATTTCCACCCCTTGAATGTTTCAGCTTTTTTTAAAGCAAACTCAACTCTACATCTATGTATTTGGCTTTCAAAGTCAGAGTGCTCTCCTCACTAAGCTTAGCCTAACAGTGCTGAATTGTACTCTCTGTTTAATTCACTTTACACTTGTTTTGGTCAAGAAAGAAAAACAAATTTTAACTCATGTTGAGTTGCATTTGCCAGTCTATCAATAAAATGAGAATATTTTCCATAATCAGGTGTTACCCAGTAAGAATCCAGATGTAATTGGCATCCAGTGGAAAGTATTTTAAAAAAATGGAAATGAGAGAACTTGACATCCTAATTTATATTAAGTAAAAGCTTGAGTAGATATATAGAGTATTACAGCCTAGTTCAGAGGAACTTCATTAAATGACACCCCTTTCATAGGACTATATTTAACCTTGCAAAGTGTATATTTAAGGAAGAATTTTGTATTTGCTAAAAATAGATTGGTAAGTTGACTGATGAAAATATATGCAAAGGTTATTATTCTGTGTTCTGATATGCAGGAGATCAATCAACCACATTTTATTAAGAAAGGCCACACCAGAATGGTGTCTACCTTTTTTTTTCCTGGGTCACTTGGCTTCATCTTGAGACATGGAATTATGTGAGATCAGTGGTTTTGCTCCACCCTCTCATAGCCCACTTTCCTATGGTACTTTGTAACTGCAGTGTGTAAAGACTTGAAAGAGCTGAGTGCATCTTCACCCACCCAATATATAGAGCCAGAAATTCCCACAGTGATTAATTTTTCCTCCCAGAAATCAATAGAAATGTATTTTATAGTAATCTTAAGATCAATATTAAATAACTAAGCCAAGCTTTTGAAAAAAAATTAAGTCCCTGACCATAAACTTTCCCTAAATCTAAGCTCTGAAATCAATTGAATCCATAGTATACCCCAATATATTTTATGGCCTTTTGAACCATTGCTTTTATACTTAACACTGTATTTTGTTCTAGGAAAAGGTAATAAATATCTCTGCAGCACTGAAGAAAGCCAACAGGGGACACTGGTTGTTTGGAGTACGTTCTTTCGAAGCATTTTTCTTTATGTTGCTGGAGGAGCTAAATTAGCTGGGAAAACTTGAACTAACAACTAGTTATCCATCATGGCCCTCTGGGCCCTAATATGATTGTGCACAATTATTTTACAACATGAAAAGCCAACAGAACATGCACCCAGAGACAACCCTATACTGAAAACCATCAGACAGGTGGTACTTTATGATTGAACCTAAAGCAGTTCGATTTGGATAATAACATGTAGGAGTGAAGTATGGTAAATGGCAAAGGTTATGGAGGGCTGGGAGGAAATAAAAAAAAGTGTCACACTCTCTGAATTAGCAGTAGTGCCTATCTTTTCTGCACCTGACTTTCAGACACGGATCACACTAAAGAACTCCCAGAAGTGGGAGCAGGAAACCATTTAAACTCTGAACATTGTACAGCTGACTATCTGGCAACCAAAGGGATGAAGCTTTGAGGAAACCCTCCGAAACACACTGCAGTGACGTTATAAATCATTCTGTAATAAGTAAAAACAAGTTGTGAGAATATCCTGAAATGCGCTTAGACAGTAGGTAGGAATCTGTTGAAATACTGGGCTCTGTTCTGGGCTCTGGGCTCTGAAAGTTTGGCTTTTGGTGTAAGCTTATGCTCCTGGAAATATGAACATGGGATACCTCAATGTCAGATCCACCAGACCCTGTCACATTGATTCAGGTCTTCCAGATTCTAAGGGCCAAATAGGCAGTTCTGCAGAGCTGTGCTGTCATGGTTTAATCCAGCAGGCAGCCTGTAGAGCACCACACAGCCATTTACTCACTCACTCCTCCACACTGCCCACCACAGGGGAAATGGGAGAGACTATCAGGAAAAAAAAAAAAAAAAAAGTAACACTCTTGGGTTGAGATAACAATGGTTTAATAGGACAGAAAAGGGTGGGGAAATTATTATTATTATTATTATTATTATTATTATTATTATTGTTATTATTATTATAAAGGAACATACAAAGCAAATGATGTGCAATGCAATTGCTCACCACCTGCTGACTGATGCAAAGCCAGACCCCAAGCAAAGGTCCCCTATGTGCCCTTTGTGCACTACAGTGACTTTATCCTCTGCTACAGTATATAACAGTTTTGACAGGGGAGAGCAAGCTCAATGGGCAGATCCCCTAGTGTTGACTAACCAGCTGGCTTTTGCATGTGTATCCCAATGTTTGAATGTCCCAGCACCTACTGCTCTCAGTGTAGTGTTTAACAGTCCGTTGTATCATTCAGTTTTTCCCAGGGACTGGTGCATGATAGGGGATGTGATATATCCATTCAATGACATGCTTTTTGGTCCCCGTATCTATGAGTTCTTTTTTCAGGAATGAGTCCTGTGGTCTGACTCAGTTCTTTCCAGGGTGCCATGTCACTCTAAGACTTGCTTTTCAAGGCCCAGGATAGTATCCCAGGTGGTGGCGCAGGTCATGGGATATGTTTCCAGACAGCCAATGTCTGCTTCCACTATTGTAAGCACATGGCACTTGCTATTGTAGGTTGTTTTTTTTGATTGTGATATAATCTATCTTTCAGGCCTCCCTGTGTTTATATTTTAGCCATCATCCTCCATACCAGAGAGGCTTTAACTGCTTGACTTGCCTAAATACAGCATGTTTCACAATCATGGATAACAAGTGCCTTAGAGTCCATGGTCAAGTCCACCATGAGCCCATCTATATGTTATATCTCTTCCTTGACGGCCTGAGGTGTCATGGGCCCACCAAGCTACAAATAACTTACCAGTCCAGATCTACCTGAGCCACTTCAATTCTAGCAGCCTGATCCACCTGCTGGTTGTTTCAGTGTTCTTCAGTGGCCCGACTCCCGGGTATATGAGCATCTACATGATGTACTTTTACAACCAGGTTCTCTACCTGGGCAGGAATATCTTTCCGCAATGCAGCAGCATTTGGTTTTGTCTTTGCACTGCCAAGTTGCTCTACTTCCATTGCTATAACCACCTCCTGTGAAGTGGCCTCCAGGATGGATTTAGGGCCTCTCCCAAAATTTACCTGCAGGGAAAAAAAAAACACAGAGCTGGCTGTTGGATAGTCCAGACAACATAACTGTGAGTGCAAAAGCAGTAGAAGAATGTGGGCTATCGTTATATCTGCATTTTGGAGATCCCAAAGGTGCACTACTCCATAGGTGGACAGGCCCTGAACTTCATACCAGACACGGAGAAACAGTGATATGATGTCTTGCACATCTCTTCAAACGCCCTTGTGGAAATATTGCAGACCTATTTTGGAAAAGATAAAATGTTCTTGATTGCTCCTGAAAGGACAATAATATGGGGAATAATGAGGTGGAAAGAAGAAACAAAAAGTACTCAGAATACATGGTCCCCATGTGAGACTGTGACAGGTTGTTTCTTTCTTCTTTGCACATCAGGTTACATGACAGACCTATTCAGGTATCAAAACCACGGCCCATACCTCCTAGTCTCTTGCCCCTGTACAGCAGGTTCCTCAGGGAGGCTGTGGCTTCAGGGTGTAAGACTGGGAAATGCCACCTCCCCAGTGCAATGTACACAGAGATATTAAATATTCTGTAATACTCTTTCTAAACTCTGGGACAAAATAACGTCAGAGATTTTTTTTTGACACATAGTCAAGGGACTTCAACCCTGGAGCCGCCCCAGAGAAACTAGGATATCAGTTCACCTTTATGATATCTCCTGCTGCAAGAGCCGGTGGGACTTGCAGTGTCTGAAATCAACCTGGGCCTGCAAGGGAGAGGAGAAGGTGAGCACAGCCTCTGATCTCCTGAAGCCTGCATTTCAGAGGTGTTGTACATACACTATTACATGCCAGTGGCAGACACAAGGTCCAGTTTTGTCCATGGGAGACAACCTGGACACAATACAAATAGTAAAGCGTGAAGGGGTGAGGAAGAAAAAGTAGCTCCAAAATTCCTGTCCTCTCCTCTGGAGAATAATGCAGTGGAATAATGTGTTTGGTGCCCTTAAGTACTGACAGAGAGACGGAAAAGATGATGGAAGTGGCTTTCTGACCTCTGTGCAATACTGTTAGTCCATTTTCACTCTCAGGTGATTGGCTCTGTGACTTTCTGACCTTCGAGCCCCCCTCCCCAGCAGAGCAAGTCTCCTCTTATGGTGAGCTTCCTCAGCGTGGACGTATGATATGTGGCTTTGTGGGAGTGCAGAGCACCATTTTACAGTACTGGGCATACATAATCTTCCTATTTTTCTTCTTCTCACCTTGTTGGCATTGTTTGGTTCCAGCCCAGCTCATTACCAGCTGCCGTGAGATTATCATGTGCTGATAGAAATCCTCACAGCTGGCAGAGAAAAGAAAACGAAGGGGAAAAAGAAGGGAGTCAAGACAAAGAATGGTCAAATAAATGTCTGACAGACAGACAGCCTCCTTCCTTTCCCCTACAGCTTGAGCTGAAAGGGCAGAAGACAGTTATCAGGACTGGTCAGTGAACAAAGAATTAAGCAGATGCCTGTACACTGTCCTTTCACCACTGCAGCTATCCCTCTGTTTCCACCAGATATTGTCATTTGTAAAGTGCTGGCATCCTGTTGGCAGCTGTAAAGCCGTGGTCCTTCCCCTAATGCACTGACAGTGTAGATACTTAGCCTAGGTCTCTCTGCAATTTCTTAATTCAGCTTTATTCTTGGCTTGAAGGAAGATGCTACCTAATGTCCTACTGATGATCAGTCTTTTACCTCAGGAATACAGGTAATTTGAAACAAAAACAGATTTTTTAGCTTGTGGAACACAAGGACAGTGTTAGCACGTGGCTTATCAACTGGCAGCAGATATGAATTTGAACCTCATTTATGATGGAGCTATAAATAACTTTGTTCTCATTTATCAGCTAGCTGAGAGTCAAACTAGTTCTGGAGGAGATGAGTTGCTGGGAAAAACCCTCATTATTTCTCCCAGATGGCTACTGTTTGGACTTATACAAAAATATCCAACCTACATTTTTCCTTTCGTCTCATACTCTCCCAGCTAAGTTAGATTGTGGTGGCAACACATTTGTTTCATTCATGTCTTCATACAAAATATGTGAGCTATGTGAGTATCACTTGGGAGGGGTTAGTGTCCTGAATGCAAACCTGTGGGCTCTGGACTCCATTTCTGTGGCCATGGGCAGGATACTAAATGCAGTCACCTGCAAGCTTTATTGAGCAGCCTGCCAGTTTATTCCCTGGCTCTTGCTCCAGGGGATACAAAAGAGCCTGGGGCAAACATAGTATGGTGACTACCAGCATTTTGAAAACAACAGGTAAGACTGGGGCAGTGCACACAGTGAATTCTATGGCTTTTTAAAGCACTTCATATTTTATTTTATTTTATTTTATTTTATTTTATTTTATTTTATTTTATTTTATTTTATTTTATTTTATTTTATTTTATTTTATTTTATTTTATTTTATTTTATTTTTCTTAATAACAATAATAACAATGATAATAACAATAATTAATAACAATAGCTTGTTCAGTGGGGACAACCCTTCTTGTTGTCCCAAGTATATGCAGATGTACCTGGCTGCACCATCATTGCCCAAACATACCCATGTCATGGGAAGCTACCATTTCTTTATACTGCATTCTTTGCTTTAGAGAGCCTTCCTTTCCTCCCACATGTCTCCCGTTTGGCCTGTTCCACACCTGGAAATGTTTTACACACCTCAATAGTGATGGGCTGCAGAAATACACCTCAAATAGCAAAGTGCACTTAGAAACTGCCAAAAGATTTGTTCCAATCATTGGTATCAAATGGGAGCTTTACAATTATGTGATAATTTAGACACTCTTTTTAAAATCTATACAGTTTACAGGGTTTTAAATCAGCTGCAGAAGGTTAGGGATGGGAGCTTGTACCCCATATGCTGCTCACTTAGACCTCTCAAGTATGCCACTGAAGCCCAGAAAAACAAACAAGATGTTACAAAATGGATGAGGAATAAAAAGATAATAACAAGAAAAATAATTGAGCCTTACCTCAAATGTATGAACAGTAATAGCTACTCTATCTTAAAGAAAACTAGACAAGATTCACAGAGGGGCAATGAAAGTGATTGGGGGCCTAGAAAACCTTTCATATGAAAAAGTTTGTACTAGGACCGTTCATCTTAGAAAGGGAACCAATGAAGGTGAGTATGATAAAGATATATTAAATCCTGTCTATTGTAGCATTGCTGGCTAAAAATACTCAAGTAATTGAAAAGCAGCAATTTCCAGACTGATCAAATAAAACCTTTCTCACACAGGAGATAATAAGGCCATGGAACTCTCTGCTGCAAGGTGCTGGGGCGGTCAGGCACTCAGTGGGATTGGAGAAGGGAAGGATTTCTGTCTAGTAACAAGGCTCTCCAGATTTATGATAGCTAGCCATTGCACAATTAAAGATACTAACGTCTGAATTGTAAGGAAGAGATTAGGAATAGTCTTTGGGGGATAGGAGTGGGAGGTGCTGCCCTGTGATTTCTTATGCTTGTTTCTGAAATGTCTTCAACTGGGGGTAAAGCAGTGTTTTTGGCCACCTGCCTGATGAGATTGATGCCAATGTCCCTATGGGGGCTCAGGTCACTGCCTGTTCCATCCAGCCATGTTAGGAAGCCTGGGTACACCAGGGGACGAGCCCTGAGTATCTGCAGTCCCCGCGGTGCATCTCCAGGGGTCCTCCAGTTGCTATCACTTCCTCCACACCGGAGGTGGTCTGAGTCTACCAACATCAGGTCTGATATCCCCTCACTCACACCATGAATTTGCATCCTTACACCTCTCCTGCAGAGCACCCCTTGCTCTTGAGCCTCAGCATGGCCGCACCACCAGTTCACTTGGTCTGCAGGAGCAGCGTTCAGGGGGTGGTTGCCCTTAAGAGTCATTGGTCCTGGAAGGAGGTCCAGAAAGGGCCTACAAAGACATTAGGGACATCCTGCCTCACTGACTTTCTTAAAAAAAAAAGGCCTATATATATATAACATGTGGGTGACACTGTTTACATGCTTTTTTAAGAATTTAAATCAGATGGATTTAAAAAGTACGGCCAAAAGCTGCAATGAGGTCTTGGCTTTTGTATGGGTGTTGGGGTTCTTCAGGGACTGTGCCTGAAATTCCAGAGTTGTGTCTTTCTTTAGCCAGGACTATCAGAAAAATTTCTCTTTATGGAATCAGTCCTGCCACAGACCTTTCTTAATTATGCTTTGTCGTCTAAGGATGTACATTTGCTATAGAAGAAATTGTGTTAATCTACCCTTCAGATGAGAACGCCACTGTAGGAAAGGCTGTCTTCTTCAATTTTATGTGAACCATAGAAAAATTTATGTTGGAAAAGACTTTCAAGATCACCAAGTCCAACCATCAACCCAATCTACTGAGTCCCATCACTAAAGCTTGAAGCTTCCAAGCAGACATACAAAAGATTTCTGTATATATGATTTTGGTTATGTTCATGTTTTATTTCCACATCTATGCAAGTGAAAAGGATTGAACTTTCCCATAGAGCTTGGATTTGGCTTGAAAATTTCAGGTTTTAAAGTTGCGTGGTGTCTTATTATCATAGGTGACCATGTCCTAGATGTTGCTGTGCTTGGAAAGCAACTGGACTGTGATGGCAGGACAGGAAGCAAGTGCAGTTAGGCTGTATCTTCTTTGCAGCAAAATTGTGACCGTGCCTGTGCCGCCTGTCATAATGTGGTTTAGAAGCACTTAATTTTGACTTCCTGCCTGCACTCCCTGGCAGACAAGTTATTTATTAATTTCTAAAAGCAGGTTTGAATTGTCATGCCAATAACCACACAGCCTCTTGAAGTGCAAGAAGTGCCCAGCAACATATTACAGCTGGCCTGCCCCTTACTTAAGAAGGGTTGGCATAGCTGAACAATTTCCCATGACATCCTCCTCTTAGGAGGAAGTTTACATTTGAAATAAATTATACTCTGACTCAAGGTCCCTTCAAAATCTTCTTCTATGGAATATGATGGATTTTACCCCCAGGCACCAATATCTTTCCTCTTTTAGGTTAGTAAGATGCAGAGCATGCAACCAGATCATATCTAGTCTGAAAAAACACGCCTGAAACAAATGTACGGGAGATGGGAAGAGCCGCAGCACCAGCTGCTTTGACAAAATGATCTGCTCCTATTACAAAAGTGAATTGCTGAAGTAGATGCACCCATCGATCTTTTCCACTCTCAGTGCCAGGTTCAGCTACACTTGCACAGAAGGCATTTTGGGGGCAACAATCACAGTAAAACACGATTTCTCAGACAGGGTCAGCTTTCTTTGTTCAAGCAAGTAGTCAGGGACGACGTGTGGACAGGCTAAGAGAACTGAAATCTGCAGGAATCCCAGTCTTAATTCTGTGAGTGGTCTTCTTTTTTTTTTTTTTTTTTTTTTTTTTGTGGCTGTATCTAGAGCATCACAGGTGAAAGCAGCAAGCACATGCTCATCCATAACTGGCCCAGTGAGAGAGGAGTGAAATGGGGCTGATACCAGCTGACAGAGGGCAGCCTTCCTGGATAAGTTAGAACTAATGGAGGGAGAAAGGCTACAGTTAAGCTCTTGTAGGGGATGATTGAGTGCAGGATCTTATCGTTCCCAACCAACTGAAGAGGAAACAGGAAGACTAATCTATCTCCCAAGGCTAAAGTTAGCATTTGGGTGTGCTCCCTCAGGTCCCATTAAATTCCCATTAAAAATCACTTCATTGGGAGCAGGATTTCATTATCTCTTCTTTAATAACCTAAAGCCAATGCCTTTTGTACTTCATCTGTTCCTTGAGCTCAGCTTGCAACATTTCTTCAAAATCCATTTTGTTCAATAGTGAGAAAACTATAGGATGCCTAGGTACCTAGGTTTTAGTTTATCCTTTGGTACCACAAGGAATTTTCACGCAGAAGCACAGTGGAAAGATGGAAATGGCAAAAATAGTTGTAACATCATCTAAAAAGAAAAAAAAATAAGTTAAAGCTGACTGACAGTTTTAAGTTTTACCGATTAATTTATTTATTTTTCTTTTTTTTTTTCCTACTACAATTACATTTTAAGGCAAAGTCAATTTGAGCTGGATTTTCTTTTTTTTTTTTTTTTCATTCCAAGCCAAAAAGATTTAAAGCAATATTTTTTTTTTTCTCAAAATGTTTCATAATTTAATCTGTTGGCATTTGATGTCAAAATATATTTCACTGAAAATTTCTGGGCAGTGGCATTACCAGTGATTCAATGCTTAATTTACTAAATGTTCCCATGCTTAATTCAAACTAATGGATATTTTATAGTACAGTGAACCTTTGCAATTTATTAATCTGAAAAATTAATATATATCTGTCTGACTAAAAACAATGTTTTTGGACATGAAAAGACAGAATTGCTATTATCATAAATTCTTACCACTGATGTTGTTCTGAATGCATCAAACCGGTATCTCCTTTTCAAATGCTGAAGAATAATTTGCTCTACTAATAATTACATAGTTTTCATATGTACTGTGTGCGGCTTTACAATGTGAGACACAAACAAACTTGCATTATTCTACATGTGTAAAGCTAAGGCTGAGACTAATATTTAAAAATTAAACATTTTTTTATGGTTTGCAGTATTTCAAATAAGGTTCAAAAATGCATGCACCAATGAAATCTAGGTTGTTCTGCCTTCACAGACATCTGTGGTAAGGGACTGACAATTCTGTTTCTTGTGATGAGGTAAATTTCCTTCAAGCTGTGCTTCAAGAAGATGTGACTGGACAGATGGTGACATGGCTGGAGACTTAAGCTGGTGAAGTTTCTCTTTGTAGTCATGTGAGTGGGACTGGTATATGGTAATTTATGAGCTAAGGAATATACAGGTTCTTCCTCTTTCCCCTCTGGGAATTTAAATACCGTATAGTATAGTAGTTTTATTTGGAATTACCTGCCTGCAAGCCTCCTTGATTCAATTTTTGCCTTTCCCTTTTCCTTCAGTAGACTCCTCTTTTTTTGCCAACAGCCTCTGAAGGAGGTACTAATTAAATTTCAGTGCAGAATTCTGCAATAACTTATTTGCTTGCTTTGCCAGCTCTGGTTTCATTCTGGTTTTACCCTCCATACTCACACGGCACCTGAGCCAAGTGTGTAGATTTGCACTGGCTGCTGGGGAAGCAGTCATATACAGCTGTGGCCGTATCCTCCCTGCTCTGCATAGAGGTTTGCCTGACTCCAAACTTGGGGACCTAGTGTGACTGGAGGGAAGGAGGCAAGGTGCCAGCCCCAGAGCCGGGCAGAGAAATCAGCAGGTGCTGAATTGGATTTCCCTGCCTGTGTCAGGCAGTTCAGCTGTCCACAGCTCTGAGCACTGCTTTTCACTTTGAAGACAGTCCTTCAGAACCCCTAAAGACTGAAACATTCTTGGCATCCCAAGTATGTCTCTGCTTTTGTGTGGATTTCCAGCCTTGGACTACTGAGAGTGACAATGATTCATTTTTTAAATACGGAAATCACAATTACTGTCAAAATGTAGGAAGTGTCATTGAATTTTCTCTGGAACACTTTCCCTGGTGAAAAAACAGGATTGAAGCTAATAGTGCTAATGGCTCTTAAACAGCTCTTGATCCTTTTGAATTAATTACCAGGGGTGAAAGTTGCTGAGTTACTCGTGAGTCCATAGAAGTTGACAACTACTCTCTTGAAAGCATAAAGGATGAATATCATTTTGGTACAGTGAGATGTTAATGTTATCTTTCACAGTCAATGGGGACCTAAAATGAGGAAGCAAGCAGTGTCCCTGTTGACCACTGATGATAAAAATTCAATGCAGAATCTAGTATCTCCAGCCATAAGCTGAGGTGGATAATATCCTGAAATAAAATTTACCACTGTGTTTTTACGAAACTTCCCAGGTCCACTGGCATATCCACCTGAAGTTCAAGCTCTTAGCTTCTCTAAAAATTATGCCTGCATTCTGTAAATACAAACACATTACCACTGACTACCACAGCCTAGGACTTCATGTAAGATTTGTTGTGAGCGCTGGTCCCAGGAATCTACACTGACACAGTTATTTCATCTTCACAGTCAAGGATTCAGCTTTTCCTCCACATGCAGTTATTGCCGGCTGCATTTTGTCTTGCTGTGTGTGCATTTGTTAAAACATGGTATGTACTGACAGTCTGTTCTACTGAGCCTCTCTTTATGCTCCCCTCTATGAGCACTGTCAAAACTGACTCTTCAGGCTGGAAAATTGAGGCTTGAAGTCTTACCTGAAACTGTTTATTTCTGTATTCTAAGATATTAAGTCTTAGCTTCAGTGTAGAAGTGGGAGAATAGTCAGGTCCTCCTTCTCAGTTTAGGACAGAAGATAACAACTTGTCACCAACATCCAAGCTGTGGGACAGTGTACTTCCCTTCATCTTCTCCTTCCTTTCACTCTCAGACCAACAAGGGGTGAAGATGCATCATATCTCTTGTTTGCAATTAAATCTACTTACTGTAGCTGGATAATGCAATTTTGAGTCATAGAAGTTTGACATGTCTGTGGCAACGAGTTCTACAAGTTAATGATATGTTATATAAAGCTTTCTTCTTTGAAAAGAATAATTTGCTGGCTTTTTCTCCCTTGTTAGCAATTGAGTACTTTTTTTCTTAATCTTTTCTATACAACACGATTCTATATACCCTAGTTGCATATCCTCCTTGTTTCCAGTCTAAGGAAAACAATCCTGACCCTTTTACTGTGTCCTCATGCATCTTAGCCTTATCAAAAGCTGTCACCTGTCTGTCTCATGCCTTCTGCCTTTCTCAAAGTAGATTTACACTATTCTGGGTAGTAATGTTGACACTGTAGGCTGCATCAATGAAGTACCCAAAACCTAAGGAGTAGGTGATCCCACTTTGTAAATTAACAGTCATTCAAGGTTAAGGTGATGGTGATTAAATGGAACAATGTGAAGAAACATTACAGGTAGAGCATCTCTAACATTGTGATTTAGGTCAAGAATCTGGGCTCACAGACATTTTCAATCATAGACGTAAGAAGAAAAGTATGGTTCTGTCCCAAGTGAGCTAAAAATTCAGTGGCAATGAGTACAATGGAGAACAGATGTTTCCTTACAGTTAAGCTCCCTTTAGCTCTGGAAGAGTTGTATTGTCCTCTTTTTGTGATCAGTATTCTGGGAATAGCCAGATAATTTATCAAAAAAATCAAAACGCTGATTTTTGGTGTCCTAAAAGTCAGTGAAAGAGCCATGAGAAGCTACTCCAGGCCTGTTGCTTAAATGAACTGCATAATGAGATGTAGAGAGCTCACCTTAGGCCTGATCCAATCCATGCTGAAAGCAATGAGATTTCTCCACTGGCTTCACTGAGAGCTAAACTGGCTGCCAAAACAGAAATTGATCCTTCTGTTCAATGATACTGTAGTAAAGAAGACCCACATGGTCATTTTGCTTTTACTGTGGGCTCTGCAACATCATTTTGACAGATTTGACTGAAAAGAAGCAGTTAAAAATGCTCTGTAAAGAAAAACTGTGATGTAGGGCTAGGTACCTCTCTGAATTCCTAGTAGCTTGTAACTCATCAATGAATATCTGTGCTCGGTTGAGAAATAGCCTGTTTTTGAGGAAAAGATTCACTTCTGTTCAATAGAAAAATGTAAACTCTGCTACAGGGACAGCTTTGTGATTCAGACTGTGCCTCCAGAGTACACAGACTGTATATGTAAGTACCCTCCGCTAATTAAAACTGCACTATCACCCCGCTAATTCATGCACAATAAAAGAGCTCTCCTGCCATTTCCCAAGGTAATACAGAACTGGGAAAAATGTAGCTGTGAAAGTCTGAGGAATAATGGAGACCCCTTGGTGGGGAGCTCAAGTCAGAGATCCTGGAGGGGACTTCAGATCTCCCAAAGACACAGAAAAAGCCTCCCAGTTACAGAACCAAAGATACATGCAGCACTACCCTCTCCCAGTATAACTTCACAACTTAAAGAAACAGGGCTGCTGCGTGACATAAGACGTTTTAAGGTATTTTACTATGAATCTAACATTGCTGTGGGCTTAGAGCGAAGGCCATCTGAGCCAAACCAGTAGATAAATGGTGGTTTTTTTCAGTGTAAAGCCAGTTAATGTGTCAGCCAAATGATCTGCAGTCTTGAGTATTGCAGGGCTTACTGGACCATGGAGGAAGATGGGAAGGTGGAGAAAATGTATGCTGGCATTCTAAGAAGGTCTAGCATATATTAGAATAACCTGGAACTTTCTGTCCTCTTAATGTCATCATCATCAGTGAAGAAGTACTCATTATGACCCAGGCAGTCATGAGAAAGACAACTTCTTTTTTCAGTACATATAAAGCCATCCAAAATCAGTGGAAACTTCTTTTAAGACAAGTTGACTGGAAGGCTGAGAATAAGATGCCCCTACCTTTGTCAACTCTGAAGAAAAAATAACGCAAATAGCAATAACGGAGTATCTGTGGTCTCTTGCACCTTCTATGCTGCCTGTGAAGCCAGGACTTCTTAGAAAGGAGTCTAGACAGCGCTGTGGCAGCGCTGTGGTCCTCAGCTGATCACCGTTCTCAGAAGGTACCAGAATCAAGGACAAGATAGGACATTGAATGTCCTTATAACCATGCCACATGCAGTGATTTTAATGAGTAACTGATTGCTGATGGTAATGAGCAATTGATTGCCAGTGCAACTGGACAGCATGTACTTCTGGGTTTTTGATTCTTCAGTAAAACCGGTGGCTACAGGTATTTTTCTTACAAAAAGGAATGCGGACAAGTATTGGATACAAGCACAGAACTTTTTCGGCTTGCAGGCAAATGAAAGGGAAGATTTAACAGCAGCACAGTGAGAGCCGCTGACTGCTAACAAGAAATAAAAGCACCTTCCTAATTATCGGATTGGGGTGCATCTGGAAGAATCAAAGTGCAGAAATAAGTAAAATGAAGGCACTTTGACAGTCCCTAAGTGGAGAAGAGATCTAACATTTGAGGATAACGTGCTGGGTCTGGCAGGGATGGAGTTAACTTTCTCTGCAGCAGCCCATACAGTGCTGTGCTTTGCACTCGTAGCTAGAACAGCACTGGTAGCACTCCAGTGTTGTGTCTATTGCTGCACAATACTGGCACCACATCAGGACTCCCTCCAAGCCCCCAGAAGCCAGCAGACTGGGGGTGGGCAAGACGTGGGGAGGGGACATCACCAGGGCAGCTAACCTAAACCAACCAAAGGGATATTCCATACCTTGTGGTGTCACACTCAGCAATAAAAAGGGGGGCTCTCTTGGTGGAAGGTCCTGTCCTCCCAAAGAACCATTACGTGTATTGAGGCCCTGCTTCCCAGGATGTGGCCGAACATCGCTTGTTGATGGGAAGTCGAGAGTAACTTTTTTTCCTCTCTCTCTGTGCTTCCGTGCGGCTTTTTTTTTTCCTTTAATTAAATCATCCTTGTCTCAAACCTTGAGCTCTTTGTGTTGTATTTTCTCTCCCTCTTCCTCTTCGAGGAGAGGGAGTGAGAGAGCGGCCGTAGTGGAACTCAGCTGCCCACCCAAATAAAACAACCACAGGGCAATGTCCCTGGTGAGTGGAAAAATGGAAATGTCATGCCCCTACTCTTCAACAATTAAAACAATTAGGAGACATTTCTTCTCAGAAAGAGTGGTCAGGCATTGGAACAGGTTGCTCAGGAAAGCGGTAGAGTCACCGTTCCTGGAGCTGTTCAAGGAAAGGTTGGACGTGGTGCTGAAGTACATGGGTTAGTGGGTGACATTGGTGGTAGGGTGATGGTTGGACCAGATGATCTTGGAGGGTTTTTCCGACCTCAGTGTTTCTATGATTCTGTGTAACACTGATCAGAGGCCAGAGCCTGAACTGGAAAACATCATGTGGAACATGTGGAACAAGGTAGACAAGGCTGCAATTTGCAAGGTCCTGCAGTTTTGCGACCTAATCTAACCCATAATAGTGGCCCAAAAGAAAGCTGGAGAGGGACTCTGTCAGGGAGTGTAGCGATGGAACAAGGAATAATGGCTTTCAACAAATGGAGGGGAGATTTAGATTAGATTTGATGTGAGGAAGAAATTCTTCACTCAGAGCACAAAACGCTCATGGGAATTAGGACTGAAGATGCACCTTGCTTCTATTCTTTTCCATAAAGAATAGAATGAAATTACTTAAAAAGCAGTGTTAAAAAATAAACACAGGGATCAGGATGGGAGGTGGAGGGCAGTCCCTGTGGCTGAGGGGCAGCCTTTCTCTCTGGCAAGCCAAATGGCCTAGGGGAGCCAGCCCCAGAAAAGGGGCCCTCAGCCCCCACAACCCTCCTCCGTCGTCCATGTGAGGGCATCTTCCAGGCTGCTCCCAACACAGCCGCCTGTGGCCATGCGTGGGCCACTCCATCACAGAGGCTTGCCGAGGTCACAGTGGCCACCACTGCCCCGCCTTTGCTGCGGGCCCTATAAAACAGGCCCCCTGCGGGTGGCCCACCATTCGCTGAGCTTCTAGGCACTCTGACAGCCAACGTGTGTGGCAGGAAGAAGAGCCGAAGCAGTAAGGCGAGCGGCAGGCCTCCTCGGTGTGAGAGGACAGCGATGCAGTCCAAGGAAGCACCGAGAAGGAATGCACCTAGCAAGAAGTGTCATGGGCAGAGGGGTAGCGCCTGCGGCACAACAAACACCAGTGCTCGAGGGACCTCTGGCGCGCAGCCCACAGACACTTACAGGCGGTACCAGTGGGACCATAACAACGCAGGGAACAGGCCGCCCCCTCAGCTGTACAGCCACAGGGGGCCTGGGCCTTCCCACTGGCACAACGGTGGCATGGGGCGAAGGCAGGAGCACCAGCCGGACAGCCACGGGGAGCAGAGGTGTGCCTGTCGTCCAGAACACGGTGCGGGACCCAGCCATGGCCGTAAAACAGACGGCAGCGTTGAACCCACAAATGGAAATGAACTGGACAGTGGCATGGGACCTAGGCACGGAACTGGACGACCCCCTGGTTCGGCACCCTGGCCTGAGAACATTCCAGATGGAAGGCATCCCATGTGGGCAGTCCCAGGCAAGGACTGGCTTGTCCTTCTGCCAAACACCGTGGAGCCCATGGAGTCAGATCCACCAGCAGATGTGGAGGAACCAATGGAGGTGGATCCACCTCGGCCAGACCAGACCTCGGACTACCCCGTCACGTCTTCGCTCTCTGCCATGCGAGCACACCAGCAGTGTCGCAGGAGTGCCCGGCGAGCTCCCTACTCGTCGCGCAGGTTCCATCCCAAGCATTAGCTTGGAGCCACCAAACACCACGGACATCCCGCGGGCTTGCCTGCAAGATGTCCCGGCAATAAAGAACTCTTGCCAATTCTCAGGGGTTGTGTGAGTGCTTCTTTCCCATCCCCCAGCCCTTGTGCGACAGGTGGCATCCCTTCTGCACAGAGCCTCGAGGAAGAGCACAAGAGAGGACCCAACTTCCTTCGGGCTGCTGCGCTGGGGTGACAGAAGGAGTCCCTGAGGGCCACCATGCACCTTTAACATGTGTGAAAATAGACTGAGGGGTGAAAATAGTAGTGCGTAAGTGATTATAGGTGGCTAATTTCTTATATTAGGAGTGAGTTTCTATAGCTGAGTAACTGGTAACAACGGACATGGAGAAGGCTGAGGCACTCAACAACTTCTTTGCCTCCATCTGCACTGGTAGACGGGCTTCCCAAGTCTTTCAGTTCCCTGAACCCGTAGATGGGGGCTGGGGGAGCAAAGTCCCACCCACTGTAAGTGAAGAGCAGGTTCGACACCACCTGATGAATCTAAACAGGTACAAGTCTATTGGACTTGGTGACATGAATCCCAGGGTCCTGAGGAAACTGGCTGATGTAGTTGCCAAGCCTCTCTCCATTATAGTTGAAAAGTCCTGGCATTCGGGTACGTGCTGGGTCTGTCAGGGATGGAGTTAACTTTCCCTGCAGCAGCCCATACAGTGCTGTGCTTTGCACTCGTAGCTAGAACAGCACTGGTATTACTCCAGTGTTGTGTCTATTGCTGCACAATACTGGCACCACATCAGGACTCCCTCCAAGCCCCCAGGAGCCAGCAGGCTGGGGGTGGGCAAGTGATGGGGAGGGGACAGCACCAGGGCAGCTGACCTAAACCGACCAAAGGGATATTCCATACCTTGTGGTGTCACACCCAGCAATAAAAAGGGGGTCTCTCTTGGTGGAAGGTCCTGTCCTCCCAAAGAACCGTTTGGCCCTGCTTCCCAGGACGTGGCCGAACATCGCTTGTTGATGGGAAGTCGAGAGTAACTTTTTTTCCTCTCTCCCTGTGGTTCCACACAGCCTTTTTTTTTTTTTTTTTCCCCTCTACCTTTTCCCTTTAATTAAATCATCCTTGTCTCAAACCTTGAGCTCTTTGTGTTGTATTTTCTCTCCCTTCCTCTTTGAGGAGGGGGAGTGAAAGAGCGGCCATGGTGGAACCCAGCTGCCCACCCGAATAAAACCACCACAGATAGCACGGGATTTCTTGCAATCAGCCGGAAAGGTATTTGTAAAGTCTTTCTGAAAACACAATTACAAGTGCATCAAGGACTGCAGTGCTCCAGAAGGCAGGTCACCAGGGTTGGCCCTCCCCCTTTTCAGAAGACCTTGCTGACCACGCACATGAGGAAAAGGAACTAGAACAGGATGTGCTTTTTTGTACTTTCACCTCCTCTCTCTCAGAGAGTCATCATTGCACTAGGAGTACAAAATGCTACATGGTTCAGATGTTGAGAGAGGTCAGGGTTATTTCTGGATGGAAGATGTGCCTGAGAATCTCCCAAGAGTGTCTGACTGCACCTTGGCCCCATGGGGATGAAACCTCTTTTGGCAACACACCTTGGTGAGCTTGGGAAATAAACCTGCCTGCTGGAAGGGAGCAACAGCCACAAAAACTTGGGAGCACATCTATGTGCAGCCTGCTTGTGGCCTTGGTGGATGCTCAGCAGGATTTCAGCCAAAAAGCAGCACCCAGTTGTTCTTCCCTGACCTCCCCCACCGCCCAGCCCTTCCTTCTCATCCCCATGGCAGTTTCCAAGGAAAGGAAGCTGAGAGGCTGGTGGCTTTTTAATGCTGAAAAATGTTGTCCACTGCAGGTATAATTTGCTGCTTAAAGTCATAATGGCCATTTTATATACATTTTCTTGAACCATCATCCGTGAACAATGGGCTTTTCTACAGAAATGTGAGTTTAACAACCCTAAGGCTCTTCTAATTTACCCCAGCAAGCTGATGAAGGGAATAACTTAAAAATCAATTTTTCCTCCCCCTGTTTTATTCCTGCCCCAGTATAGTTACTGCAAGTAGAGACCTACAGAGTGAAGACTCAAAATGCAGCTGCTTCCTGCATTTCCCATGCTTATAGCTCTGTCCTCAATTTCCAGAATTAACTCAAATAAATTATGCATTTCTACATGCTTAACCAGGAAAATTCTGCATAATGACAGTGCAGAGTCACTCAGGAAGGAAAAAAAATCTGACCCTCTATTGCCATTGATGACAGCTATTTTTGCCTTTTGGCTGATACACTGCCACCTGGGATCATTTAGTAAAACAGAAACTAATGAGATTACTAAGGAAAGGAAAATTCCCACTGACATCTCAATACAGAAAGATGCAATCCTATCTGCAAATTTCTCAAAAAACATTTCCACGGAGCCTCAGCTTCTAATTTGGCTTCAATGTATAATGGCAGAAAACTTGAGTTTATTGAAAGGAGATAGATGTGTGTTTTACCAAGGCAATGTGATGAAGACACTAAGGAAATTGCAGCAGGTGTGAGTGTTAATATTATTTTCCCCCTCTGCCCTGAAATGTGTTCACTTTGCACATAAACCACAACTTTCCTTTAGTCTGTATCATTCCAGCTCTGTATTAGTTTTGAACTACTGAGTTTTATTGCAGTGCTATCTAAGGTGCAGACAAGCTGGCTGAGATCCTTTTGGGTAACTGTGCCAGGTGTACAGAGGGAGTAATGATAGCTGTGCTTAAAATTATGCTTAAACTGTTTCTTTTTCATGTGCTGACAATTTGTACTTGTCAGTGAGAGCCCACACAAACTGTGGACTCCTTATGAATCAGCACTCAATACGCAGCCCTTTAGGTTGAAGTGATGAACTGGTTGTAGTTTTAGAGAAGGATATACATTCATTTCCACATCAGGTTGGCACGCTTTACACATTCATACATTAATTTGATTCACAAATGTACACCTTTCATTTTCCATTGATCTCCTGGTCACCTCCAAAATTACCTTTTGCAGTCTACATTTTCAATACCTTTTTTTTTTTTTTTCCCTTCTGTTCTGATTTCTTCCCATCTTAAAGAAATGCTTTAAATTTTCTTTGAAAGAATTCAAGAGATCTAGCCTTGCAGCGTTTACACACGCTTCTTTGGTTTTCCTCTAAATAAACATTTTCCAAAAATGACAGTTCTAAGGGGCATTAGAGGGAAATCTAAGTCCAGCTCTTAGGGGCAGATGTCCTCAGCCTCCTGAGAACAAGATGTACCAGCCCCGCAAGCTCAACCTGTACAGACAACAAGAACCAACACAACATCCACGTTATTGCTTACCATTCATATTCCGTGTATTTTAATGTTGGAAGGCAAATCTACTCTACCTACAAACGACAAAGCAAGATTTATTTTCACCAATTAACCCCCCATTTTAGCCACTAGGTTACCTGAAACCCTCCTCAAACTTGTGTGTAAGGTCTTCACAACCCAGTGCTGCTGAGCAAAAGTTTGAAATCTTTAAAAATCAAGGAAAATATGGGGACCTCTGATCTCACATTACTCTTTCTGTCTTTATTATTATTATTATTATTATTTTAATTTTACAAGTCAGCACGGTTTTCTTAAATACTTGATTTAAAACACAAGCTTTGCTATAGTGTGGTGAGGTCATCACAAACAGGTGAGGTCTTTGACATTCAGGATTAGCAGAAAGAGAAGAAGCCACCGTGTCTCCTGTTCTGCAAAATAATCTCCAGTGTTGGTACAGGAATGTGGCATGCCATATGTCTGTTTGTGTCTATTTCAATCCCAGCTAAAGTCCAAGACCCAAACTGGGAAATAACCGGCCAGCCATGGGTTCAACTAAGAATATGTTAAATGATGCTTAAATATGTTTAATATTTAATGACGCTGATGCTTAAATATGTTTTTCTGAAATATCCATTGGAAAGTGACTTTGTTTTATGCATGGCTTCATTTGTGAAGTAGAAGTTCTGCTATTGGCAGCCAAGATCCCATAATGATCTAGGTACAAGCACGCATAAAACACAGAAAGCCCACTAGGTCAGTATTTTACCATTTTTTTGGTATGAAGACTGAACATACTGTGGGGATGGAGAATTTTATAGTCATGTCTTCTCCCAGCTTCCATTCCAGGTGGGACAAAGTATCTTCCCTTTTATCTATCTCTCTCTCACAAGGTGTCAGCACATCTTAAGCAGAAGTGGAGAAGTGCTCACGATGAGTCCATAGAGTAAAACACATTTTTCCTTTTTAAATTCCTGAAATAAGGTCAGGAAATTCTCCTTCTGTTTGTGGACTTTCTGCAAGCTGGCAAAGAGGCTAAATTAACTGCATACATTATTCATTACAAATTATTCACTCTATGCAGCACATACTGATTGTTTAGAAAATTCATTCTTTCTGTCCTAGAAATGTCACTGGCTGTAACTCATTACCTCATCATTGACAAATTCTGTTGATTGCTTGACTAGTTGCTTTAACTAATCCAGGATTATGGGTCACAAGAATAAAAACAGGCACTTCACTAGCAGTTTGCGCATGAGTATCTCCAAACATGATTTCCAAATGCTAATTAATCCCCAGAGCACCTGGGAAGTGAAGTATTCCTATCCTTATAACAGATTTGTAGCTCTTGAACCTTGTCAGGAGGTGGAAAGTCATTTTGCTGACTCACACAAGCTGCCAGGTCAGGTGGGTCTCATTAGCTCCAACCAGCTAGGATAAAAAACCTGAGTATTAAATATTAGAAAGGGAAAAAAAAAAGAAAAAAGAAATCAAGTAAGAGGATATAGGGAGGATGGAAAAAAAACAGCAGATAGTACTTTTGTTAGCTGCTGTGGGTTAGAGGAAGTATTGACAATGCTGTTTGGTTTCAGAACCTTGTTCTTAGTATAGTTGTTGAAGTAGCTAAATAAATGATAGGGAGTTAAATGGGATTGAACCCTTTCAGTTCAATTCAATAGGTTGATTCTTCTGGGCCTTTATTTATTTGTTTTCAAAGTGTTTCTATGCCAGCCTATGCTAGCAGTCTTAAAATTGTATGAGGTAAGTCTACTGCATACCTGTAGTTAATCTGTGTGGCTGCAGCAATTTGGAGTTGCTGTATACACTGAGCTAAGCATGCATTGCCTATTTGTCTTGGGCTTCTGCACCTTTAGTAGCCTGACGGTTTCTTGCTCAAAGACGGTTATTTAGCTGCTACTAGAAGAAGGTGTGTTTCATCTAAACAGGTTAATATGATAGGTTGGCAAGCAGGCTAGGTGGCTAGAGATTTTGTTTTAATGTGGATAACTTCTAGGTATTAGAATGTCTATAGTGGAGTTTTAAAAGCTAGATGCTGGAGCCAGACTATCTTTGGCTGGTGTAAGGACTGGTGGGAGAAAGGCTTTTGCTGTATATTTTCTACATTCACTATGCTGCTTTGCTCTCCCAGATATTGGGAAACTGAGGCACACAAGGCAAAAGTAATTCATTCACTTTCTGAATGTGTGGGAGGTGTAGAGATTTGAATCACATCTTAGAGTCTTTCATGAACAACCGCAAATCTTCTGCTGTTTTAGATTTTTCTCTTAACAGATCAAGTGGCACGACTGCTAGACACTGCAATAAAGTGGAGCTCTGTAAGCCAAGCCTGTTGTGCTCTGCACCACACGTCAAGCAAGAGCAAACTGCTCACAAACTGCTCTTCATCAGTGGGTGTTTCCAGGGGAAGTAAAGAGCAGGGGCTTTTAACAGAGAGTTAGGAAAAATACATAAGCAGGTGTTTTCCTTTTAAAAATAAGCAGGACTAGAGATTTAGGTGAAAAAAATATTATCAGGGCTGGACAGTTTAATGTATGCTGAAGGAGGGGAGTAAAAAAGGGGAGAGGGTGTGTGATTCCTAATACCACCTTTGTCTAGAAGCATGCAGTAAGGCTGCTAACATTTGTGCTTTAAAAATACAATTACCATCTGAAGAAGTGAATTTAGACAGCAAGCAGAGGCAGAATGAGAGGTAGGGGCCAGTTCATGGCTGCAAGCTGCAGTGCATGGGTGTTAGTTAATGTTGTTCTGGCACTAAGACACTTAAAAAAAAAAAAAAAGAGAGAGGGGTGAGGGAAGGCAGAACAACAAAACAGCCTGTGAAAGCTGTGAGCACTCGTGGTTCAAGGGAAAACAACATTCTGGATAGCCGGGACATTTAGACTGCAAATGTGACAAACAAAAGCTTACATATTGCTGCAGGTTGTACTGCAAGGCTCTATGACATTGATGTGAGTGCTTGATTAAGAGCAGTAGGGGGAATAGAGAGCTGCTGCTTAAATTTTAGGTAAAATATTCTTGCCATTCCACATTGATACAAAAAAAGTCTGTGTCCATATGACCTGATTCTACTCTTGCTTGCACCAGCAGATGAAGGACTTGCTTTCTGGAGGTTAATGGCTTTAGACTGGTATGTAAATCAGAGAAAAGTCTGATCTTAAATCTCTAGGAAGCAGAAAATAGTGACACAATTTACTGCAGACCTCTTCTACAGAGGAAGCCTGTGGGGGCTGGCAGGGAGGGGTTGTGCAATTAGAGGAGCCTTCAGCAGTGTCATTCATTCTGCACTTGTCATTCCATTTCAGTGCTGGTGAGCGTGTGGATTTGAGGAGGAGGAAGGAGGTGAAAGGACTCTGCAAAGGGCTGTCCCAGATCCCACGAGGGTGTGTTCATGCTGTCCCTTCCTGATGGTGTCTTTCAGGCCAAGTTCCCTGATGGTCTGTGCTGTCTCACCTTGGGGTGTGTTTGCAGCATCAGAGTGATGGTTCAGGGGGAGCCTGAGCAGCAGTAAGCTCCTCCAGCCTTGGTGACTACTCTGTGTTTGCAGCTATCTGTCAACACAAACTCACCCCACACAACGTGGTGCAGCAGAAAAGGTGATACTACCACGCCATCGTCACTGCAGGACTCTTCCTAGCCTTAGAAAGGTGGAGGAACACCAGGGTCCTGGGTGAAGAGCAGCATGTCTGCTTGTCCAATAGATGAGCCCTATGTTGGAGGAGCATGAACATGGCCAGATTTGGCTTTGCCCTGGTTGTGATGAGGTAGTAGTACCCTGGGTGGACAGGATCAGACACCTTGCCCATTCCTACTCCCAGTTCCCCAAAGCTCAGTGCCCCAGTCTGGCTTTCTGTTCTGGTTTCTCTTTTCCTTTCATGACCAGGCCTTGTACCTCAGAGGCTATTGCCAGTTCAGGTCTGCCCCAGCACAAGGACTAAGGGGCATGGTTTAGTGAAGGGACTTGGGAGGTCAGGTTGATGGTCAGACATGATTAACACGAAAAGGAGGACTAAGGACAATCTCCATCCTTTACTGGATGTGGGGGGAAACTTAGTGATGAGAGATGAGGAAAAGGCTGAAGTGTTTAATGCCTTCTTTGCCTCAGTCTTTAGCGGTAAGACCAGTTGTTCTCTGGATACCCAGTACCCTGAGCTGGTGGAAGGGGATGGGGAGCAGGATGTGGCCCTCACAATCTCCGAGGAAATGGTTGGCGACCTGCTACAGTACTTAGATGTATGCAAGTCGATGGGGCTGGATGGGATCCACCTGAGGGTGCTGTGAGAATTGGTGGAAGATCTGTCCAAGCCGCTTTCCATCACTTATCAGCAGTCCTGGCTGTCAGGGGAGGTCCCAGTCAACTGGCAGCTAGCAAATGTGATGCCCATCTACAAGAAGGGCCAGAAGGTTGACCCAGGAAACTATAGGCCTGTTAGTTTGACCTCAGTGCCAGGGAAGCTCATGAAGCAGATTATCTTGAGCGTCATCACATGGTGCTTGCAGGGCAACCAGGCAATCAGGCCCAGTCAGCATGGGTTTATGAAAGGCAAGTCCTGCTTGACAAACCTGATCTCCTTCTATGACCAAGTGACGCATTTGGGGATGAGGGAAAGGCTGTGGATGTGGTCTACCTTGACTGCAGTAAGGCTTTTGACACCATTTCCCACAGCATTCTCCTCGAGAAACTGGCTGCTCGGGGCTTGGACTGGCGTACGCTTTGTTGGGTTAGAAACTGGCTGGGTAGCCAGGCCCAAAGAGTTGTGGTGAATGGAGTCAAATCCAGTTGGAGGCCGGTCACTAGTGGCATCCCCCAGGGCTCAGTACTGGGGCCAGTTCTCTTTAATATCTTTATTGATGATCTGGATGAGGGGATCGAGTGCACCCTCAGTAAGTTTGCAGATGACACCAAGTTAGGTGCGTGTGTCGATCTGCTCGAGGGAAGGAAGGCTCTCCAGGAGGGTCTGGATAGGCTGGACCGATGGGCTGAGGCCAACTGCATGAAGTTCAACAAGGCCAAGTGCTGGGTCCTGCACCTGGGGCGCAACAACCCCAAGCAGAGCTACAGGCTGGGAGATGAGTGGTTAGAAAGCTGCCTGGCAGAGAAGGACCTGGGAGTATTGGTTGATAGTCGGCTGAATATGAGCCAGCAGTGTGCGCAGGTGGCCAAGAAGGCCAACAGCATCCTGGCTTGCATGAGAAGCAGTGTGGCCAGCAGGTCTAGGGAAGTGATTGTGCCCCTGTACTCGGCTCTGGTGAGGCCGCACCTCAAGTACTGTGTTCAGTTTTGGGCCCCTCGCTACAAGAAGGACATGGACGTGCTCGAGCGAGTCCAGAGAAGGGCAACGAAGCTGGTGAGGGGTCTGGAGAACAAGTCTTACAAGGAGCGGCTGAGGGAGCTGGGATTGTTCAGTCTGGAAAAGAGAAGGCTCAGGAGCAACCTTATTGCACTCTATAGGTACCTTAAAGGAGGCTGTAGCGAGGTGGGGGTTGGTCTATTCTCCTACATGCCTGCTGACAGGACGAGGAGGAATGGGCTAAAGTTGCACCAGGGGAGGTTTAGGTTGGATATTAGGAAGAACTTCTTTACTGAAAGGGCTGTTAGGCATTGGAATAGGCTGCCCAGGGAAGTGGTTGAGTCACCATCCCTGGAGGTCTTTAAAAGACGTTTAGATTTAGAGCTTAGTGATATGGTTTAGTGGAGGACTTGTTAGTGTTAGGTCAGAGGTTGGACTGGGTGATCTTGGAGGTCTCTTCCAACCTGGATGATTCTGTGATTCTGTGTGATAATCTTGATGGACTTTAGAAACCTAAATGATTCTGATTCTGTGATTTCTGCGTGGGCATCAGAGATGCACCCCACATGTGTTGCTCACAGGTGTGTGTGTAGGCAGAGAAGGATCTGATGAATGTGGTGTCCAGGAGATAAAAACTCCTCGTTGTGCTGACCTGTGACTTTTTGTGGCACCTTTCTGTCACCTGTGTGACAATGAGGAGGACAGGAAAGGCAACGCAAATCAGAGGCTGAATGTCCATTTTGTGCTAAAGAATGAGATTTAAAGTTAGGGAGAACTGCAGTAATTAGATTCAAAGGGCAGAGAAAACAGTAGCATGTTCACCATGGAAATAAGCCATCTGAAAAACCAAATGGATCCCTGGTGTAATTTTATGAGCTTCAGCAAAATTAGTGCGGGATCAATAGCAGGCATTGAACTGAAAGTTTTCAGGGGAGAAATATTAAGTGCACACGTCTTTGCCTGCTGTGGAATGGATAATGTATTTCTCCTGCTTTGTCATCTGCAGGCTCAAAGGCTATCTGGGATTGGCATCCATTTGTTCTTCTCTTGGACAAGATATACATGTTCTTGGGAGTCCAAGGTCCAGTTGTCTGTGTATCTGGCACAGAAACAATATAAGGCAAAGAGCCTGAACTCTTCCTTCCCTCTGAGTGATGGCTGGGATGCCCAGGTGAGACGGGACATAGAAGTACGTGCTGCTAAAACTTGTGCTTCTGTTTCTGCAATGGACAGATAAGTGACCTCAGGGCTTCTAGGGTGGCATTTCCCATATATGTTATAATCCTTTCTTCAGGAAAGGAAAAATAATGCAATATATTCTGGCATTGTCTACATGATATAGGATTCTATTTGCCTTAATCTGTTCCTTCATTTGCTGTTTGCTGTCTCATACCCTTTCTGTATATTTTTCTTCTCGTTTCGTTTCCTAATGAAATGTGATTTCCCTAGTTTTCTAGTTCCCTTGAATCATCAACAAAAACCTGGCAAGATTTTTTTCCAAGGTTTACTACTAATACACTTATAAAAATAACTTTAATCAATGCTACCTCTTAGGGAATTCCGAAGTAATTGCTAGAATACAACTAATTATTGTGCTGTTACTTTACTCTTCATTTGTTATTCTTCCGTGTAGTCGTAACTTTTGCTATCTAAATATTAGCTCTCTGATGAGCACTCCCATTAGGCTAAGCTTTTTTCCTCAAGAAAATGTGTAATTTGCTTAATTACTTTCACTCATCTGCTTAACTCCTGTGCTACCATGTTACGACTTCTGAGAACACAATTTATAACTTAAAAGGCTAAGAACTATGAAGTGGGAGGGAAGGGAGGTGGCTTCAGTTCTGAGAGGACTTATGTACTGTGGGGGATTATCTCCAATAGTCCTTTTGAAAGTTATAAAAAGCCAAAATATCAAAAACTTTTGTTTCCCATGAGGTTCAGAAAAGTTTGGGGATAAGTTGTTTTTTTTTGTTTTTTTTTTAATTTCCCTCAAGTGAAAGTTGAATATTCTGTGCAGGATTCATTTCAGTTTGAAATGAAGTCTTTTTTTTTTAATCTTTTCACTAAGAAATTATTTATTTGTAATGTTTAAAGCAGTTCCACTAAAAATGTATGTACTTTTATCACTTGCAATGTGTTACTGTGTTTTCCATTTCCACATATGCTGTAGAATATGCTTTTTTTCTTTGCTAATAACCTTGGTTTTTTTGCCTGTTGTTAGGTGGTATGTTCCTAGACATTGTCACAATGAATAGTCTGTGGTAGTTCATCATTCTTTCTATTGAAATTAGTATATTAGTAAAGAAAAGATATCACCGAGATCTGCAATTCCAGCAGAAGCTTCTCTGTCTTCCAATTTCTGTTACACCGTATGCTGATATGTAATAAAGACTTGAAAGAGTGCCCATAATAGACACTCTTTCCCTAATTTGGTTAGAAAGGTTCTCATGAAATTCTTGCAAGCATCAGACTTTATTTGGATTCTCATGTAATATAAGTGTTTTGTTGTTGTTGCTTTCCTTTTTTTTTCCTTTTTCTGTTTTTTTCTTTTTTTTTTTTTCCTTTATCAGATGTCTGTTGACCTTTTTAGGATTGTTTCCACTTCTATTCCAAGTTAACCCCTCTGAACAATAGCACAAACTATGCAGACCCTATGATGGTCAGGTCCTCAGTGTGTCGAGCAGCAGTGGGTTACACCAGCATGGGGCTAACTCAGGAGGTCCAGTCCCTGATTCCTCTCAGGTTCTTATCTCCTCAATTTCCAGTTCAGTGGTGTGTTGTCGTGGGCAAAGCACTCAGACCCAAGGGGCAGCACAACACAGGAGGCGTGTTGGCTCTCTTGTTTTCTTAGTGCATCTTCACTCACCAGTTCACAGAATTATGTTAGTAGCAACGCTGACTGGCTTTATCTCCTTGTGCTTGTTGGCAAGGGGGAGGAAATTGCTGCTGCTTATATTTGCAGAATAAGGAAGAGGAAGACATCCTCCTGTGAGGCCACATGAGGAACAATGGCAAATAAGAGAAAACTGAAGTATTGGTTGAATTCCTCTTGCCCCTGGCATTTTCTGTAGTGCTACAGAGAGCTCTAGGTGGCTTAGTTCTCATCTATCTGTGATTTATTGTAAAACGTCCTTCTCTTATGCATTCTCAGTCTCTGCTTAATGAAGAGACAGGCATCATGAGAATAGTTTGTAATAGATTTATTAGTCAGTCATATGTATTTAATTAATATATAGCACTGTATTCTACTTACAGGCAAAAATTAATAACGAAGAGAAACAGATGGACATTTTTGTCTTGCAGAAAATGAAGGCACACTTAATTCTCTTTGCTGGTGATGTAATCCTAGATTGATCTGCTGCCAGAGGTTCTGGTGTTAAATTCATCTGCTGAATTATTCAGGGTGTAAAGAGTATTTGTATCAAGTTTGCCAACGTAATGGCAAGCAGCCTGTCTAGGAAGGATGCAGCTTCATTCATTCACTTGGTGAACTGTCTGCCTCACCTGCCCTCTCCCTTTCCTCCTCCTAACAGTGTTGTTTAAAGTATTTTCTTAGTACATGGAGAAACCTTACCCGGGAAGCCAAATAGACAGCAGGGCTGTTCGTGCCAGGAGTATGTTCATGCAGGCTGCGTGTGACCTCCGTGATACCCTGCCAAGGTCAGGTGGAGGTTGGCAAATCAGTCACACTTACACAGGGCCCCACTGGGATGGCTCCTCCATCGTGTTAGCAGCTGTGAGCACTGACTGCAGTAATACCCTCCCAGGCCTTGCGTGATGTTACCAGATAGTCATTTAGCATCATAACTACTTTGATCTGATTAATGCAAAGGTTTCCTTGGGAATCAGTGTCAGGATGCTATGGAGTGTGTGAACCTATCATCAATTAGCTACAGGTGGCCTTTTTGTGTTAGAGGGATAATAAATATGACTTCATATTGCTGAACCCTCCTGGAATTGGACACCATGAGTAACATGATCCCTAAAAATGCTTCTCTGTTTTCTTTGGTTTTCAACTTGCTAATCATCTATGCTTTTCTCTGTAAGCCACACAAACCATGTATAAAGATATTAAAAGAGTGGAACTAAGATTCTGCAGTTACATTAATGTGAAGACAGAAGAAAACCCAAGAATGTCAATATCTTCTACAATGGTTATCTATAGGAAAAATTGTCCCAAAATGCAGATGACATTTGCAGATGATGTGCTAATGGTGTAATGAGTATGTCACTTTAAGAAGAGCTGAGCAGGTGATCTATTTCTCTTCTGGAAAAAAAAAAAGATGAAAAATAATATTGATTAGGTACAAGTACTAAGTACTCAGGCCAATCAAAGTATTTTCTCTTGCATCAGAAACACTTTATTCTGACTTCTGTTTTTTTTTCCAATCTTCTCATCCCAAGCTCAAAATTCCATTAGAAAGGGGAGACTGAAGAAAGCTAGTTGTTTATTTTTAAACAAAATATTTGTCATTGTTTGACAGCTTACAAAACACATAGGTTTGGATGCAATAGCTTTTTCCTACAGAAAAAAATCTGACATTCAAATTCTGATCACATGGTTTCGGCATGTGAAACAATGTACTATATTCAGTTATTCTGCCAGGTACTGCCCCTAATGAGGCTGCTCAGTGGGCTATTCAGTCATGAACCTTAAGTGCTATTCTTCAGACAATAAAAATGGAAGGGAGCATCAAGCAATTGGGATGGGAAAACTGAGATTTGAGTAAGGGGAAAGGGTGAAATCAGTGGACCCGGGAATGCTGTTAGGCATAGCGCCACAAAAGAAAGCATATGGTGAACTGTGACATGATACTCTGCATAATCAGATAATTTAGCAAGATCTAGTGGGTTGCTTTATGACTGAAGCATGGAATAGAGCAATAATTATTAATCTGTCACTTCCATTGACTTTGACTATATAGGACAATTGCTGCTTGATGTACTCTACAAATCCAGGCTGGTCACATTCTCCCTTAAACTGCGTTAATTTATGTTGTCAGAAGCTCAAATTAGTTGGTCCTAGGGATGCCCTGCCATGCCTGCTTTCCTCTGTTAATGTCTCTTCTCCTTAAAGCTGGGAGACAGGTATGGGAATGGCAATGATGTCTCGGGTCTGCTCTGGGAACCTTACAAAACAAAGGAAGCCTGGGATGACTGAACAAGTACAACAGCTCCCTTACTGAGGTGACCCAGATCTATCCTACTGTTTGCTCATGAATGAGCTGCAGACTGAGTAATTCACCTTTGCAGGATTCCTGTCACCCATGTGGACCAAAAGCCTGGGTGTGAGTACTGGCGCTGCCATCGCGATGGCCTTGGAGGCACCTGAGGAGCTGAAGTCTGTTTTACTTGCTGCAGTAAGCCAGAGCTATTGCATACAGCTGTATTTATGGAGGGTTACTGATACAGCACTGAATATTGATTCTTGTCTCGGTTTTTCCTTTTTCAAAGTGCCTCCCGAAACAGCAGTATTCTGATTGTCGAAACACAGTGATAGTTAGCAGCACTGTGAGGATTTTATCCTACAGTTTAAACAAAAATTGTAATGGGTAAGATGTATTTGTTCATTGTATAAAGAAATAAAAAAAAAAAGGGATAAGATGGTTATAAAATAGATAGTATTTTACACGAGGTTGGGACAGAGCTTCCTGATCATAATAGAACCTTGATATATGATGACAAAGTTGGGGAGGGGGGGGATTTGCTAACTATCTGTAAGGAATTTGGGAATCTGCGAGGGAGATAAGGTTGCACAATGTTGCCTCAATGAAGGGGAGGCTTATTAGGCAGATAACAAGAAGGGGGGGTGTTGGGTAAACATCCTTGAACAGGTACAAAGACTCTGTGAAATACCCCATCGCAAGACATCCTGTCTGCTACTTCACTCCCCCCACCCAAACATTAGCACAACGCGTGAGCACCAAAGAGAGGAAGCAGCCCCCCCCCCCCCCTTTGGACTGCATAGCCGCAGCTGGTTCAACAAGCCCGGACAAGCTGGAACTCGGATACTATAAAACAGCACCCCCGGAGAAGGAAAATTGTGCGCCGCTGCGGAGTCGGAACTCCCCGGCCGCCCAGCGCTGTTTTGCTTCTGCTTGCTTACTTAATTAATTAATAAATTCTGTGATTAATAACATTTATTAACAGACCGACTTCGTATGCGAGTCTGTTCATAACAATTTGGTGCCGTGACTCGGATAGGCAATTTGATTGAGGACTCCCCTTTGGGGGTGGCGCCCCGCCGATTTTGGCGGCCCTCGAAGCAGGAAGTCTCATTCAGGCCTTCACCGACGAACCTCAAAAATTAAGCAGAAGCAAATAAAGCCGGCAAACCCTTAGCAATCTTTGTGCACGAAGACCGAACGAAGACCCACGGGGTGGGTAAGTATAGGCCGGTGATCCGTTCGGTAAGGGTGGGGAATCCCGGAGTACGGCTTCTGAGACGGCCAATCGCGGCCGAAGCGAGTGCGGACCCCTCGGTAGTGCGGTTCCCACATCCCGCGAGGGACTGGGCCACGAAAAGGGGGAAGTGTGTGTGTGTGTGAGTGAAGGTACTCCGGAAGATGGGACAGAAGAAAAGTAAGCCTTCTGGTCCCATGGGTGGGGGAAATAGCGGTAGGAATATTCCTCCTATTCCCCCGGATAGCCCGCTGGGGCTAATGATTAAGAATTGCAGTAATTCCCCTTCTAGGCGGGGAAAAAGTAAAGTAAAAATGATTCATTATTGTGTAGAGATCTGGGGTAATAAGCCCATAAAGGGGGACAGTGTATTTTGGCCCCTTTTCGGTTCCTTTGAGGATTGGATATGTCAGGCTCTAAATATTTATGTTAATTCAAAGGAACCATTTATTTTAAGAGGGAAGCGAATACGCACATTTATGGATAAATTTTGAAACTGGGACCCAGTTATACCCTCTAAAAGAAAAAGGAGGGAAGGGAAAGAAAAGAGATTTGGAAGTCCCAGTTGCGCCACCTCCCTACGTGCCCTCTTTGCCAACAGCACCCTCTGCTGCCGAATCTGAGGATTCGGATGACAGTGCCTCGGTCCAAGGGAGACGAGGGCCAGTAACTAGAAGCCAGACTCGTCGCGCTAAAGAAGGGTTGTACCCCTTGCGGGAGATTGCAATGGGGGGACCTCAACCAGGGATGGGATATGTAGCCGTCCCCATTAATTCAGGGGACGTTAGAGACTTTAAAAAGGAGATGGGAAGTCTCTTAGAAGACCCGTTAGGAGTAGCCGAACAGGTAGATCAGTTTTTAGGGCCAAACATTTATACTTGGGAAGAATTACAATCTATTTTGGGAATATTATTTACATCAGAAGAGAGAGGAATGATAAGGAGAGCAGGTATGCGAATTTGGGACCAGCAACATCAGCAAGGTCCTGCTGCTGATATTAAGTGGCCAATGCAGACACCTAACTGGAATAACCAGGATCCAATACACAGGGGCCACATGCAGGATCTAAGAACAATCATAATACAAGGAATCAGAGAATCTGTGCCCAGAGGACAGAATATAAATAAAGCATTCAGTGAACAACAGAAAAAGGATGAAACTCCAACAGAATGGTTGGAGAGACTTCGTAAAAGTCTGCAATTATACAGTGGGTTAGACCCAGGTACCCTGTTAGGGGAAGCATTACTTAAGACACAGTTTGTGGCTAAGTCTTGGATAGATATCAGAAAGAAATTGGAAAAAATAGAGGATTGGCAAGATAGAGGTCTGGACGAATTATTAAGGGAAGCACAAAAGGTGTATGTTCGTAGGGAAGATGAGAAGGAAAAGAAGCAAGTGCGAATGATGGTGGCAGCGGTGCGAGAAGGATCCAGAAGGGCTGGCAATGAACAAAGATGGAGGAATGAAGGGTTTACTAGAAGGAATAGGAAAGAGAAAAAGGGTGCCCAGGAAAGAAGAGATGTGACCTGTTTTTACTGTAATAAGAAGGGTCACATGAAAAGGGAGTGCCGACAGAGGAAAGAGGATGAGAAAATGTTTAGAAATGAATAGGGGTGTCAGGGGCTCTATTTGCTGGGGACCCAAAGGAACAGTGAGCCCTTGATAAAGTTACGAGTGGGCCCCCAGCGCGAGGAAATAGAATTCCTCATAGACACGGGAGCTGAAAGATCAACTGTCCAGACATTACCTTTAGGATGTAGAACTTCAAAGGATAGAATACAGGTAATAGGAGCAAAAGGGGAGCCTTTTGGGGTCCCCGTTATAAAAGAGGTACCGATTGAATTGGGATCAAAAAAGGGTACGGGGCATCTGCTTCTTGTGCCAGAAGCCGAATATAACTTATTAGGTAGAGATTTGATAATAGAATTAGGCATAGGACTAGAGGTAGTAGAAAAGAAACTGGAAATAAAGCTGTGTCTTCTTCGGGTAGAGGATGAGAAAGAGATAGACCCCGAGGTTTGGTATACCTCGGAGAGCGTTGGAAGGTTAAACATTAAACCATTTAAGGTAACTATCAAAGAGCCAGAAGTACCAATCAGGATAAAACAATACCCCTTGTCTGAAGAGGGTAGAAAGGGTCTGAAGGAAGACATACAACGATTATTACAACAGGGGTTGTTAGAACCCTGTATGTCTCCTTTCAACACCCCTATATTACCAGTTAAAAGAAAGGATGGTAAATACCGATTGGTACATGATTTGAGAGAAATTAATAAGAGAACTATAACCAGATTCCCCGTGGTAGCAAACCCACATACCTTATTGAGCCAATTAAGCCCAGAGGACAAGTGGTACAGTGTAATAGATTTAAAGGATGCTTTCTGGGCCTGTCCTCTTGATGAGGACAGTAGGAATTATTTTGCCTTTGAATGGGAGGATCCCGATACTCACAGGAAACAGCAACTAAGGTGGACAGTGTTACCTCAGGGGTTTACAGAATCTCCAAACTTGTTTGGCCAGGCCCTGGAGCAAATTCTAGAGGATTACGATAGAATGCCAGGGACCAAAATGATCCAATATGTAGATGACTTATTAATAGCGGGGAAAGATGAGAAAATCGTACGACAGGCAAGTATAAACTTGCTGAATTTTTTGGGCTCACGGGGACTAAAGGTTTCAAAAGCAAAATTACAATTCGTGGAGGAAGAAGTAAAGTATTTAGGCCATTTATTAAGCAAAGGAACAAAGAAATTAGACCCTGAAAGAGTTAGAGGTATTTTAGAACTCAGGGCACCAGAGACGAAAAAACAAATCAGGCAGTTGCTAGGATTGACAGGGTACTGCAGACAGTGGATAGAGGATTACAGCGGGAAGGTAAAATTTTTATACAACAAATTGAGTAACGAGGGCCATCTTAAATGGACAAAAGAGGATGAGGAACGACTGATGCTCCTAAAAGAAGAACTCGTGAATCCACCGGTTTTAAGCTTTCCCGAATTAAAGAAGCCCTTTTTCCTGTTTGTTAATACTACAGAAGGAACTGCGTATGGAGTACTGGCACAAGAATGGGCAGGATGTAAAAAGCCTGTGGCCTATTTGTCAAAATTGCTAGATCCAGTCACTAGAGGCTGGCCAAACTGTTTACAAGCAATTGCAGCAGCGGCCTTATTGGTTGAGGAGGCACAAAAGATTACCTTTGGAGGAGAAATTAGAGTAATATCTCCCCACAACATTCGCGGAGTGTTGCAGCAAAAAGCAGACAAATGGATCACCGACGCAAGGCTGTTGAGATACGAGGGGATATTGATCTCTTCCCCAAGATTGACTCTAGAAACTGCGCCAGTACAAAACCCTGCGCAATTTCTCTACGGAGAAACAAATGGCCATCTAGAACATGATTGTCTCAGCAACATCGAAGAACATACGAGATTAAGACCGGACTTAGAAGATACCGAATTGACTCATGGGGAACAGATATATGTGGATGGATCCTCTAGGGTAATAGAAGGGAAAAGAAAATCGGGGTATGCCCTGATAGATGGGAAAACATTTAGAGTCATAGAATCAGGACCCCTCAGTCCGAGTTGGTCAGCTCAGGCTTGTGAATTATATGCAATGTTAAGGGCTTTGAAATTATTGAAAGATAGAAGCGGAACCATCTATACGGATTCAAAATATGTTTATGGGGTAATACACACCTTTGGAAAAATTTGGGAAGAGAGGGGACTTATAAACTCCCAGGGGAAAGGACTAGTTCATCAAGAATTGATTGTTAGGGTTTTACAAGCGATTAGGGAGCCAAAAGAGATAGCGGTGGTACATGTAAAAGGCCACCAGCGTGGACTGACCCCGCAAATAAGGGGAAACAATCTTGCTGATCAAGAGGCAAAGCGGGTAGCCCTCATGACTAACTATGTAATAACAAAAAGGGCGGATTGCCCAACTTGTGGAGAGGATTTAAAGAGGGAACCTTGTTATGGGTGTTGGAAGAATTGGGGGATGGATGGAGTAGAATGTAATTGTTCAAAGGAAGAGAGCCCTCCTTACAAAAATTGTTTCAAACATGGCTTGCAAATGTCTTTGATAGGAGGGACTTTCTTCTCCCCCTTGTTGTGTTTTACTGTGCAAGAAAAAGGGAAAATGATACAAATGGGAATTAAGGAAAATAAGGAAGGGAGATGGTTGCTACCTGATGGGAGAGAGGTATTGCCTAAATCAGTAGCTGTGAGGGTGCTACGGAGATACCATGATCAATCTCACTGGGGGGTACAGGCCCTAGTGGACCAATTTGCATACAAGTATATGTGTATTGGAATATATGATATAGCAAAGACAATAGTTAATGGATGTATAACTTGCCGAAGGGTAAATGCCAAAAACATAAGGAAAAGGATTATGGGAGGAAGGGAATTGGCCCATCGACCCTTCGCAAAAATTCAATTGGACTTTACGGAACTCCCCAGAGTAGGGAGATATAAATATTTGCTCGTGATAGTAGATCATTTGACTAACTTTGTCGAGGCATTCCCTACGGCAAGGGCAACGGCACAAACAGTAGTAAAAATTTTACTGGAGAACATAATCCCTCGATAAGGAGTTATTGAAATGATAGATTCTGATAGAGGGCCTCACTTTGTGTCAAAGGTTATACAAGAAATTATGAGAAACTTAGGAATCAAGTGGGAATACCACACTCCTTGGCACCCTGAGAGCTCGGGAAAAGTAGAACGAATGAATGGGGAAATTAAGAAACAACTTACTAAATTGATGATAGAAACTAAAACCTCATGGATAAAATGCTTACCTCTTGCTTTGCTAAACCTGCGTACGAAACCCCGAACTGATCTGGGGTTGTCACCATTTGAAATGCTATATGGGATGCCCTATGACTTAGAGATACCCGTCGATCACCCCCACATTCAAGATGAGAGTTTGAAGTCTTATTTAGTACAGTTAGGGAACAGAAGGAGGGAATTGCAGAAAAGGGGTCTGGTTATACAACGCCCTCCTCTGGATATGGCAATACACAATATACAGCCTGGGGACCAGGTCTTGATTAAAACTTGGAAAGAAACTGCATTGACCCCACGTTGGGAAGGTCCCTATATTGTTTTGCTAACTACAGAGACTGCTGTACGGACTGCTGAACAGGGATGGACGCACGCCAGCCGAGTTAAAGGGCCAATACAGAACGACAGGTGGGAAGTGACTTCCGGCTCTGAGGACTTAAAGCTGACTCTGCGACGAACTCGGTAGGCATTACTGGGAAGGGGTGGAGGCTCCATGGTCCCTGAAGAATACTACTGCTGCCGAGAAGAATCATAACCCCGTAGGTGGTAGCACCCCATCTGACGGGCGAGGCAGAGTGGTAAAACAAGTGGGAATGGACCTTCACTACCCCCTGTGGTGCTTGGGGTTATTCGCGATGGTCATGCCACCCACCGCTGGTCAACACCACCCGCATCAGCCTTTCTTGTGGAGCTTGATAAGACTTTTCGATACTACGGTCGTACAGCAGATTGTTACGCCAGGGGCTCCCAGCTTTAAGACTGATCTCTGCAACCTCACAACGACTTTGGAGCTATGTAACAATCAGTCAGATTTCTACTTATGCCCAGCTTCTAACCCAGGGAAAAGCTACTGTAATTCCCCAGCACAGTATTACTGCGCTTATTGGGGTTGTGAAACTATAGCCACAGCATGGAATCCAGGCGGGGGAAAAGATAAATATTTAACTGTCCAATTTGGGCCTCAGGGTTGCAGTAATCGGAACACGGTTGAGGCAGTCTATCACCGTGGAACAGGGACCGTACAAAAAGGGAATTGCGCGTTTTTATGGGTTAACGTAACTAATCCGATGGATCCGGGGTGGATCCTTGGAAGGACTTGGGGAATAAGGTATTATGAGAAAGGAGCTGATAGAGGGGAAATAATTTTAATAAAGAAGGAAGAACCGCCTAAAACACCTCGAAAGGTAGGCCCCCTCTCACATTTGGAAAACAAAGGGACGTCTCGCCCCACGACAACTAAATTGACCCCCACGCGGCCTGGTAATAATAAGATGACGTCCATTCCCACTCCTACTCCCACTGCGATAGGAAGAAATAGGGATGATTCTTCCTTAAGTAGAATGTGGAAAATTATTGAAGCCAGCTATCAACTCCTTAATCAAACAAACCTGGAAATTACAAAAAAATGCTGGTTATGTGTCAGTGCCCAGCCTCCATATTACGAGGCAATAGGGGATATGGGTGCACTCGAATACTCGAATGAATCAAACCCCAGCAAATGTAACTGGGGGCAGGAAATCGGGATCACTCTAACACAGGTGACAGGGAAAGGTAGGTGTATAGGAACAGTCCCAAGAGGAAAAAGAGATTTATGCAGTATTACAGAAGATAGAAAACAACCCTCTAATTGGTTGATTCCGGCTAATAATACTCGATGGGTATGTTCGTCTTTAGGGGTAACTCCGTGTCTGTCTTTAAAATTGTTTAATTCGTCCCGCGACTTCTGTGTACAGGTAGTAATTATACCAAGAATTCTGTACCATTCTGAAGAGTATATATACATGCAACACACAATACCACAATTTAATCTAAAAAGGAGGGAACCGGTAACAGCTGTTACCCTAGCCACTTTAATGATTTTAGGGGCCGCGGGAGCTGGAACGGGGATTGCATCCCTAGTTAAACAAAGTCAAGAATTTACCTCTTTACGAGTTGCTGTGGATGAGGACTTGGCTCGCATAGAGCAATCGATAACGGCCCTAGAAAAGTCAGTCAGGTCATTATCTGAAGTAGTGCTCCAAAATCGCAGAGGACTGGACTTGATATTCTTACAACAAGGAGGACTTTGCGCAGCCCTGCGAGAAGAGTGTTGCGTATATGCTGACCATACAGGAGTAGTAAGGGACACTATGACAAAACTCCGAGAAGGATTAGAGAAACGAAAAAGGGAACACAAAGCTCGCCAGAGTTGGTATGAATCTTGGTTTAATTACTCACCTTGGCTTACAACATTGTTATCTACTATTGCTGGACCATTATTGTTGCTAATATTTGTGTTGACTTTTGGCCCATGTATCTTTAACCGGGTAATTGCTATTGTAAAAAGTCGACTGGAGGCTGCACATTTGATGCTTATACGTGCTAAGTATGAAACTGTAGATCAGGAAGAAGATACTGAAACCTTGATGATGTGTAAAAAAGCTTTGGAAGAATTTAATGAACAAAATAAGTAGCCTAAAAGAAAAAGGAGGGATTGTAATGGGTAAGATGTATTTGTTCATTGTATAAAGAAATAAAAAAAAAAAGAAAAGGGATAAGATGGTTATAAAATAGATAGTATTTTACACGAGGTTGGGACAGAGCTTCCTGATCATAATAGAACCTTGATATATGATGACAAAGTTGGGGAGGGGGGGGATTTGCTAACTATCTGTAAGGAATTTGGGAATCTGCGAGGGAGATAAGGTTGCACAATGTTGCCTCAATGAAGGGGAGGCTTATTAGGCAGATAACAAGAAGGGGGGGTGTTGGGTAAACATCCTTGAACAGGTACAAAGACTCTGTGAAATACCCCATCGCAAGACATCCTGTCTGCTACTTCACTCCCCCCACCCAAACATTAGCACAACGCGTGAGCACCAAAGAGAGGAAGCAGCCCCCCCCCCCCCCTTTGGACTGCATAGCCGCAGCTGGTTCAACAAGCCCGGACAAGCTGGAACTCGGATACTATAAAACAGCACCCCCGGAGAAGGAAAATTGTGCGCCGCTGCGGAGTCGGAACTCCCCGGCCGCCCAGCGCTGTTTTGCTTCTGCTTGCTTACTTAATTAATTAATAAATTCTGTGATTAATAACATTTATTAACAGACCGACTTCGTATGCGAGTCTGTTCATAACAAAAATGATGTTTTATATCGAGTAAAAAAGGCTTCCTCAAACTCCCTGAGTCTTACCCCTGCACAAACACACAAACAAGTTGCTCTGATTACATGGCCCGAGACAGAGGTGCTGCAATTCATCTGGCTGCTTTGTCTTCAGGGTGCATAATACATCTGCCTTTCTGTAGCCAGACAGGCATACTTCTTGCTCACCAGTTTCCCAGCCGCACAGAGATAAACACATTTTTCTGTCTAAAAGCTGAAAAGTAAACTGAAGGTGCCGAGAGGAGAGGCTGCAGGGTTTAGTGGCTGGACTGCAAAGTCTGGCTGCTTTTCTTATCCTCCTTATTGATCGCGTGTCTTCAGTCTCTCCTGCTCTCTGCATGTTTCCCTTACCATTGTTCTGTTGCTCCATCTCTGACATAGACAATTTGTCTTTCTGTGTGTGCTTGGTGCAACAGGCTATGCTGAGCCAAGGGGGGAAAAAAAAAACACATATGAAGCATCCTATAGAGGTGTGTTTACTGTAAGGGCTTGATCTCCTGTGCTTGCAGATGATAATGGCTGCTTGCAGGCATAGTGACAAAACACAGACGCCTCCAACAGAAGCCATTCCCCCAAAGGTGGGGATGGCAAACTGCCAGCTGTTCCCTGTGGCCTTCAGCACACAGATCTGCCCTCACCTTGGGTCTCAGCGCTTGTCTGTGTATGCACTTCCCCTGGCAGCTCTCTGGTGCGGGGAGTTCTCTGGGAACCCTGTATAATCTAGAAAAGACTGTCAGTGAGCAAGATTCTCCCAGGCCTTCTCAGCCTGGTGGTTTGGCCTTGTTCTGGTGCCTGTGATGCTTCTCCACAGTGCTACAAGCCATCCCACTGCATTGCTCCTGGAGTACGTGCCTGCTTGCATGCTGATACAATTTTCATTTTTTTTTAGTGAGAAATTTTGTTCCTGTCACTGCTGTTATTGATGAATTAGCACTACTGCTGTCTTTTGTTCAATTTATTGCTGTGATCCATATATGAGCTGTAACTGTCCTCTCTTATTGTGGGCCCCACTTTTCAACACCCCACCTCTGGTACTCTGCCATCAGTCCCCGTTCCCCATGCTTCACCTCTTTTCCCTGTGCTCAAGTCAGGGACATGCACAGCTCTGGCACAAATGACTTGATTATTAAGAACAGCAAAACATCCCCCTGCAAAACTGCTGAACCATCTGCATATAGCAGAGCATATGACATGTAACCTACTGCTGTGTTTCTGGCTGTCCTGGCTCCCCCCGCTCGTCCCTCAGTGCTTGCTGTGCCACATGCGTCAGCATAAAGATCACGCTCTGTAGGGGTGGTGCTCAGTCTCTGTCTGGGCTATAAATCCCTGTGTACCATGGAAATGACAGGGAATCATCAGATAATCTCTCATGAAACTAACGGTGCTTCACGAGGTCGTGCAGATTATAATTTTTATCAGTTTTGAGTTTTTGCTATCCTAAGTATCATCTGCTAATGGTCCCTCCTCTACACAGGCTGATGATCACCCAGTATGCTGCTGTTTTTATTTGCAAACTTGTAATTTATTGGCATTAAAACTGTGAGGGAAGCTTGGATTAGAATTTCATGATTCTTTATTATACCTCTTCCTTAAAGAGGGGATGTGTAGTATAGACATGGGATAAACAACAACTTTGTCAGGTGGTTTGTGTTTTTCCTTTCCGAAGAAGGATAAGAGGATTTGCTCTCAGCAGTGCTCTCCCGTTATATACTCGATAACAGACTGAAATAGGTTTAATATAATTCACTTAGCATTGTGGGAGGATACTTTGCCAAGTAGTGGAAACTGGCTTGTGGCAGCTTAAAAGGTCATTGCTGTGTAAGGGTGCCCCTTCATGCATTATCTGTGAGCACAGCTTCTGATTTACTGTAATTGATTTTAAAGCCTGATAGTTTGCCAAATTGATTCATAATATGAATCTCTGATGGGATTGAAATTTTTGAGTTCAAATGCAAGTGGTAAAACTTCATCAGCCCAACCTGCTTTTGTTTGCAGCCTCTGCCTTCCTTATCATTGTGGTTAACTAACGTTTTCCACGGGAACTGGTAGAAATCCTTCAAGGCAACTCTGAAACATAAAGGCACACGTGGGCATTTTGTCTAGCACCTCCCTTGTAAGAGAAGACAATGCAAATAGAAGCCAATTTAATTAACAACAACTAAGGGTCTATTTCTGGTCTCATATAGGCAGATCTTTTGTGTGACTTCACTGTTTCACTGTATTTATTCCTGGATTACATCCTTCTCACTGTGGTCAAAATTATGTCTAATGTCCTTGTGATACAGGAGAATCTTCTAACTAGGAAAGTGCCTAAAAGCATGCAGCAGTTAAAAAAAAAAAAAAAACAAAAAAAACCCCACTAATTTAGAGAGACTACAATAGAAGGAAATGGTAGAAGTGCTGCCTGTATAATAGAATAATAATAATAAACTGTAGGACAATGCCTTTGATTGGCTGGGTGCTTGCAGGAGAAATCATCTGATTTATCAGAATCAAGTAAAGCTGGAAAAAATCTTTAATACCAAAGAGAATAATTTCATTTCCACATAGAACACAGAAAAAAAAAAAAGTTTTATCTGATTTGTAATGAACTGTAGTATGCCGAGAAATGTGTGGAATGCAGGGCTCTGAAATAATTTTATCGTGATAGAACAATTTATTTTTTTTTTTGGTATGTTCATCTCTGTGTGGGTTTGGGCTGCTGGCCAGCAGGGTGGCAAGCATATTTGCATTGCTCATGCTTCTGCATGTGAACTTTAAAGCTGATGGTATTCCTGAATGTTTGTGAGACAGTGACAGGTAACTGCAAATGAACTGGTTCAGAGAGTGAGAAAACAGAGGTGAAAAAGTGGAAGGGTACCTCACAGGACGGCTTTAACACCGAGCGCCCTGTCTGCTGTGTTGTTCAGCTTTTCCTTCCTCTAACTGCAGTATGCTTACAGAACCCTTCCAAAAATTCTGTCCGTCAGTTAGGATACCTATTTTCTCCTCAGTGTGAGTTGTTTATTTAATTCCATAAAGTGTTAAGCAGCAGGAATCTTTGTGAATGACAATGAAATGGTATAATTGAGCAAAAACTTGGGCCAATTTATTTTGGTCATCTTGTATTACTACCCTTATTAATGATGAGTGCTGCATGAATCTCTTACCGTCAAAGCCTGAAAATTGACCATTTGGGGTCACTTTAGTATGCAAAAGACTGGATTGGCCAGAAACAGAAGTACCTTTGAAGTATCGTTGGCATTGAAAATGTCTCCAGCAGTGATCTGTTGGTCTGCTCTAATTACTAGGCTTAAATTCTCATTGGCGTTTAGTGAAAATGATGATAAAAGAAATCTTTATCTTTCAGTGTGATAGATGTACCTGTTTTTTTTATCTCATGTCTCAGCAAGGGTGAGGGAAGCCTTTGGTTGCAGGCTGTTTTTAGCGGCTGATGGTACTTGGCCTTGAGTGCCAGCAGGGCAGAGAATTCAGTCTCACAAGGACAAGTTATGGAGAAAAGAATTAAAAAAAAAAAAAAAAAAAAGATAGCTCACTGATAAACTGAGACACGCCATCTGTTGCATCTAAAGTCTACCAAAGGTTTTTATGCAGGCATCATCGGACTATTGACAGACTTCTACAGCTCAGGTACCTGGCAGATAAGGAAATAGGAAAGAAATCAAATGTTTTATGGGAAATATTCTCAAAGCAGGTGCCTAACTTGTTTCCTGTACACCAAGGTTTCCATTTTGTTGCTCTCACCTAATGACATGTCATCTGTTATAAGAAACTTTTTTGACATTCAGAGCAGCCAGGCACATTCGTTTCCATGCAGTTAGCCTAAGATTCTGGGTTTTAACCACTGATTCAGAGATGTCACATGTATCAAAACTGTCATATAAGCCCCAAACTCCCAAGCTGAGATCTTCTAGGAAAGAAAAAATGTGTACCACACAGGCCATCTGATGAAGCCAGGACATACACCTCCAGCCAAGAAGACTGCACAGATTTGAGAACATAAGGGAAACTCCTGATGCAGCTTGAAGATTTGTGCTACAATTTGCCCTCTGAAAGCAACTGAATGTCAGTCCTGTTGCAACAGAAAGATTATGCATTTGCTTCCTACTCTGTTACTGCAGCAGAAGTACTTGAAGTTAAAGGATGAAGTGTACTGACGTTAATTTCGGCCCTGTCAGAAGGCACGGAGTGGAAGATTAGAGGCATGGAGGAATAAGTGTACCCATGTGGCTTCTGTTGCTCTGCCTTTGAGACCGTTTATGTTTTACACAATTAGATCTGCACCACCAATGCACATTCTTGTAAGATGTTATCAGGCCATAAAATAAGATGCCTTCTGTCGCTGGGCTGAGGAAGACAAAAAAAATAATAATAATAATAAAAACCACATGTATGGCGTGTCCTTTCTAACACTGAGAAGCATTAATCAGAAGACTACGATGTATCTGCAGTTTCTAGACTTGTAACGACAGGACCCCAACAAGCCAAAAGAACTTCTTTTTGAAGACCTCTGCTTCAGCTTAATCTCCTAAACTCCACCTGTTTCTTGTCTTCCTGCTCTGCATTGAACCTGCCCTGCCCAATTCTGCATCTGTGAAGCATCTCCAGACTGAGATCCACATGGAGCTGCTTTTCGGTGAGGAACAAGCTCCCCTGTTCATACAGGGGCTCCACCTTGCTACAGAGCCATAGCAAAGCCACCATAAATTGGAAGCCTTCTTCTCTGTTGACCAGCCCCAAATACTTTTAACACAATGTCCTGCACCAACGTATGGTATGAATGGCTCATCAGTGTCACTGTTCACTAAGTTGTAGTGAACAATAGTCACCTTTTCTAAAATGATACTCAACTAAGAGGATGACATTGCCAATGTTATGAAGGACGTGGTCACAGTGGAATCTTATTCCAGTTTTCCCTATTTCTATCAAGCTTCCTTACCTGGTCATCTTTATCAGCTATTACCCCTTCTGCCATGAAGGGGTGCTCTGTAACTCAGATGTTAAACTTTTAGTTTAATTCTACATTTCCGGTGGGGAAAATTACCTCAATTTCAATTGTCTTTCAGTGCTTTCAGCTTTCACTGGAAAAACGAACCACATTTTTCCTTCAAATATGATCACGTTTGGTCTGAAAAGATGACAGAAAGATAGTTTAAGCACTGTTCAACAAATTTACCAAAATAAGACTGCTACCCTGGCTCAGGCTAGGCAGCATTTCTGTATAGAGCCAAATGCAATGCAACTTTCATTACGATGCTCCTTTTTCAGTGTTGTCCCACCATCCCTCTGCCACATGCTTGCAGATCAGGAGCAGCTGTGCTCTCGTTGCATGGAGTCAGCCAGGAGCCAGTTCAGCCCAAATTACAGTTGCACTACATGCTTCTAATGTGTGTTTGTTTCAGTCTTACAGATGTACTGGTTTCAGGCTGGCTGTTCCTATTTTCTCACGTAATAACAAGAATAAATGCTCCCTAATGCTCCAGGGAGAAAAGCAGACTTTTCCAGGAGGCTCCAGGAAGGGCAAAAATGCCTGGTCTCTGTTTTAGAAGTGCAATAGTTGACTAGAGCTGAGAAATGATCAGGTCCAAATAGGTTTATTTGCATCTGCATTTTGAAATAGGGACATTGCTGCTAAAGCCAGGCATTATGTTACAGAGTTGAGTAAAACAGGAATTTATAAGACTGTCACAAGGCACATAAATGAGCCAATGGAACTCAAAGCTAGCTTGTGATGAAGAAATGTAAGGTAAGCAAATATTGGGCAGGTTTGTGTATTTTTCCCCTATTTTTCTTTTTTCTCTCTTTTTTTTTTTTTGTGTGTGTGTGTGTTTCTTTCTTTTTGTTTTGTTTTGTTTTGGTTGGTTGGTTGGTTTTGTTTTTTTGAATGGGAAGAAGACCATCCTTTCAGAGAACAGTTTCTTCTAGGGCTGCAATCCCATGAGCTCTGTACAGCTTCTCCAAACAGCATAAGCATCTCAGGGTGTGCTAGGACATGTCCTGACAGACCAGCTTTGGCAGGAGGCAACAGCCACCAGAGACGCCAAGGCCAGCAGGGAGCAAAGGCTGCAGGGTGGTGCAGCCAGGGGAGCAGCTGGTGATGGATGGGAAGAGCTGGAGCAGCCAGTGGCAGATCCGTGTGGGACCGGGAGACCTCCAGTGAGCCTCAGCCATGAGCAAGGGGCTGGCGTGGCATGGGGCTGGAGCATGTTGGGCAATAGATGCTGGGCTTCTCTCAACCAGCCAGGTCCAGCACGCAGGTGGAAAGCAGCACAGGCAGTCCTGGGATCAGGAGGAGGAAGGCAGTCAGAGCTCAAGTGCTCTGCAAGGCACCAGCTCCGGTTCTGGAGATCATGTGAGTTTCAAAAGCAAGAATTATTTTATTTTCCTTTTTGTCCACCTCCAACAAAATTCTGTTTGCTTGGGTCCATCTGCTTAAATGACTGTTTGCAGGGGAAGGAACATTGTTCGTTTTGTGTCCAGGGTTGTTTTCTTCTTCTGGCTGGATCTGAGTCTGATGATATTTGTGTTTTTAATGAAGACCATAAGAAATTGCATGTGGCCTTTTTTTCTTCCAGTCAGTGCCTGGCAGAAGGATTATACTTGTGAAATCTATGAACCCAGCATAATACAAAGGAACCGTACACCAGCTTGGCCACACTTCCAGCCTAGCAGGCAATAACAATACATTTGTTGTGCTTCATCTATCCTTTGAATTTAAAATGATTGACAGCTTGTAGCTGCCATCTGTCAGTGGAAAATCCAGTTATTACAAGAAAGCAATTTACTCACAAAATTTGAAAGGAGATTCTACCCTACTGCCTTCATTGTCAAGATGCAAAACACTGACGTGATAAAAAATGTGGTAGCCACCATTTCAGGATTTTCTTTTGTGTCCCTTGATGGGATCATGTGTCTGCCCCAGGCATCTGCGCATGTTAGCTGTAAAACCACTCCTGCTAAGCCTTAGTAGGTGGAGATTCAACCAACTGCTGAGGAGTAGCATGAATGAAATTTCCTTTTAAACCAAAGTGTGAAAGTGAGGATGCTCACAGGAAAGTCTGCTTTTGTGACTGATATAACAAATATTCTTCCCAACTGCTCCTAGTCACTATGAAGGCAGGAATGTAACACCTGGAAAACATACTTCTGTAAAAGGTTTTTGTGATGTGGCCACCTAGACTGAGCACCTCTGGATGGGTATGACTCTATACCCAGTTATGATGCTGCTCTCTTCAGAATGTAGAGATGGCCACCAACTTTAGGAAGACTTGCTGAAGTACTGGTGCTTTATCGAATCTGGTACCCGAGGAACCCCCAGAATATCTCTGGAGCCTACCCAGCATGTGCCCCTCTGCTGAAGGCTTCCTGGGAAGAGCAGAGGAAGCTTTAAGCAGCCAAAGGCAGAGTGGTGCCCAGGGGGTGCAAGTAGTGTGTGCCAGCATCAGGTGGTGAGGCAGTGCTGCAGCCCGGTGCTGGGAGGGTGCTAAGAGCTGGTTATCCACCACCTGAGAGTCCACTGCTGATGATCAGGAGCCATCCATGCTCGTATTTGCTTGTCTTATCAGAACCAGCCTTTCAGGGCAAGATTTGACACAGGACTGGAAACGTTCTGGCTGAATGATTCTGGCTAAAGTTGCTGGTTTGTCCAAACTGATGCGCTTCATGAAGATTTGGCAATCCAGGGAAATTTGTTATGAAAGTTAATGAGAAAAAAACTTTGAAGAGATCAGGCAATTCTGGTCAACTTCTTCAATATGGAAAGTTTCAACCTTTCTGTTTCAAACTAATTTTGTTTTATTCTTTGCTTTTCTATAGTCTATAGAATGTGCTAATTAGACTGATTTTTTTTTCAATTGACAGAATATCTCTGAATGATACACTCAAGATTTTTGCTGTGCGCTTGTGTTCTTTTCTCTTTTTTCTCTGTATGTCATTTTATTCCAGAGTGAAGGAAATTTTAAAATTCCCTGGGGATAAAGAAAAAGAAAAAAAAACAACAACAATAAAAATCCTCAGATTTTCTCTCTTCTTTTGTGCCAGATTACATTTTTGTCACAGACTTGGCAGATGGCTCTTTCACCTACACTGAATTCCACCAAACTTCAGCTCATAGACACTTGAGAAGATGTGGGTAAGCAGAATGGTAATATTTTGTGCTCTTTTTTCTAACAGTAAATGTTCCAGACTGAAATAGAAACAGTTTGGTGCCTAAACCCCTCTCTGTTATTATGAAGCTTACAGGTAGAATCAATGAATGTGCATTCAGGTAACCCATCATTAACCCACAGACAGCTAAAATGTCCTGCTAGGTCTATATTCTTTAATTCCAGAAGAAAATAACAGTAATAGTAATAAAAATGAAACTGGGATGTGAAGGAAGAGCTGTTAGATCACCCAAACTGCTCACTGCTTTGCAGAAACAGGTCAAGGAGAGGGAACTCCTGTCTGGGAGCAGAAGCAGCCAGATCAACATGTAATCATGTCCTCACTGAATGTAAATCTCTTTGGTATCTTTTGTATATTTTAGAAGCAGGGAAATGATTTGAAGAATATGCTGACCTAGTTGATTCAGGGGTATTAAGATTCAATCCAATTTTAGGACTGTGCATTCCCAGGGGGCAAAGGAAATTGTATCAACTTTCTACAAAAGCTGTCTCAGGAGCTCTTAGTAATAGCCAAAACCTTTTATTGGCACAATGCCACCCTAATTAACAAGAAAAGACATTGGGAAGAAGCTCCACAGAAAACAAAACTGAGGATGAAAACTGGCAGCGTGGCAAGGGGAAGAGACAGAACTACACACAATGCCTTAAAATTTCTCCTACTTCCAAAAAAAAACCACCCAAAACATCTGTGCCTGAACATGGCATAATGCGGGAGGGGATCCTCACATGTGCCTGGTCCGTTAGTAAATACTGGCAGGTGGTAGCTATGCAGTGAGTGCAAGCATCTAGAAAAATGTTTGCTCTGTACTGCTGTAGACTTGCTAGCAGGCAGGCAAAAACCTAGGCATATTATCTGCTTGCTGCCATGGAGGCCTCTGCAGAGGGAATCAAACCCCATCAGTTTCCTAAGCAATCTAGCAGCATGCTGCAGCTGGAGTTACCATGGGACTTCAACCCACTACCAAGTGACAAAATATGCAGCAGCAGTAGCTCTGGAGTAAGGGCATATGCTTGTGGTTTAACTTGCTTCTGCAGCTTTCAACACTTAGGATAGCTGCAGAAATGTCAGAGGTTACTAACCTCTCAGGGGAGCAAACCACCTTGGTGAATGTCTCACGGTGGGATTGGTTGCTTGCAAGAAACTATACTTCAGCTAGGCTATGAAATGGGAGGCATTGTAGGTTAAAACAGCTCAAAGCTAGGCTGGAGAGTCTTTTAATTTAAAATTGAACTGCTTCAGTCTTTTTTTTTTTGTTTTGAAAGTGAACAATGTTTTAAACAAGCTTTGCAAAAAGTAATTTTTTTCTTATACTATAAAATGTTAGATTATGAAATTATTGATATTCTTATTTTCAATAGTAAAAGCAAATTTTCTTTCTAAATTTCTGGATTTTTTCAAGTTTTGTTTCATTATTATTTTTGAGAATAGGTTGTTTTTTCTTGGGGAAAAAAAACAATTCGAAAGAAAAAACACTAATCTTTTTTATTCTTACTTCCTACAATCTATTCCCTTTCCTCAGTTATTCATCTAATATGTTGCCATCCTACTAGACAGGAACAATTAGATGGATGCTTTAAAAATAATCTCCATGTTTTTGTAGACCCATATTTGAATGCTATGGGGTTCATTTTCAAGTGATCGACATAGTTCAGGCACAGTTCCCCCCACATCACAGTGAAGACCCAGAACACTTGGTTTTGTTATTAATGTGCCTTAAATTTATTCTCTGGGCAATTAGAAGACTTGCATAAATATAAGCAAAAGTATAATGAAAACAGCAAAAGTTGGACTGACACGTGGAATGACTGGGACCATTTGTGTGACTGAAGATATGTCCTTTGTTTTCAGAAGGTCTTTAATGGGATAAATGAAAAACGGAACTGAGGTAGAGGAAATAAACTTGCTGTGAAAATGGGACTAAGGAATGAAAACACATTTGTACTAGTGAGTGTGAAGGTTGCAGAAGAGGGAAAAAAGTGTGTACTATGTTCTTAGTATGATACTACTACTAAAATATGACTAGCCATTTTAGTGGCCAGCATACTAAAATTAAAGGCTATAAAGGAAACAGAGGAAGCAAGCTGAACCAGCTACACACCTGACCCTGAGCATTCAAGCAAACTGACCTCTGGGGCACTGGTAAATTGGCTTTGGGGATAAAACAGGAATGGAGCTGTGAGATCAAGAACCTCATACACTTGTATGATTGGGGAAAAAAAAAAAAAGAAAGAAAAAAAACACACCATGCAACTGGATTTTCAGCCTCCAACAGTTCTCAGGCAGCTGGGCTTTGTTCAAATGTGGGGATACCACCGGAGTAATAAAATGCTCCAGGTGCTAGCAGTTGTGCTTGCCGCAGTCCTACTCTATTGGGTGTTGCATGCTTTAATTTGTTTTTATTTCTGCTAATGAAAATAAATAGAAATGAGAAAACTCCAGGGAGCAAAGAAAGAAACGGCATTTATGTTTCAAAGCTTGGCAGCCTGCTCTCTAGTGTGCAGTTTCAGTGCAAGGCAATGTTCATGCCTTGTTAAATAAAAAACAAAGAGCAAAAGAAGAAAACAGAGCTGTTTTACCAGAGAGCACAGATTCCATCTCCTATTCACACTTTGCAGATTCTTTGCAGTCTTTGGCCTGAGGCTACATGAACATGCATATCTGAATTTGAAATGCAATAGCTGAAATCTCTCCTTCCACCTTGAATACACTGACAAAAGCATCACAAAATTCAGATTCATGTTGAAAGGTATGGAAAGTTCCAAAAGAGTTAATCTGCTACCTGTTTAACACAAAAAGAAGAGCCAACAGGCCTGTTTTTCAGTTCCTATATCTCCAGCAGAGAATGAGAGCTTGAGCCCGGTGCCTTATTATGGAGGCCCTCAAGCCATTGAATAGGAGCAATCCAAAGCATTCATCCGGTTTCACTCCGTCAGCTCTTCCAATTAGGCCTGAAAAGGGGTCACTGTGAAACCTCCATCTCTGTCCTTGCTGCTAAAAACTTCAAGAGAAGTGGCAATTAAAAGTCTTTCGGTTAATCAGCACTCTGCCTTCTGCTTGGTTTGCAGACAATAGTCAATCAACAAGACTTGAAAGAGGCTGGCAAGCATGCATGTAGCACTGCCCCCATGCAGCAGCTTGGTTAAAAAGATGAGTGCATTACCCTGAAGGATGTCAATTACCCTGAAGGATGTCACACCAAAGCAAAGGCTTAATAATTCAGCCCCGAGACCAGCACGTGTTGTTTAGCAGTGGAGCCAGCTGTCATGCTTTCTCAAGTTGTGACCTCATCGGATTTACGAAGTAAGCTGAACTGAGCTGCATTTATATTTGGCTCTGAAACCTCTTTTGAAAATCCAGAATAATGCAGGAAGGAGTGATGTGGATTCAACAGTGAATATGATTCCCTTCCAGTGTTGGACTGATGTGGTGTTTTAGCACAGAGTGAGGAAGCAATGTGCTACTGGCAGGAGCTGTATTTCATATAAGGTATTAGCTCATTTTTATGAAAATCCACACAAAGCTTGCTCAAGGGATAGGTGCACTGCAGCACTTTCAATGTAGAGTTGCCACTGATACACTCCAAAACAGAAAGAAAAGCAGAAACTGAACGCGTCCTCTAGGACTTGAGTGCCCCACTCCCTTACCTCTTTGCAAGTTACAGCATGACATTTACAGCTAGTGCTCCACCATTCAGCCTGCAAAACAAGTTCTCTGCTTCAGTGACACCTCCCCCCCCCCCGCGGGTTTTCCTTGCCTGCATCGGTCCACACAGTCGATCTTTTAACACTATGTACTTTGATGTGAGAGAGAAAGTAAAAGGATCTGGCTTCTGTTACTGCTTTATCTACTTGCATTCCTTCCACATTCACTTTTCCGTGCTCCTTCCTCTTCTCCCTCCCCGTTTGCTTTCCTTCCCCCCGCTGTGCTGACGTTAGAGATAAGGTAACTCTTCATCTCAGGACCAGAGTCAATTCTTAAAAAGTCTTAAGACTCACCATCTTCTTCCAGTTTTACTATGGCTCCTGCATTGACATAAATAAGGGTGCACTGGTGTATTTCTGAGCAGCCTCTGGCCACTAGCATCAATGTGTTCCACATAATTTTCTATATTTCTGAGATTTAATAAGTAACTCAACTTTCTAGATGAACCGTTGTTCTTCATGATAGCTTTTAAATCCATTCTGAGTACAGTAGATAGCTGCCCTTCATATTAGGGTGTCTAGTATCTCACCAAAAGCATGGGATTTCACCGTGTGCTTTAGTCTTCTCTAGTTTAGATATTTGCTTGTTGCAAAATGAGTGAAGTCCCCAACCTGTGAGAAAGGGCTGCCTAAGGAAATGCACTCCCTGTGGCTTGTTGACTGGGTGGGGGAGTCAGTCAGCATTCACTCCTCATGTTGCTGGTGCTCTGCCCACTTGGACATTTGAATAAAGAGTTTTGGATGGGGTCCTAAAACTGGGAGCAATTGGAGAATCCTGGGTCACAGTAACAAACACCGGAGAGTCAGAAAGGCTCTAAACCCAAAGGTCTAGTGGTCTGTGATGGTTTTACCCTGCTATGCAGTTGAACTTTACCACAACTGCTCTCTCTCTCTCCCCTCCCCAAAGGGAAAGGGGAAGAAAATGTGATGAAAAGGGCTCAAGGGTTTGAGAAAAGGACAGGGAGATCGCTCATCAGTTGTCATCATGGGCAAAACAGACTCAAAATAGGGAGATTAATATAATTTATTGCCTATCACTAGCAGACTAGAGCAGTGAGAAACTAAAAGCAAACTAAAAACACTTCTCCCCCATCCACCCTCTTCCACCTCCTCCTCCCCGAGCAGCACAGGGGAACAGGGAATGGGGGCTGCGGTCAGCCCCTGACGCTTCATCTCCGCCGCTCCCTCACGGTCCCTCTCTGCCCCTGCTCCACGCGGGGTCCCTCCCACGGGATGCCGTCCTTCCCGAACTGAGCCTGCGGGGGCTGCCCACAGGCAGCAGCTCTTCCAGCACTGCTCCCACACGGCTCCGTACCACGGGGTCCATCCATCCCCCAGGAGCAAACTGCTCCAGCACGGGTCCCCCACGGGCGGGCGGCAGCTCCCCCCAGACCCCCTGCTCCTGCGTGGGCTCCTCTCCACGGGCTGCAGCTCCGGCCCGGGGCCTGCTCCTGCGGGGGCTCTCCATGGGCCGCAGCCTCCTCCAGGCCACATCCACCTGCTCCACGTGGGCTCCTCCACGGGCTGCAGCGTGGAGATCTGCTCCGTGTGGGACCCACGGGCTGCAGGGGGACAGCCTGCTCCACCGGGGGCCTCTCCCTGCACAGCCCGCAGGGGAACTGCTGCTGCCTGCCTGGAGCACCTCCTGCCCTCCTGCTGCACTCACCTGGGGGGCTGCAGGGTTGCAATTCTCTCACATGTTCTCACCCCTCTCCCCGAGCTGGTGTTGCATGGTGTTGTTTCCCTTTCCTAAATCTGCTCTCCCAGAGGCCCACCCAGCGTCGCTCCCTGGCTGGGCTCTGGCCAGCAGCAGGTCCCTTTTGGAGCCGGCTGGAGCTGGCTCTGCTCTGACATGGGGCAGCTGCTGGGCTCTGCTCACAGAGGCCACCCGTGCAACCCCGCTGCTACCAAAACCTTGCCATGTAAGCCCAAGACATGGTCACACACATCTTTTTGTCTCTCTCACACAATAGGGATCTGAAGCAGAACCTGTGTCCTGCCACTCTTGGTGTGAAGAACGCTACAGTCCATTATTCTGGGCAGGTAAGTTTTTTCCTTATTTTCATAATGTGATGCCTCATGCACTATACAACCAATGAAGGCTGTGTTATATAGGAGACAGTGAGAGGCAGAAAAGTTGAATTTTAACACTTTCAGCTGTGTCACATATCTAGTTTCTGCACAAATTCAGAAATCCGTATATGACCCACAAGCAGCTTACACAAGAAACCATCATCTTGCTAATAATACTCAGATGTAGTTGTGAATAGCAAATATACATGAAGGGAGCTTGCACTGGCATAAAGGAAGAGTGACTGACATGATAATAGCACTGAGGGGCGTATTTTGGGAATTTCTCACTAGGTACATGGGACTGTGAGGTTGGTCCCCTCCAGAGCAGGCTGCAAGGTGCTGCATTTCTCCCGCACACCTCAGTTGTTCTAGTTGTGTGTTCAGAGGATAGATAAGCTGCTAATGTGCAATATGAATTGCATTTTTAAGAGTTTGTAAAATGTTTCCAGCTGAGGTTACCCCTCAGACTCATTTGACCTTAGGGGAAAAAAAAAAAAAAGACACTCGTTGGGTGATTTTCTATATCGTAGTAGGAAATGTTTTAAATAAGTTAAATGAACCTGTATTGGGTTTACATGGCAAAGGTTTGGTAGCAAGGGGACTGCAGGGGTGGCCTCTGTGAGCAGAGCCCAGCAGCTGCCCCATGTCAGAGCAGAGCCAGCTCCAGCCGGCTCCAAAAGGGACCTGCTGCTGGCCAGAGCCGAGCCAGGGAGCGACGCTGGGTGGGACTCTGGGAGAGCAGAGTTAAGGAAGGGAAACAACACCATGCAACAGCAGCTGGGAGAGAGGGGTGAGAACATGTGAGGCAACAAGCCCCCTGCTGCCCCCGAGGTCATTGCAGCAGGAGGTGCTCCAGGTGCCAGAGCCAATGTTTCCCTGTAGACTGTGGAGAGGCCCCTGGTGGAGCAGGTGGAGACAAAGCATTATGGACTGACCGCAGACCCCATTTTCCTGCACTGCTTAGGGGGAGAAGGTAGAAGAGAGTGGATGGAAAGAAGGTGGTTTTAGTCTGCTTTTAGTTTCTCATTGATCTTGTCTGATAGTAGTAGGCAATAAATTTTGTTAATCTCCCTACTGTGAATCTGCTTTGCCTGTGATGGTAATTGGTGGGCAATCATACTGTCCTTATCTCAACCTGTGAGTCTTTTCTTTTTTTTCCATCATTTTCTCCGCCTGTTCCTGTGAGAAGGGGAAGTGAGAGGGCGGTGTGGTGGAGTTCCGTTGGCCATCAGTGTGAAACCACTAGAGAATCTCTCCCTGAAGGTGCCTGTATTTCTCCCTGAGAGTACAGGACTCCAGGCAACTGTTGCACAGGTATGTTGCAGATATCCTTCAGACTAGAATGGTTATTCATATCTGGAAATAATGCAAATCTTCTTTAAATACGCAAAGTGACCAGGAAAAAGAGGAGCTCTTTTAGGCTATCTGTCATCTATTAGTCTACTACCTTGCTCATTTGCTTTTTCTTTGGAGCTCAAGATTAACACCCACTTTAAAGAACACAGAGAAACAGCAAAATACTTTCATATTTATTGTTTGTCATCAGAGAAAGGATGGCCTGTTTGGGAAGGTAAAACCATATCCTCAGTGGAAGAAGATGGGTACAGAATCAACAGCTGGGCATAAACATAGTAACAATGAAATATTTTACTCCAGTTTGGGGATCCATAGAAAGAGTTGCTGCAAGAATGGATTCTCTCAATCCATGCAATGATGAGATGCTTGAAGTGCTGAGTACCCAAAGGTCACCTTCAATGACACTCAATAATGACTCCTCTAAACTTCAGGAGCTCTTTGAAAGACCAAATTTAATGTGACCAATATAACCAAGAGATGAGATTTGGCATAATTTTTGAGAAATTCTTATTTTCCAGTGTCCTGGTTTCAGTTAGGACAGAGTTAATTTTCCTCCTAGTAGCTGGTAGGGTGCTATGTTTTGGATTAGGATTAGAAGAGCGCTGATAACATTCTGATGTTTTAATTGTTGCAGAGCAGTGCTTACACCAAGCCAAGGACTTTTCAGCTTCTCGCTCTGTCCTGCCAGCGAGCAGGCTGGGGGTGCAGCAGGAGCTGGGAGGGGACAGACCCAGGGCAGCTGACCCAAACTGGCCAAAGGGGTATTCCATACCATCTGACGTTATGCTAAACAATATATAGGGGTGGCTGGCCGGGGTGGGGGGGCCGGCTGCTCGGGAATAGGCTGGGCATCGGTCAGCGGGTGGTGAGCAATTGCATGGTGCATCACTTGTTTCGTACACATTATTAGTACTAGTACTGTTATTATTATTATTATTGTTATTATTATTTTCCTGTCTTAATAAACTGTCTTTATCTCAACTCACAGGCTTCACTTTCCCGTTTCTCTCCCCCATCCCAGAGAGGGAGGGGGGAGGGTGAGCGAACGGCTGTGTGGTGTTTAGCTGCCGGCCGGGTTAAACCACAACATCCAGATTTAAAACCATTTCTAATTTTACATTCCTGATGGATCATATGAATTTCATATATATATATGTATTCACATATACATATACACGAACAAGTATACTGCTAAGCTCCTGGAAAAACCACAGGTGTATTTGTGTTTTGCATCCTGAAATTAAAATTTCAGCAGATGAAACAGTTCATTATTCAGAAATTATTAATCATTTAGCTAAAATGTGGGGTTTGAGTCAAAGAAGGGAGATGGGGATGGTCCTCAAACTAGCTAGCTCCCTGTTTTCATATTTCTTTTATGCAAATATTTAACTCCGCAGCTTTTGTGACAAGTTCCACTCTGGAAAAAAAAATATTTACAACCGATTTATTAACCCTTCAAATGTAAGGGAGGGTGGAGATGATAGCCAGAAGATTAATGTGCAAGCATCACATTTTATAATCATTATCGCGTGGTGCTGTTTCTTTCCAACAGTAAAGCAGCAGCCCATCATGACAATAACTTACAGTGACAAAGAGGATTACAGTGTAAAGCTACAAGATTGTTTTATTCTATGAAATCTGTAGGACAGAGACCCTAATGACACACCATGACATGAATGCTGATCACTTTAATGCCATGGAAAGCCAGTGACTGGAGATCTGACCTCTAGCAGAAAAACACCAGTCTGGGTACATAATTCTACTCTATTAAAAAGAAAGAGGAAAATGATGAGGGACTTTCAATCAATTTTTAATCGTCCCCACAAAAATGGGTATCTGTCATGGTGATATGAGGGGAAGGACAAAGATCGTCCTATCACATTTGTTCATTGGAGAAAAAATACGCTTCTAAGTGGTGCTCCATCATTTCTTGCTGAGCCAGCCTGCCTTTGGTGGGCTGATGGACTGCTGTCTTTTAGAGGTGGAATAATTAATTACAGGCTAGCCCGACTCCTGTAGAGAGCATTAGTAGTCTTCTTGCTAAATTACATGGAGAACCAGAAGCCCTGAGTTTTAAATACTTAGTCAAATGCTTAAGTGTGTTTGAAATGATAATTCTACTAGTTAGTATTCTGTTGAGCCTATTTATATCTTTTGTATCCTTTTGATTTTTTTTTATATGCTTTTGATTACTTATGGTGGTGCAGCTAAATTTAGGCCTTTGCAGTATAGGTCACTATGTTGGAGTCAGACACCCTGAACTGCCTTGGTAAGCAAAGAAGAGAAACAGGAATTTTTATGGCACGGTTCTTCTGACCACTTTTAGACGTCTGCATTATGATGAAATGACTTTCTTGTAAGAAGCAGTCATTTCTTTATACTAAGGCCACTGTGGAAGACAAGAAAGGGTAGTTCAGATGTCAGCATGTGCATTAGTGATGCAGTTAATTTGGCCAAATTAATCCTGACGTGTTAAAAAACAAGCAAAAATGCACCAGGCTCTTTACTATAGAATAGATGTGCCTAGGACACAAGATTTCTGGGGTCTGCAAACAGTCCCAAGCAAGGGCAGCTGCTGCCTTGCTGCTTTCGATGTCTTGTTTGATCAGGCAATGGAAGGAGACAAGCACAGAGAACAAGATATGCCTATAACAATACCCCATCAGGAGCACTCGTGGGAATTTGTGTGCCAGCCCTTACGTATTCAGTACAAACTCCACTGTGAGGTTATCCATCATGCACTACTCATACTTAATTTTCTCTGATGGTGGCTATCCCTGACCCAGCTTGGCTCACTTCTGTACCCATGTCAAACAGACCCAAGCAGAAGATGAGATCTTCTTACAGAGGATGTTCAATTTTATAAGGATATGGCTAGTTTCTTCTGAGTTTGAATTGCCTTTTGTTTTGGAAGTAATTCAAGGAGTTTTACTTCAGAGAAAGGCTTGGAGTGATGTTTAGCTCCCCCCCCCCCCCCTTTTCTTTTTTCAGCTGTGGTTAATAGTGATCTTGTTCAAATACACAGTGTTGCCTGGGACATGGAGGAAATGTAGCTGCAGACACTATGGAGAAAGGATCGAAAGGATCTTCTTCAGAGTGCTGCAGGAAGTCATCTGGTTTCATACTTTAATGATGATGAGAATAATTTTCAACATTTTTCAGTGTGTTTTCATAAAGATTTTTTTTTCTTACAAATTTTTTTTTGTCTTACAAAAATTTCTTCTGAACATTGTGAACGAGGAAGAGTGAGAACTAGCAGTCCTGGCCTCTCTTACCCAAAAAGGTTAAATTGCATTAAAAAAGCAAAAACTTTGGAATTGTTTCTTTTAAGTAGCAGTTTAGAAAGAAAGAATGCTAATAACTATGGAATTCTTCTACATAATTCAAAAGAAGTTGGGGTTGAGCTTGGACTCTTTTTGGACTCTTGGACTCTTTTTCTTTTGGACTTCTTGGACTCTTTTTTTTTTTTCTTTTGATAGGTCACGATCTGGTTTATTTAAATTTCCTTTGCTTTTTTATACCTAAGGTCATGAGTTTTTATTTAAAAAATAACAAGAAAGTCCTGCCATAACAGAGGACCCACATGCCCTCCTTGGAAAAAGACAGAATAAGCTCTGAAGATGTTAGATGTGTTGGTTAATGAAGTACTGGAGGGCACTCAGACACAAAGGGTCTGTTGGAAGAATCTGGTCAGAATAGAAGAGAACTTAATATGTGGCCAAGGCAGGAATCATGATGCTGATGCTCTCATGCAGTGAGCTTTAGCAAGGCTATAATATCAATAATCTGCATGTTAATGAGTCAGAAGTCTTCATATTAAAGGTTTTCCAAGTGAGCTGTGAGACAGCAGACCTTGGCAGCTTTATTACTGTTGAATAGAACAGCTTTCTTAATACTCTTTGATGGTGTTTTTCTCTGTCGCTTTCATGGGGAATATAAGTCCTCCAAATGAATACTTCTATACCAGAAACAGAAAATCATGCATTTTACACATTTTTTTGTTATTGTTATAATAATCTTTGCTTTTATGAGGATTTTTGTACCTATGGGAATGCAAAAGAAGTATATGTAGAGATAAAACAGAGCTAAATCCTAATGCTAAAGACTCAATTCTGAAGTTGCTTTTAAGTTTCAGTTTTTGTTCTTATTTCATGCTGGAATGAACCCCAAACTTCTGGATGTTCTGGAAAACAGAACTATGTCAAAATGTGTGTTTTCTGTCTGAAACGATTTTCCATTCTAGTCTCTGACTAGGGAGTCCTTAACTTCATGCTTTAACTTCTCTGGGTGAGAACACCCTTGAGAATGTACCAGGAAAATGTTTAATCTTATAAAAACAAACACATACACACACACACATGACATTCTCCACATTCTCCAACAAAAACATACATAATGATTGTATTCTAATCAGCAGCAATGCTAGGCCCACAGACACTTGACCAGTTGGACCTATCCATATGTATGCCTACCATCCATATGGTAGACTTTAAAGTCTACCACTGGGTACCCATCAGACTCCTCTGAAAGAGATTGAGGTGCCGAGGGAAGGGGAAGGACAGTGCCTGCTTAGACGACCTGTGAGAGCCCTGGGAAATGAAAGACAAGCGAGCAGAAGGCAGACATAGGGATTATTTCTACTGGTGGGGCATGTAGGGTCACTGGCGTAGGGACAGAGTGGGCTAAATTATATATACCATGCAGTTTTTGATAACTGATTATTTTAACTCACAGTTAGGATATGGTAGTGTTAACACACTCTTCCTGGGTGAACTGGTTTGGGCACCTACCTCCAATGCAGGATTCACCACCTGAGGTTTACAGGGTGAGGGATGCATTTACCTGTCATCTGCCAGCTATTCGCATGAGACCAACTACTTACTACATCCTTGCATCCTCCTTCCCTCGTCATTTGAAGGTCTTCCAAAATTTTTTACTGAATCACTTGACAATCCTCAGGTGCTCCATATGGAGCTTTAGCAGCATGGAGCCACCCAGGGTAGGGGAAAGAAAATCTGACAGATGACAGCCTGGCTGCCTGGAGGGCAGATGCTGTTTTGCTCAGCTACATAGCTGTGAAATTCTTTTACAGATCTAGCCCTAACAAACCTGGCTGTGGTCATTTATGAAATATGTATCATTCCTGTTTCTTAAGCACAGAGACTGGTTGGCACATCTCTTTTCTGGGTCTCTGTATTCAAAGTAATTGAGAAAGAGCACAGCTAATTATTTTTTAAGGCTCATTACAATAACAATTCAAATTCTTCTCAGATAAGGAAGACAACTGAAGAATGAAAGCTGAAAGTTCTCTTCTTGTTTTACAAAGATCAAACTCTACTTCCTTAGCAACCCTCTATGACCATGAACTGAAATCTTGGTACAACAATAGAAATTTAGCTCTTCTCTTTTATTGTTAAAGGATTTCAAACCTGTATGTGAGATTTTAACTGCATAGCCTCTGGTAAAATTGGAATCATGCAACTCTTTGGAAATGGAGAAATTAGTAATATCTGGGTAGCTTTCACAGAATGTTCTGTGTCTGCAGTCTTCTACAAACTTTAGTAATCCACAACATTTAATGGAGTATGCAATATTTTCTCTCTTACCTGCGGATGTATATTGGAACCGCAAAAGCTCTCTAATATTGTAGCTAGCAGTTAAAAACACTGAGCCATAATTAAGCAAGAAAACCTTGTACGGTTTGAAACAAGCAAGTTGCATCATAAAAGGAAAAAAATCTCAGCATGGGTCCAAATTTTCTCATGGAGGCAATTTTAGAAATACCAAATATGAGATTTAGATCACACCGTTTGTTCTTCTAGTATTAGTCCACAAGTACATATGCATAAATGATATCAGAAGAAAACAAAACTAGCATTCTGCTATTTCCTCTATTGGTCTCTCAACATTATTAGATAAGAGCAAGATATTCAATAAAATATTTATGAGAAAATTCCTGCACTTACTAACAAGAACAAAGAATGTACTCATCCCATAGAAAATATATAGAGGTAGATCACAGAAAAATCAGACCCTTCCTTCTAGCTCCTACCCAAGGAAACAGTTGCAGGTTCAGGTCTTAAATCAGGATATCATGTCATATGGAGTGAGTTTCAACCCCATAGTCTTCAAGTGCTGCAGATGAAGCAGCGGGGAGATCTGCAAGAGACAGGTAGTGGTGGTTGTCTGCAGCGGTTCTCTCTAGGGTAGTTTTGGACCCCTCCATTGATATCTACCATCACTGACACAACAAATCTATGCCGTGCATTGTTTTTGGCTCTGCAAAGAAGAAGCACTGCCAGATTTGTTGACTTGATGCCAACCATTGCTACCTATCATCATGGGGTATGAAGTGGCTGAAAGTGAGCACTGAGAAGCCACCCAGGTACCACAGTGAGTTTCATGTCAGCTGAGCCCATGTAAGACAGCAGTGTCAGCTCAGGTTTGGAAGCCCAGGACCTCAGCCAAAGCTGGAGCTTATTCATGTGCAGTCTGGAGATGAGGAAAGCTTTCACAGAAGTGCAAGTGTGGGTATGTCCTAATGGTACGGTCTGGCAAACCCAGATGTGTGGTCTTTTCTGGCCTGAGCTTCAGCTTCACCCTCACCTCCCACCACTTTTCTTGTGGACGCCAGGGGGCGTAATTTTTGTCCCTTGAAATGCAGAAAGATTCTTACTTGCCAGTCTATGGCCCTTTTTCATTTCCAACCAGCCACTGCTACTACATCACCCCGTGGAAGTGTGCAAGGTAAAGCAAGCCCCAGTGGGATGCTGTTGCCTTGGCCCAAAATAGTTTTAATGTCTTGACCTCCTCAGCCCTTTTGTCCCTCCACTTGCTCCGGTTTGAGGGACAAGGGGCCAGGAAAGGGAGCTGAATGTGACTAACACTGGAAATAAAGCATTTAGAATATTTAATTCCTGTGGTAGCTGGTTCTGTTATGCATGCCTTTTTACAATGTTGTCAAAGGCATCTAGCAGCAGGGGTAACTGCCTCCTTGTCATGTGGGCTGACAGAGACATAAAGGTATAAAATAGATTTTTCTCTTTCATTTTATGTGATAAAGGTAAATTCCCTTTGCTGAGAGCCCCCCTACCTGAACTGTATTGTTGCTAATTTACTATTTCTAACGCAGTAATGTGTTGGCTCTGTAAGAGATCGATGTTCTGTACGCAAAGTGCTCCATGTAAATATAACAACAGAGAGACATTCTGCAAGCACTTAAACATAATAGTAAATGCTTTCTACACCACATGTTACTTGCTACTTTTTACTCACATTTACCTACCAGGTTTCGGTTGCTAATGTCGCCAGCACTGCAAATGTTTAGGAACAATTTTCCATGTGTTTCCTCAGCCTCTAAACCTTAGCAACAAGCCAAGAAGTTTGACTTCTCCAGTACGTGAAAATGTCTATAGGGAAAGGGCAGGTTTCTATCTGAGACGTTTAGAGCAGTGTTGGGCTGCCCTCATTTCCCATCTCATGCATACCAAAGCAAAAAAGGGCTGCCACTCCCTTAGCATTTTTGAAAATGTCATCCTCCCCAAAAGGCCGTCATTGTTAACCAGTGAATTTCTGTATGCCACTTAAACAAACCTCCCTCACCCACCTTCTGATAATCCAAGATTTTAAATGTTTTATAAAGAAGCTTAGGGCTAGAACGATCTGAAAAACATGAAAATCCCAGCAATCTCTTTCAGAAACAATCTGTCTGGTCATCAGCATAACTTGGGTTCCGTCTTTATGAGCTAAATTAAGGCTTCCTCCTATTTTCTCAGCCCTTTGTAAAGCTTCATTTGTAGTGTGTGTCATCTCCCTGAGAACAGACTAGTGTCCTCTCCTCCATCTGCAAGGGTAATTTCTGCTTAGGCAGCCTCAGATCACAGATCAAGAGCTCTCTAACTCTTCTTGGCTCTTTAACTCATAAGTCAACAAGGCCATGCAGGCTTTCTGCATCTCCTAGTTTTCACTCTTAGGAGTGGACTGGACACAGCATCAGTAGTACATGAACCATGATTCATAAAGCCTCAGGTATAGGGCTGATCTGTGAAGAGGGAAGGTATAGAAAATGGATGTTTGTTTTCCAAGAGAGCAGAGAAAAAAATTGCAAAGTCAATCATGGCATGGTTCAAACAACAGCTACCATTCTGTGGTTAGCTTTGAATTCCCTGCAGATATTGATTTTGTTTCTGCCCCCTCCCCTTCCCCCCCCCCCCCAAAAAAAGGAAAAAAAAGAAGGAAAATGTAATTATTTTGTGTAATTATGGACATGTACTTATGCTACGGACAAAATGGAAGTCTGTTTACAACTGCTACGTAAATGCCTATTAGATTATGAGCAGTTTTTACCTACACTACAATTTATACAGAACAAATTCAGTGATGGGGCAGTTTTCTTAGGACAATAGGGTGTCTGAAGCAAATCCCAGGTGGAACAGGATTTAACTGTGCCACCCTTACTCAAACTGTGTGTTTATAAATGCTAGGAGCAGTTTGCACACAGACCTTCAAGTTCCCAAGAGTCACATCTCTGTATGACCCCAGAACAGACCCAAACTTGACAGCACCAAACCTTTTAGCACCTAATTTATGCCCAAGCATGATGACAGTCCAGAATTTAGGCATTCCTATTTGCAAGTCCTAATGGAAATGATGTCCAGTGGGGTACTTGCAGCATATGCTCTCCGTAGCAGACTTTCTACAAAACACAGTTATTACGGCTGATATATAGATATATATATATATTTTTTATCCTGTGAAATAGGAAGTATGAAAAGTTTTGCCACATCCCAAATCTGTTTTATACCATGTTGCGCAGGTTAGACTGATCAACACAGGAAATGGAAGATCCTGTTTCAGATCTTCCTTGCTCCCTAAGCAGCCCTCTCTCAGGTGTGGGTTAAACTGAGAAGTGTTTTTATTTTTTTTTTTTTTTTTTATTTGTTCTCCCTTCTTGAAATCCTAACAGTAAGCAGGAAAAAAAAAAAAAGCCTCTGAGGATGCTGGAGATGAAAATGATGTACAGGAGTCCTAGTGACTCGAGCATGTATGAGCAAAGAGGAGAGCCTTATCCCTACTCCTAAAACCATATCTAGTTACTTGAATTAAAGTAAGCTGGTTCTTTGGGTTCTTGTTCTGAGGGCACATTTTAAATACAGGAACATGGACATGCAGTCTCTGCTGACACAACTGACTTTTGTGTGATACTGTTTGGACACACTGACATGCAGATGTGCCTGAGCCATTGTGTCCTGCCTCGCTAGTGACTCCGATTTCATGCAAGTTGTGAGCCCCTGCCTAAGGTGGCTAGAACAAGGAGCCAGCAAGGCTAAGGCTGTGGTTTTCAAGCCCCTGAAAAATGGACCTTTCTCTGTTTACAGGCGGAGAGACTGCTAGGGCAATGTAGCCTACGTGCCTGGCCTGACTGTGCTTTTCCTTATGCAGCCCCTTACAGCCACTGCTGGAAACAGAATAATGAGCTACAGACACCTTTGCAACCGCTTGCAACTCTGGTCTTGTGTGACCCTTCCCACCTGCTACAGGGAGCACACTCACCATGGCCCAGAATTCGACCCCAGGTTTCAGACAGTGAAAAACTACACTTTGCAGCAGCTCACTTTTAAGCATTTATTTGGCTCGATCTTTGTGCAGGCTTGTCTGCAGGGAGAAGCAGATGAAATAACCTGTAATACACTGGAGATAGAGATAGTTGTCAGTCAGTTCCCATTTCAGAAAAAGATTTATCATCTCTTGCTGCTAACAGCTCCATCACCTTGCCCACCGTCCTGTTGTGAATTTTAGCAAACTACCTTGGCCAGAGTTCTCTACTGCAGTTATAATCAGTCAGACTTGGATCAGGATCTATCTGGCTGCAATGTGTGTGTCATTATGTTGCAGTATTCAGGTTCCGTGGTTCTGTTATTTATATTTTTTTTCCCACCAGAAGCATTATAATACAATTTCCAAAGAAAAATGCTCAAGGAATTTACTAAAACCTGAACCAAACATCAGTCTGAAATGCCTCCTCTCTGACCTTCTCTCTCCACATTGAACTGGTACTAAACTTAAACTTCTTTTTTTTTTTTTTTTGAGGTCTTCATTGATCCTGTGCCAGTACTGAGCCAAGAAAAGTATGAATATCTGGTTACTGCTTCAGCACAATGGACTGATTAAAAGCTGCCATTTTCTAACAGAAAAATAAAATTTGGCTTGAAGACTGCCTACACTGGGATCTGCAGAGCAGCGCGGCACTGCAACCTCTCCCTCCTCTTAATCAAATGTTTGGCACAAAGCTTTTCCTCTGCAAGGGGACACCCTGTACTGCTCCACAGACCACTAGAAGGAACCTGTTCAGCATGGGAACTTAAGGTACCCTCATAAATAAAGCTCTGGGTCAGGGATGGCTCTATCCTTGCTTCCTAATCCCCTATTCTTCCTATATGCTTCTCCAAATAGAGATACCATCACTGGAGTACCTCATCACATGGGCAGGTGTTTAAACCTGAACATATCAGATGTGTGTGCACAAAACTGGGCTCACAGGGTCATTTCTGACACCCGTCCTTTTGTTTCTTACCTCAACTCTGGCACCTCTTGCGTTCCTCCTCTCTCTGCTCTGGTTTCTTCCTCCCACATGCCAGATTTAGGGGAATGAAATGATGGAGCTGTGCTGGGAATGTAAAATGGGAAACAGAGGCTGAAGCTTCTTGCCCTTGTCTGCAGGTTTTCTCCATTTATATGATCCTTTCCATTTGTAAATGTTGTATTTCTCAGTTTTGACTGTCTCCTAAACCCTGTTAGCTCTCAACCAGCTTTAGCTTTATCTCAGCCCATTGTGGCAGTAAACAGGGAAATGTGGTGGTTTGTTTCCTTGGAAATGCCTTCTGCTGTTCTCTTCAGGCATTAATATTATGTGTTACAGCTGTTTAAAAATTCAGTGGTAATTATGTACTCCAGCAAAGATGACTTCATTGAGATGAGGAGTTCCTTTTTTTATCCCAGGCCAGTGCGGGGACATTTCTCCCATGTTGTCCCAGTTTGGGAAGACAATTGCATTGTGCCCCAATCATATCAGGGCTTCATCTATACGGGAGTGTCCTCTGCTCAAAGCAACACTGGCCTTCAGCAGTGTGTTGCAGTGGCAGCTCAGTGGGTTTCTGAACAGACATTTTACCTGTAACATCTTCAGTGTATACATTCAGCTTTGGGGAACCAACAGAATTAAGCTTACATAAAATCTGGGATGTAAGAAACATATATTTTAAACAGGGGGTTGTTATTTTAAACTGACTGCTGATGGATTGAAACTGACCAAAAACTCTATCCATGAGAAAGAACAAGGTTGCATATATCAGGGGAAAATAACTTTAGGGACCTTTTTCCAGAGTGGGGGTAAGTCTGGGCTCAGTAGAAATGAATTGCAATTCCTTCTCAAGCTCTACTGCAGTATTGAATTTCAACATTTCCCATTTTAAATTGAGCAAGAGGATTGCTAAATGGCCACAGCGGTCTTTTCTACCTTAATGTCTTCAACACTTCACTTGCATAAGCCCAGAATTGATGACATTGCAGCACAGATCTCCTAATTTATAGCCTTGTTATCAACTCTTAACTGCTCCAAAAGAAGGTGATCCAAATTTTTATGGGGCAAGAGTTTTCATTGGTTTTATCATGAAAAAGGCAATTAAACATCATAATGCAAAGACAGACTTTCCCCTGTAGACATACTGATGCAATAGAGACAAACTGTAATGCTTGTGAAGGAAACCAGTTCACTATCTAATTGTGATCTTAAAGCAGCTTGCTGCCATTCATGAATTCACTCTTCCCTTCCAAAAGCTGCTTATTTCTTTTGTTTCCAAAAGTTTTGAAGGGCCTTTTCTTATTGCAGCTATCTAATGTTACAGAGGAGCATTAATTTCCTCCTGTTCGCATTTGTAAGAAACATTGATTTACTGTATGCATGAGTATTGTGTTGATGAAACAGACAGTAGGGATTACAGCTCTTGGGAAATCCAGGTCTTTAGTGCAAAAAGCCTCCCAATGACAATAAAATGGTATTTTGGATAACTGTTGATACAAAAACCTTTCTAGCAAAGCGACACAACCAATACTCCTGCCAGTCAGGGTAGGTGCCCCATCTGTGCAAACACTATCCAATTTGGAGCAATCAAGCAGAACACTTTCACTGGCTGTCACATTTTCAACATGTTTTCTCAGTTCTTCCATCAAACCTCAGCCAGCGGTGGTAGATATTGGCAGACACCAATCAGTTCCTGAATAATATCAGCATTTTCCTTCACTCGCTGAACTTAAACACCCAGCTTCAGTGTCTGTTGCTTACATCAACTAAGTGAGAAAAATAGATACATGCAGCTGCTGAAAAATGAATTTATACTGGCACCTCAGCGACGTTTTCAAGTCTTTGCATCATTGTAGAGGCCCAGCCACAGTGTTCCTGTTGAGGTCATCACTCAGTGAAGCTCAAAGGGGCAAGTTCTTTTTGTAGTCCAAAAGCATTTGGGTTAGGAAGGAATTAATTGTAGGTCTATTGCATGTGTTGGCCCCTTCTGTTTCTCATTAGGTTCTCTGTTTTCTTAAAACAAAGAAAACAACAACAAAAAAGAACACAAACAAGTATGTCAGAAAAACTCTCACTTTGTCATTTTAAATCAGTGTACAGATTTGATAATGGTGTTAATTTGGATGGAGCTTTGAGTAGAGGACTGCATCCATTCAAACTTCTTCTTGTCTCCATGGCATTACAGGCAAACATCCTCTCTGCTTGGAGGTGCTGGGACTGGATGCTACAGAGCCCAGGGCACCCTGCTCCTGGTAGGAGAGGAGCGAGGGGCTCAGTGAGTGAGCCTGTCCAGGCTTACTTCATGCCCTAAGTCGTACTCTTCTGCAAAAGGGCTGATAACAAAATGGCTTCTCCATGAAGCGGAGGCTATCACAGTAGTTATAATAACTTTCAGATCATTTGGGAAAGCTGGCCATGCCTGAAAATGGTACAGGGGAGGAAGTTCCCTGAAAGAGTAGCCTGCAGGGCCTGGGCGCAGAATTCTTGGCCAGAAGGGTGTTCACGATTGCTTGTGAGATCTCTTTGGGCCAGCAACGTGTGCCCTATTTGCTGCAATAATTGTCGCTAGTGTGTAAATTCAGTACAGCAGATGTAGGTTGCAGATGGGCTGTCTTAAAGGCTGCTAGTCCAACAGCCTGAACTGGGACAGGGGATGGAGCCTTTAGTCTTGTCAGGAAGAAACAGAGCAAGTTGCACATTCAGGAAGGGGACAGCAGCCCATTTCCTGACCGGGGAAGGGAGTCTTCACCAGAAAGGGGTGACCCTCTGTCATTTTGCAGCTCTGCTGCCCCTTCCTCTGCAAGGCTTTTAATTACGCCAATTCTCCTGGACCCTTGCAAGGAGAAGGGAGAAAACGCAGTTTGGCAGACTTTGTGAGCCTATGTTCTCAATGAAGTCTTTGTGGAGATGCTTAGAGACCGAACCTGGCACTTGTGGCAGGTTTTGGCAAAAAAACTGTGGTGGTACAGCCCTTCCTTTCCTTGTGCTGTCACTGTCACTGTCCTTTTCCCCCCCTCTGTGTGCTGGGCTTACAAATATCATTTTGATGATGGAGATAATTAGGTAGCTATATAAAAAAGTATGCACATCTAACATAAGCAGTGGAGCCATTATGAAAATTGAGGACTCTGCTGGGTGCCCTGTCCCTCCTAGTCTCTGCTTTGGTGCGGCAGAGCTGCCAGCAGTGACACAGCCTGGGTTTGTACCTCCCAGACCTCGCGGCTGCCTGCAGAGTGCTGCAGAGCTGTAGCCAGCTGTGATTACAGCACGTCCTTTCAACAGAGGTTTTTGTTGTTTTTTTTTTTTTTGTCAGCTGGAGGTTATTTATCTTGGTAGTCCGTTATGCTGGGCTTCAGAGATATTTTAATCACAACACATGCCACAGACAGGAATGCGTGTTTCTGAATGGAAGGGTAAAGCTGTTGGACTATATTTTTTGGAAGAAAAGTGGTCTAATCTTCCTCACTCATACTATGGATTTTTAATATTTCTAGTACTGTGGGAAGGTATATGCCGTAGTTCAAATAAAAGAAGGTCTTAATTGGTACATTGGCATTTAGTTTTAGTTTCCATTTACCTATGCCTGAAGCCCAGTGAAATACTGATTCCCTGAGTACTTCTGCCTATGGTTAATTTCAAGCTTGCAGATGGATACATCAAAATCCACAAAGTGCTGAAAATCAAGTGTGTAGCCTGCTTAAAAATGTAGAGGCTGTTAATAACATTGTGAGGACAAATATGCAGCTCAAAGTGGTTGAAGCACGTCTCATTGAACCTGGTGGGTGTGCGTACTCTGCTCTCAGAGAAGGGCCAAGGAAAGGATGAGTCAAGTAGTACAGAAGAAGTAGTTCTGACAAAGAGTTGGCCCACTGAAAATATGGAAATACTGAAAATATAGAAACTAGTGAAAATCACCATGGCCAGGCCTTACTTAAGAATCCCACATATAAACCTCTTATCTCTGACTGCAGCTTCAACAAGACGTTATTCATAATGACCTCTGCAAACACAGACTTAATGAGAGCAAGTTGTGAGGCTCCGAGTGAAGATAGGAACTGAACAAAATGCAGTTTCCTTCACCTATTTATGGAAAGAAAAGGTTCATAAGCACAGATGGGAACGCTGGGACTACCATAAACGCTCAGACTAAACTGTGTTAAAACAAATTTTCATATTGTAAGTGACATTTTAAACATGTGTCTCCTTCTGAAAAAAAAAAAATCAAGCAATGAATAATGGAGTTGAATCAAATGGAGCAAAAGGCATCTTGCAGCCACTGAGTGCTCAAAAGCACTGACTCACTTCAGATCTTTATTTTTTTTCTTTTTCTGAAAGCTTCACCTGCAATGAATGTGACCTAGTGAATTAAAGAAACAAAAAGACAGGAAAAAGCAGCAAATAGCTTACGAGCCATCTACTGAACCAAGATTTGTTAACATAAAACTTTCATTAAACAACTATGAATAATGAATTCACTTGTGTTTACACTGAACGATTTATTAGACTCTGGTTTCCTTTTCCCTGCTGGCAAAAAACAACTTCCATTTTCACAAGAATGCAAGAACACCAGTCCAGAGGGAGATCCTGACACACATTCTCTCTCCCCCTCCAGACAGACGTTACCTAGAGGTTAGTGAAGAGAGTAAGGCTATGTGCTGGTTTCTGCTCCAAGTACTAATGTCTTTAAAAAGCTCCTGGGTTAAGCGTGTGATCAGACCTTGAAATGGTCCTAAAACAGGACCCTAAAGCCTGCTTGACTGGTCCTGCATTACAACACCAAGGCCACAGTCTGTTTGGTTTTTGTTATTTGCTCTCTTTCTGGCCCTGTAAGTACTTTGTTCTTGCCACACCATGCTTCAGCAGGAGAAGCTGAGGCCTGTCCTCTGCAGGTTACTTTACAGAACGACTGTACTTACAGGTGTCATTTTGGTAGATCCATCTGGAGGTTTGTGACCAGAAGCAGTAGGTCTTGGTGCCTGGAAGAAAGAGTCAGGGATCACCACTGATGCTGCTTTGTTGGAGTTGATGCCCTTTGCTGCTGATGGTGGCAACCTCTTCCAAGGAGGCAGATGGGAGAGGTCCTGGGCTGAGTGGCGGGAGGTCACTCTGCAGCACTGCAGCTCGGACCTTCCTGAGGAAGTGGTAGGATTCAATTTCTGGCTGTGGAGAAGATGAAAGTCTTCATCTTTCCCCACAGAGGACAGATTCACACATAAACAACAAAACCAACTCGCCCACCAAATTTACTTGAACAAAACACCTGCACCCTGCTCGCTTGGGAGCCCAGAAAAGGACTTGCCAAAGTATCTGCTGTCCCTGGTCCATTCAGAAAGCCTCAGCCCCAAAAAGAGCTGGAGGGACATGCTTCTTTTTACTTTGGTCCAGAAAATTTCTTTCTCTGGGGAGCAGAAAAGCAGGATGCAGGTCAGGACTGTGTTTTAAAAGTTTACTTTCCTCGCTGGCTGTAGAGCCTATATGGCATAGCTTTGTCCCTCCAAATGTTCCTAGGAGGGAAGCAGCCAAGCAGCTTCTCTGAAGACAGGCATTCTTGAAAACAATGTCTTTGCTGAGCATTTCCTCATTTTGTTTGTTTTTGTGGAACTTGATCCAATTTTCATTCCACATAAAGGCATAATAAATGATCAGAGTGATGATATATTGATTATGGATCAGGTTATTGTTACCAGTCCTCCGGTTTCTCAAGCTTTGAGAGCATCCTTACACTGCATTAGAAGAAACTCTGGTCTGCTCATTTCAAGGCAAAATAATCTAAATATGCCTTAGAAGGTCAGATATTATGGAATTGAGTTTTGAATTTGAGTCAATTACAGTTCAAATTTACTTATGTCATCACAATAGACTGGCAAACTCGGAGACCTGTTGGGCTGCTGTTTTTGAGAAGACCAGAACAATGGTATCTTTAGGCAATTTTGATGGTAAACTTAAGATAACAATACACTTGTTTTTAAATTTAGTCAAATCTCCAGTTAAAAGACCCCTAAGGCCATCATAGATATATTATTAGTGGAAAGTTTGGGTTCCTTTTCAGTCCTGTGGGAGAGTGGAGCTCATTTAGTTGATTGAGTTAGCTCATTTAATCAGTTAGCTTAATTTCAGTGAGGCTGTGTTTCAGAAACATTGGAACACCAAGAAAAAGCAATTTCCTCTGTATTTGACATATAAAATCACATTGTTTCAAAACAGTAAAAATCATTGCAATGGGGTAACAATAAATTTTGAATATTTGATAGCAGTGATGGGGATTTTCACAGATCAATACATAAAGAATTATCCTTTATATATATATATACATATATTATTATTATTATTATTATTTTTCTAGAGCAGAGGACAGAAAACAGTCTGATTTGTCTGAATGCATTCTAGTCTGAAAGGTTAATGCCAGGGCCAACACCAAAGGGGCTTTTCCTTAAAAACCACTACAAAGAAAGATTACAAGACAAATCTTGACCCAAACTCCTTTGTCATGATCATAAGACTGCATATTTGGCTTAACTAGTGCTGACATATTTTAATTTTAAACTGTCAGCATTTGTTCAGAAGGATAATATAAACATACAGCCTGAAGGCTGGAGCTATGAAAGCATGGAAGGAGTTATAACACCGAGCCTTTCCTAGTAATGGGTTCCCAGGAGCAGAAAGCAGGTCCCAGAGCCATACGCCTGGGATCCTTATGGAGTGAGGGATAGAAGCTGGCCCTGAGGCATGCGGTATACTGATGCTATGCTAAGAGATATCTGTGTGCTCCCAAGGAACACCAAGCAAGGGGGCAAAATGCAAGCGTGCAGGAAATTAGCGGTGAAGGTAGAACCAGCATTTACTCACACACTGATGTGAGAGAAACCCAAGATCAAATCCCTTCCACGCTTCAAGGAAGCATGACCCTTTAGCTCTGAGAAGAGTGTAGGACACTTAATGTGAGGCTCTTCTAGTTTCTCCTTTTCATGTTATGTCTTGTTGCATGAAATAACTAATCAAGTTCTGAGCCAGGGAGAGAAAGCAATAATGATTCCGTAACTAGCAGCAAAAACTTTAGCAAGTGAAATAAAAAACCTTGTTAAGGCAGTCTAAGAAAAAATAATAGTAGAGGTTGTGAGGAGCAATTTGCTAAAGGCATGAAACTTAATAACAATAAAAACTTCAAAAGCGTCAGAAATAGGACACCTACCGTGCCCACTGAGGTCCAGAATTGAACAAGAAGTAAAAGCATCACACAGGCACCAATGTCATTGCAAGAAAGCTGAATGAATACTGGAGGGGATGAAGCCCAATGTAAACAGGTATCTGCACCGTTGGTACCACATCTTGTGGGACAGGAAAGCATGAAGTGGCAGCAGCTGCTGGTGGTGAAAGGCACGTCCTTTGCTTCTCTTGGGAAAGGTGGTACATTTCTCTGTCTCTGTGTTCTCCACAGAGAGGTGAAGGAGAGACATGAGACACTGCTGTTCTTTAGGGGGTACATTCCCAGGGAATATCTGTCTTATCTGGAAAAAATAGTGGAACAGGATATGGAACAAATCAGTAAATAACAGTAAATAATTGAAAACAGAACAAAACTGTAAAACAGTTAAAGTTTTTGTTTCATTCTCAGAGTAAGCAAAGTTCAGGTTCTAGATATCAGAAAGTAGAAGAAAAGGTTTTGGTTTGGTTTGGTTTAACCAGGACTGCAAGAGAGAGATGGGAAAATAAAGACCATTATGCCTGGCTTTTGTACCAAGCAAACTCACAGAAATTTATGTACAGAACAGATTTGCAAGATGTGCAGAAAAGTACGACTGATTGAGGAATAGTCAACATGGCTTTTACCAAGGCAAGTCATGACTCACAAATCTATGAGTTCTCTATGAAGGAAATAAAGAAGTATGTGAATAAAGGTGATTTATTTGATGTAGGTTTTGAGGGTTCCAGATAGCTTTCAAGGTTTCTCCGCAAAGGTTCTTTAAAAAAAAAAAAAAAAAGGCATTTGGAGAGGCCTCTCATAGAGTAATAACTGATTAAAAGACTAGAAACAAGAGCAAATGATGAATTTTTCACAGGAAAATGTTAGCTATGCTGGGGCTTCATCATATCTCAGCAGCAAGCTTGTAAAGGGGGCTGAGTGGCAATGCTTGGTGGTCATACAGAATTATTTATTGCAGTCAAATCTAAAGCTGACTGTGAATGACTGCAGAAGATCTTGCTATACTAACCATAATTCAGCACTGATAAGTGCAATGTAATGCATACGGGAAAAGTATTTCTAGCCATGCATGTACTGTTCTTGGCTCTAAATTAGCTGTTACCATTCGAGAAGTAAATCTTGGAGTTTCACTGGATAGGTTTCTGTAAGCTCATTGCTCAGCAGAGGTCAAAAGGGCAAACAGGCTGTTAGGAATTATTCAGAAGAGGAATTGAGAGCCAAACCAAGAACACCTTAACCATCTGTGTAAATGCCTGGTGACAACATACTCTGAAGACTGCACCTATAGGACTAGACTTTCCCTCACGTTGTAAAAAGCAGAGCCGAAAGAATTACTGAACAGTTTGATCACTGAGTAGCCTGCATAGGAGGACAGACCAAAGAGACCAAAGAGACCAAAGAGACCGCCTTCTGCTGGGAAAGAAGCAAAAAAGAAAAGGATATGGTAAAACTGAATAAAGTTATTACAGGGTTAGAGAACAGGCATGAGGACGGACCATGCCCTTTTTCTGGCCATGCAGGAATTAATGGGACCTCATTGCCGATGGATCAAGCAGCAGTTTTAAAGCAAACTGAAGAAGGTGTTTTTTCACACAGCTCATAATTAAAGAAGGCTCTCATTGCTGAGAGAGGCTGTGGAGGCAAAAATGCAAATAGAATCAGGAAGGAATTAGCTAAATCAGGACAGGTCCATTGGCACTCATTAAAAGGATGGTCTCTGCATGACCTTCAGCTCAGGTGATCTTGAAGTCACTGGCTGCCAGAAGAGGTGTTTGGCCAAAGATCTGTCTGTACTTATTAACAACTTCCCCTATGTATCACCTGCTGGGTAGTTTGGGAAACAGGCAGTGGGGCTAGTTGGGCCTGATTCAGGTTGGTCGTTATATACTTGTTTTTATTGAACTAAAGCACTTGGTGCATTCACTGTGCTGCTTTGGGAACAACTTCTGTTCCAGAGAGGAAACCTCTTCCAACGAGTGGATATGCCCTTGACTCATCTGGTCACGTATGCCGTTCCTAGGCATTTATAATATGCTTTCTGTGGGTAAACCAAGCATGTTCCCCCCCCACCAAGGGGGACTACTTATGTGCTGGACATAATATACACAACTATAGACTCACTCTCGGATATCAATGGTAAAATGTTCATAGTATACCATTATAAATACAGAACTTCTTTTCTGCAGTCTGAATTTAGGTGTATGTTAAATGACAGGCAAGGATGCAAAAATGTCACTGGATTATGTTGGGATTAAGTTAGATACAGACATACCAGCTGCTTTTACATTTTTCTATTAAAAAAATCTTAAAATCTGCCTCTTCTCCACAAGCATCTATTATCAGTTTAAGTTTAACATAAAATGATCATTTATACAATATGGCAAACTGCTCTGTGGTGTTTGCTTATATTATGCTAATATATTCCAGAAGAAGGAAGCAAGGTGTAATAGCAGGTCCTCCCTGGCAGTTGTTCCTCAGGCAAAATCCTGGTGATATTACATGGTGGAGGAAATCCCTGAACAGATGAGCTACAAGATAAATCACCAAGAGTGTCAGGAATTATTTGTAGCATTTAGCAATAAACCACGATATTGTCAGCATCATGTAAGCCAGAATCTGATTTCAATAGCAGTAATTTAATGTGCGATAATATTGCTTTGTGCATGTGTGCTTGCATGCAGGCGTGCTTGGAAGGGGGAAGGGAAGGGATGTGCTAAACAGGTTTAGCACCTGCCAGGAGCAGCTGCTGCTTATTCTGGGAGAATTCATGCAGAGCTAAGCACATCTGTGTACAACAGGACAGGTAGAAGAAGGCGCAGGTATGTGTCAGTATAAGAAAGCAGTAAGGAGGAAAGTGGGAGTGCTGAGATGGCCCCAGTATATTTCACTGCCAGTCCTGCACGGAGTGCTGATGTTTCAGTCAGCTTGTTTAATCTTGCTGTTTTCTCTGGAAAGACGAGCTGCCCTGAGGACATCAGAGCTGAGCTTTGGCTGAGGGGCAGCGCTAGCTGGGGAGTGCATGCTGTTTTATGCTCCTTCTTATGGAACAGTGCTTCCCTCCACCTCCTCCATAGTCCTTTAGTCCTCTGCGTCGGCCGTCCGCAGTCCTGTGCAGCTCTTTGCACTTAATGCACAGATAATAATGGTGCATATTTAACGCAATAGGAGCATTTGATGATAGATACACGTATCATTTATCAATGCAAGCGGAAAAAGAGGGGCGAATTGTTATTACTTCACTCATTTAGCAATTTCATTCACAGAACACAAGTGCCTTGGTGAGCAGGTCCATAGCATTATACACACTGTCATATAGTGGGAGAAATCAAGGCAGAGAACAGTGAAGCTACTTGCTCAAAGTCACCCAGAGCATGAGTTTTTTAAATCACAGGCTATTGCAGGCAAGACTGCTTCCCATATACTGTATGCATTATTCAACAAGAGAGTTACTGTTGTTCTATATGTGAAAAGTGATGTCAAATATAAAGCTTTTTTTTTTCTTTTTTTTTTTTTTTCAGTGCTGAAAGATGAAGATGTGAAGGGTAGTGAATGTAATATGAGCTTGGTGTATTGTTCTTAAGGCAATGTCAATAATGTGACAATTAAGAAGGAGACCACAGAAACAAATGTTTCCTTTGCATGAAAACAATAAAGCAATCTGTTACACAGATAAAATTTATATTGATGTTAAAATTTAACCAACTACATTTCTACGGTAAATCAGTCTGCTTTTCAGACTGTGCTCATGGAGGACTGAGCCCCTGTGAGTCCATGGACAACTTATAAATGACCCATGAAATGACACCACAAAGTGTGTGTTGGCTCAAGTTAGTGTGGAGCTCTTCAGCTCTTACTCAGTGCTCCGCACTATCTCTGAGATTCATAGATACTTCTGATCAAAGACATTTTGTTTATTTGTCTATTGCTCAGGCAGTGCTATTGCCTCTGCCTGGAAGTCTGTCCCATGGAGACAACAACCTTGTGAGCTCTTCAGAGAAAGCCAGCGATGAAGGTGAAATTTGCCACTGTCAACACCCTTTGCAGCACCTTGTGTGATTTTTATTTTAATAGCTATTTTTAAAGAAGTTTGAGTTTGGAGAGGAATTCAACCTATAACCACATTTTCTGAATTTGGTATATGGCCTTGACCCAAATGAAAGGATGAGGTTTTACCAGAAGACAAAAGAGATGATGCTGAGGAAATATTTCTGAAACAGAAAAATGTTTTCTTACAACAGTTTTAAATCAGAACTATTTGCCTTTTCTTTTTCAAATGTTTTCCAAAAGTTATTGGTACTTTCTCCTCGTCTTAAGCTAAAGACATACAGGTCTTAGCCACACACAGGGGAAACAAAACATTTAATTTCAGATTGAATGACAAATTACAAGACATTTCAAAATGTAATAATTTCAGACACCAGATTCTTGAAGGTTTATTTATTTTGAATGATTCCTCCCCCAAACGGTTCTGCTCAGCCAGCGTGTTATTTCAGTGTGTTATTCAAGTCACTGTGGCAGAGCTGAGGTAGGGCTCAAATGTAAGAGAAACCTTGCACCTGCCTTCATACATCTCAAGTGATCTGCTCAGATTTGACCCAATTAACTCAAGGCTGCCTGCTTCTTCAAGCTGGCAGTGCAAAGAGAGGGAAAAAAGACTCCACAGCAGCTACACAGTTTTCCCATGACTGTCATTACCCCATGTAAGCATTTTGATTGCTTCAGTGACTGTACCTACCCTAGACAAATATGTTTGTTGCTTAAATCACCTGACTCATTCTGTAAGTGCAATGACAAAGCCTCATAGGCATAGTATGTATCACCATTATCAACACCAAAACTAGCAGTAGGACTGTATTCAACAGATCATTAGTGCTGGAAAAGAATAACACCTTTTATTGAAGACTTCAGAAACTCCATCAATTAGCAGGCAAACACTGCAATTTACAGTAATTCCAAGTAATTCAGTATACCAATAATGACTTGTTACTCAGATGAAAACCACAGAACCCCTGCCTTATTAAAAGCAAAACTATAAAGTTCAGCAGACAAAGCCAAACAGACCACAACCTTTTTTTCAAAAAAGCCTTTTGAAGATTAATACATTGACTAAATTACCAGAAATTCATTTAGAAGTAAATGACACAGACATTCATTACATCTGCAGCCATTTTTAATTTATCGGAGTATGTTCTTCATTTGTAACATTCTCCGTTTCTTAACGTATGGCTGTAGATGATAGGATTTTTTTTTTTCCTTCATTTTTTTTTTTTTTCCCAGGATAAACTTCTTGGGGTCATGGTCTAGACGCCTTTAGAGGAAATCTTCAGAATCTCAAATGAATCATTTGGAAAATATCCTACTAGAGAGAGTTATGTTTGCTGAAGCATGGATAGGAAAAGCTAGTGAGAACTGTTGCAGCTGTGTTATATAAAAGGAAGAGACAATTTAATGGAAAATTTCATACTTTGCAGAAATTTGATTGCCTATTTTCTCTATGTAGATATCTTATTAGAGCAGCTACAGCTGCTGCACTGAAGGTGTATTTTCACTGATGATGATCAGGATGGGAGTGCCAGAGCAGTATGTGGAATTTAACATTTTATTCTGTTGCAGAATTACAGCAAACATTTACAAATCTCTCAGCTGTTATTTTCCTTTTATTAGACAGGAGTGAGAATTTGCTCTTTGTGGCTGCTCTTTTTTGTCCAAGGGACAAAGAGTGTTTGTTGGTTCCAGGACCTTACTGGGTTGGGTATACTGGGAAAGAAATCATCAGTTAAGCGTGTCTGTCCCACCTCCTGTTTTACTGAATGCAGGATAAACTGATTCCCTTAACACCATAAGTATAGACTGTCCTACATCGTTCTTCCCTCCATATCCCCCCTCTTCACTGACTTTATATCCCTTTAAAATTTTATCACAATGCTATGACCTGGACCTTCATAGATCTCTTTGTTTATAATTAGCATTGGAGGTGAACATGCCATAAATTCTACATCATAACATCTCTTAGCTTCACAGCTATGATAGTTCCATTTCTTCACTGAGGCCAAAATAATCCCAGAACTGCTGTCAAATGTTTTATGTTCTGCAATTTGGAGTTTATTACTGTTAACAGGGTAATGTGTTATACTATTTGTGGTGTACAAGGTGCTGCAGGCTAAACATTCTTGGGCTACAGTGGTTCAATATCGAAAATAATTTTAAAGTCCTATCTACATATTCTTCACAGTATTTTATTTGATTTTCACAGGAACAAAATAAGAGATTTTTAGGGATATTTAAGGTAAAAACCCTCTTTTCCTTCAAGTCTGTGTGAATGATTCTTCGAGTTGAATCAATGAAAGTGAACCTCAAATTTTAAATTTTATTTTAAATTGTTCTTAAATACCTGGAGAAGGAGCCTTGTTGTCCCTGAAGCCATTGGGTGAGTAACCCAGCTGAAAAGCACAACAGCGGAAAACAGCTGCTGTTAGCCTGGCTGCTTTCTCTCTCTCTCCCACACAGGACAATGGAGTGATGATGCATCATGTGAAGATGACTCCATTTGGAGACATATCTTACAATGCATTTGCTGACATTCTTCCTCCTGATTTTGCAAAGACTTGATTTTTTATTATTATTATTATTTTTTTTTCATCTGTTTCCATCTGTTTATAATCACAGTCCTAGCAAGCACAATATAAGTAGTTATGTAGGCCACCTCTACCTGGTCTAGAAATATATCATAGGTTCTTACATCAAGTTCATGCAGTTGTCTTCAGAACTGCAGGCAATCCAGCTGAACAGTGGGTTGAAATAGCATCTTAATTAAAATAAATCTGTGGCAACCATAGGCTTAAGTGTTGCCAGAAACTGAGCAAATGTTGTATTACTAACCCTTTTTTTGTTCTGAGTTCCCATCATGCATTATGGCACCATTCTAGATGACCCTCAGCAACTATAGAAAGAGATGAAATGTCACAGAAGTGAATGGAGAAATGTTTCTCCAAGCACTGTGGTAAATGTGTAAGTATCTTATTCTCTCCATCCTAACTCGAAGCTGAAGTCACTATGCTTGCAAATTATAACTCCTGCTAGGGTCAGAGATAGCTTTTCATACTACCAGATGAACCTCTGGACAATAGATGAGTTATAGTTTAAGCAAAGGACTACAGAGTCCAACTTCTAGCAAGTTGTTTCTTTATAAAAAGGAGTTGATTGTCCTGAAAGTCATTCAAGGCAATTTTCTTAAGAGATGATGGCTTTCAACCCGTTCTGCCACTGTGATGGTATTGCAGCATGTCTGGAATTGTAGCTAGTATCTCAGAGCATCACTGGGAAAGCTCTGTCAGCAGCAGCGTCAAAGAGCCTGTTTAAAGTTTAAAACTATTCTGCTGGTAAGATCTGAGTATTGCTCTTTCAGTAAGCATATGTATGGTGCTTAGGAGAATAATGTGACAAGCAAGTGAGAGAAAAAAAAGCAAAACAAAACAAAACAAAACATTTCTGGCTCCCAGCAGAGATTCCACTTGGAAATTCACAGTTTTTAGACAAATGAGAAGAGGAAAGCAGAGGAAAGGGAAATTGTCCATAATTACTTGTTTTGTTGGTTTGTTTGCTTTTTTTGTTTGTTTACTGGATGAAGGTATAATCGTGAACAGCACAGTTATATGTCCATAAAACCATCTGAAATCCATTTTTTGATCTCTGCACATTGCATTGTGTTCTTATCCATGAGTTTGGGATTGCCTTGAAGGAAAAATGGTCTTGAACTGATGGCAGAGACAGTCATCTTCAAGGAAAAAATATGAGAAAGACAATGTCTTAGCTTCCTATTCTATCTGGAATTGAGACTGGAAGAGACAAGAAAATTTAGAACCAAATCCTGCTGACTTACATGTGCCATTTCATTTACTTTGGTGTCTTTAGATTGTATCCTTGGTTGAAGAGATTGGCTGGTGAGGAAAAGACTTCAGTTTGTGCTATTGATAATGACTTCCAGGGTGGAAAGGGAATTGAATTCCTACCTATATAGTGGACCCACACAAGGCCATTATACCAGTTAAGACCAGAGCTAGTCCAGCTACATGACTGGTCTTGAAGTGATACATATAGTTTGTACTGCTCCCTGCATTCAGGTGAGTTTCAGCCTGGGATTTACTGAAGAACCATCAAGATTAGGGTTTTTATCTTACCTGATTATTTTGCACACACAGTCACTCTCCCCTTTATTATGCTTATGAGGTCTCAACTTCCCCCTCTAGCAGGATGGTCACTGCTGATCTGGGAAAGTCAGGCAAAAGTCTTATCAATTCATGCTATGCTGCTGCTTAAAGTTAATGGTCTCAGGCGTTGCTGGCCAGGTCCCATAACATCCCACTGCATTTATCTCTACACATCTCTCCAATCTCCAGGATCATCCCTCGCTTACAGGAGCTTTCTTCTAGAGGAGATCTTCTTGCCTTCCTCAGTCCAGGCACCCTTCTTCTCCCCAAGGCAAATTCTTAATTTTAGGAACCCTTGTTTTAGGTTGTCTTTTCTTCCCATAATCCCAAATCTCTACTTCTCCTAATCAAAATAGTCTATGTGCAGAAGCACAATGTGACCCTAGTGTGATCAGCCTCCTAACTGGTGTTTCTGTCTTATGTGTCTTCATTAATGAGAGGATTCAGGACATGCCACATTTGTTTCATACAGGTACTACCAAAATTCAGAACCAGCCCATACTTGTTGCAGCTAGCAAGTGTCAGGCTTGTGCTTGAGAGTTCAAAAGTACAGTTTTGGACAAACATCAACATGCACATCTACACCCAATTATCTGCCACTTGTTGGCATTCACAATTTAAGCAGTTTTTTCATCTGCAACAGTTTGCTCATCAGAAATGTGAGTAGCTGAGCAATTTTCACTCCTACTGGTTGAACACAGCCAAATCCAAACACAAGGATGCTGAATTCTGCAAGAAATCCACAGTCATCCACTTCTCCCCATGGGATTCACTCAGGATTAGGGATACAAACAAATATCAAACACGCTGGAAACACAGTCCAATATTACTCTCTTGAAGGTACAAATGCGTATTTGCTGAAATGTTTGCAGAATTTCCTTAGACCCAATAAGGTAGAGTTTCATTTAACTCCAATGGGTCTGAATCTGAGATCAGCTGCTGAAACCAGGTTCCAGAAGCAAATGAATTTCCTAACAGCAATAGATATTATGATTGCCAGCTAGAGTTAAGAAAACTGAATTACTGTAAGGTTAACAGCATCATGCAAGTTCCACTGTCTCTTCCTAATGAATTAATTAAATTAGTAAAGATGATCTTCTTCCTGTCTCTGCTTTCCTAAAGAAGGGCTGAATCCTGCTGCCAATTAAATTAATTGTTAACTCCTTTTGACTTGAGCTGTACATGATCGAAGCTAAAATGAGCTTTAATTTATACAAAGACTTAAAAACACAAGTGGAAGCATTTGCAGATTTCAAAGGTAGAGCAATGAGCTGCAAAGTTAGACCAGGGACAAGTAGAAGCTTACATGATTCAGAAAGGTCTCTTCTAATTAGAAGGGTTAATTAAAGAGGTATAAGCAAGTCAGGTTGGTGTTTTGATGCATTATGCTTTCTTGGAGTTTTCTGAATGTATCCTGTGTAGATCACATCTCTGTTCAAACTGAACTCAAAATAGTTCTGTCTAAACCTGCTTATCTCACAGATAAATCATCTGAACATGCATCCTTTGACTCAAGCTCGGTGCAGAGTTCTGAAATAAAAGTTTATAAATAGATTTTGTTTCCCAGCACAGCTGGGAAATCTCTTATCCCTAACAGACAGGAGATTTGGGATGATGTTATAAACCAAAAGCTACAGAACATGAGGCAGGAGAAGGGAAAGAGAAGAAGGGGGGTGATTCTCACACGGAGAGACATTGTAGGTTCATAGCCATGGGAATGACAACTTGAGACAAACATCACAAGAGCAGCAAGGGAAAATCACTGTCACGGCAGCTGAGCAAAAGGCTACGGAGCTGTGGGGGAAAGGCAAGCTGAAGAAACACAAGCAGGAAGCCCTTGGCGTGACACAGGTGAAGGCATTTTAGGTGTTGTGCAGTACTATCTTGCTGCAGGAAGGACCGTTTCTGGCAGTAGTGATACACTAGTAAAATGTGAAGTGAAACCCTTCAGCTTCCCACAGTTCTGTTTTCCTTTTGATCCCATGACTCTATTCTATCCCATTCCCTCCATTTTTTAAGCTGAGTGGGTAGAAAATGCCTCTTAGCAGGAGTTTATGTTGGCAAGTTCCTCAGGGCTGTCATCTCATTTGGGAACCCAATGTGCTGTGCCAATGCACATATCCTAGTGACTCCTGTCTGTCACTCTGCCTGGGCAGGTGTTGTACTGTCCTGAGCAAACACCCAGAAAGGGATCTGGGACCTACAGACTCCAGCTAATGTCTTCTGAGGGCAACATGGGCAAGTTACAACCCACAGTCAAGGTCTTGCGGAGTAGCAGATTGCTCTTGGGGACTCCAAGGCAGGTATGGGGTGTGCCGTGCTCCAAGCCAGCCACCATGCACATGAAAAAGATGGAAGAGCGTGGCTGTAACTGCATGCAATGCTCAATTGTCACTCCAGTAGAGGTAAGACTAGCAGTGGGGACTGGCAATTAACACAGCATTAGTGCAGGATGCTCTAATAGAAATATAGGTCAAAAAGCTTTCAAATACCCTGCATTAAAGAGCTTGTAATACATTTCCTGACATATTGATGTAAGCAAAGGTTAATCTTTTTCTGGGGTCACTTGTAAGCAACTTCAGTCAAGAGTCATACTGCGGTGATTTTGCAGTCTGCTTTGGGACTACATACAGGTCCTACGTCAGAAAAATGGAAGTTGAGTCAGGGGCTGACTGCTTTGCCTTAAGAATAAGGATTTTTGCCTTGTGGGTAGCTACTAAGCTTTTACCTCCTGATCCCTTTTATCCTCAGAGACCTGCAGAGAAGACTGCCTGGAGACTACAGGCCCCTCTGTGCAGTCTGCTCAGTGGGCTGCCAAGGGAGGTGCAGATGGGACAGGAGGAAATCTGGTTGCTTTCTGCCAGCAACCTGCACAGCAGGCAAGTTTTGAAGCCCATGTGCGCTAAACCCAGCTCCACAGATTCCCACACTCGGCAGTGTTTCGTTCTGATGAATCGGCATTTCTCGCTGGGAATGGGTTCCACCAGAAGATTTCCGGCCAGATTTAATCAGGGATGCTTGAAAGCAATCCAAAACACAGGCCAGGAAAGGAAATAGCTACTAAAAACCACCAGCTTTTTCACATTTTCTGAATTGTTCTGTAATTACATTTGTTGAAGATATAATTCATGCATGATTGTTTAGAGTTGTCCCTGCAACATTTATCAACTCACGCACAATTATCTTCCTTTCCTTCAAGCATCAGTCTGTAATCAGTTCTATAAACCCTTTGAGATATTTGTTTGAAGACAATGTTTTTTTGTAGGGAGCAAAAATGGGAAAGAAAAATGTTTTCAAAGATGTGGCCAAAGAGAAAGACAGTAATCAGAGAACTGAAAGGAAAATGCAGATTTTTCTGACCTAGTGAAAACAGATTCATGAGGAATTAATATCTTCCCCTTTTTGCTTTTTCTTTTTACATGCTATATTTTACTTCTTTTGCTAAACAATGTGAAACTCTAATGTTTTATCATAGATCTTTTATTTTTTTTCTATATATGAGAAGCTCTATTGGTTTAACTCAATGATTGTACATGGATGCTGTACTACACCAACACAGTCCAAGTGGCATGATCTTTTTAATTTGAACGCAGCTGCACCAGGAGGTGCTTTATCCTAGTCTGGGAATTAAACAAGCAAGGCAGCTATAATGAACTGTTATGCCAAGATAGCCATGCCCACGCTCAGGGTTTATGGGTGTGAATCTGTAGGAAACATTTCCTACCTGGCACAGTTACAGTGGTTAAAAACAAGAAAACCTTGTGTGTGTGAGGCCATAAGGATGAAATGTTGTTGAAAGTCTCCAGCTGCTTCATGCTCCTTTGGCAATATATAGTATCTATATATCTGGTTTAGCAGCCTAATTAATCAGAGTTACAGCAATTTGCATTGCTGGAGCTGCTCAGACAAAGCACACAGTAAATCCACCTTATGGAGCCTGCTTCTGCCCCACTTGTGCTGTCTTCAGCACCACGTACCTCCACAGAAAATTTGGGTGTAAAGGGCTGTGTTTTGTTGGAGGGTTTTGTTTTTGACCGTGAATTTGTGCTTACACCCCTCCTTAGCTAGCCCAGGCTGGCTATCTCGGTATCAACCTTCCTCCTGATCGTATTAAATCCAGTTGTACTTTGTGATGTTCAGACCCAATGACAAGCTGTTCTGCGATAAGGAGGATGATGCTTGCTGTGGATGATCTTGTGACTCAGTAACAAATGCATGTGTTGTCATCTGGAAGACCAGGAGAACAGCGCCAGAAGCACAGCCATCTCTGGACAGCAGCGCTTCAGCAAAGCTTGCTTTTTGTGCCTGTCCTGAGGACGTCAGCCTTCCTGGAGGGCATGAGTATTTCAGACTAACACAGCAGCAAGCTACATCTATTTTTTCAGAAATGAGATGGTGCAGAGGGCTTATTTACTCACTGACCTATGAGGAAAATGGAGAGCAGAATGGTTATCTAAGTAGCAGTGCTAACAATGAGGTGTAGGCTGGACATGAGGTGTTTGAATGCCTTGGACTGAAAAACCCTAAGTGCCAAGTACACAACATGTCAGGATTTCAAAGTTTTTTTCTTGTTAATGCAGGTGCCATTTGTAAAATGCAGCTCTGGATCCTGAGCATTCACAACACTTCTGGGTGTTCAGACCTTTGATTAGAGCCAGCCAATATAGTTAAAGGTACTTTTTCCTCACTACAAGAGTTTATAATGTGATACTCTGCTATTGGTTCTTAAAGTCAGTATTTATACAGTGCCACTAAGACGTGAAGTGCTTTCCTGAAAAAGAGTCTTGATGCTCTCTCCCAAGAGGTAAGTCTGGTGGTATAAAACTTAGATTTTTAATGAGTGGAGCAAACCTCTCTTGTTTGGCTTCACTGATTTACCTGCATAAAGGCTACAAGTTGAATATGATTTGCAGACTCAAGCTAGACTCAAGCTAGACAAAATAAGATGGGAGAAATATGTTACAGGCTTAATGAGAATGAAGGATAGACATTACAGTAATATACTCAGAAAGTCACACTCAATGTATTATCACAGCAGTACTGGTCCTCCTATTTTTAGGTTTACTCCTTTGTGAGGGAAGATTAGCTTTTTGCAAAGGGTGTTTTAAGAGAGGAAGAGCAGAAGACTACTGACAGGGTTATGAAAGCAGGCTCAGGCATTAGGCATTGATGACAAAATGTCCATTAATAAGAACCAGAGAAGTGGATGAAGGAAGCAGACAATAAAAAGGTTTGGAAAAGAGAAATCCAGTGCTGCCAAAACAAACAAACAGAAAACCACCTTGTTCACAAAGACTGTATTTTGGTTATGCTCCAGGACATGAAGACAAAAACATTTCAAGAGAAGGAGTTCCAGGAACATTCCAGTCTGAGAGTTGTAACACTAGTTCTGTTCCTATTGCTGCCATTTTCCAGCTCCTTCATCTTATGCTTGGAGGATTCCTGTTAAGTTTCCTTTCTCTCTTCCAATGAAAATGTGAAATTAACATATTCCTGAAGAGGAGCCACCAGGGCAGCCCATTTCTGATTTTCTTGAAGAGTCAAAATCTTTTGGGGAAACAAGAAATTTCTACATGTAAATTCTGGATTTTGTGAAAAGGTCATTTTCCGTTGGAATGATTTTTCCAGGAAAATCTCAACCATTTCTAATGTCAGTCAAAGCTTTTTGGCTAGTGCAGAGAACAAAAAGAAATGTCTCCCAAGATCTGGACGACATCAGAAGTAGCTTAGATTTTGCAGTCTTTCAGAGGGATTGTGTGACATCTCTTTTGAGACCTCTGGTTTTTGGGGTCCATCACCTTATATAACAGAGATCCCTCCTGGGTTTGAAAGTCACTGAAAGACCATTTCTTTTTTGCTAGTACCACCTCTCAGACCTGTTCTTCCAGTGCCTGCGGAGACACATCTTTGAACGTTATAAATATATGCTAAGGGAGGAAGGTGGTAATCTCATGACTATTTCCCAGATTTCCTCCCTTGTGTAATAATGATTGTCTAGTTAATTTGAAATCACTCTTTACTCAAAAAAAGGTCAGGCAAAATGAAAATTGAAATTTTTATGGTATCCAAAATAGATAGACAACACCACTTGCCAATATTTATAAGAGATACATGAAGATATGAAATGCACTTATACCAAATTAGTTCTTGAATCTCTCTCTTTCTCTGTCTGGCTGACTTGTTATAGGCTTTTTATGACCCATCCCTCGTGAGGCCCTCTGCCTTCCTTTGTGCCTTAGGTTTCATTCATCACAGGGAAACTGTTCTTAGTGGAGCGTGCCAGTTTCATAACTGATTTCTTTGAAGCCTCCAGGAGGAACTGGACAAAGTTAATCTTCCATCTCCTCTCCCCCATGAAATATATTTGCTTCTAATTTATTTGGGGCACTCCTGTAACTAAATTAAGAATCAGATCAGATCATTTATTTTTAAGATGCATTTGTCACCTTTACAATTCCTAGGGTCAACAGAAGAAAAAAAAAAAAATCATCCCTTCACAGCCTTCAGTGACTCAGTATGCACCGTTCAGCATGAACCATATCTGTCCATGAGACTTGCATTCTTATCGATCCGTACATTAACAAATATGCCAGATGTGGCAAACACAGGTGGCTCATTACTGGCTCTTGACCAGAACAGGCATTTGGCTTCCTTTGGGATAATGCAGACAAAAAGCCAGGGAACAAGCTCTCAGAGGAGACTGGATGGACCTGGAGGCTGTCTGTCTTTAAGAAGTCTTTAAGAAGCGTTGCATAGTTTTCTCTGAGCAATCTTTTCTGGAATAGGGTGGCACTTAACAGCACTGACATCCTCTACCATTATGGAAAATTGCAGGTCAGTGAAAAATTAAAGATAGTAATGCAATCTGAAAATCATTATTTAAATCCTGCCATGAGCAGAGTTTGCCATGAGAGAGCAGACATGAAAGCAGCAGAAGCTCGTTGCTCTGAGAGTGGCTGGATTTAAGCACAAATGGCTACGTAACACTGCAGCTATTTTATTGAAAGAAATAAGGTCTGGATCCATACTGCAACTACACAAGGAAAGACAGGAGCGTCTAAAAAAGTGAATGCTCCCTCCGGTACCAAAGATGCTGATGTTGAGTCAAACCTTGTAACTTCTCCAAGTTATGCTAATCTCATTAGCTTCCTCCTCTCCTCCTGCCCCCAGTCTTTGATAGTCATACACCTTGATAACTTGCAAGTCAACTTCTTGACTAGCAAGCAGCTCATCCCCATAGTTCTCCTGATGCGCTGGCTTCACTGTAAACATACCAGGGTGGCACTGAGCAATCCTTATGGCACATGTGCAAACATCATCTTCCTTTGCAAGGGAAGCTCTGGAGCAGCTGGGGAGGTTGATGTTGCAGTAACTGTACTTTGAGACTTCAGCACAAAAAAGGTACACCACAAAGAATCAACGTCTGATCCCACATCTTCTCACACAGCGTCTTTAAGAAACCTCTATATAATTGGGTGAAAAAAGAAAGCTGTATCTATATTGTTAACATCTGCTTTTCATTTCTTAATTTAAGAATGGGGTTGAGCTTCCCTTGTTCTAAAGCTAAATTGTCAGCACAATTCTGGCAGCAGATTTTTAAACACCTTTGGTGGTATAAGAAGTAAAAGAACACCAATTGATTTTAAGATCAAAGGCTGAGTTTAGGTTGGAAAAAAAAAAATAAATCCTCTTCTTACTTGTAAGCAGCACAAAGAAGCTATGCAAATCTCAGACAGAGAACTGTGATGGGACCTCACACTGTTACTCTCCTAGTGCTTCTGTGGCTAGAGCCTACCCGGTGTCTTCCTCTGGTTCAGACTTACACCACAAATACCAGGTGTCATCTTGGGGAGGGTGTGAAACTCACTGGTCTCCACTATTGGAGACAAAAGCACATTATGTAATGTATGTGGCAAAATTATTTTTGCTGGGAGATAAAGGAAATAGCATGAATAGTCGACAGGCTGCTTCAGAGAGCAAGCAACTGACCGAGTGAGCACTCCCAAAGCTCATGCTGGCTGTGTCTTTCATCTGGGGAGACTTTGAAGCATATCTGCTGTTCCTGGACAGATAACCTTTGCTCCATCAAAATGGAGTAGTTTTTAACTTAATTATTTTAGCAATTATTTCCTTAAATGGCAAGTTAGTTAAACTGCATTTTTTCTCATGTTCTCTGACATGAATCCTGGTGCTGCTCCATCAGTAAAGCAGAGCACACTGTGCCTCTTCAGCAGACCCCCGTGCTCCCCAGGGGTGGTTCACACCTGCTGGGTACCTTCTCTGCTCACATCTGCGCAAGTTTTTCTTCAAAACCCAGTTCCAGTGTCTCTGCTGTGCCTTTGCAGGTGAAGTGTGATGCTGATGGCACCATGATATTGCAAGCTGCCCAGGGCTGTCACCCCACAACTTCATCTCCTTTGTACACAACCAATGAAGCTCTGGCAGCCCCATGGGCCCATGGTTGCTGCTGGTGGGTCACGTTCCTCAGGAAGGAGCCTGAGGAACATCACAGGGCACATTTGCTCCAGGAGCGTGAAAGCTGTGAGCCCACCCTCCATACCCACAGCAGCCTGTACATGTTAAAGTGCTCTCCTAGGAAATGATACAGCCCAAAGGTAGCAAGGGACCCCTTTGGGTGATTTTATCATGGGCTGGCAATAAAATCTTCCTGTCATATGAGGTCTTCTAGGTTTGGATACATCTGTAGCCCAACCATTGCAGGGGCTGTGCATATCCCTGAACTAGCTTTGGTTTACCAAACTGCAGGGCTGCTGGCAAGGAAGCTGCAGTAGCCTGAGGCTCAGCATGAAAACAGTCCAACGAGACTTAATTGTGTTTTTTTTCAGTCCGTTCTGAGGCTCACAGTGAGCTCCGTGGACACACTGGTTACAGTGAAGCTGGCTTATGTGCTCATACAAAAGCTGTGGCACAGCTGCGTCCTTTGATAGTTCTTAAGTGCAGGCTTGTGTTTTGGGAACAGGGGTTTGTATGCCCCAATTTCTCACCTGGGTGCCTTTCATCACTATGGTCAGTGGCAGTGATTCTGCCCAAGAGGAGCCGGACAGGACTCACCAGACACCACTGCTTTTGAACCAGGCAGATGGAGCCTGCAACCACCCTCACAGCCTGGGCCACATTGCCGACCAAGCCAGGGAGCATCAGGGGCAGTGAAGACTCAGCTTTCCAATGCCTGGCCTTCAGACCAGCCCACGTGTGTCTGTGGGCTCCTTCTTCTTTCTCAAGAGTATCATCTGATGCCATGCTGGCAAGTGCAAAGTCAACTGCTTTCGCTCTTAATTCCTTTTGACCTGGTATCAAAATGCTTTCTGATTTTCTTCTCTTTTTCTTGTCTTTTTTCCCTTAGTACTGACAATTTCCCCTGGGCAGTTCTCCTATTGGAAACAAATTATGTGTCAGTTTTTGATGGAGACGTGTCAGCTGAAGCCTAAGTAAAGAGAATAAGACCCATTTCACTTGTGATTGGTACTCCAGGATTGAAACAAGCCAGGCCTCCAGAGGCCAAAGAAAAGCACATCAACTCACAAGCACCTCAGCCCTGTTATTCTCTTTCTCCTTAGTGGCCTGTGGTCGTTGCTGCCTGAGCACATCCCTAGGGCATGTGGCAGCAAGTGGCTGTGAAAACTCTTTAGAACTCAGGCAGTGTGTTATGCCCATCTGCTCTCAGGGGTACCTATCAGACCAATCAAGCCCAGAAGTCAGGGTGTGTATTGGTTTTATGTGGCAAGGTTTTGGTAGAGAGGTCCTGGAGAGGCCCCCGGTGGAGCAGGCTGTCCCCCTGCAGCCCATGGGTCCCACACGGAGCAGATCTCCACGCTGCAGCCCGTGGAGGAGCCCACGTGGAGCAGGTGGATGTGGCCTGGAGGAGGCTGCGGCCCATGGAGAGCCCCCGCAGGAGCAGGCCCCGGGCCGGAGCTGCAGCCCGTGGAGAGGAGCCCACGCAGGAGCAGGGGGTCTGGGGGGAGCTGCCGCCCGCCCGTGGGGGACCCGTGCTGGAGCAGTTTGCTCCTGGGGGATGGATGGAGCCCGTGGTACGGAGCCGTGTGGGAGCAGTGCTGGAAGAGCTGCTGCCTGTGGGCAGCCCCCGCAGGCTCAGCTCGGGAAGGACGGCATCCCGTGGGAGGGACCCCGCGTGGAGCAGGGGCAGGGAGGGACCGTGAGGGAGCGGCGGATTCCCTGTTCCCCTGCACCGCTCAGAGGGAGGAGGTGGAAGAGGGTGGATGAGGGTAAGGTGGGTTTGGTTTGCTTTTAGTTTCTCACTGCACTAATCTGCTAGAGATAGGCAATAAATTATATTACTCTCCCTATATTGAGTCTGTTTTGCCCATGATGACAACTGATGAGTGATCTCCATGTCCTTATCTCAACCCTTGAGCCCTTTTCATCATATTTTCTCTCCCTTTCCCTCTGAGGAGAGGGAATGAGAGAGCAGCTGTGGTGGAGTTTGGTGTCCCAGCTTGTTAAAACCACCACAGGGTGGTGGATGGGGGAACAATTAAAAGATGGAAGAAAGGGTCTCCTGAATAGTATCATTGTATTTCATGGTACTGCATGCTACCACAGAGAAAGGCTGTGATCTCAGCCTTTGCCATGAGTCCCCTGATATTCTAAACACCTTTAACCAGTGTAGAAGGTAGATGTTTGGTTAAAATGCAGATTTGGGGACACAGTCATTCACAGAAGCAGGTAAAATACTACAGAATTCAACCCCACTGCTTTGCACAGCTCTTTCAGGAGCCTTTCTTTCTGTTATCTGTATCAACAGTGTATATCAACAGTGTATGGGACAAAAGTAATCTGCATGGAGTCCAGTTAACTTTGGGACTAACTTGCTTGACATCCCTCAGAACACCAGATATCTGGCAGATATGCTCACAGCTATTTACAGGGTAGTCTCAAGAGCTGGAAAGGATAAAAGTAGCACTGAATTCCCCCTCCGGGATTTCATTGTATTTCTCAATGCAAATCTCCCCAGAAAGTCTTTGAGGTCAAAATTTACCTGGGAGGAAAGAGGGGGAAGGGAGAATGCCCAGGAAATACCCATGAGTTCACACCAGCTTTCTAAACCATAAATACTTCAAAAACAGCCAAAGGTCAATAACTGCAATAAACCCTGATCAAAGTCAGCATTTACCTCAACATAAATATCTTCATAGACTTTTTTTTGGTTGAGCAAAGCTTAACAGAAAGCCTTCCATGCAAATGCTATTTAGTAAAATGAAAAGCAGCAGAAAAAAAACCTCAGCCAGTCTCAGTTTAATACCATGTATCACAGACTCTTATGACCCCTTGAGATGAGGATTGCATCCAGGCTGAGTGACATGTACATTGCATATAGTGTTTTAAAATCCTGAGTGAGAAAAGACTTCCTGACTTCAGCACATATATCACGTCTGTGAACATCAGCTGCTTTGTTTTCATTACACTTGCCTTCCTTGTCAGCACCCCAGCTAAAATAAAGCAATCCCCAGGCAGCTTTCACAAACACACAGTGGGAAGAACATACATTCATATGTGGGGTCAAATTCAACATTGCACAACTCCATTTGCTTTAATTGACTGCGACTCACACAATATACACAGTGGGAAGTGCATATTTGCCTCTGTATCTGGAAGCTTAGGAACTTCTTTGAATCAGCTACAATTATTTGCCTGGCATTGGTCTTTGGCATGGAACACCTGAATGAAGAAGAAGTCAATTTTTAAATAGTATTTCTACTGATTTATGAAAAAAATAAACAGAAACTCCCATTCCACTCTCCACTCACTCTCCCCACTAACCACATAAATATTAAAGCTGCAGCAATGCCCAAACACCCCCATGTCTAAACTAAGAATCAAGATTTATTATTGATTTTACTTTGGGCAAGTTATTCTCTCAGAACTTTGCACTATTTGAGTAAACACAAAACTAAGGAGTCCCAAAAAAGACAGAGGGATTATTTCAGATCCTGCCTGCAAATATTTCTAGCTACTTCATTTCCAGTACTCGCTTGCAGCTGATTATCACTTTGGAGCAGTTCTCCATATGTAAAAGATTGCCCAGTTCCCTGTTGTTTCTAAATCGCCTTTACTTTTACAGAAGTCCAAGGAAGATGAAAATAAGTGAAAAGTCAGGCTGATGCTTGCTGAAAGGGCAACCTTCTTTCCTAGTCAATAAATAGATCCTTGAAATCCTCTTCTGACAGTTTCGGAATTGGGCCTCTAGCATTAATGCCAAAGCCGTGATTTAAGGTTGTAGGGTACAATTCTCCCCTCTGTTACAGGGATGTAAATCTTTACTTTTAAGGAAGTCATCAGACTGAATTCAGGACAGATTTGCTGGGTTGGCTGTGGAGTAGATGAGATCTGGATCTTGTCCCACAGTCCTTTGAAGTATTAGCATTACCCCTTGAATCACAACACTGCATTTTCACATTTCTAATTACACCCTTATCATACAGGATTTTGCTCATCTCTGAAGACCGCCCCCCCCCCCCCCCCCCCAGTGCTTTTGACTCAGTGTGGAAATCTGTAAGCTCAAATCAGCAAGAAACACTGCTGAGTTTTCCTCCATAGTCTGTGACATGCATTTGAAAATGAAGAGGTTATTTTTAATTATAATTGACATTTTTTCTCCTGGTTCTCCCAGAGAAGGCATTCATCTTGCTGGAAAAGTGGTGCCGTCATCGTGATGGGAGCTCAGTGGAAGAAACCGTAAACAGACCTCGAGGGAACTTCAAAAAGCATCTGTCAATTAGACTGCAAAGCTTAAAACCAGGGAACTTGATTTTCCCAGCCCTTCTGAGGACATCTGACTAGGACTGGAAGAAGAAGAAAGAGCTTTTTCCCTGACCATACTGTGGCCCTGAGGGCTGGGGTTTATAGGTCGCCCTGCTCTCAGAGGACATGTCCTCATTGAAGATGCAGCACTGCTCCCAATATCCTGGGTCCAAATCTGTAGGCTGGGGCCTGTTGCAGCCACGTGGCAAGGTGAGACTTGGCGATGTGCCCTGCTGCTACGCCTGCATTTGCCTGGAGGGGAAACACAGGCTCCATAGGTTCGTAGATAAGTTCAGACTCCAGAATCTGGGGCTGAGATTTCCCACTGACAGGTCTATTTGCTTCTGCAATAAGCTATACACCACCCTCTTCATTTGTCCCCTTGTCCTTGCCTCCCCCTGCACCAGCTCTGGCTACGTCATCAGCCAGGATTTATTGCCATAAGCACATGATCAGCAAACGTGCTAGGTAAGTGCAGAAAACACACGGTTACGTTTGGAAGTAGCATCAACTCCACAGAGTGGGACTCTTCCCTGGGGATGCACATATCAGCACAGCAAAATGCTCTGAATCAGACAAGCTATTAAGAAATAAATGTTTAAGAAAGGCTTTGGGAAGAAATCTGAGGATTGGGAAAATATGCACCACTGAAAAGCCAGCTCCTGTGAAGCTTTCTGTCTTGGGTTTCTGCCCGGGCACTGGCACAAGCCCTTTCCCAACACCAGCTGAACCCACTTATTCAGAAGCAGTTCCTAGTGCTAGCTGCAGCCGCAGCAGCACCATGTTCCTGTTTTTCTCTGCAAACAAACATCTAAGCCCTCCTGGCAGGACTATCTTGCTGCAGGGGAAAAAATGCCCTCGGTCATCAGATCTGTCAGGATTTAGTAACTACCTGGACCAGGAGCATAGCGTTCCCAGCAGGCAAGACGATTGACACACAATATCTCTCAGCATTATTTTGTCGAGGTAATTCCTGTGAGCTATGAAGATCTCTGGGAAACATCAGCTCTCTTGACTTAGGTCAGAGGAGACAGTCTTGCCTGGGTTCCTATAGGAGAGACAGGATGCTGAGGGCTGGAAAGACTCAAGCAGGACGGCAAGGTCGAAGTCCAGCCACAAGTCTCTACAAGATCTTCCTGGTGGCTGGAGACAGTGTTCATTGCTTTATAGGGAACCGGTCTGGGAGGAGCTGTGCTTGCTCGTGGGCGATAAGGGTGGCTTTCTAACACAAGAAGCTCAGATTTCATACTGTTGAGTGTTAGCATTGTAATAGTTCAGTAAAATGTGGCCCTGGCCATGTAAAGTGTGCAGCAATTGAAACTTTGAAACTCCACAGAGCAGCAATGAGATAAATCTAATAAATGGTGTAGCAGAATCAGGGTCAGATATGTAGCTTATGCGCATAGTCTCTTATCATTGCAGAAACCCATACACCAGAGCTGAAACATAAATACCCTGTATCCACCAACAAAGGAGAAAAAAATGTATATTTTCAACTAGTGTGCGACAAAGTCAGGAGTTTCGTATAAGGGAAAAAATCATGCCCTAATATGGAAAAAAAAAAGGGGGGGGGGGGGGGGGAGATTGTTCCTTCATGGAAAAATCAATTTTGAGGTTATACTTGGTTTAGCAGTACCCAAGGAAAAAAAATAAATGACCAATATACGAAGTATTATAGAGAGACCAAGCCAGAAGGTAAGGCTGGGCAGAAAGTTCACAGAAAAAAAAAAAAAAAAGAAAGAAAAAAAAGACATATATATTATAAATACACATATATATATATATGTATATATGTATATATGTATCACATCAAAAGCAGCCAGTCAAATAGGATTTGACTCACAGCCTGGCTAAGGCAGAGTCCCCTCTCACAGATAATACAGGGGTAGCCTTTTTAGCATGTCCCAGGGTGGGAGGCAAACTGGTAAGCTGATGCAAGAAAAAAAAAAAAAATGACCAGACTTAGAACACAGTTCTGGAGAGGAAAGTGCATTGAATAAGACTTTTACTTCATTATGAAAACACATAAAACATTTGAAGATGCAAAGGCGGCAAAAAGGCAAAAAGGCAGCATCCAGCAGAATAATCAGCATGTAAGTTATCCGACCAACTGAATCTATTAGATTATGCTGTCAATCTATTTTTTCTATCAAGCTATTGAATGTTTTGTCATTTGTATCCAGAGCTAGCTGGAACCTGGGATCAGAAGGATAGGGGGAAAGGAAAGGAAAGGAAAGGAAAGGAAAGGAAAGGAAAGGAAAGGAAAGGAAAGGAAAGGAAAGGAAAGGAAAGGAAAGGAAAGGAAAGGAAAGGAAAGGAAAGGAAAGGAAAGGAAAGGAAAGGAAAGGAAAGGAAAGGAAAGGAAAGGAAAGGAAAGAAGAAAGGAAAGGAAAGGAAAGGAAAGGAAAGGAAAGGAAAGGAAAGGAAAGGAAAGGAAAAGGAAAGGACAGGAAAGGAAAGGAAAGGAAAGGAAAGGAAAGGAAAGGAAAGGAAGGAAAGGAAAGGAAAGGAAACAGGAAAGGAAAGGAAAGGAAAAGGAAAGGAAAGGAAAGGAAAGGAAAGGAAAGGAAAGGAAGGAAAGGAAGGAAAGGAAAGGAAAGGAAAGGAAGGAAAAGGAAAGGAAAGGAAAGGAAAGGAAAGGAAAGGAAAGGAAAGGAAAGGAAAGGAAAGGAAAGGAAAGGAAAGGAAAGGAAAGGAAAGGAAAGGAAAGGAAAGGAAGGAGGAAAGGAAAGGAAAGGAAAGGAAAGGAAAGGAAAGGAAAGGAAAGGAAAGGAAAGGAAAGGAAAGGAAAGGAAAGGAAAGGAAAGGAAAGGAAAGGAAAGGAAAGGAAAGGAAAGGAAAGGAAAGGAAAGGAAAGGAAAGGAAAGGAAAGGAAAGGAAAGGTGTCTGTATGTATAAAACTAGCTCTGCTGAGCCTCCCCAAACATCCAGTTAGTATTGGATTCAGATAAATGCCCAGGTTAGTCTTCCATCCTATTTGGACCTGTTCACTCAACACGCATCACAAAAGCACGTGTATTTTTATCGAACACCTCTATCCACACCTCTGTATTCAGTTATTTTTGCTGCATTGTTGCATTGATTTCTTCTGCCCAAATCACATTATTGACTTTTTTCTGCCTCTCTTACATGCCTCCTATGCTTCTCTCAACCACCCACTTGATGTAATAGGGAAAGTGTGTGATTAAGTGCTCATCCTACAAACACTTATGCATGTGAAGAATTTGCACACAAGGATAAATTCAAGGCCACCATTCTGCCGCAGAGCTTATGTATAATGTTGTACAAGATTTTTTTTTATTATTTTTTTTTTGTAGAATCATAGAATTGTAGAATCATTTAGGTTGGAAAAGATCCATAAAAGAATACAGGGATTACATGAAAGTATAAAGTGAGGATCGTGTACAATCCTTTGCTGTTGATCTTCATCAAAGCAATGACAAGCAGTTCAAAGCTCTCAGCTGTTCTGCTAAAACAATGTTGAAAGGCAGTTTTAGCTAAAGTTATTAACACAGAGATGAAAATAAGATTTTTTTTTTTTTTTTCCAAGGATGGGCCAGATTTCCAGCTGAGGTCAGTACAAAAAATGGATCCTGATGCACTGAGTGTCTGGATTTTTTCAGATACCCTTCACTAAAGATGCTGAGGTTGTTGGGAAGTCCTATTCTGATTCTGGATGCAGATCCCTAGGAAATCCTACTTCCAAATACAATCCATGAATCAGATATTGATGCACATTTAATACATATGGTCAGAAACATCTCTATAATTTTTCTGTGGATAATTATATTTTTCAATTTTTCATTTGTTTTTCTTACCTTAAAATGTATAATACTAAGTGGAAAACCAACAACTTTTAGGAAAAAAAGAAAGACATTTTACATGTGTCAGCAGTGTTATTTTTTTCATTTTTCTTCAGTGAGAATTTTATATATTTCATGGGAGAAATTTTTCTGACTTGCTGTAAAGTTTAATAAAATTACATTTAAAATAATTGTGTATGTGTTGTTCCAAGCAGGACTTTTTGATATAAAGAACTGAGTAATTCTGTAACATTTTTAAATGAAGATCTTGAATAGTTTACTGAAATGCATCATTAATATGGAAAAAATATGCTGTAAGTTTTTGTACAAGATGGTGTTACAAATTTTACGTGATAAGATGTTTAGTACCCAGCAATTATTTTATAAGTAGAAATGATTTCCCTTTAATTAAAAACTGTCATTCTGCCTCCCTGAACTCTGGTGAAGATGAGGAGGGGTTGCTTTGGAGATTTCTTTGTCAAACAAAACAAGAACCTATTGCACTACACTTGGTTTCTTTCAGTCACCCCCATCTTGAAGCAAAGGAAAATACACAAATATAACATTTCTACCAAAGCAGGAATGGGCAATTTGAAAGCTCAGGGAAAACAGTGCTGTCTGATTATTGTTACTGTGCAGTTTCACAGGTCCCTTGGATGTTATCTCCCATCAACTTTATAGCTCTATCATCCAACCCCCAAGAATTTGTAAGAAAATGTTGTAACCAGAAGGCAGATATTTTCCCTTTCATATAAAAAACTCATGGTGACACCTTGAGAATGGTATTGTTTAACAATCTTCATGTGATTCTCTAGATTGGTCAGACCTGCCCGTGACCACCTTATGCAGGATTTACTAGCCTGGGGAGCCAAAGGTGGCAGATTAGCATCACCTCACACTGAACAAACTTTGCAAATTATTCACACAACAAGGTTGTCAAAAATGTTTGCCCAGATCTCTTAACCAATAAAAGCAGAAGTAATATTGCTCTTAGGAGATAGAGACCAAAGATGATAAGCTGTTACCTTCCTGATTGCAGCATAACTCCTTAGTTGTGCATGGCGGTTGCCTACAACACAGTCACCAATATGTGCTATTTCTTGGTGTGAGTGGCCAGCTCTGCATAACTCAGAATGCCAGATCAGTCCTTTTCAGGGTTCACCAAGGACAGCAAGGTGGTCAACAGGCTTTTCTGGAGTGGAGATAAATGTTGGGATCATGAAGATGGTCGTAGGGTCCCACAGGTCCTCCATGTCAAAAAGCTTGACAGACCAAGGTGTGGACAAATTGAATCTAAAACTACTTTTCCAGGTTGCTTTTATCTCAAGATGAATTTTGCACATGCTGTTTTCCCTGAGTTCCTTCATATGCTTAAGGTAGCAAGTACAATCGCCAGCTCATTCATTTTCACAGCACTGCAACTGTCTGTGAACATCCACAGAATTTCTCAAAGAAAGTCTGGGGTATAAGAAACATGCAAAGCAAACTGTATTTTACTGAAACAACTGAAGGTTACTTGTTTGTTTCTCTGCTCTGACCTCTCTTAAAGAGTTTGTAATATCCCTCCGAAGGCACAGACCTGATTTAGTGGTTGAGGCTGTTTTATTCCCAGTTATAGCTGGATCAGCAAATAAGCAGCACTGCTGGAGGATATTGACTGTCTTTCTCACATCTGTGTGACCAAACCACAGCCATTTATTATTCTGTTATATTCAATCCTCAGCTTTAGCTAGCAAGTGATCTTGAACCTCTGCTTTCTAGCTTTTAAAATCAATTGATAAATAGCATTTGTTTATCTCCAAGGAATCGATGTACAATTAGTTTGAACTGTTTCAAGAAAATGGGATTCTTGAGATACTATACCCTCCCTTTAATCCTTTCAACAATTTTGATTAAAAATTAAAAAGAAAGAAGAAGAGTAGTGATGCAGACTTACAGAAATGAGAATATTCCACAATCAAATTATTTTTTGAGACTGTAATCTTTATTATTAATCTCAGGCCTTTCTTTCCTTTGTTCCCAGACTCTTATCTCCACAGGAGAAAGTGGAGGTTGCAGACTTCAAGGTGTTTTTTAAAACAGGGCATGTATATGGCATGGTATTTACTGTAAATTACATAGGAAGACATTCAGAAGACAAAATGATTCAGACAAAGCAATACGTTCTGAATTTCATGTATATAAAATCTCAAACTCAGAGTGACTGGCATAATGGTATTGAATTTATTTGCATCCAGAATGTCTGATGAAGACTCTTGAGTCATCTAAGTTTTCAAAATAGGAATAAAGAACTGCAAAATGACGTCCATCAGTCAGCCTGTATGAAACTCCATAGCTGTGTGTTTAGTCGCTGCAGAAGTGCTTGTAAACAGTACTCTAGCAAGGTCATTTTGAAAACTTTCTCAAGCTTTGAGTAGCGATAGAAGTGGGATGTACACCTTTCTTATAAATTCTGAAATTTCATGCATAGCAAATATCATTAAAGTTATAATTATTTTTTCTCCTCCTACATGATTATCCAGAAGTAAAATGCATATAATGCAACAGCGATAGAATTGGAGTAGTTGGAATTTAATGGCTTCCATAGGAAAATCCTTGTAGGATATAACACCATAACTTAGTAAAAGACTTTTCTTTCCTTTCCTTTCCTTTCCTTTCCTTTCCTTTCCTTTCCTTTCCTTTCCTCTTTCCTTTCCTTTCCTTTCCTTTCCTTTCCTTTCCTTTCCTTTCCTTTCCTTTCCTTTCCTTTCCTTTCCTTTCCTTTCCTTTCCTTTCCTTTCCTTTCCTTTCCTTTCCTTTCCTTTCCTTTCCTTTCCTTTCCTTTCCTTTCCTTTCCTTTCCTTTCCTTTCCTTTCCTTTCCTTTCCTTTCCTTTCCTTTCCTTTCCTTTCCTTTCCTTCCTTCCCTTCCCTTCCCTTCCTTCCCTTCCTTCCCTTCCCTTCCCTTCCCTTCCTTCCCTTCCCTTCCTTCCTTCCTTCCCTTCTTCCTTCCCTTCCCTTCCCTTCCCTTCCTTTCCCTTTCCCTTTCCCTTTCCCTTTCCCTTTCCCTTTCCTTTCCCTTTCCCTTTCCCTTTCCTTTCCCTTTCCTTTCCCTTTCCCTTTCCTTTCCCTTTCCTTTCCCTTTCCCTTTCCCTTTCCCTTTCCTTTCCTTTCCCTTTCCTTTCCCTTTCCTTTCCCTTTCCCTTTCCCTTTCCCTTTCCCTTTCCTTTCCTTTCCTTTCCTTTCCCTTTCCCTTTCCCTTTCCCTTTCCCTTTCCCTTTCCTTTCCTTTCCCTTTCCCTTTCCCTTTCCCTTTCCTTTCCCTTTCCTTTCCCTTTCCCTTTCCTTTCCCTTTCCCTTTCCCTTTCCTTTCCCTTTCCCTTTCCCTTTCCCTTTCCCTTTCCTTTCCCTTTCCCTTTCCCTTTCCTTTCCCTTTCCCTTTCCTTTCCCTTTCCTTTCCCTTTCCCTTTCCTTTCCTTTCCCTTTCCTTTCCCTTTCCTTTCCCTTTCCCTTTCCCTTTCCCTTTCCCTTTCCCTTTCCTTTCCTTTCCCTTTCCCTTTCCCTTTCCCTTTCCTTTCCTTTCCCTTTCCCTTTCCCTTTCCCTTTCCTTTCCCTTTCCTTTCCCTTTCCCTTTCCCTTTCCCTTTCCCTTTCCCTTTCCTTTCCCTTTCCTTTCCTTTCCCTTTCCCTTTCCCTTTCCTTTCCCTTTCCCTTTCCCTTTCCCTTTTCCTTCTCTTCTCTTCTCTTCTCTTCTCTTCTCTTCTCTTCTCTTCTCTTCTCTTCTCTTCTCTTCTCTTCTCTTCTCTTCTCTTCTCTTCTCTTCTCTTCTCTTCTCTTCTCTTCTCTTCTCTTCTCTTCTCTTCTCTTCTCTTCTCTTCTTCTTCTCTTCTCTTCTCTTCTTCTTCTTCTTCTTCTTCTTCTTCTTCTTCTTCTTCTCTTCTCTTCTCTTCTCTTCTCTTCTCTTCTCTTCTCTTCTCTTCTCTTCTCTTCTCTTCTCTTCTCTTCTCTTCTCTTCCTCTCCTCATTTTACAATTAAGCTACTTTCAGATCACTTGACGTTGATTAAATGTGTTTTACCAGAAAGGTTATACCATGTGCCAGTGTAGTACATCTTCCTCTTGTAAGTCTGACTCAAAGGATGCACAGAAATTAAATGAGCTGCTTTCTGAAAAGATTTCCTATCTAAAATAGAGGATCTTTCCTGGACTATTTTTAAAAACAGTATTTGAGTGTTTCATACGAGAGACAGAATGCAACTGTAACAAATGAAAAGGTAAGTTCAGGTTAATGGAAAAAACCTTTATTGTGATTGTTTTAGTTCAAAACTCCATCTAGAATCATCATCCTACTTCAATAGATGACAAAAACTTAATTCCATTAAATATTTTCCAAATTCCCAAGTGAAAGAGCCATTAGCCCAACAACTCAGTGTAATATACAGATATACACAGAGATGGTAAAATCTAGAAAAATGGTAGAAATAAAGAGCAGAAACATAAATGTGGTAGACTTTTTACTGCAGAGAATTAGGAAGCTATTAAAGAAAAGGATATACAGAATAATGGAGAATACGGCTGGGGAGCCATGAATGTAATTTTATTAAGCCTGAGATTTAAATAAAAGTGAAAACCTAAGAGAAAAGTCAAAACAATTGAATTTGAAGGGCCACTTTGATCAGATTAACTGAGATGCACGTGTCTCAAGAGATAACACAATACACAACCTCAGCAGACACCCAGACTTGTGAACTACCTCAGGACTCTCTGTCCTCTTGCGACCAGGACACAGACTACTGAAAAGCCAAGGGAGCCTGCATTGCAGTTTTACCCCTAATAGTTTGAAAAACATGTTGGGGTATCGTACTTCTGACATGGATTGTCTACACAGAACTGTTATTTTTTAAGGTGGGAAGACAAAGACAGACTAAAGCCAAAGAGACCAGAAGTGCACAAAGCTCTTCCCCATACTGGTGAAACTATCTCGAGGAAAAGACTGGAGGGGTGCACATTTACTTTGGTCAAGGCAGACAACATTGAAGAAGCAGCAAGTCACCAATAAAATTATTAGAGTGAGGTGCTGGCAGAAAAATGTTCAGACTGATGGTAAAGATGCTTTAGCAGAAAAATATCTAATAATGCCCCAGACTGCAAGTCTGGGTCCTTGCCTGAGTTCAGTTAGACGGTATTTTTCCTCCATTTAACACTGAGGGCTCAAAAAACAAGAGATGGCTACTCAGTGAGTTGACTACATCAGGGAGCAGTCAGCCACAGGAGAGCGTAAGGCCTTCCCACCCCAAGAGCACTTCCTGATGCACAGCTTCCCTTGTGCTCTGATAACGTCGCTCCGTGCCGCCTACGTGACAGTCAGGAAATATAGCTTCCAGCTTCATTCTGTGGGTTTTTTCTATTGTGGTATGTACAAAACGCCTTTATTCCTTCTCACAGGAAGGAAAATGAATCAATCCTTCCAATAATTCAAACATACCAAGTTTGCATGTACCATGGAGACCTCAAGAGACCCAAGTAAATGAATAAAGGTTCTTGAAATGATTTATGACAGGAATTGCTGGTTTTATTGTGAAAGTGTCAGAGGAGGAAAGTAGAGATGAAGTTGATAAAGGAAGTTAAATTTATAAACAGTATAGATATGGCCAAGGAAATTAGGATAAACAAAAAGAAACTCTTTACAAACATGAGAAATCACCACCAAGTAATGAGACTTCAAGGCATGACAATGGAAAAGTACAGATGAAGCTGATATTGTTCAGAATGCTTTTTGTTTCATTGCTCACAATGGAAGCTGAAGGTCATTTTCTAGTGATTGAGATATATTTTCCTTGGGGAGAAACAAAAATGTTCAAAGGCTTCATGATTATACTGGAATAGATAATTAGACAATAAGGACTCTTACAGGTTGACAAGGCAGTTAGTCCAGAAGATTTCCAGGCACAACAAAAGTATCTAAGACAGAGACTGGAGCAAAGGAATGGATTTGGTTATGGCCCATCTGCAATTACAATACACTGGGGACTCAGTTCTGTTGCCAAAATATCTGTATCTGAAACACCTGCATAAGATCAGCAGACATGACAGAGGGTCTCCAGGAAATCTGTGACTTCCACATCAGCTGTGGAAGCAAAATGGATGTCTGAAAATACCGCAAATAACACAAGATGCTGGCTTTGCTCATCAAGCCTCAGGTCTTTCATTCAAATAGTGGATGGTCACTAGAGCAGCACATGTCCATCAGCAGAAGATGGTAATGTAAATCAACTCCAGTGGGAACTACTGGAAGTCAAAATCAAGTATAGAGTGAGTTAGTTCAAATTGGTATTGGGTTATGCATGTATCAATTAATTTATTTGTATTTACTTTCAAAATGAGATCTATTCCTCTGATATTTTATTCTTTAAATATTGCAAAAAAAATTGGAATATTCATTAATTATTGACTCATCCATTGACAGGAAAGACAGACCTTAATGCCTGCAAGACTGAGATGGAGGAAAAACTTATGAGTTTAATTCTGAATCCAGCATTTCTCCTTAAGGCAATCTACTTGCCCTGTGAAAGACCTCCTAATTCCTGATACAAGAAAATTCCTTCCTTTTCTGATACAGCTGTAACTCTAGCAATATATCTTTAACTGCACTAATATTAGTTCATCTGGTGTGGTCGGGATGCTTGTTCTGCTTCAAGCCAAATTGAATTTCCCCTCAGTAATGTTAACAGCCATTTCTCTTATCCTTTCCTTAGACAGATTTAACACATCACTCCTAGGAATAACTTGATGTCAATGGGTAAAGCCCAATTGATGGCCTCTGTGGACATCAGAAAAAGCATAAAAGTCTGTACATGAAGACTCAGTTATGTCCTTCTGACCTAATCCTGAGCCTATTCTGAAAGATGTCGGGGTGCCTTACTGTCCTATAGGCTTGTTCTGTCAAGGCAGGATCAGCTTCATTCTCTTGGGTTTGATCTTGAATGAGTTATAACAGGCTATTTTGAAACAATTTATGCCACCTGGATTCCTATTTTATTTCCACCTTCGAACTTCTGAAAAGTGTATCTTTTTGTGGTTTCTGGGAGCATCTACAAGCAAATCACAAACTCCCAAGGATAACATTAATTCCTATGAGAATAACAGATTATGATGAGTTGGATGGATATTCTGCATCACTGACTAGCTGCCACAGGGTTTTGTTCAACAAGTAAAAAATCACAGACTTTCTTGGGGCTATATCAATTTATATCCCAGTGAATGGAATTTAATTCCTTCTGTAGGTACTTTCTCAGTACCTGCCAGGGCAGGACAGATGAACAGAGTTTTCTGCTCTGAAGGTGACAACTTCCTTAAGCCTTTAGAGAAGACTGTCTCTGAAAGCCACATGCTTTGTAAAAATTCAGATCAAGTTGCCACCTGAATTTTCTTCTCACAGATCTGAATGTTGTGTGCAAGCTAATTTTATTTTTATTTTTTTGTCCCAGCACTCTCACAGTTTTCTCCGGGTATGGACAACTGAGCATGGTACCCAGATTTCACAAGTGTCAATCTCTTTTTATTTCTGTTATCTTTAGGGGTGCTCTGCAAAAATCAGGGCAATTTCATATCTAGAGTTCGATGCAGTGGTCTGACTAATGGCTTCAGGAGAGGGAGGACCATGTGGCTATAAGATGTGGTCACAGGTGGGCACTTGATCTGAAGAACTGTAAAACGATCAATAAGCCATCAGTCAAGTCTTCTCTAACAAACACCTCCCAGATAGACCTTTTCTGTGCACCATGACCTCTGCGCTGTTGCAATGCATGTACTCTTACTTTTCACTTATTGACACAGTGGAGGGCTCTGAGGTTTGAAGAAGGAGAGGAGGGAATGGCTCTTTCTGAGGAGCCTTGTAGGAGGCAGTTTGAACAAGTTAACTGCATTACACAGAGGCTCAGATTAGAGGCTGCTGATCAGTTAGCTCTCAAACACTGCCACTATTTTGGGTCTGACTGGTATCTATCTCCTCAGCATGAGGATTAATGCAGACTAAACAAACACCTGGAGGCATGGGATAGAACAGCCTGACCCATAATGAAACCCTTCTAAATGTCAAATGCACCTTAACAAGGTTATAGAGCAACAAGAAAGGGATTTATTAATGTTGATTACTTATGCCACAAAAACAGATCAGAGTTAGCAAAAAGCAAATGAACAAACAAACAAAAAGAACACCCAAAACCACCAACGCCAACAACAATAACAAAACAAACAAAAACCCAAAAACCACCATGTTTCTAGTATAAAAATAATTGTCCTTTCTGGAGGAAAGCAGACATGGATTATTTACACACTGGGAGGAAAAAACAAGCCAAGCTAAACTTGTCCTACACTGTTATGTCCATTGCACTGAGACAGTAGTTTCTAATGAGGCTATAGCTCAACCTGTAATGATGGATATCTAATTTATTTTATCTCGACATGACAGACCTGGCATAGTAATATCTGGCAATTAGTCACAGTTCACTGGGCCCTAACTTAAGCAGTTTGCAGTGTAATACAGGTTCGGATATGTCAGTGCCATTTCCTGTTATTCCTTGTACAAAGTCCTGGTGGAAAAATCATTAAAATACTAAATCACCTATTGCAAAAGGCTGCAGAATCAGATTCAGAATCCTATTTAGTGCTGCTAAATTACAGAACAGCACCACTACAGCATGTGTTGTTACTGGCTGATATTTTGTTAAACAGAAAGCCAAAAGCAAAAACGTTTGCACAGTTAGAAAATGATGTCAGATTCAACAGTGTTTGCCAATATGCAAAGATGGAGCAAAGCTTTAACAGATCTCATTTGCTTAATTTAACAGGTATCCAACAGATAAAGAAAAACAAAAGGCTGATTACAGACAAGATATTTATAGTGCCCACCACCCCATGGAAAGGATGTTGGTTGTTTTTGTTGCAGGGAAGTGTGGCCACAAACAACGTTGACACTGGAGGAGGTGGATTCGTGGTTGTGGGCAGTGGTCCCAGAGGGAGTAGCACAGCATTTCTGTGCCTCAGGAGGGGGAGAAGTATAGAGTTTGGGGCAGCCCTTCTAACCCCAACATTATGTGGTGAGGACTGCTGCCAGTAGAGCTGGCAGGTTCCCAGGACACAGCTCACCAAGAAGTATTGGTCTTACCACTGTGGGCAGATGATGGTGCTGGTGTATTTGGTGTACAGACACCAGGAGCGCTTCCAGCTCTTGTGTCAGGGCCTTGGATGTTTCTCATGCTTACCCTAGGATGGGGCTTGGCATGTGCACAGGTCAACCCTCCCCAGGGAGGGTACCCCATGTACCCCAGCAAATGGACTAGGAAAAAAAAAACACAAAGCACTCCACCTGGTGCCCCGTTCTGGATGATGGGGGACCCAAGGCACCCCATAGCGCCCACCTACTGCTTGTATAAACACCAAGACCAACCCACCTGCATTGCAGCACAGGGCACCTCTGGGTGCAATGGAAACTCAGAGAAAGTTTTACTCAGTACACCCATGGAATATGTATCTGAAATCATGCATGGCATTCATTTATTTAAATCACCACTAAGCTTAACCGGGAGAGGACATGATAGCAAGTGTTGCCTTTAGGACATCTCACTTGGAAGCTGGTTTTGTGCTGTGTGGAGACTCTAAGGAGGCTGTGGCATCCCAGGCACTGCCAGGAGCTTGCCTCTGCCCACCTCTTGCCTCTGAGCGATGACTGCATTTCCCACCCAGCTTCCCCCAGCTCCTGCCACACCAGCAGTGCCACAGCTTGTGCTAGGGCAAACAGCCTCACATCCCCTCGTAAGGGAGGGCAAGTCCATGAGCACAGGACAGAGCAGCACATGAGGATGCGACACCTTCGGGCACACAAAAGGGGAAGGGCAATGGGCTAGCAGCAAAGCTGTAACACCAGCTATGTACAAAGTGCTGGCAAAGCTGCAAACCAAGGTGCAAAAATGGAGAAACACACTCTCCTTTTGCTCTTTCTTCTTGTCAATAAGCATTACCTGTGAAAGTAGCATGTAAAGCTATTTCAGACAGAAATGTAATTTAAGGCATGATGGTGTCTCCTTTAGTCTGTAAACTCCTTGGAGCAGGGATTATATTTTTGATCTGATGCATTAACCGAATGTAAAGCATTGAGTTTTGCAACACCAAACTTCCTATAAGATAAAGAATAATGATAATAACATCCCTCCTGCCCCCCACCCCAATCTCTGGAATGTGTATCTTGCTATTACAAAGCTCTCTGCTTGTAAGAAGAAATCTATTTATAGGTTGAAACAGATTTGCAATCGTGTGATAGAGCAGGAGACTGAGAAGAAATATGCAAACCAAAAAAAGCAATGGTAAAAATTTGCATAGTTCTTTAAAGTTTTCTTCAAAAGCTCCTGCAAAATACAACCATCTGTTTTTTTGTTGTTGTTGTTTTTTGTTTGTTTGTTTGTTTTCTTGGTAAGAATATCCTATGGGGGTAGTACAGACGATTGTCTGTTCTTCTTCCTTCCTTTTTTTTTTTTTAATTTTATTTGTAACAACAAGCTCTACTTGTGGAATAGTCTCTCCCTTTAGCAGGGAAATGTGTGTAATCGTAAACTATTAGAGACAGACATCTGCATAGTAACCTGCACTGCTGTATTCAATTACTCAGTAAGTATTTTAAAGCAGTTAGTATGTGCCAATTTACCTCATGATGAAAATGTTTGTCAGAATAATATGCTTTATTCTAAGCACCTGCTATTTAATATCTGAGAGAGCTGAAAGTGTAGTGAGGAAAGAGGAAAATATATGCTTGCAGCTCAAACATGAGCTGTAAAAGGCAATTCTGGGGTGAAAAGTGGTACAGCTAAACAGAGCCTAGACTATTTTTCCTCCATTTGTAAACGAGGCACAGAATGACAAGTTAATTCCCAGCAGTCGAGTGCTACAGGCAGGGCCATTACTGAGGCTAGTTAATCCTTCAATCTGTGTTTCTATTTGAAGAAAATGTCACAAAAACCAAAACCAAAAGCCTTTTGGTCACCTGCAGGATGATAGAGGGCCCAGGGAGCCCAGAGACTGCCAGAACCCCTGGTCTGGGGACAAGCAAGGAGAAGGGGTTGAATACCCCCCATACCTCAGGGAGGCATCATGGCATCCATCATACAACATCTCTGCAGAAATTATCCTAAAATCAAATGTAACTTTGAAAACACAAAGTCCTCTCCAATTCCTACATCAAGATGGTGAATGGAGATGCTGGGCAGACAGCCTACAGCAACTCTGGTAGTTGGGGTTTAAATTAACTCTTTGAAGTGTATGGTGCAGGTGATACATCTAGAAACCCAAAGTATCTGCCCTTCTCTTCATACTACCAGCTTTCTTCCGGTGGTGGTCTAGGAAAGACTGTGCTGTGGTGGTAATGCAGCAAAGTCATCCGCTGTTTCGATTTTACCCTCAGCTGATTTTACCCCCAGCATCACCATGTAATGGTTCAAGTGACTATTTGAATAGATCAGTACATGTACAAAGACACCTGGACAGGTTTTAAAACAAAACTTTCAGATTTAGGTAGTTAAAACTAGGCTTCTGAACCCATCTTAAATCATGTAATTGAATAATCTTAGTTCCAGACAGTCTGAGCAGTCAACAGTTCCCAAATGCAAGCTGTTAAAGTGCTTACTTTTGCATTTAGAGCTAATGCTAGACATGGTTTTTTTTTTCCTTTTTTTTTTTTTTTTTTCCTTTTTCCAAATCCTGGCGTAGGTCTATAGGATCCACGTGAAGGCTCTGTTGGATTTTCAAGCTCAGACTTCCAGTCATTGCCTGCATGGAACAAATCACAAGCTTGAGCTAACCTTTCTGCTGGGGAACTGATGGAAATTCGCAGTTTCACAGGCTGAGTGCCCTGTGCAAATGTAGAAGGGATGCAGTGAGACAGCCTGACAGAGAAAGGCAGCTGGCAGACTAGTGCCTTAGCACAGAGGATCCAGCTGCTCAAAATGCATAGTATGTATTCTGCAGGATGGCACACAGGATACCTACAGTGACGAGATAATGTGACATGCAGCACTGTCAATGAGCAGATACGGTGAATGCTAATAGGGCCTGCTCCTATTCACTGCAGAAGTTGGTTTTAGTTTTGCGGGGAACTTCAGCTGGAGATGGGGAACAGCAAGATTATGGAAGTTGACATTGCAGCATGGCGTTGTTCTAGTGGTGCAGTTACCCGGGGACAGAGCTGCTCTCGCGGGTTCTACTAGAACCCCACTCAACTGGAAAAACACAATATTCAGGGGCAACATCTGAGCTGGAAGCTGAGCAGCAAGTTCAGCCTTCAGCCTGCTGTCTCCAGCAGCAGCTGAAGCCCTACTCAGGGCTTTTCTGGGTGTGAGGTGAATGTTTCCTCGGATCACAGTAGGGAAAATACTGAGCAAGCAGCTTTGATCCTGCCCACAGAGAGAAGCTTTTCTGCAAAGGAGCTGGCTGTCCTCAAGAAGGAGCGTGGAGGTCCCACATCTCCTCCAGGCAGTCCTTCCTCCCAGGCAAAGCAGCTGTCCTTGAAAATGCATCTCCGCTCTTCTCACGGGAGCCTGTGTCCACACTGGTCCTCCCCTCCTGCCTCCAGGACAAGGACAGTGGCATCATTCCCTCTCTCCAGCTGCGACATAAGAAAGCACTGGTCTTTTCCAAACAAAATTTCATCTGTCCCCCTCCAGCTCCATTGTTCATCTTGCATTCATGGTGCATCACAGGTTGGGGATGCTCTGCCCAAGGAGGGGGTTTCTCCCAGGTGTACTGCTCAGCACTCAGCACACAGCCCTGCACAGACCACAGGCCATTGATGGATAAGGGGGGTTGAGAATCATTCCTCCCACTCTTCCTGCTAGGAAAACATGTTTGAGATTTAAAACTCAATCCTCCTTTTCCAATTTTCCTCTGTTTTTTTTCACTGGGCACATAATTTTTTGCCCAGTTTAGCTGACAGAACTCCCTCAGCACACTTTAAAAGCTTGCCAAGAACATCTGTAGCAGTGGGTGGATATTGCTTTACTGTATTTTACTGACATCTGGAAATTTGGAAATAAGGTGTTGGAATAACATTTGCAGAGAAAGGGTAGAACTAGCTAAGGATTTAAACATTTATTTCACTCAAGTAGCCTTTCCCTAACACCTTCCCCAATTTATGGGACTATGGAGCACAAGGGGAACTAGTCCAATACTCAATTTAAATCAGTTCACGGTTCAGCTAAAAGGGCATTGTCAGGCAAGCAGCGCAGTTACTCTCATAATAAGGAAAAGGAGTTCACACAAATAAGATAGGACAAGAGCAACATAAATCCTCATGGATTAACATCAAAGACTATTACATGAATTAGCTACTTTCTTAGTAAGCTAAAATTTATCCCTTATTATAAAAGTAAATGATTCAATATCTTGGTCTTTGTCAGTTAACTTCTAGCCACAATGACAGATACCAGTGATAAATGACCAGGCCCTTTAGAGAGATAAATGGTAATAATTACATCAAACTATGAAATAACAGTCCTACAGCAGCCCTGGCAGTGGCTGTAACCAGTAAATTTCTGAAGAATGAGTGTGTGGGGGGGTGATCTTACCCAACTGATTTGATTTTCTAGTCCTCCCACAAAACCGAAGGTTTGCTACTGGTGCTGTTCATATGGTGTAGTCAGAGGGAAGCCCTGAAGACCAACCGCAAAGTTTAGTTTTTCTCCCTATTTGCTGTCTTCCCAAGTACAACTGGGTATATTTTTTTTCATGATTTTTCCCCCTCTTCTCTACTCTCTCTTTCCTATTTTCTCCTCCCCTTTCTCTCTTTTCTTTTCATTTTTGATTATCTACCTTTTCTTTCATATTTGACATTTGCTGTTATAGCACAGAGGCAGCTCTGTCAAACACGCAGGCTTCACCCTCAAGCTGAGGACCAAGAGATAGATGTCATCTGAGCTTCCTGGTAATGATGCTGACCCTCCTGCCCTACCTGCTGAGCCAGGTTTGCTACCTGCATTCAGTCTCACCTCATTCTTGGGACCAACAGCTTTACAGGCCCTTTTCACAGGGAGAAACGTATCCTGTAAGACATCAAAGACCTGTTCCCAGAGAAAAACATAAACTAGAACAGTCTGAATTTGACCTGCTATGATAGAGTAGCACAACCTGGAGATCCAGTGACTGCTCTCGTGAGGAGTAGAATTGTTGCTTAAATGGCTAGGCAATGAACTGAAGCTAAATCACATTCAACATGATGAAAGATTGACAAATATGCTCCCTGTAGTCTAAACCATCTCAGAGATGTGGAGGTGATGTCCTTTTCTCCTTGCAAAAGGCCTGCTCAGTATGTACCAGTCATACTGCAAGGGCTGTAGAGAAGTGAAAAAGGAAGACTGCGTGCTTCCCAGCCCCAACAGGCAGCGGTGGTGACTCTCAGAGGGATCCAGACAGGGGACACTCTCTCTTCTGGGCAATGGAAGGACCTCGAGGAGCTGATTTTAAAGCGGGGGTGAGGGCTGGAGGAACATGGCTGCTCCCCCGCTGCTGGAAGATGGCTGCCACGAGTCTCCAGTTGTCAGGCCCCGACCTGACCTACATTGTTAATACCCACCACGAGTAAGAAGGGTTGCTCCCCCCCCACAAATCTGATTAGGTAGGAGTTGTTTTTTTCTCCCTGCTCTGCGCCCAGGAAATTTCTGTGTTAGGAAAAGTTGCCTGCCTGGGGGAGGACAAGGCCTCAGGTATGCTCATCCCTGCTTAAAATGGAAGCAGCTCTGCTTCAGCCAGAGCCATCACCCTGTAAAATCTGCCATGGGGTCTTGCAGGCAAGGAGCTGCTCCCAGCAGCACAGAGATGGGCCAGGGTAAGCCAGATTGTGCCTGTGCATATAGGAGCAACAATACAAGGCAGAGATGAAGCTAGTAGTTTAGTACAGATTGAGCAACCCGTGCCTGTAATCCTTGCTCCCCTGACGAGTCAGCAGGCCCGCTTTAAGCCCTTCTGCAAGAGGACCAATGCAATGTCCCTGTGGCACGCTGTATCCTCTGTCCCTGTCCTCAGCAGCATCTCTCTGGCAGAGCCAGGGTGGGTAAACTGCCACCCTGCCAGCACCCTTGCTCAAGCCGTGTGTGTGAGGCAAGGGCAGAGACTTGGCCTGAGGAAAGCTGTGCCAAAGCCGTGCCGAAGCTGTGTCCTGCTTCCCTAATTGAGCAGGAATTAAGGCAGCAGCGGTGTCACCCCTCCACCCATCTCAACTGCGAAGCAGACATTAGTGGCCACCCAAGCATTTGCAGCTGGTCGTAGAGGCGCTGTGGATGCAGGCGACTGCTTCGGTGAAATGAAAGAATGATTTCTGACAGCAGCTGAGGCTGCTGTGGTGCCTGGGGAAAGTGTGGTGTTGTCATCATGCAGGCAGCCAGCAAGAAAAGAGAATTTTTCCTCCACCTTCTACATCTACTCACCCATCCCCCCCACTTTTTTTTTTTTTTTTTTTTTTTTGGTACTAGAAATATTTCAGGCACAATTAAAAAGGCGTTATTAGCATTTAATTGGTTTGGAGTCCTCACTGTGATGTTGAGCCCTCGTGCTGATGTCATCCCAGTTGTCATGGTTACAGGTGAACAAGCTGCTGGAAGTGCAAAATCAGCGCCGGGCTCCAAGGGGAAGGGAGGATGGAGGGGGGAACCTGGGGAGGAACCTGGTGCTGGAAGTGAGCGAGCAGAAACAGCTGCCATCGCCAGGTGAGCGCCACTGTAAGCAAGGGGGAGAAGAAACAGAGAACACTTGGCAGAGATATTGAGCTTACGGTGTCTCCTCCGCGCTTTTCAGTACAAGGTAGGAAGGCAGGCTGCTCCCTGGCACGAAGCACAGCAACAAAAAAGTCCCCGCTAGACAGCTAACAATTAGGAGAAGAGCCTGGGCTGACATCCTTCCATGTGCACAATAGTTAGAAAGACAAATAGAGCCTTTCTTTCAGTTCAATCTGTCTAATAGGTAAGGAGGGAGTAGCAGAAGGCAAATCGTGAGGAAAAGCCAGAAAAATATATATACTCGTGGGAGTATATGTGGTTTTATGTATGCAAAAGACCAACTCTGTGTGTCTGGAAAAGATAAAGGGAGGCTGTGGGACTAGGTATGCATTCACGAGCACCCATATAAGACCCTCTAATGATCTTTCCAAGTAACAACTATAACAATAAAAATAATATAGGAATCCCACCTAACCGAGTTGCAGAAGTAGTTCCTCTGCCTGCCTCTGTTTCCTTTCTCTCCATCTCATTCTCTTGCTGAGAAAGAAATTAAAATGTATTTTTCATACAATATCTCCAGCACTCTTTTATGTAATAATCCTCTTTCTGTGGAAGAGGCAGGTCAGCAATAGCTGCAGGCTCCTGCACAATCAGTGCTCATCTCATAAAAATCTCCAGCTTTCCCTGGGATTTTCCAGCCACAACCTATTAAGCATTTGCCTGTGACAACAAGCCAGCCTGGGGGGAGGGGCTCTTTCAGATAATGCTGAGACAAATTTGTATTTATATACAGGGTAGTTGAATGGATTTTTTTTGTTGTTGTTGCAATGCAGAAATTAGACTTTTAAAAATGGTACTTTGGGTTTGAATTAATCTTAATAGGCAGTTATGTCTTAACATGCTCTTTAGCTCTTAGTCTAAACAAATAAAATTTATAAAACAAGTTTAATTTTAAAATGGAGAAGCTGTGGAGTGTGCTCTCCCCTTCATATCCCCCTCTTTTAATGCTTGACTAAAGGTATGAGGTGCCAAGTTTCAGAGGAATATCAAACACTGATCTCTAATATGTGGGTCCTAGAGCAATGAGTTACAACTAAGCTTTGCACAATGGCTGACTGGAAATTAACTAATTAAATATTTCCAGTCAGGAAATTCCTATTCTCTTAAATCTAAGTTATGTGTTTCATTACAAAATATTTGCTCAGAACAGTGATACACTACTTCTGAAACTGTAAAAAGACATTTTTCTTATACTCACATAACCAAAGCTATTTTCTGAGGTTCAAAGCATCTTCGTATTGCAGTTTAGGCTCAGTAGAACACACACATATACATACACAAAGATATGCTTCCAGTCAAAATTAAAACCTTTGATTTATGTGAATTGATTGTACTCAATTCTCACTTTGCTGTTTTCCTTTTTTTTTTTTTTTGGAAATGTTACTTTTTCCCCCAGTTCAGAACAGACATATTTTTGACATTATTTTTGGTTGAGCCTCCAGCACTTTATTATAACCACTATAAAAAGCAAGCTGTCGATGAGAATTGTCTTTTTTTTTCTGGTGGGCCACCTTGGAACCACTTTATTGTGGTGACCACCACCATACCAATACACCAATGACCCTTTCAGCAACCTTGATTTCACACCACGTTATTTACAGCCTCTTCCTCAGTGTGACTGTGTGTGACACTGGTGGGGCTGTGCTGAAAGGCAGGTGGGCTACAGCAGGGTCCCCATGCCCCATCCACAACAAGAAGGGAGACAGCTGAATGGCCAAAACCCACCTTACCCTGGCACCCCAAGCCTGGGGGTCTGCCAGCCCCTGCAAGAGAGAACAGTGATTTCCCCCCTGAAAAAACAGGCACCATACTCTCAGCTCTTAGGTGCAAGTGCTTATAAACATTTTAATGTAAAACTTACAGGGACAGGAGGGCAGGTGTCTGACTTAGGTATGACTGAGGTTTCTGAGCACTGTCTCCACACCTGCCTCAGTTTAAAACAGCATTTTTCATTTGAATTCTGTTTCTCTTAATTTAGCTACAGTCCACCCTCCAACCCAGTGCTGTTTATGGGATTGTGTCCCCTTACACCTCCATCCAGCCCTGATCTAAGGAAAATACTGATGTTCCCCATTTGGACCTGGGCACGGTTTCATTCAGTGCTGGTTTCTCCTGCAACTTCAGTCTGGTAGTTAAAGCACCCGTTCTCTCCATCAACAAGTAAGGATTGTGCCCTTTTCTTACCTGAGGGCCTGCTGCGAAGTTAAAGACACCTAATGAATGACCATGAGCTGCTCAGGTCTTTTGGCAGTGTGATGAGACTATATCCACACGTGTGCCTGCGTGGAACATCCCCAGTGCCATGCCTCTGTGATTACAGGTGTCACTGTGGTGACAGGTTACTGGTGAAGCCTGGAAAAGGCTTCCTCAGTCAGTGGGTACTTGATAGTCAAGTTCTTGCATTATGGGATCTTTGTGATATTTACAGGCCAAGCTCAACCACAGGAACCACCATCAGGAGCCATCACAGGAGGCCACTGTGCTCCTCCTGCAGCACCACGTCTCCTGAAGGGGCAGTTCACCAAAACAAACGCGGAACCCTCCTGGAAGAAGATAACCCAGCTAGGCCTGTTCGTTTAAGGGCTCACACCTAACCTAAGCTGAGGCCAGACTTTGGTTGAAAGCACCATGTGTTGCACAAAGGCAAGGGCATCGCTCAGTCTGGGCAGTGGCAAAGCCCAAGCAGACCTCACAGCAACAAGTCAGAGCATGGCCTTCACTTAGCAGGGACCCGGTGCTTGAAATCCACTGCCTTTCCCAGCCTGCTCAGCAGCATCTGTCTGCGGGGAGCAGAGAAGCATCTGTGTTTGCCTGAGGCTGCAGATCTGGCAAGTCCCCACCAGTGCCTGACTGTAGCCACTCTCCTCCGAAACTAGGTCTTCAAAGCCAGTAAGAAGGTGCCAATAAGGCGTGTGACCTTGAACTGCCTTACTGGGGGCGTTGTGGCCAAAGGAAGTGAAGAGGCAAAGTTTGGCTTCCATACATAGAATTTGCTTCACTATCTTTTGATTCTTTTTTTTTTTTTTTCATGTCTTTTTCTTTTAAATTTAAAACACAGAGACATTTTTTTCCCCAAACTATAAACAACACTGAGCTTTTCAAATTCTGCCTGTCATCCAGTGTATGGAGTGCAAAAACCTGTGAATACGTCTATTCCAAACCATATATTTAAAACATATTGCCAATTGAAGTCACATACATACCAAAAAATGTTTTATGCTCTATTGTCACAAACAACGTTTACAATCTACTAGAAATGAATGGGATAAGAAGAAACAAAATACATTTCTATACTTCAGTGAGAATTTGATGGACACGCTGGGTGGGATTTGTCTCATATCACTTTGAATCATAGAACATCCTGAGGGGGAAGGGACACACAAGGACCATTGAGCCCAATTCCTTAAGGTGTCTACAGCTGAGCCAGTAGTCACCATGTCTCTCTGTAGGCTCTTTGCAGTCAGAAGAGAGGTAGAAACAGACGCATTTAGGGAGCAGCTCACATGCTCTGCTTGAACATCTATTTTAGGATGCAATGAATACACTGGGTGTAGCGTCTGGATTCCACTGACTGCAGGTGGTGTCAAGGTGGAGTAGATGGAGGCCTGGGCTGGATGTCTGTAGGATGACTCCCATTCTTTATATGTGGTTTCATTGCTTCTCTATCTGGGCAGTTTTCCACTCATTTTCTTTTTGGTGTGATCTTGCAACAAATACTTATGGAAGAAAAAATAATATTGAAAAAGAAGGTGTTAGTACTATAAACATGGTTGGGAAAGCACAGTGGCAGGAACCTTTAATACACTGAAAACAGATAACATTGATATCATGATCATTCCTTTGCAGTTATGTTGTCAAACCTCTTAAGCTTTGGCTTTTTTTTAGTTTATTATGTGTTGTGAGAATATCTGCAGATGACCGGCACATTATCCATCTAATCTATGGTGTCTCCTTCTCTCTTTATTTTTTCAAAATGTAAATAAGAAAAGCTAATATAAGAGAATAAATTTAACTTTATTGGTGTGTATATATTTGTATATTCAGACGTCTTAAGTAGTGAAATCCTGACTTAGGACTCTAAGGAGTCATTGTGTTATGCAGTTGGAGAAGTCTGGTTCAAATACCATAATCAGAAGCTGGTCTCTGGTGAAGTCAGCAAAGTTGTTCGCATTTGAATTTGCTGAATTTAGCTACATTGCTTTACTTTATTTCTAGCCCTGCCTGCATTCCCCATCTTGTGTGAAACGAAATAAGTAATTTTCATCTTAGCTTCTCACCGATAGTGATCTGCGTCATGAAATCATCACACACCAGACACTCTGCTCAACTGCAAGTGCTGGAAGCCTGATAGCTGAGCCTCTGCTGCAGAGACGCTCAGGGAGAAGTTTATATGGCTTTTCAAAGGCATCCCTTCTTACAGGTCAGTGCTAAAATAATCAGTGGAGCAGCATGGGGGAAACTTCTACTGCTTTTGTACCTGTTGCCCCTGCTGTTACTTGTTCTCCCTTAATGTAAGCAAGCAACCCCCCACTCCTCACTCAATCCCCCAGAAAATAAATAAATAAAATAAATAAATAAATAAATAAATAAATAAAACCTCCAACAATCCAGAACAAAAACAAACAAATAAATCACACAAAATCAACAACAAAAAAAGTCACCCCCAAATGACAGTGAAGTCTATACGTTAAGGATATCTCTCATTTATTTTTTTAACAGCAGTTGTCACAGCAGGAAATGGCCACTGTAGGTTTTTAATTGCTTGGTTTCAAAGGAGGGAAATCTTTTATTTTCACCTCCTTTCTCTGTCTTTAAATTACTACTTGGAGTGTTAGCCTTTGTTGCTGCAGTCCTTATCGGCACTGCAGGAGACAGTGATTGCCTTGTATCTGAAAACTACAATGAAATTAAACCTTAATTGGCTGTTTAAATGGGGTATGATATAGACCTTGAGGGCTTAAAGATATGTATCCCAAATTGTTTTCAGGTTTACTGTGAGGATATACACCGGGGATGATTAAAAGAAAATTCAGCAAAATCTATTCCAGGGAAAAGCCTGATCATTTAGTATGATGTCATTACTGAAATTAAAGGAGGAAAGCTAAGGAACATTTTCCGTGCACTGTCTCCCATTTCCTCCCTCTGGGATGACAGGTCATAGCTTATTTATGCATCACAGTCTCTCCTAAGAAAAGTGAAAATAAACAGCCAAAATAAATAGATGAAAAGCGGCGACATAAGCATTTACTCATTTCTTGCAAGCTCTCCTAAGGGAAAAACCTAAACCTGTCGAAAATGTTAATAAGAAGGGTCAGGAGGAAGAAACAGAAGCAAGCAAGTGCCCATGGCTCCATAGACAGGTTTTGCAAGCTATATGGTAAGCAGATGCATGCCCAGAGAGGCGTAAAATGTTCCAGTCTCACTTTCCAGGGAGTGCTTAGGAGCACACACACCCCCGGGTGTACGTGGCCCTGAGTCTTCGAAGGAACTTCCAAGGCAAACAGTTATCACATTCCATATTTCTCATAAAGGCAGCTTTTAACAGAAGCCCCACTCTTGGCCTGGCCCCCAGGAACCTGCTCAGTGACTCACCTAAGTGGAGCAGATCCCTCTGCACCACGGAATTTCCTGGAAAGAAGCTCAAGGTATAAAATTACTGTAGAGCCTCGAGTGCCTGCACTGTGCTCAGCTTTGTCTTCAGATGCTAAATAGCAGGGTAGTACCATTGCTGCATGAAATAAAATGCATGCTAAACCAATCCATGGCTTCCTGTACTACTGCAATGGTTACAGAGGTTGCAGCTACCCTGGGCCATATGGTCTGGAGGGATTTTGGTGGCATGAGATGGAGGGCAGCTGGCATGGACGCCCAGCAGTTCTTCACACCAAGACTTTTTCTAGGTGTGCTCTGCTGTCACCAATGTTGTGCTTACAGTATATAGGACTGTTTCAGGAGAGGTAGGTGGAAGGATGGAGAACGGAAAAGGAAAAATTAGTGCATAAACTGCTCTTTGCAGAATGGATCACGAGGTGATTTTGAACCACAGTCTTCCCTGTGGCAAGTGGCTCCATCCTCCTCACCATATACCCAGGCCACGGAGAGCCCCCCTCTCTTAATAGAAGAGCTATTTTGGTTTTGCTCTTGCTGGGCAGAACACAAGCAGCACCTCACTGTCAACAGCCTGCAATAGCATCATGGCCTTTGAGAGAAAGCAAAACCCTGTCCTTGGGTCCAGTGCCAGGATCATCAGCTGAGCAGTGTGCAGGGGCTTGCCAAACCTTCCTAGCACCTTCCCAAGATTAGGGCATGCCTTTGGAGCCTGCAACAGCTCCTAGCCACACAGGGCTCTTTGGCAGCTATCATGACCACAATGCCTGTCAAATTCACGGAAATGCTAATTACTCGCCTGTGAGGAAATTCAAGCTAAGGTTAATTGGTACAGAGCATAAAACAGAACTTTACTTTTTGGAGGTACAGATCATCCCACAGTTCCATCTCTTGTGGATTAAATTCTGGCAAGGACGTAGTCAATCTCCAGCCTGGCTTTTCAGGTGCTTCAGCAGCTAACTGGATTTTAGTGTGTTTGATGATATACTCCCCATATCAGAATAAAGGCAAAACACTTAAACAGGGTGCCGAATAGATGAGTCATCACTTTCGCACAATTGGCCTAGAATGAACCATTTTTGCAGTAACTTGCCACTTACTTCTGTTTTCCTAGTTCGTGCCTCAGTTAAATCTATCCCATGATCAAGCTTAGTGATTTATATGAGTAGATTGGTATCCTGTTCCTACTGAATAGGTATCTGATCTTTCAGATTTTTTTCTCATTGCAGAATTAATAAAAGTGAAATACTTTTCCTAATAGTTTCATAATTGTATCTCAGTGTTTGCTTAATTTTTGTTTAAATAAAAGTCTGTAGTTCTGTAGGATATGAATGCCAAGTATATTACAAACCTCAAAGAAGAGATCTCAGAAAAACAAATTTAAATAACATTAACGTCAAGAAAAGTAATTCTGATTGTTATATTCTCTATCTGTCATGACTAGACAGATGGAAATCTATGATAGCAATTTTCTCTTTAAGGTTATTTAGTGTTTTCTTTTATTTATTTTTATTTATTTATTATTTTTTAACAAGCTCTGTACTAATTTTCCTCACAGAATGACTAACAGAAATATGACCCTTGTGCACCTTTTGTAGTTAATTCATTAGGTCAACTCTAACCACTAAGCCCCTTGTCAGGTTATTTCTATTAGTGATAAGGAGCAATTAACCTTAAAACATTGAAGCCAGGTAGATGAGCCTATTCCACAAGGTCTCTTGGCTCCACCCTTGTTAAGTGAAATCTGCCAGCTGTGGATCATTTGACCTTTGCTATATAGGAAGCATGAGCAGTTAGGGGGAATTGACTGCCCAGGGGAGTTTGAGGCTTAGGTTATCTAGGGTGCTTTTCCCTTATGGGGAGGTAGACTTAGTGTTCCCTAGTTGGTTGTTTTTTCTTTTTTGTGTTTTCTACCGTCTCTGTGGAATAGTTTTAGAGACTCTATGAGCTAGTTACACTGGTGGTGCCTTCTCAGTACAGTAAAACCCTGGTGGTGGTACTATTTCACTGTATAAGCTGTGAGCTCGTTAGAAGTGATTCAAGTTCAGAAGCTGGCAGGTAAGTGTTTCTGGGTTCTACAGTTGTTTAATGTTGAGGAGTTTGAGTGCTTCCTTCACCTTGTCTGTTTTCAGTGAAATTACTTACATGGATTCTAAGCTCCCTTCCCAGCCCTAAAAAAAAAAAAAAAAGAAAAAGCTCAAGAGCATACAGGTAAGCCTGACTTTGAAGAACGTTCTTAAGTATTTGTTAAGATTGAACAACAGGCTGTGTGAAAAAGGTGCCTTAATGTGAAGTCAAATTTTGTCTTGTGGTAAGTAGAAATGGATTTGGATAGATACTGGTGGCGTTATCATTGCTTTCACTAAGTGGAAATTATGAGAATGTGCTGTTCATAAAAGAAATGCTGTTTTCACAATATGCAAGTCAAAAGCATCTTCAAGGAGATAACTTTAAAGAAAGAAACTATTGCTGGACATCCCCCCCGACCCCTACATAGATTGGCTCCATGAAGAAAAAGTATGAAAGGTGTAACTGCTAATACCCTCTGAGGTATGGTCAGGGGAAGATGTTTTTTCCCACTTGTTCACTCTCCCTTTCTTCTCCTCCAGGAGAGTTATGGTACCTTTCTAAAACTTTGACTTTCCTTGGGCTGTTCAGACAGGCATGTTCTTATTGTTATGTCTCTTGAATGCACTTCAGGTTTTGTCAAAGGTTAAGCAAATACTTAAGTGTCATCCAGATATGTGTCCTGAGGTGTAGGATAGTTATGAGTGGCTGGGAGAGTGGGAGGATATGGACAGGCATCTAGACCACTGGGCACCTCTAGTGCTTTGGAAATTCACTCCAAACAACTGCAAAATCCTAAAAAATGGGTGGAGTGCTTGAAAAAGGTGTGTTATCACCCTGGCAGTACCAGACATACACAAATCACTGCAACGTGCTGGGGCTTTGCCTATGCTTTCTGAGCTGCATTCAATGCCAATATAACCCCTGAGACAGGCCCAGTGGCCAGTCCAAGTCCTAAAACAGGCCCCAAGGCTGAGCCAGGGAAACAAACTGTACCGGTGTCAGTTGCACCCATAACAAAGATGAAAAAATGGTTTAGAGAGTCAGATCATTTAGAATGCAAAGAAACTCCTGTTAAGACTAGGTATGGAGAAGATGAGGCCGGGCCATCAGAGGAACAGGAGGATGAAGATGTCACAAAAATGACAGCAACTACCCGAAACCTATACCAGCTACAAGATGTGCAAAAAGATTTTGGTTGTTGTATAGGTGAGCAGCTTGTCACCTGGTTGCCCCGGTGCTGGGACACCAGATCCAATTGTCTGGAATTAGAGGGCAGGGAAGCCAGGCGGCTGGGATCCCTTGCTAGAGATGCAGGCATTGACAAAGCAACTGGAGATGGAACACCAGGCTACAGCCTCTGGAGGCATCTCCTGACAGCTGTGAAGGAAAGGTAGAAAGGAAGAACTACCAGGCAAGTGGACCACTGTGGAGAAGGGAATTCACCTTATGGGAGGTACCTTATAGGGACCTAGACAATGAACAAATGTCCACAGATCCAGATGAAGTCAAGTGTACTTGACCCATGTGGTGGAAGTTTGTATGGAGTGCACCATCACTATATGCCAGCTCATTGGCAGTAATGACCTGGAAAGAGCATGAGGAACCCGCAGTGGATGAATTGGCAAAACAACTCTGATAGTACGAAGAAAGTCTTTCCTCTTCCCTACAGGCCTGCATCTCGGCTGTGGAGAAACATTCTGAAGAGGTCCACCAACTTCAAGAGAACTTATTTTCCTCCCCAGCTGTACAGACCAGTGTCTCAGCTATCGGGGTAAGCATCCTTCTGTGCAAGGAAGATGATAGAGTGGGTACACACCACATGCCACCCTGTGGTTTTAACTACATGACCATGGAGAGGACATAAGAAAATGGGATGGAAAATCTAATTCGAACCTAGAGGCACAGCCCCTGGTCCCTGGCCCAACAGCAGCACTCACAATTCGTCACCATGCTTTCACCTGTGGTCTGCAAGCAGTGTTTTTTCTTAGGAGAAATATGCACTGGTCTTTGCTTTCTGAAACAACTTTATTTAATTCTTTCCTCCTTGCCCTTTATTTTTTCCCTCAGATATGCTGCAGATCAGCAAAGGGGAGATGACATCCTGCCTGAGTACCTGAATACCCCCTGGTTGGAGGGGACTCTGTCCTTATCCACAGCCTTAACCTCTGCCCTTTCCTTTCTGTAGGTTTGAGGACTCTACTGTGAACCTGGCATGCACTCTCTCAAGCACCCTCTGCTTGAAACAGTCCAACGAGGCTGATTTGGAGCCCTCTCAGATATGTGTCAGTAGTCTCTCATCTTACTCATTTCCTGTTCCACAGCCTTACCCTATGTGAAATACCTGAACTCTTCATTCCCGATGACTTGAACGCATCACACTCTGAGGCTGCACTATGCAGAGCTTTTGAAGAACAGTAATAATGAAACCTCTCTAGTGCTTTTTATCCAGCATGTAAAACCCAACCTTGTGGCAGTTTTATCATCTCTTCCCTAGCCAGGCATGAAACATGAACACACAAAACGGTTGAGTGCTCTGTTCCTCAAAGCTATCTTCAGTCAACAAACCCCTGCTACCAATAAGGGATTAAAGTCACACTTTTTGTGACAAAGACAACTAGAAATTGTCTATAACGCACTCAGAACAGCTTCTTCTGCTTGTGGTAGAGGAAGAGGGGGGACTTAAATGTGAGGTGGCCCACACTTCAGAATCTGTGCTCCTCTGGACTTTTCTCTGATCTCCATGCAGCTGACATACTACAAAGTTAAGGCCTTCATGCTACTGTGGTAGGCAGTTTTTTTGTGATTTTTTACTCCTCTTGGATGACTATTTGCATTGGTACAGTCAATGTTAAATGTTTTGAGAGGAAAAGATTTGTATTCTGACACTTGCCTTTCACTGCATCCACACAGTTGTTCTGCTTATAACAGTTTCTGCATGGAAAAAAAATGCTTTAGAAGTACATGACTATTTTTTTCCATCTTCAAAGAAGCCAATTTCACCCAGAGCCTTATTAATAGCGTAGGTGGAAGTGGAACTCTAGCAGCAAAAGCCCAGCAGGCATAATATGCTTGTTTTTCTTTTTTTCTTATTAATGCTAATCCCACATTGCTTATTGCTCTTTTGGAAGAGTCTGATTAGAACAAAAAGAACTGATATTAGCATTAATTGAGAAAAGTTAATCTCACAATGCAGACAGGTAAATGACCTGCTTGGGACAATGAAGAACTGTGATGAAAATCCAGATCTTTGCTACCATTTTCAGACAAAGGTACTACAGACTGTTAATTCTGCAATATGCATTATTAATTATGCATCTATAATTCTGCTACCAACAAAACAGGATTACTTCAGAATCATTTTTTCTTTTACTCTTTCTGTTTTATTAACAAGTAGTGATAGATGATAGCTGAATATCTACAAACTTTCCATGCTTTTCTATCCAATTACCAGATCTACCTCTGGCAACATGTATGTAGATTCAGCGCTGATCCCCATGATGTCAGTCTCTATTGAATTTACTGAGATTAGACCATGGCTTTTCATTTCCAGCTGTCGGCTGAGGAATGTGCTGAACAGGCTGACCAACAGAAGTGCTCATTTTTTCTGTCATTCAGAAATTGTGAAGGTAAAATAAAATGAACCTTGCAAGAATGGTAGCCCTTAGAGTTATTGGAGTAGATAAACAGGGCTCCTATTTTAATTTGCTGCAAAGCCTGTGGAAAATAATAGCGTTTGAACTGGATGTTTGGTTACCCTTTAGCTCTGTAGATGTCTCTATTTTGATCTGCCTCTGAAGAGCAACATCATCAGAGTACTGGTGCAGATGGAGCCATGTCCTACAGCCCTCCTGGTGGGACCATACTTCACTTCTGCCTTTTGTACACTCTCCAAAGTGAGGTGAGATACCTCCAGCTACTCTCCAGTTAGACATCTGCTGGAGAACAGAAAGCTCATGGTACCATAAGGACTCATGTCAGGAAGACCTCCAAAAGGATGAGTTTATCTATTGTCTACATGGTTTCCCATGACACAGTGCACTCCCTTGCTTGGTTGATGAGCCGAGAGGGCCATTAACTGGAACATTACAGAAATTAATTATGCATAAAATCTGCAGCCTTGATTTGTGCATAAAGTATTCCAAGCTTAATATAATGTTACCAAAGAGTTTTGTTTTACATTAATAGACTTAATTAACTATTTCTTAAATAACTGTGAAAGCAAATGTGGTAAGTTAACATGGCTAGCCACCAGACCCTCACCCAGCTGTTCTCATACTCCTGCTCCTCAGCAGGACAGAGGGAGAAAGTACAATGATAAAGCTCATGAGTCAAGATAAGGCTAGAGATATCATTCATCAGTTACGATCATGGGCAAAACAGATTTGACTTGGAGTAGATTTATTGAACTTATTGCCAATTAATAACAGGGCAGGATAATAATTAAAAAAAAAAGGGGCAAAACTAAAAACATCTTCCCCCCCCCCATCCACCTTCTTCCCAGGTTCAATTTCACTTCCATTCCAACATTTTCATTTCCAACTCTTCTACCTCCTCCTCCTCTCTGCACAGTGCCAAGGAACAGTGAGTGGGGGCTGTGGTTGGTCCATAGCACTTTTCCTCTGCCACTCCTCCTTCACACTGTTCCCCTGCTCTGGTGTGGAGTTCCTCCCACGAGATACAGTCCTTCACAAACTGTTCTGGCATGGGTCCATACCAGATGTGCAGTCCTTCAAGAATGGACTTCCACTGTGAGTTCCCCATGGGCTGCTGAAAAAAAAAGCATAGAAAAAAAAGGAACAAAATTAAAATATGCCATAAGTTTTTCCCCACCTTTTTTTTTTCACCACTAAGACTTTAAGTGTTCACTTTAATCCCCAATTTCTGATCAGAACATTTATTTTATGCACAACTTTAGCATAGAAATCATCTGCTGGATTGCTTTTGCTTCCTCAGATTAATTCTGAAGAATAGGGCCTTGACATTTTTCTTAGTTGTCCTTTTGAACTTTCACATTATAATTCATAAAACATTGTGATCAAATCCTAGCATTTTTACTGTTTTATTTTACAAATTTTTAAAGAAGCCCTAACAACTTTCTTATCATTCCTCTGTTATTGTAGGGCTGAACGCTTCTTATTTCCACCTTGGTCCCTTTGCTAAAGAAACCTCACTGAAAGCAAAGGTATTTTCACCTGGCAGAGAGTTACGTTTGCCCAGATAGATGGCTTTGAGGATCAAAAATAGCTAGTGGCCAGCTGTCTTAGGGTGAGGTGGAGGCAGGAGGTGGGTCACATCTGTCTGTACACATCTGTGGGCATCTTATTGCTGCCCACAAAAACCATGCCAAGTGCATTTTTTTCCCGTGGAAAGTAAAAGTCACGCAAAAGAACTAACAGTCTTGGCTGTATCACTTTTCAGAGGATTTTGTTATGACTGTTAGCAAGGTTTGAATCCCCCTCCTCTTTCATCCTACCTATCTGCTGAATACATGAAAACATGATGTTGCCTACACTTTGGCGTTTGCTGGCCTTATGGAGATACAGTCCAACAACAACAACAAAGCACAACGATGCTAAAGGAGTTGGCACTAAATAGGATGTTCAGAAGGAGACAGTGAAAACCAAGAACATCCACCCCAGTATCCTCTGGGGAAGGTCCTGGTACAGATGTCACCTGCGGGCCTCTCATGAGAAGAAAAAAAAAAAAAAGACAGGAACAGCTAGAGTGTAGCTAATAAATAAACAGCAAGAGACAGATTCTGAAGGACAGCCCTTACCTTTTTTTATTTCTTTTCTTTTTTTGAGCCCTTTTATGGCCACGTGCTTCCTGCAGGAATGAAGGACCAGTTAAAATCGAAGAATCACTTCATAATTCAGCACCATGACAGAACATGAATATATTTCCGCAGACTGAAGCCTTCTGAGACCTGGAGAAATTGTGGTTTGGCCCATGCTGCCTTCTCATTATGGTTATTTGCTTATGGTAGCATTCACACAATTCCAGACTGACAATCAGGCACTGTTTCTGCCTCACTTACAGCCAAGCAACCACTGCCCCCAAGTGCCCATTTGAAGGCTGTTTTTAAAGTTATGGGTTCAGAAGGTTTCACGTGTGTGATGCTCAGATTAGAAGTGAGGCCATCTCACAGGCTGCTGGCTATGCAGTCTCAGCTTGGTTAGGTCAGGCAGTTGCTTGCATGGCTAACTCACTTCTTTTGGTGTTCCGCAACCCATTTTCTCCCAACTGAATACTTATCACCTCCCAGAAACCATTATATATATATATTTTTAATGTCTCCATCTCCTGTGGCATTGCCTTTGCACCATGCACAATGAAAAACAGTTTCTGGAAAGCCATTTCATCACTAAGATCTGTGCTAGACTACCATGCAGTTTTGGTCTTCCATGTACTGATAAACTAGGTTTGGTTCCATCTTCACCCTGAGTAATACCTCTATGTCATTCAGCATAATTATCCCTTCTGTTTACTTTTCAAATAAATCAAATGCACTCTTTTTACCTAGGTAATATCTGTTTCCAGTGCCCATTTTTTCCAGGAAAAAGGGATTTCACCTATAAGGCTCAGGATGTCACTTACCTGAGCAATTTTCTCCTTCAGGATGTCTTGATGCCTTACAACCAGCAATTCTTTTCAAGAATTCAGCTTTAACAAGCTTTCTCTTCTTGTCCTTTCCTTCTTTTCTGGATGTCCCCTCCAACTTCCTATCCTCATGTCCCTTGAATTAGTGAAGTTTCTTTCCACACGTTTCCTGCTTTCTCCTGCCCCTCTTTCCCACACAGAAGACACTTTCTCTTCTGTCCTCCTTCTAGTCTCCTCCACAAAATGTCTCCCCACTGCAAAGGCCATCTGTGCCCTTGCCCGACTTCCTGCTGGCAGGACTGATCCTGATCATTGTGATGGCTCCCATGACAGCTCTCCCAGTGTCAGGGTCACACACTTGGTGTGGCAGAAACTCCAGGATGGCTTCTCACCAGTGTATGTCCCTTATGTGCCACCAGCTGCTCTGTGTATCATTAGCTGACAGACTCTTTGTTGTCCTCTGTGTCACCCTGTGGCTCTTTCTTTCAGGTTTTGGACTAGGGATGTCGAATAATTTCTGATAACTGAGAGCAGCACCAAAAGGTTTCTGATAACTGAGAGGACCTGAGAGCAGCACCAGAAGGCATAGAAGCCCAGCTCCTCCACGCTTCAGCCTCCACCATCCCCTCAGACTGGGAACCCAAGTCCCACATGAAATTATCATCAGCACAGCAGTGGTGCTTCTTAGCATCATCCCAAGCAAGTCAGAATCAGTGAGAAATTCATTGCCAGTCATGTGGTACAGCTTTATTCAAATGGGTTGAAGGTAATTAAACACATTCATTTAGAGTGCACAATGCTTGCTTTGTGTTTAGGATAACTATATATGAATGGCTTGATGGTATTTGAGTCTCAGGCATCTGATATCAAAGTTAAATAAAACAGGCCATGAATCCACACTACAATAATATTTACTTGAAATGAGGGAGTGAAACAAAAGAAGAGAGACCACAATAATGCTTTCAAGCCTCAGCAGATTTGTGATTTGTGCTAACTTAGCTATAATAATCTTCTTTATCTAGGTTGATGTATCCATCAAAAATGTTGGCCTGAAAACCAAGGAAAAAATTAGACATCAGTAAACTAAAAGCCATTTTTCACCTCTGTGACAGAAACAGCCTAGTTCTGATCCCTTTGTCACTATTAGAAATTTAAAGCATGTGATTTAAAAGTTCAGTTTGTATTGTGTATACACACATTAGGAAAAACATATGGAAATGCTTTCCCTATTCAGGCCAGTGAGTAATGCAGCAGTGTCTGGATTTCTCTCCCACACACATGGAGTGATTGAGCAGAAACCTAGCTAGTAGGCTTAGCAAGGGGAAAAAAGGAAAAAAAAAAAAAAAAGAAAAAAAAAAGTCCTGTTTGGTTAATGTGATACTTTGCAATCAGGTCAGCAACACTTCTAGGGCTGTTCTACCAATGACTCCCCTGTGGTATCATGGCTTTACAAAGCCTGTCTAGAAGCAGCAAAAAATTGCCAGCAGGCAACAGAGAATTTTAAGAAAAAGAAAGAGAGGAGAGAAAACTTGAAATCAGGTACCTGCCTATTCTGCCCAAGAGGCAGCTCAGAGCCCTGAAGCATGTGGTGCTCTGGGAAGAAGAATTCAGGGGCAGCCTCTGGAGCAAAGCTCCTGGGCGAGTTGCAGAGTGCTGCTGAGCAGGTCCAGCCTCACGCACAAAGTAGCCACCTCTGGCTCAGCTTGTCCTTTGATTAATTTCAGGTTTTACTTTTTAACCTTTAAATATACAGTATATGCCCACCAACCCAAGTGTTGGTTTTGTCAAAGACAAGCCAACAGTGGAAAGGGAGCCTGGCAGGAAGTCTAGATCCAGAGATGCACTTTATATAGACTAGAGAAATATGCAGCCATAATGCCTTTATTCTACATCTGGAACTCTCTCCTTTCTAAGTTAGCAGTCATTTTATTCTGGAAGCATCTCTAACATGTACACAAAGGGCCTGTATGAACTCAAGGTGCTCTTTGATGTTATGTCAAAACTGGAGACTAACATTTCACCAGGTTTTTTAGTTTGCGTTGTTGCTTTCCATCAGCTCAGCATTTCGTGCTATTTCCTGGTTAATTAGAGCCAACAAATGACTGAGTTTTACTCAGTCTATTTGAGAAAAACGCATCTGATGTGCTTGAGATATGGCACAACTGTAAGACACGGGGAGGAATGAGACCGATGGGTTGTACATTACTAATAGAGGGCTCTTTCAGTGGTATTGGTGGGGGAAAAGTCCCTCACATGCTAGGGCAGCCAGGGCATATTATGTTGCATAAGCAAGTCTGACTGGCTTCTCCCAGCTAAAGCAGTGCTCTATCCCAGTGCTGTCAGGAGGTGTTATTTCCAGAGCCGTGAACCTGTTGGTTATCCATTTGTGTTTCACACATACCCTGCCTCTTTAAACAGACAAGCTTATTTCCAAGCAGACTGAGTCTCATTAACTACATAATGTGGAAAAGAAACAAGCATTTATAATTTACTCATAGCTGAAAAAGCAATTGTAAACTCTTAAGCATTCAGCATTACAGTTTGGTTTGGGTTATGTTACATGATGGTATAAGTTTTAGAACAAATTCAATTGTAATGCCTCTTTGATTTGCAGTATCTGAGCATTTGATAACATTGGAGATCCCCCTCCCTCCCAACCCCAGATGGCAACCAACTATAGCAAACTGACTTTCTGATGTATTTACTGCCAAAATGAGGATTGAGCTGTATTACACACATTACTTTCCGTACTACACTGACTTATTTGCAGGCCAGACTTAACGTGGATACCACTGCAAGCTGCAAAATGATTTAGCCAACATTTAAGTACTAATCTTGTAGTAGCAATACCATAAATGGGATCATTTTCTTTGATGTATCTTAATTATATTAGACTTTCCTTCAACTAACTACTACTTTATTTACTTTTACTTAGAGGTAATAGCTCATAGCCAAGAAACCATACATTAAAAAAAAAAAAGAAGAAAAAAGAAAAAAAAAACGTAATTTTTACTTTCTTATTGGTGTCTTGTTACTCATTCAAAAATATTAAGGCACACTTCTTCCTACCCACTGTCCTGATTCCCTCTGTGCACCTCACAGTTTAACTGCTAGGTGCCCTGCTGTCTTCCAGTTCTGGGGTTATGCACAAATTAACATGAATCATTTATCAAAAACCTCAGATGTACCTGTCTGGGTTCAGCTTCTGTTCAAAATGAGCTGCAGATCAGAGGGATGTTCCGCGTGTTGCATTAACTTTTCATTAAATCTGGGCACAAGCTTTCTCTATGAGAATTTTCCTTAATGAACAACCTTACTATTCACTACCAGCCAACTTTTCCACTCTGAACTCTACTCTGTGGAAACTGTTCCACAGGGCGAATTGTGTAGTAGCTGGCAAAGGAATAGTGGATTTCTTTCTCTCTCTTTCCTTCTGGTGAAAGACAAAGCCATGCAAATGTGAGCAGAATGGAAAGCGGACTTGTTGCTCTGGGATGTGACCCAAGGAAAAGTGGATTAATTCAGATTTATATTTATTATAAAAGGAAGAATCTGCTGTTCATCCACACAGAGGATAATACAGAAAGAAAGGGGAACTGCTTTTGAATTTGTAGGGTGTGTTCAGCTCTTGGGCCTCACTTTGATTTTGGATTTAAAAGAAACCCAAGGCAGGTATTGAGTACTGCGAGGTCTTCCCTCTGCACCTCGGGATTAGTCCCATGAGGTGAGTTGGTGGCTTCAGCCTGCAGGTGGCACACAGAGAGCACCAAGCCGCGTGGAGAATACACATGGGCACATGCACCATGCATGGAGACACCAGGGGCAGGCAATAATAATTTCCTAGATTGGCTATTAAGTCAATGCAGCCTTCACATTTCACAGTGCTGCAGCGGCCCTCAATTGACCTGAAAGACCTGCTCACAAACACGTTTTCCATCAGTGATATGCTTAGGGGCAAAAAGAAAAAAGAAAGAAAGGAAGGAAGAAAGAAAACAATAGGATACATTATTTTAAAATAGGAATATCCTTCTCCAAGTAAGACATACCTAAAAATCATCATAGCTAATGAAGACAATGTATAGAAAGAAAAGTTATTCTCCAGTGATAAGCAAATACATGCAAAAGGAGTTAAGCCACTTCTGATTTGGCATGCGTGGTATTTAGACACTTGTCACTGCTCAGCATGCAACAACAAATACATGAATTTGTCTGTACTTTAATTTTTCATTACACCATTGGGACACAAGAATGTAGTTGATGCTAAATCTAGTTTGAGGACTGAAAGTAATTTTATATGGAATTTATCATCTTCTGAAGGTGCAAGCCATAATCTCTGAAAAAAATTGTTTCTGTATGAAAATAACTTCACAGAGCCACAGCATCAGACCCCTATAGCAAGATGGGCCAGTCAACACAAGGGTGGACAAGCTCTTCTGTGTATCAGGCAAGTTAGGCATTGATTCAGCGAGGTCATTAAGCATGTGCAAGTTATGTTCCAAAACTCTTGTTTGATCAGGATGAGATACAGAGAAGTTTGTCTCATTGGGCTGCCCTAAGTTTAGGCTTTTGAGCCAACATCACACTTTACAGAAGAGGCATTTTTAGGTTATATCAATATTAGCTGTTTCAGAGAACAAAAGTGCTGGCAGCATTTCCACTGGAAAACCTTTAATCAAAGTAACTGACATGAAAAAAAATTGTCAAGGCTAGTGTAAATGGCATTTTGTTTGGCATAATTTCGCTCTTTGTCATTATTGTGGTCATCAGAAGAAAAGGCTTCACAGTGCATTAACGCTTTTATATTAAGCCGTATCACTGAAGCAACTGTGCTTTTTTTGTGTCTAATGTACAGCAACGTAACAAGGTATTGACTGGTGCCCGGAGTTCACTGCTAAGGGTGGAGGAAAACATCACAACAAATAAACTGGTAAACAGTTATTGGTGGCGTTCCTTGCAAGGGGCGTTCAGGGCAGTACCGCCTGGCCACAATTACTGCATTTCACTGACACAACACTAAATATTTAGAATGAGGAAGTTTTCTGGGTCTGTTGCTGGAAATATATTCCCTAGTGACTGGCAGCTTGGTAATGCACGAAATGACTACAGCTACGAGCACACACAGGGCGATAAGAGAAAGAGCATCTGCAACCAAGGAGCATGGGCTGCTGCACGTCCTGCCAGAGCCAGAGGTGGGATGCAGTGAATTCCTCCAGGAACAGGAATGTTCCCCTCTGACAAATCTCTGGCAGTCACCACAGATGTTGGTGATACTGATGCTGATGGTGTTCATGTTGGGATACAGCTAAATGTATCTGTATTGGAACCGGTATAACCACAACCATGATTTGCACAGCTATTTTAATCATTTTCACACTCCTTTATTTCTACATACTATCACTTCTTTACATTGGTCTGTACCTACATGCCCTTTGTATGGTACCCCTTGTCTAGGAAGTAAATATTTGGGAACTATTAAAAAAAACAAGTCAGCGTAAGTGTGGGGAATGTAGAAGAGTATATCTTGGCAGCAGGAGCATTTATAGCTGGAAAACTGTGGTAGCATCAGTAAGATCTGAAGATTTCTCTTCACCTTTTGCTGCTCCGGATATAAATGTGAATGGTTAGGGGAACAATCCATCAGACCTCAAGCAACAAACCAAAAGAGGACAAGTGCTTCTCAGGTCTGTGTTTTTGTTTCTCTTCTCCTTGATATTTATTTGAGCGCATCTTGCAGTGCCCCAAGTGTACCCAGCCCTCTTTCCTGATGTAGCATCTCCTTTAATAATGTAGTCTGTGCAAATTGCAGCCTCACAAACTGCAGCCTCATCACAGTGGCAGAGGCACAACACAAGCAGGCGCTTTCCCCTTGTAATCATTTACCATCAAACAAGCCAATAGAAAAATCTTCATTTGCTTTGAGACACCCCAATGGCAAAGCAGATCAAGCTGCACTTTCCCTTAGTTACAGCTCTATCTCCCCTCTGCAAGATTAACAAGCAGTGCTGTGAATTGGGGGTATCTGTACTGCCAGGGATCGCTTGCAGCCATTGCCAGCCGAAGTGCAGCAGCACAGCGATAGCTGTTACACTGTTCAGCAAAAACAGCAATCTGTGCTTCCCCACCATTAAAGCGATCGGCGCGGCGCCCCAGATCAGCCCGTGTCAGTGCCTGTCGCCTGATTCATGTATGATGTGGAAGGATGCACTTCTAGGAAACCGCTTCTTTTCTTCAGGGCAGACAGGATGATGTGAGATAAAAGGAAAGTTTACTAGGCAACATTGATTTAATGATGTTAATAAACCACAGCTATTAGTTCAATTACATAAGAGCAGGTTACCCTGCCAGCCCTAATACCAGAAGATGATAAATGCAGATTAATTTCAGCTTCTTTACCTTATTCAGTTCTCCAGATAGGGAATGAAATGCCTGAGTTTATCTTTTTGTAAATAGCTCATAGTTTAATTCTGACTTATAAATCCTTTTGGCTGGCAAAGGAAATTCTTTGCTCTCCTCTTAAGTAGGGCTGAAATTGCCCTCAGCTTGCCGTTATTTGTTGGTTAAGAAGTGAGACAGATTGAGAAGTGTTACATTCTGTTTTGTTCTGTTTTGGAGCAGCCAGCTGGGAAGGCAACCAGCTAACTGGGTACCACTCTATTGGTGCAGGGCAGGGTGTGGGGGATCCAGGTGACTTTGTGCCATTGTGGCATCAAGGCACCAAACAGGCAGGACAGTGTCACCAAAACTAATGTCATGAGTAGTAGCAGAGGCACCAAACAGGACCTGAGCCTCCAAGCCATGTGCTGCACAGAACCAAACATACAGAGACATGCAGAGCTGGCATGGTCCCCCAGGTGTCACCTCGTCATCACATAGTGGGAGCTGCCTGACCCCACAGCCCCACTTTCGAAGCCACATTTATGTGCTCCCAGCAATGAGCGAGGCGAGACAGCAGTGTGTTAGCTCCAGCACAAGGGGATACTCTGGGGCCATGCTCTGCCCCTGCCGTGCTGTCTCATGGCTGTGAAGACATGCCTCTAATTAGCTGCTTAGAGATAGCATCGAGCTGAGGGCAAGAGAGGAGAGGGCATCCCATTCTGCATTGGGTTTCGCTTAATTTCCTGCAGGTATACTTTGCCCCTTGATCCTGTACCTCAGTTGTTAAATAAAGGTCTAAACAACAGTAGCCACCCCAAATTATGGTGCTGGAAGTAACAGAAGCCCATGTATTGAAAGTGTAGTACTTCTAGGCTAGGAATAGACAGGCCATATAAAATGTATTTAAAATACTCTTTCAGAGTTATTATAATTATCCTATTATAAAGCATATTGCAAAAATAACACCCCTGGATAAGGGTCTTTCAGGCCAAGTTTCATCTCAGAATGAACTCTCACAGCACTTAATATCACTGTGAGTCTGTTAATTATATCTTGGCAGAAACGGGACCCGTATAATTAGGCTGATGTGTTTGACAAGCTATTTTTCACAAAAAAAAAAAAAAAAAAGTTGACCACAAATACTTCTTGATCAACCTAACAACTTTCCTGTTTGAAAACCCATATGAAAATGTGAAAGATACAGTCCATCGTGCCGCTCTTGTGGTCTTGGTATGATTTGGCAGGACTTACTGAGTAGTTTGAAGCCAATTTGTTAGAATGAGCTGAGAGGTGGTGAAAGAGCATTAGGTCTTGAGCTGTGAGAAGGCAGTTGACCATGCAGCTTTTCCTATACATTTTTCTCTTCTCACTCTTCCTCTTCCCCATGACAAGCTCTCCACTGTGGTGGCTGTGCTCTGGCATTTCAGAATCCCGGATGCCCCTCTAACAGCAGCAGTGGCCCCTGGCCGTTATATCACAATTAAAATTCCCAGCATTTCAACCACCTTTAGGTGATGAGAGCTTATATGAGAAGAAGGGTGGTTAGAGACCATCTCCACCCCTCCATGAATGCTCTGTCTCACATCCCAGTGCTCCTTTGCAACATCCTCACTCAAAGCAGATATAAGAAACATGGCTAAGTCCCACAGCAGCCATTGACCATGGAAGGTCTTGTATTTTGGAGAACTCAGGTATGGCCTCTGTAGGCAGACAGGAAGGACTGTTCGATCACAAGCAAAACAGTGTTTGTTTTAAGGGTATCCCATGGTGGCACCGAGTTATGTGACCTCTTCAGCCCATCAATAGCTATACTGGGTCTGGCTGGGATGATGTTAGCTTTCTTTATAGCAGCCCATGTAGTGCTCTTTTTTGGTAGTCACTAAAACAAACAACATTGATAACACACCAGTGTTTTGGCCATGACTGAACAGCACTTGCACAGCATCAAGGCTTTCCCACTCTGGCCCCAGCAAGTTCTCTGGAGGTAGACAGGAGATCAGGAAGGGGCAGAGGCAGGACAGCTGACCCTAACTGGCCAAAGCAATACTCCATAACATATAGCTCCATGCTCAGCAATAAAAGCTTAGTAGAGGAAAATGAGGTTCAGTTCTTTGGCTTCCAGGATGGATGTTACTTGGAGCTTGGCTAGGCATTGATCTGCTTGTGAGAGGTGATGAACGATTGTCTTTGTTTTTCCTTTGTTGTTGTTGTTGTTGTTTTCTTCACCTATTAAACTGTCATAATCTCAAACCATGAGTTTTCTTGCTTTTGCTCTTCCTATTCTCATCCCTTCCCACTGGGAGTGGGGGAGTGGGCAAGCAGTTGTGTAGGTGCTTGGTTGTTGGTTTGGGTCAACCCACATCAAGAGCAGAAGGTTAAAACACAGGTAGCTTGAGACTCAGCTGCTCCAAAACAAAACAGTTTCCTTTCTGCCCATCTGTCGTTGAACTCCCTCCACCAAGAAGGGCTGTTCATGGCCTGCAATAGTAGGTATTTGGGGGAAAATGAGCAGGAAAGTGGACCGTGCTTTTGTAAAGCTCAATTTAGAAAATCTTAAATAAAGGATGGAATTGGATAGAATGGTAAATATTCCCAAATGTATCAAGCACCCTTGCTCACCTTTACTTTCAAAGTGTGAGGACAGCCAAACACCCCTCAGATTCAGGGTTTCATTTCAAAATTCATTGCATTCAGCTTGCAAAAGTTACTTAAGAGAATATCACATATTTCATAAGTTTTTAAGGAAACAAGACAGTAAACATGGGGTGGCTGACCCACTTTACTCCCAGCAGCTGAGTAGCCGAGTGGAGCTTGATTTTTATGTGCCCAAATTACAGCAATATGCCTTGGCTTAAACTCTGCTTATTGAGGTTTAAGCTAAGGACTGATACTGCACAGCAGAGAGAAGATAAGGTCCTACATGGGGATATTTAGAGGGGTTGAGCTGAAGGAAGTTGACTCAATGAGCACAGTCACATGCTTGCATTTGGTCAAGAATATTCATCTCTCATGCCCTGTGCTCAGCAGAGTGCTCTGGTATGAAGCAAACCTTGTCTTCTCCCCAGTGTGGAGCCCAGGTACTCTCTTTTTGGGATGAAGGGTTATTTGCTGAATTGGTGAAAGGTTTCAGAGGTTTGGTGTTCTTAATGAAAGTTTTAGTTTAGATTATTATATTAAAATAGCATTGGTGGCAGAAAGTATTTCAATTGGAAAGATCCGGTAGACTTTGTTTTCTGCAGAATTACGTCCATTCTATACCTGACACTACAGGAGGTCATATTCTTTTAAGAAAACAACCTGAAATAAAAAGTTAAATTCTTGAAGTGCAGGAAATGCCCTAGAATCATGTTCCAAGGACAATACTTCTGTTTAGTGCAAAATCACTAATACTTTCAAAAGCGGTTACTAACCATCTGCCTCAACAACACTGTAGGTTGAAATGAAGCCTGAGATTCAAAGCCCCTTTCTCTCATTTCATTTGATTTGTCAAATAAATGTGGTAAATTGTTTGATAAATGGCTTCTGAAATTTAAACCTGTGGAGTAGATTGTGCCCTTTTGGCTAAGAGGAAAAAGAAAAGTTGGACTGTATAGAGACTGAGGAAGAAGGTCTGGGACATAGTATCCATGGAGAAGCACACAAGCAGACTTTTTCTCTTTTTCTGAAAACGAGGCTAGCAATGCTTTTTTTTTGTTTGTTTGATTTTTGTTTTAAGATTTATATACCCATAACTACTGCCACTAATAAGCATGTATGTTGGTGCAATGCCCAATCATTTCAACTTGATGAGAATTGCTCCAAGGTTCCTCTACAAAATTATGAGAGTCTGTGGTTCCTATTATCCTGCAATACTTGGCATATTTTTATTACACTGGAAACCTTGGCACAAGTGATTTTTCTATGGCTGCATTTACAGCCAACCATTCTTGTTTTCAAGGAGTTGAACATTAAGATGTTTGTTAAGTAGGATGAATTTCCTTATACCTCAATGATATTCAAAATAATCCTTTGGATCATTCGTGCAGTTTCTCCTCCAATTGAAATGGATTCCCTAAGCCTTGTGAAACTGTGGGCTGATTTATTTCAGACTCATTTCTTCCAGAAACCTTTCTACTTCTCAAAAATATTTTTACTGTAATACCTACACTAGTATTCTTCACTTGAGCACTCAAAGAGAGTGAAGTGTCATTATCTTCGGCTTTCCAAGCAGACACAAACTAATACAGAAAAGGAATTCATCTCACTTAACTTCAGCCATGTAGAAGTTAAGCATCTGGTCTAAGCCTGCTTCATGTAGGCTCCTTATGTAGTTCTCCTAGAGAAACATCCCTTCAGAATTGATTAATCCCGCCTCCACAAGGCGGGATTGATTAATTGATTAATCCCTCTTAGAGGGGGACAGTTTACCCTCTGGAGATGCTTTGGCTGGGATGACATCAGAAGGACATGAAAGGGCAACAAATAGCATTTAGGTAGCCCGATTTCTTAGTGCAGCACCTCTAACTCCCTGTACAAGTACACAAACAAATGAGAACATAAATTGTTCATTCTAATACTGTGGGTTTTATGCAAAGAAGTTTTGTGATTTTATGCTGCTTATTTCATTTTATATATGTTTATTTACATATGGATGTATTTAATTTTATTGTATTAAGTTTTAAATAGTAGCAACAGCACTCAGCAGACTTCACTGCAGTGTTTTCAGGGAGTGACCAAGGTGGGCATGGGTTGAGAATCTAATATTTTTGCTAGAACTGTTGTGTGATCAGAGGCCACTCTACAGCTTACAGATCAATTCTTATTTTGTTCTCTGCATGTGCATATTATAATTTATACAAGTATCATGCCCTGGTAAAAGATAAGTGCCTGAGCTGTTTTAGCTCTTGTCTCAATATGCTGTGACTATGTGCACATTTACCTGCACAATAATGTATGCATGATGACTATGAGACCTCTTGATTACCGTCACTGTCTGGATGCTGGAAGCATTTCTTGTGCTCTTATGTTTGTAATTCTGTGTCTTCAAGGTATGTAGTAATTGCATGCTAACATCTGTTTCTCTATCTGTTGGTAGTTAAGGAAAGTTGAGTCTTAAAGCAGTCGTGTGCCCAAACTTCCTTCTTTTCTGAAGGAGAAAATTGTATAAGGAGAGATATTTTTAGATTCATGTCCTTGGTGGACTTACAGACATGGAAGACATCTAAGGTGTGGGAAAAGGCTTACAAAATAACATGTTACTGCTACTCATCCACTGTTTTATAAATGCCTGTCTTTCTGAAACCCATACTCAAGTGCAAACTTTTTCTCTTCATGTTAGTGAGTTAATAGAAATGAAATTAGAATTTGCCATGGACATCATTGTCCTGTTAGCATTGGCATTGGAACTTTCCATCCATATTTTCATATTTCTGTTTATATATCAGGAAAGCAGTGACCTGTGAAGGCCAGAGAATCAAACTTGTAAGCAGGGAGGAAAAAGGACTCTTCACAGATCCTGATCTAAGCAGGGGTATTTTCCAAAGATGGAACTGCCTTCAGAAACAATGTCACTGAAATGGCAGGATCAGCCAACTACACCAGCCAGTGAGTCCACCCTTCCTAGCTTCAAACCCTGAGCACCACAGAGCCCAGGGTTGTGCACCTTTGGATTAGTAGAGGAGCTGAAATCATGAAGGACAAGCCCAGCTACGCAATGCAATTAATGGATAAACTCTTATCCTTCACTTGCACTGAGTGACCCCTTACTGAAAGCAGTGGGGCTGCTTGGGAAGAGAGGTAATTGGGCTAAGTGAGTGAAAGGAAAAGCAACTGCTAAAATTTCCAACCCTTTTTACAGTGCAAAAATAACCCTGACTGTACAGTTACGTAAATGGATTGCCAGGGGTAAAGGGATTCATCAGCAAGGATCTGGTGCTGCAGTAGGACGCTGGAGGACCGAAAGATATAGCCGCATACGCTCCTTAGCACCAGTTCCTGTTAAGTAAAACGAGTCCCACGTGTAAGGGCTGTGCTCTGACAAATGGCCTCAATTCCCTACCCCGGGTCCCACCCTGTGAATAATGGGAGAGTTATAGCAGATATTCCGAGAGCAGCCGAGCAAAGCATGTTTGCTTTCAAAACAGTGTTCCCTATGGATAAGCACTGAGCCTACTTGGCAGCTGTGTGAGGAAGTTTGCTCTGATTATGTTCTGACTAAACAAAATAATTTGGGGCTCAATGTATGCAAGGCAGAGAGCCTTTTCCTAGTGCTTGTGCAAACTGAAAGGAGAACTGGGTGGCTTCAGGTAAGGTGTGACCACAGCAAGCCCTTAGTGGAACCAACACATGATTGATTGCTGTCATTTTAAGGAGGCTGAGTGCTGGTTATCGAAAGTACAGCTTGCAGGGCTGAAAAGGCAACATATTTTCACTCTGCCATGTTCAGATAAATGAATGTTGCCAGAATTCAATGGGAGGTGGCTGATACTGGACCTGTAACCAGCTTGTCCAGGAGCAGAGAGAGCCATGAACGTAATAGTGCATACAGATCTGTACAGACAGGAGGTGGAAAGCAAATGGCGCGTTGTGGACAGCCAGTGTAATGCCTTTCCTGACCAAGTGAAAAGCAAGAAAGGGAGTACATAATTTTCTTCAGTATCTTTAAGTGAAACCCTACTATAAGGAAGACTTCCAAGTAAGAACTGAATTTGAAGACCAAGTCTAGCACACATTAATTTGCAAGTAATCGCTTTAACCACTAGAGCACTTGGTTTAAGAATAAGAGAATCACATGCAATAAGAGAATAAGACATGCAATAAGAGAATGCAATCACATGCAATAAGAGAATAAGAGAATCACATGCAATACATGTCTGCTAGTATCTGTATAGTGGTAATGTGGGCTGCCTTTGATTATTATAGCAAGATTTTTCTGCTCATCTGTGTAACTAACCCTTTAAAACTCCCAGATCTGAAGACAGTCAGAGAAACGCTTTCTAACAGCATTCACATAAACATTTTTCTGGAGGAGGACACTATTTTTAATAAGCAGCTGCTAAATGGATCAGTGCTCCTGCCAAAATTGAGGCTACACATGTGGGTGTCCTGCAGAAGCACAGGGAAAAAGTCAAAGTTGAATTCCACAAAATAAAATAAAATAAAATAAATAAAATATGCAGGGAAAAGCCTAGGTTCCAGGTTAAGATACAGGAGGTGGAGGTTAAGTCCTAGCTCTGCCAGATTTGAAGGACAGCTTTTCATTGCTGAGTGATCTGAATCATGCCGAGTAAAACTTGAGAACTTGGCCGAGACAAAGCATTATCTCACAGCTGGGCAGAGAACCGCTCTCTTAGGAAGTGTAGCAATACAATTCTGAAAAATTTTCCTTTCCTTAAAGTGTTACAACTAGCTCTAGTTTACATTTAAAATGCAACTATGTGTGTCAAGCTACCCAGCTGACGTGCTGTGTCCCAATAGGCTTCTGTGTTAAACTGCTTCTAGCAATGTGTCTGAGGAGTCTGAATCCATAAAGTCACTGAAGCCACCCTAGCCCACAAAGAAAAACAGGGGAAGTCCCCCATGACCTGTATCAGTATCACAAAGACAAGATATCTGTGGTTTAAGTTTGTAAAACTCATGATCCTTTAATAACCACAATATTTTTTATTTTTCTTTACAGCAGAAAAAGAAACTACAGAGGGACAAGATGCAGTGGAGTTCTTCTTCACTTATTAGAGAGGAGAGTGGAAGCGGAGGCCCAGGTGTCCAACAAAAAAAAAAAACACCATTAGAGAAGTTGTAGGCTTCAGAGCAACAAGGCTGTGTCACTGATTAAAGCATCAGAGCTGCCAAAGGAGACTCAACAGCTGTCAGCAAAAGAAGTCAGAAGCAGAGCAGCAGGTGACAATGAAATAGCTGGGGGTGCCCAAGGCCTTGGTTGAAGGCTTTGAAGGTTGAATCTTGGTTGATCTTGGTTGAAGATCCAGCACTGTTCATGAACTCCAAAAAAGCCAGAGAGGCATGAGATGAAGATGCAGAGATCATTGATGACAAAATCTAAAGAAGACGAGAAGAGGGATGGTCAGACAGCAAGGCAGGAGGAATTAGGCTGAGCAGCTGGAGAAGGAGTGGATGGCAACCAAGAGAAACCAGAATGGAGGGCAGGTCAAATGAAATCTTGTTGGCAGATGAAGAGCAGGACACAATCAATACAGCACTGAGCTGGTTCACCAGAGTACTGCAAACCAAAAGGGTTGTTTCAAGACAGGACTCTTGATGGGTAGTGCTGTAATTCCAGTTAGTCAACCACCCCAGCTGCTGGCAAGTGGCTGCCAGGCACAACATCAGGGTGTACAGCAACGAGCTGAGTTTATGTTACTGAAATCAAATACAATTTGATTTTATTACAGGGGCTGATTCATTATAATACTTTTTTTCATGAAACAGCAAATATTCTATGTCAGTTCTTTGGCATTTATAATCATAAGAAGTGGAGCCTGAAGAAACATAAGAGGCAGGCAAGGAAAGCAAGGTTTTACTGGCTGGAAAAGTGGCTACAGCCAGGTGGATCATGCCAGTTGTCCCATGTAAGCACTAGAAGTCTTTTATCACATCTCATTTTAAAAGTAGTTATAGAGAGAAATTAAATGACATGTATACTGCCTTTCTATCTCAACACTTCTGTAGCCAGCCTTTCTTAGGAGTATGATCTTAGACAGAAAGAAAAATAAGAACTTCTTTTTAAAAAAAAAAAACAACAAACAAACCTATAACTGACATCAGTGTTGGTTGGTGTTTGTTTGATTGCTAGATTTTTAACAGAAATCCATTATTTTTGTAATGGTAGGAGACTCTGGATGACTCTATAAATGCTGGACTTTAAACCCTACTTTGGAGAGCTTTAGCAATATCAGACTGTGTAATTTTAGTAGAATATATACACATGGATGGGAAATGAAGAGATTTGTTCTTAGGTAGTTGAAAAGTGAGGTATAATCCAACAGCAGAGTAGAACTGACATAATCAAAGGTATTTCAAATTATGAAATATATATGTAGTCTGCCACAGCTATTCTACAGTGTACTGTATATCAGTGCAATTTTCCTGGGAAACTTTTGAGACTTTCTACAGTTTAATTAAATAGTTTTGCTTTCTGTTAAATCCTGCTCCCCAGAACTCTAGCGGAATTTGAGTTAATTCCATGGTCTTTTGTTAGGGGACTGCAGACTCCACATCAATGTAACACATCGACTGTGTGTTAATGGTGGCAGCAGAGCTGATCTTTCATAAGAAATATCGCAAAAATGACATACAACATCAAGGACAAAAAAAAAAAAAAAGCAAGGAGCTATGCCAGAAGGCTTTGGTACTCACATTATGAGGACTTTCACTGTGTAACAGCTTTCCTTCACTGCTGGCTTTCATATTTTGATGAAGTAGCACTTCGTCCTTATTATCCGTGAGATTAGGTTTGTGAGACATTCATAGCTGAAGTCTGCAGACCAGATCATTCAAGATTTTCTGTAGGACTGATTCTGCACCAGGAAAATTGATGTGAATTTTATTGCTGGCTTCTCAGGACATCTGATGCTTTTATCTTAGAAAATGTTCATATAAAGCAAAGTTTAAAGTACTTTTGATATTACGCTTTATTGTCCTAATATACTAAAAGAAATGAAATGTGCCGGTGTTAGGATAGGCTTAGATGTATATTAGACTGTCTAAAATTGTAGCCTTTGAACAGTAGCCTGCAAGTTTGCAGGAAAGAGTAGCAACAAGTGGCATGAAAAACTAATCTTTAAAAACACATTTATATTTATTGAAGGAGAGGCTATTTGTGCTGGTAACATATCAGACACTTTTAGAATATGAGAAGAAAACTAGTGAAACATTCTCTGAATACTATTGAAATACAAAAGGCCTGGCCCAACTCCTTCCTTCCTCCTTCCCTGAGCAAGAAATAGCAATAAATAACAATGAAAGTTTCTTTACTCTCCTAGTCAGAATATAGCTTTCCGGAGATATTTTGAAGTGGTATATACATTTGAAACAGAAAATATTCGTCTCTTAATATTGATTGAATAGTAACAGTACAAAAAGGTATTTCCTCTAATTTTAGACACATTGTTCCCTGTTGTCAGCTGGTGCTATTCTGCTGATTCCTGGGGAGATGGGTTGAGAAACCATTCCCTGGGCTATGCAAAATGGGCCAGGGTATTGCTATGTCTTCAGAGATCGTTCTTTTATTCCTGTCACTGCTTGTATTGTATTGTATTATATTACCTTTATTATATTTATGATATTATCTTTATTATATTTATTATGTTTCTGGTGTTGCGCCTATTAGAGTGTTATGGGCCAACTGAACAAGCACCTATAATACCAGTGTTTGTGACAATGATTCAATGATTAAAACCACAAATCTCTGTTTTGCTCTGAATTGCATTTAAAGGGCTCCTGCTGTGCATTAAAAAAAAAAAAAAAAAAAAAAAAGAGACTTGTCATGGTGACACAGAGCCACAGAAGAACAGACCTTGCAATAGGTCCTTGCTGCAGCACTGAGTATGGGAAGGGCTGCAAGAGAGGAGCAAGCAGGGCATCTGGAGCAGCAGCCCAGGGCTCCAGGGTTCCCTCAGGCACTGTCTGCCTGACTGTGCCTTGGCAGAGTTTCCCTAGGCCCTGCTCAGCTCCAGCAGCCCTGACCTCCCTGGTCAGACACCATGGAAGAAAAGTGAAGTGTCAGCAGTCAGCTGGCTCTGGTCACTGTTAAGAAGTCCCTCTGTAGGCCATGGAGTTGGGTTTTATTGGCCGTGAGCGTCCACCGGTCATGCACCAGAAACCCCCTTAAAAGCCTTGATAAATATAAAATTTTGAGCACCACTACAGAAATGCTGGCAAGTCATATTGAGACTGACTGTGTTTCAATGTGGAAAAATAAATGTTTGGAGATACTTATTCTTTACATGGAGAGCTTTGTTTTGAACCAGATGCCCCTGAGATTCATTTCACATCCCAGGGTTTCCCACAGCCAATGCTCAGTCTCCTGATGAAGGCAGTACATCATTAAGGGTCTCTTAAAATAAAAGAGGTTACAGGTATCACTCTTCATCTTTAGCATGCCCACATCTCTTGGGATACAGCTTCATGAAGATGATCTGAAGAGCAATCAGGTCCTTATAGAGCAAAAGGCTTTAAGCATGAAAAACTGAATCTGACTATTTTGACATTGTCCCTAGATACCTGGAATTTGCCAGAAACTCCCTAGATACAGTTATAATGGCCTCCAAAACGGATGCCATTATCAATCCCTGACAGGTTTCCAGTACTGAGCATGTTTAATTTTTCTCACATAAAGTATGTATGTCATTAAAGGAGCTCATGCCATTTTGTGATTGACAACGATATAGGACAAACCAGCACGCTTCACAAGAGCTCTGCCATGCTGTTGAGGACCAGAGTTCCAGCAATAACAACCATTTATTTTTCAGACTAAAAAAAAAAATTAAAAAATAAAATAAAATAATCCAATTGCAATTAAAAAGAATGACATCAAGCAGTAAAATCCTTGTAAAACCAGCATTAGGGAATTGCAGTGACAATGACAGGGTATTTTAGTCTGGGAAGGTAGCTTGGGCAGTATTGATAATGCTCCTTGCTAATGTAAGCAAACCCCAAGTGACAAAACCAGACTGAATTCACCCAAATTAGAAGCAGGTGCCACTCTGTGGACTTCATTCTCTAAACCAGACTACATCTGTCTCGGCTCATCTCTCACAATAAGGCTGGATATTGCTGACAGATCATTTTATGCCCCAATCTTTCTACGTGCAGAAGACCCCCCTCTTTCTGTATGCATAAACATCCTTATAAAAGTCAAGAGAATTATCCTGGCCAAGGTCTCTGGTAGGTTTGACTTTATTTCCCTGAATCACACTACAGCATCAGAATTAACTCCTAGGTTTACTGAACCCAGAATTGCATGCTGGGCTCGACATCAACCCAAACCATCCCAGCAGCCACCAGTCAGAGTATCACCTCCTCCTGTGTTGCTCTATTATCTTCAGTTCTCTAAGGCAGGTGTTTCCGTCTAAGTGTTTGTGATCTGTGGAGAGGTTAAAGCAAGCTAATGCAATCTGGTTCCAGTTCAACAGAGCTTGTAAGCACATAGCTTAATTTGATTGGAGTCCCTGGAACTATTACACCATGTGTTATTAACCATGTGCTTACGTGCTTTGCTATGCTGAGAAAGGACTTCCCAATTTTGTATACTGCTAGTAGACAGTAGCACTGTCTAGACAATGCCCAAAGCAACCACTGCTTCTCAGTAGCTGTTTGGTGGGAGACTTGCTTCCTCCATATGTTTTGTGACGAGACTTTCCCTGAATGTTGCAGTGAGCCCAAGAGCCCAGAATGCACAGGATTTGCACAAATTGTATCACTGGATCCTGCAGTCCCAAGCCCTCTGCTTTGCCATTTCTGATGGAAGAAATTTCAGAGGAGGCTAATTATATAGCAATTTCAACCAGCCAGCTAAGCTGAATACCTTTTTCTGTTCTGTATTGCACAGCACAACTGAGCTGAGTTAGCACAAGTCTGTGTTGCCTAGATGTTCTTATCAGCTGGGTCAGTTTCTTATTTTTCTCTGCCTCACAATGCCAAAACTAAAGATGGTGAATCCTCTGTCCACTGATCTGCCCAAGGACTGCTCTACCCTTTTATCTTGTTTTCAGTTTTCAATTATTCCATGCACAAAAGATGATTGGGAAATAGCAGCAGTGGAAGAACTGTTCTTGTATCATTACAGGACATTCCTTCATGCTGAGCCCTGATGGGCCTTGTTGCACACTTAGTAGGTGTTCTTCATCATGGGTGCCTTGACAGCATCATTAATGCCTCCTCATGAATGCCTACAATGAGGCAAGCAGGTGTTACTGTGACATATGCACCTCTGATGAACGTTCAGATTAACAAAGCATAAAAATTACAAAAGTTCCTTGAAACATGCCACAGGCTTTTACACTATTAAACCCTAATACTGGAGTCTTTCCATGGAAATCTGTTTTTTTTTTCCAAGAGAGTAGATATTAACGTTACAGATTAAAACATAACAAAGTCATACATCTCCATCAGAAAACTGATTGAGCTTTGATCATAGAGCTGTTGTGCTAGAACACTGTCCTGTAAACTGGAAGAGAGAGCGATATAGTTTTCAAAAGCAATAGTTATAGTATTTGGGAAAAGCAGTGTATTTTTTCTCTTCAGTGTACCAGAAAGTGAACATTTCAGTGTGCATTTCTTGGTTGCTTGTGCCATTTCAAAAGAGCAATTAAAATTAAAGGAACATATGACTTTATTTTGTCCTCGAATGAAATTCCTGTAGTCCTCTGGTGTAATGCAGCGGGGCATAACAAACAAAATCTTGTAAGCCATTTATCTAAGAATGGTGTTATATGAAATCAAAGAAAGTTTATTCTAGCCATGTGTGCTGGTGCCGGACATAAGGTGCATATGAAAATGTCCAATACCCATAATTAAACTCACATGGTTCAGCACAAACATGGAAAGTGTAGAAAAACTCTGGATATTTTGCTACCCTTTGGATGTTGTTTCTGATTCAGATTTGTCCCTGACATTGACCCACCTAGATTCTTGATGAATGTGTCACTCATTTTCAGTAGAAACAAAAGCCTATAAAGCTTTACTCTTATGTCAGCACAACAGTTGCCTCCCAAAGCAGGTGAAATATAGCACATAAAAATGAACCAGGGTGTGTCAATGTGTGTGCACTTTTGCATGTGTGTGTACACAGAGGTGCACTATAGACTGCTAAGTGATTCTTTGCAGGAGTATCACACAGTTCACTTGGAAGGGCAAGCTCTTTTTTATGCCTGATTTGGGAGGATAAGGCTAGGAGAAAAATGAAGGAAACAATGCTGGAATATATGAATTTCAGAATTATAGAAAATCAGGTAATCAAAATTAAATTACACACCTTTGAATTGATGCAGATAGGCTCCATTTCCAAGAGGCTTTTTGCAGATGCTGCAAACCTATGGGAGTAGAACTGGAGCAGACACAGGAAGAAAAAAAAAAAAAAGGCAAATGGGCCTCTGTGTCAGGTCCACAACATTTAGATTCCGGCAACCCCTTTGCAAGAGATCTTGCACCAACAGCCAAGTGTAACATAGGAGAGTGGGAGGGTCTCTCCTATTTAAAAAGCAAATCCTGAAGTGGTTTGGTTCCAGTCTGAGTCAGCCAGATCAAGGTAACATAGTACACAGGGCAATCAGGAGTAATCATTGAATCATAGATTGTTTAGGTTGGAAAAGACCCCTATGATCACCTAGTCCAAACTTTACCCTAGCACTGCCAAGTCCACCATTAAACCATGTTACTAAGCTCCACATCGACACATTTTTTGAAAAACTCCAGGGATGGTGATTTAGCTGCTTGTCTGGACAGCCTCTTCCAATACCTCACAATCCTTTCAGTGAAGATATTTTCCTAATATCCATCCTAACCCTCCCCTGTTGCAACTTGAGGCTGTTTCCTCTAGAAGAAAAAGGCCAATGGGATTTTGGCTATAGTTTGCTCTTTTAAAATTGGAGAAAAATGTGAACTGCCTTTTCTTCAGTGTGTTTTCTGCTGGAAGTAGCTGGGACTGGGAGGAGTCTCAGGAGGGGAGATGTCTTCAGGAAAAGCAAATGGTTCCCATTGTATGTCTTGAAGGAACAATGAAATGAGAATAGTTCCTTTCCAATTTCCTTGCCACAAGAGAAAGATGAAACGAAACCAAAACACAATAGAACCAACAACAAACCAACAAAAACAACGCTAGGGTCAGCGAAAAGGGTACAGAGGAAACATCGTTTGGCTTTCTCATGGCAAATTTTGCATCTTTGAATTTGCAATCGGCTCACGCTGCAGCTGGAGCGGCCCCGGGCGCGGGGCGGTGCGGGGCGGTGCGGGGCGGGATCCGGAGGCTTTCCCGAGCCGATGCCTCCCCCTAGCGGGCTGCGCCGCCCTGGGGCCCGCGGCCGGTGCTTCCCAAGGCGCAGCTGGAATACATTAAAAAATAATAATAATTAATTAATTAATTAATTTAAAAAATACATTAAATTTAAAAAAGGGGGGGGGGGGGAGGGGGGATGCTACGCCCTGATCTCCAGGCAAACCCTCAGAGGTTTACGCATGCAGACTTAGCAGAAGCAGCACTTTTCTTTCTTTCTTTCTCTTTTCCTCTGCCTTGTGCATTCTTGCATGCATTTGTGGATCTATTCGATTGTGCCTGCTGCTGCTGGGATATGCCGGTGTCATAACAACTGCTGGCACAAGCAAAGAGCTCTTGTCAGAGGCAAGCAGTGTGGGATATCCAACTGTAGGGCAGCTGTAGTGTCTAATTAGAGGTCTCTCTAAACAAACACGCTCTCCCTTCAAACCTCACACCCACCAGGCACTGGCTGTCCCACGTAGCTTGCTGAAGAAAGATCCATGTGTAAGATGTAAGAGCTTTCCCATGAGATCATCTTGTCATTGGTTTCAGACACTAAAAAGCCCTGCAAAAGCTGTCCTGCAGACCCATCTTGGTGTTATCTTGAGTAGTTCTTACGATAAGGAAATTCTCCCTTTGGTAGAAAGGTGTAAGAAGGAAAGCAGCCTGGAGCTGGTCTGAGATCTCAAACACAGGTTTAAATCATGGGACCTCATTTGGTCAAAGCTACAAAAGCAGATCATATCCACACCCTGCCAAAGATATTTCTTGTGTGTGTGTTGATTTGGGCAATGTCCTCGTTGCTGGGACATTACCTGGGTGCCCAGACACCTCTGAGATGCTGAGCTGGGGTCTTGTGTCCTCACCTGGAGAACAGGTAGGATTGTACCTCCCTGCTCTGCTTGCGTGTATGGGAAGAGTGAGAGGACTCAGCTGGTGTGAGACTGGAGCTGTGAAAATTGCTGTGACAAAACCTTGAACATCACAGACTGAAGTATCTCCATAAGCAAATGCACTCCCTGCCCCAGCCCTGGCTGCCTCCTCCCTCTCCCAGAGACCACAATAGGTGAGTTTGCACTACAGTGGAGGGTTTACGTTTTCCTAATTCACCTGAGCAAAGATGATCCATGCCCATTATCTGAGAACCTAGACTAAGCACAAACTCTGCTCAGCTACTATTTGTATATAAGTTGGATGTACCTATTCCAGCATCTGGCAGTGCTGCCCATTTCTGTGAAGACATCTGCTTTATCCCCTTGCTCAGCTGGTTCATCTCTCTTTCATCTGTCAGGGTAATGACAAAGCAGAGACTGCACAACAAGCACCAACAGAAGGATGTGCACCATGAAAAGCCTCCAGTGATGATGCTACGGTCCTTAACTCTTAATCTCTTCTAGTGGTCAGTTCATTGTGCACAGTACCCAGCCTGAACCAGTGATCCAAAACCCATCTGTTTATAACAGATATTTTCCTAGTGGTCCTACACACATCCTCCTTGCCTCTCAAAATCCAAGAAAAGAGAAACAACCTGTTCTTCACTCACTCACCCTGTGCTGCCTTAGGTTCATGGCCACCAAATTCAGTACAGGGGCACTGGTGCCACCTGGTCAAATGAGCATATGGTGAGATTTGGAGCCTCTAAGGGCATCTCCTGCATATCAGTCACATGTCAGAGTTTTGCTGACCCACTGCTAGTGTTGCAACAAGGGTATTTATAGTACACCTTCACAGAGGGCACTCTCTAGGGCCCCTCCTAACAGATCATGTGTGCGCTCTTAGAGTTTGACCCTAATGGGCTCTTGATGACCACTCACCCCTCAATTAAACTTTCCATGTAAAGGTAGTGCAGGAGCTCCTGAGGCTTCATCTCAAGAGCAAGACCTATCTGTAAGGTTCTTCACAATCTCCCTGGAACAACAGCACCCAGCTTTCCGTTTCTAGCTCCTAGCAGGTTGCTGGCCTTGGACAGCACAATGTGGCAGGGTGATAGCAAACAAATGAGTGTTAGTACAAATAGTCTGGAGGATATAGCCATGGGCACTAGAAAGACCTGTTAGCATTTTACACTGTGTTATTTTTCCCCAGGAGTAAATTTAGCCCAAATGTAATATAAGAAGGGTAAGAAGGCAGCACAGAAATAACTCCAGAGCAAACAAACTCCTGCTTGCCAGTGCTGAAAATGCTCCAGGAGTGTGGAGGCTCTTCTCAGAGAGTTTATTGCTTAGCATAGGCAATAACGATTTATTTCAGTGTCTTCACGGTTAGGTATAATAGCCAAACAGAGGTATGGAAGACCCAAGCTGACACTCTGGTTGAAATCTATTGCTCTACCTAATCATTGTATAACCAGTCATGGCTAAACAAGAATTCACCAGTGTGGCTATAAATTATGTATTTGCATAAATAAATAAACAGGCAGTCTTACACATTCAGCTTTCCCATTGCGTTATGTAGTTTCCGTGAGATGCTTTTTGGGGCTTCTGAATATTGTTTCTCAAGCTCCCAAATCTTCAGTGACATCAGGATTGTTAGCTTTCCAGCAGGTTAAAAAGCACCAACATTTTGTTTTTCTGAGTCCAGAGAATATTTGTGTGCAGTTGGGCTAGATCAGTTTTAGAGAAAGGGATCCAAACTACATGGAAGAGGAAAGATTTTGGATGAAAGACAGAAGAGATGCCCTGGACATCTGTGGTCATGAAATAACCAAGTATCCTCCTTTACAGATAGGAGGACTCACCACAGTGTTCTGGGCATTGCCCAGTACTGTCTCCCAAACCAAAAGCTTTCCTGCGGCTTTATTGCAGTGCATGGTTAAAAAGAACCTGCTTTCCAACCCACTGTGGACATAATTATTGCCATATATTCTCCTTTGTAACATGCTTTGGTATCTTTGGAGAACAAAAGAAAAAATAAATGTATACAAAATATGATGTTTATCCATAGATTTCATATTTTCTGGATGAACAGAGGGAACAGCAGATAACATGAAGCTTTGCTATATGAACCTTTACATTTTGTTTCCTCCATCTCAGTCTCTTTGGTGTTTGTGGTGCTTTCCATTTCTTCTGTTGCTTCACAGAGTGGACAAAGCAGACTGACAATTTGTGATTCCTTTTACAGGTTCATTGCAGCAAAGTGCTTTCAGCTCAGGCATGCCTCTCTTGATTTCAGGGAAGGATAAGCAAAGGTAAGGGCATCTGCACTAGGGACTGACTCACTCCTTCCAATTTTGCTCTGAATACTTTTAAGAGTTCATTTACTTACATTGAATGTGGGCCTGTAACCATCTCCTCACCTTGGAAATGGCCCTTTGCCACAATTTATACCTACAGAGTGGAGCATATGGCTGTTTTTCCCATCTTCTTTCAAATTCGTTGTATGAGAGTGCCAGGACCTGCACTTTAAGTGGAAACACAAAACAGCAGGAGAGAAAGGGAGGCTGGAGAGATCAACATTAAAAAGATATAGCGAAAGAATGAAAGACTTGGCAAATCTGTCCAGTTCACAGATGCTTTTTCTGGCTTCAGGATCAGGAGCTTCAAGACCAAGCACAAACGTTTTAGTTTCTCTTCAGTGCAATCAGCTGCAAGTTTTCTAATGTCTTTATGCCAGACATTTTCCTTTTCCCCTCCTTCCCCCTAAGCACACTAACATAGCCTGTGATCAATGATAAATTCTGCAAAGGATAGGGCCCAGTTGCCCATCACACAAGTTCAATCTGAATGTCTAGCTCCTGCTGCCTCACATCCACCTAGGTCCAGGAGACAGCCAACACCTTCCACAAGTGTTGTATCACCACTTTCTGCCTATCCTCTTGAATTCTGTCATCTTATGCCAAAAGAGCATTCAATGGCCAATCAATGACAAAAACTAAAAGAAGGCCTCAGGTCAGCTTTTCAGCTTCATCACATCATATCTTCCTGATGAACCACCCCAGTGCCAGCCATTTACTTTACAGATTACTTTAGCTCTCACCTGTCTTAACTTCTTTCACAGCTCCTTCCAGTTGGGGCTGATCATCAGATGAGACTGATTAACCTTCAGCCCGTGGAGCAGACCATCTGCAATAAATATTACCATGTTCATATGGCCAGTACAAAGCACCTCTACACTTACTGTGTCAGATGCCACTACTTGTTGGGGTTCTTGGTCACTACCTTGCACTCAACTGACTAAGCAAGGAACTTCAGTTGTTAATACTTCTGCTGGTACCTTGACCCCCAGCTTGGCTACAGTCTCTGACTGGAACCACTTACATGACATGACTTATATACCCCACTGAAATAGAGAATTTGATATAAATGAAAAGCACCAAACCATAAAACAACAGAAAGCACATATCACATTTATCAGTCTGATAGAAACCAGTCTTAAGTGATAAACATTTCATTTAATACTGTCTCCCATAAGATCCTCCTAGAGAAGCTGATGAAGTGTGGGATGGATGAGCAGATAGTGAGGTGGTCTGGCTAAACTGATTGCTCTAGAGTGTGGTGATCAGTGAAACAAAGTCTAGTCGGAGCCAGTTAAATGCTGCACACCTCAGGTATTTATACCAGGTTCCATCCTATTCAACACCTTCATTAATATTCTGGATGAAATGTGCCCTCAACAAGTTGGTTGATGATACAGAACTGGGGGGAGTGGTTGATACATCAGATGGGTCATGCTTCTATCCACAGGGACGTGGACAGGCTGGAGAAATGGTCGGGCAGGAACCTCCTGAAGTTCAGTAAGGGAAAGTGTAAAGTCCTGGAGGTGGAAAGGAACAACCCCAGGCACCAGCACCTGCTGGGGGCCACCCAGCTGGAAGGCAGATTGGCAGAATAGTCTCTGGCTGAACATGAGCCAGCAATGTGCCCTTGTGGCAAAGAAGGTTAATGGTATCCTGGGGTGCTCGAGCAGGGGTTGGAGCAGGTGACTTCCAGAGCTCCCTTCCAGCTCCAACCATCCTGTGATCCTATGAAACCTGGCTCCTCTTTGTAAGAGTGTAATCCTAAAATGACTTCTTCAAAGGAATAATATATAACCCTGAGAGCAGACATAATGGAAGTTTCTCACGCACCTGCCATGTTAAATTCTTGCAGGTTCAGGACCATAGTCTCAGCTAGTACCAGTCAGTATCACACCTCTATAGGCAAGCCTAGTCAATGTCACCTAGAGCTGGTCCAGTGACTCTTCTCAGGTGGGTACTCTATTTTTTCCCACTAACTCCCCATTCCTTTGTGTTCATACAGTTTTCTTCTTAACAGCATTTGAGAAGGGACAGGGTGAATTCCTCACCTCTGGTTCCTCATACATTGGTTACTCCTTCCAGATTGTCCTGTCAGGTAGATTTAAATAAGATGCACCAAAGAGAAAGCTATATTTTGTAGTTTCATTTTATATTTTATTGATCCATGTGTTCAGTGACTATGTAAACATTTGGGCAAAGTCAGTCAGAGATTCTTTTTTTCTATTTTAGTTCCTTTTCTTAGTAATCCAAGTCATGCATGTGAAATAAGGGTTAGGGATGTAATTTCATTCTTAATGAAGCTTGAAATTATTGGTGGTGTCCATTGAAGAATTAATAGTGGACATTGATCCAATTCACGGAGTTTAGACATTTTTAGTTCAGCAATTCATTAGCAACAATTAGCATACAACATGTGGGACATCAGGCATTCTTCATTAAAGCAACCAGTTAACTTTCTGTATAGCCTGCCTAACAAACCATCTTAGCGTGCAGTTCTGACACCACATGTGGGGAATGGCCTGAGTCTAAATACAAACCAACAGAGCTGAGGAGGAGAGAGCATGCACAACAACCTGACCCTGCATTAATTAGAGCATTGCTACGTAACTGCCACATTACTCGTTGATGAGGACAACATCTAATCCAGGTCATCCAGGGCATGTCCTTCCCTGTCCTGTTCTTCTTCATGTTTGACTCTCATGAGGCATTAAGTAACCCCAGAGACATCCTGAGACTTAATGAGTGGGGACTCCTGGCTGTGCCTTGACCTTCAGCAGGGACATTTCTCAAACTCTCAGGTCAGCACAGCCCAATTTTTATGCCCTATCCTGAAACTAAGAATACAACAGGACTCAGAACATCTTCAGTTCAACAGCTATTTGCAGAAGTCTTTCAACAGCACTGAAGCATCTGAGATGGGTGCACAGGCTTATGTACCCATGCTTTTTCTAAATTCTTCCCCAGCAGGGTCTGTTTCTTCACCCAGGCCCTACACTTTGCTGTCCTCTTGCATGAACAACTTACAGCTGGAAGCATAGAAATGAATTTTGTTTCATAGCATATTTATTCTCAGGTACCTAGTATATTGATTTAGCATAGCCTAGCCTACTTAGCTGACCACCACTGTGCAGTGAAGTGACCATGAAATATATATTAGAAAAATGCCCATTTTTTATGCTTACTCCTCATAACCCCAAATAGAGCTCTTCACACAAAACAAACACTGCTGAAAACCTTAAAACGTGAGGTTAGACCGCACAGATAACACCACACACTAAACACAGAATTCTGTGGGAAAATTTTCCCCGTTCCCTCCCCAAGGGAGCCACTAACCTCTCACAGCAATGAAAGCTAAACAGGCAGAAGTGGCCAAGGAGCTTCCAGTGCATGACCACAGTTTTTTTCTCCAGACCTCTCTCCATCCCCTTGCCTCCCTCCACTCACATCTCACATCCCTCCCTGGGCTACTCAGCACTGCCACAGCTGGAGTTTGGCCGTGTCTGTCCCCCTGCCCAGACCCCTGGTGAGAACCTTCACTCCAGCTAGACATGGTTAACAGCTTTTTCTCTGCAGCATCTATGCTCCTGGGGGATCAACTAGTGGGAGTGTACATCATGACATCAGCCTAAACTATCCCTAGACATTCTCTATCAACATTAAACATGCTGTACAGGGTTTTTCTTGGAGCACACCAAAGTGGTAAAATAATATCCAAAGTGGAAGCGATCTGTCACCTGCTATTCAAGTTTTGTTGTTGTTGTTGTTGTTGTTGTTGTTTGTTTGTTTGTTTAAATCTGTGGGAATTAAATGTTCAATTACAATAGAGTGGGGCTGTGTCAATGATATTGGAGGTTGGTCAGGCACAGTGTTTGAGAAAATATTCTGAGGCAGGGTCCCCCTGGCAATGGTCTACACGGTATGCAGGACTAAGAAATGCCATCTGAGTGGCTTTTGATGTCTCTAAAGAGCACTGTCCAGGAGGATCCACAAGAACACAGGTTCCCATAGACTTCCCAAGGAAAAAAAAAATCATCAAATTTTTAAAGTTATAAAAACTGTGAAGTTTTTGTGGTATTACATGTTAAGATAAGTTTTGAAAGAGATTATGGCATTTTGTGTTTAACTATTGTTTATCTGATGTGGTTCTGTGCAAGAACTCACTTGGGAAAGGAGTTTGAGTATGTTAACAGTATTATTTTTTTTTAGGAAAAAAGCAAACAAAAAACAACAACAAACAAACAATGTTTTATGTCCATTAATGTCTAAAATCTCAATTTGAGTTTAAATATCCTCAGTGTTGTTACGGATCTGGTACAGCTCTGGAGTTCTGCTTTTCAGGCAGGCAGCCATGTGTGACAAATTATGCCATTGCCTTTACAGAACTATTTCTGAAGCTTTCAAAGAATCACACTCTATCTCCTGAAAACTTGCAATAAAAGATGCGGGACAGCAAAGTATATTCCAGCAGCAGAAAGTTGCAGGATATTTAAAAGCCTCATTATACAAGCCCGTTCCTCATCCATCAGCCATGGGGCCGAGTGCTGGAGCATGCCTTTCACAGCTGAGAAGTGACCCATTGGGAAAGCAAATGCCTCAGCTTTTCCAGCCAGTTGGTCAGGAGCAGCATGGGACCCTGCAGCAGCCCGCTCAGCATCTAGGTACCACAGGAAGCAGCTCCCCAAAACCCAGCTTGGCTGCTTTCCCATGTGGCATGGAGGCAGAGCACCCAGGGCATCCCACAAGCTGCCCTCCCATATGGGATGGTGCCATCCTTGCTCCCAGCTTACTCAGCTAATTGCATCCCTAAGGCCATTTAAAGGAGTCTGCTCAGCAGAAGTGGAGATGGCATAATCTGTCCCTGGTCCAGGTTGCAAACACAAACTATGACCACATCTGTGTTGTCCTGGGGAGCCCAGAACTGGACCGGGCACTCCAGGGGTGGTCTCACCAGGGCTGAGCAGAGGGGAAGGATCATTTCCCTCCACCCACTGGCAACACTTTGCCCAATGCAGCCCAGGATACCGTTAGCCCTCTTTGCCACAAGGGCACATTTCTGACTCGTGCTCGGCTTAGTGTCCACCAGGAACACCAGCTCCTTTTCTGCCAATCTGCTTTCCAAATGGATGGCCCCCAGCATATTCTCAGAGAGTGAGAATAAAAGTCAAGTTGAGACCAAAATCTTGATCCTTTGCTTTCCTGGAGTGCATATTTTTTTTTCAATTTACTGCTTTTAGAAAGAAGCAAGCTGACTCTGGAAAAAAAAAAAAAAAAAAAAAGAATAAATAAATAAAAAGCACAGGAGTTACAGTTTACTTCTTTGGAGGCATCAGACTAAACAAAGGAGGCATTTGCTTTGCATGTCTGCCCCTAGACAAGTGGGGGAATCCCCCTTTGTGGAACACGACTGATCACCCACCAAACGCAAGTTACAGCACACAGACTGATAGGTCAAGGACCAAGACAAGGAGAGAACGAGGTGGTGAGTGACAACCCATGACTGGATAACTCTTTATTTTCACTGCTTTGGCTTAGATAGCTTCCTTGCTCCTATTTAGTAGCAATGGTCTAACCACCAAGCAATGGTCTAACCACCAACGTCATACCCTGGACATTGAACAGCTGATTCAGGATGACCACAGGAATGTTATTCTTAGCCTGTGAGGTATCTGTCATCTGCTATTTAAGGTTTGTTACAAGGAGCAGCTACAGCCCCTGATATTAGTTCTATAGGTTAAACTGAACCAGCTTATGGTTTTATCTTTGGTTAGCTACATATAAGTCACCAGTGTCTCAGCTGAGATGGTGGCTGTCACACAAGCACATATTCTATTTTAAATCTCTCTCCAGATACAACTGAGATTGAAAATTCCCTCAGAAAGGCCATGATGCTGGCTAAATCTTTATAAAGACAACTCCTTTCTGGTATGTTTAACAGTATGAAGTCTGTCACATTCCTGCTCACTCCTGTATTTTCAAAATGTCTCAGCTGCATGACACTGAAGCCAAGGAGATGAGCATCATTATTTCAATTAAAAACTTATGTGGAAGACCAGTAATGTCCTCTGCTGCTGCTGGTGAAATCTGCAACCTCAGAAAGCTTGTTCCATGCCTGTGAATCTTAGCACTCACTGGATTTAAATAGAAACAAAGGTGAAGCTCCACCGCCTGCTCACTTCTCCCAGCAGCACTTCTGCTACACCTGTGTTACAGCCCACACCCTAAACGCAGGAGCACCCCGAGGAAGGGCGCCTGGTGGCTGTGAGAGCTGCCCCCCAGGTTTACACAAGGCTTCTGAGGCTTTGGGACAGGAGTCCCCTGGTACCATGGGGTTCAAACCAGTGCAACAGCCCTTCCGTGGGCAGTGTCTGTGGGCTGGGGGTGTACAGCCTGGAGAAGAGAAGGCTTTGGGGAGACCTCATTGCAGCTTTTCAAAGCTTAAAGGGGGCTTATAAAAAAGATGGAGAGCAACTTTTTGCTCAGTCAGATAGTGATAGGACAAGGAGGAATGGTTTTGAACTAAAAGAGGGGAGATTTAGAACAGATGTTAGGAGAAAATTCTTCACTGTGAGGGCGGTGAGGCCCTGGCACAGGTTGCCCAGAGAAGCTGTGGATGCCCCATCCCTGGAGGTGTTCAAGGCCAGGCTGGATGGGGCTTTGGGCAGCCTGGTCTGGTGGGAGGTGTCCCTGCCCATGGCAGGGGTTTGGAAACAGGTGGTCTTTAAGGTCCCTTCCAACCCACACCAGTCTGCGATTCTGTGATTCTATTAATGTCAGCACTGGTTTGTCTACTACCCAGCCCCATGGCCTTATATTCCCACACACCCACACCACATCTTGGCCTCCACCGCCATGGCGGTGCCCAGGGGAAGAAGCATGGGACGTTGCAGGACTGGCTTTGGCAGGATCCGTCTATCCAGGATACACAAGGAGTAGATAAAGGACAAGGAGATAGGTGAACACAGTAAGGCAGCCAGTGTCCAGATGGCCTGGGGGCCTGTTCTTGCTGCAGTCCCTGGGAGATAACTTGCTGTTTGTTTTGCCAGCTGTGTCTGTCCCTGTCTGGAAAGCAACACCTGCTTTATAGTACCTGTCTTATAATGCCAACATAGTACATTAAGTGGATCTTGCAAAACATATTTGCAAATCTTTTATAAATATTCCATATGTCATTCAGCCTGTGACTTGGTCTGGAAAGAAAGAAGGAAAGCATTTATTATGACTGAGTATTAGAACAAGTGCTGTAGATTGATGTGGAAGGAGATCCATATTTTTACTTGTCATAAAACATCTTGTTTCCAGAAGCTTGATCCTGAGGGTGCCATAAGTTTCTGTATAAGTGATTACACTTGGGCAGAAATCATAATTGCATTACTGGAAATGCTGTATTTTTGTACCAGCTGCCTCAAGCTTGAATATAGAGAAACAGGAATAAAGAAAGCCACACTTGAAAGCTCAGGATTTCTCTTCTAAGAGGCATGCCAAATATCTGGGGTGTTACTACAACTGCTGCATTCTCCACAGGGGCATATAACTGAGACAGAAAGCAAGTACTGACAGTTCTTGTGACTCCACCAAAAATTTTGTGTTTTCTATACTTTGTCTTTAAAGCTTCAGATTCCAGGTTCTTATGATTGTATGAAAATCTCAGACTGTGCTATTTTTAAAGAAGACAACAATGCAGAAGAAACAATAGAAATGCCTCTTTTCTTTCTGGGGTTTTCCTTTTTTTTTTTTTACCTCCTAATTCTCATCAGTTTTAAGCCCATTCCATGACTTTGTAGGCCCTATTGGATGGTGCTTGGACATATGCAGTCTAGAGTCCTGGAAACTTTGTGAGAATGAAGCCACATGTACCCAAAGATTCAGGGGCAACTGCTGCCCGAGTGGTTCCGTTGTGCCACCTGCCCACATCTCTGCTCATCAGGCTTCATCCATCAAATAATCTTTGTACTAGGAACAACAGAGATGCCTTTACAGCAAAACCCTTTCCTTGTTCTCAGCCTCGCCTTCATGGGTAACTAGCTGGAGGGTGACTGCAAAGCCACGAGAAGAACATTTCTCTCAGCTAACAAATTGTCAGAGGGGCTGGAGCGGCAGGGCAAGGAGAACATCACATTCACGGGTAGTTAGGCTTCAGAAACGCTTCCAACAATCCTTCCAGAGTACTGATGAAGAAGAGGCACGAGCAGATGCAGAATCTCTGCATGAGAGGTGAGGTGACCCTCCTCGTCCCCAGCCTGCAGCCTGACCAAACCCGGTGCTGGGAGCTGCAAAGCCTCTGGAAGTAAACGTGGAGCCAGGCTCCTGTGAGAACAGCCACCTCTGTGTAATATCTCAGCATTTTATATCCCAGCTTATTCAGATGGAGCATGGCAAAAGATGCATGAAAATGGAAAATAATAGGGGAGAACTATTGCATTTACAAGCCTCAAAGGCTGGAATTACCATGAAATCCGACTTTGTGGAAGTTCAAACAGGTTCATCAGAAGTGTTTCACCCCCCCGCACTGGAGCTGCACATCTGCTTTTGCAACAGAAGCTGTGAGCGTGGCAGTCACACTAGCAGCCACAGGTTGTCTCTGCATCAGGCCTGTTCTGACAGTAAATAAAAGACTATGCCATGAACTGTGTACACCAAATTATACAAGGAAAAGTGCCACCTTATGGCACTGCATCACTTAAATCACAGCTTTGTATCACCAGTATGATGATTAGATTTTAGCCTTGCCTGTGCAGTTCCCAAGACATCGGGCTTGCTTCAGAAATAAGGAAGGGTAAGAAAAATACATTTTTCTTGCTTGCCTACTTTTGCAGTAAGTGTTGCAGGCACCTAGTTGCTATTCATGATAATGAGAGAAAAGTTCAGCTAAATGCTGCATTAGTTGTTCTAAAAAAAGCTCCACAGCTGCTAACAAAAAATCAGAAATAATGTCTTTTAGGAAATGAAATTATCAGTTAATCAAATGTTTAACAGGTACTCCAAGATTTTGAAGTTTTCTATTTTCATGCCACCACAGCTGCAATCCTAGACAAGGGAAAAGCATCCTAGCTTTTTTTTTTTTTTTTTAGTAGGTCTTTAAAAATACCTGCTGCCTTCTGGAACAGATTTCTGCTAGATAGCCAGAAAACACATTTGTTAACTCTTTAAGTGTTCTGTTAGTTAATGCATTGGCTTATATATAATGAGCTATTCATTTTTTTGAATTAACGTTTTAATTTTTAAAGGCATTCTCAGCTTCTGATGTAATGAATTGTGGAAGTGATCTTAGTACATGGACATTGTTTACTCTATATTCCTTCAGTGTAATGTGTCTTTGAACCCAAGGCTTTTTGTGTCCTTGTGTGTGTACATATACACATACACAAAAAAAAATTATGTGCGTGCAGTTCCTCTGCTACAGGGATCTGGGAATGAGGATGAGATTTTGGCTGCAGTCATCACTGCCAAGTGTTTGCTAGACATAATCTTGTCTGACAGATTTTGACAGGCTGATGGTTTGCAACTATCAAAACACAGGTAAAACCAGAAGCATGGAAGTTGTACAGTTACCTGAGTCATCCGTATATCTCAAACTAAAAAACAATCCTACCTGATATATTTAGACAAACATGGTACGGGCTCAATAAGAAATTTCCCAGAGGAAGCACAATAAAGTCAGCAAATATCCCGTGGGGATAATAAATTGGGAAATTTTTCTCTTGGGATCTCAGCACTCCCCTTTCCACTCTCAGCCATGCTGAAGAAGCACCAAGTGCCCCAAAATGTAAGCAGCAGCCTTGAGCCTACCTCTTGAGCTCCTGCACCTCACTGTTCTGTATCCGTAAAGTTGGCGGTGAACCCAGAGGCAGCGTCCCTACAGGCTGTGCAGGGACTCCTGGGGTCACTGCTGTTTCCCTCCCCATTTTCAATGATGCTGGAAAGAAAGGTCTTATTTTCCTGGAGGATCTCTATTTTTTTTGCAAGAATGTATTTATAATGCCGACCAATGTCACACATTTACCTGTAAGTACAATTCAGGAGGGATAAATCGTGCTTACAAAATATACCCCTCTCTCTGAAATGTAGAGACAGCCTCATGTCTTCTTGGTAGACAGGTGAGGTCAGGTGAGATGGGTTGTGCTGGGTCACTCTCTCTTATTTGGCTGGACACTGAAAGAGGCCTTTGATTATGGGTGTCCTAGAAATAAAGCAGTAATGCCTTTTCACATACAGGGTGGTTGAAATTGTTTAGTGCCTCCAGGCACTTAAGCAAAGTCACGCAGGCTGGAGATGCAAGGCAAGGCCACAGCAAAGTGCCAGAGATGCAGTCCACTGGAGGACTGTCCCTACTCTGACCTGATGGCTGAATGGCCAGGTCAGCAGCAGGTTTCCTGAGAGCCAGAGGCTCAGCCAACGATGGGAGGGGGGAAGCAGGGAGGCAGCATGAGCAGGTGATGGAGGAGGGAGAAGCTGCAAGGAAACTGCATCCATCCTTGCACGTGGGAATGGCCCCTCTGCTTGAGCTGCCCAGTGCAGCCAGCCCTTATTTGTCTGGCCTGGGCAGACAGAGTGACACCCAACAAGTCCATCCGTACCTGTTTCCTGGCATTGGATCACTGCAAGGCGCTTCTCAAATCATCGCCCCGTGCTGCTCCACCCAAGCAGCCGTTTGCTCTCAGACCGCTTTAATGTCAGCTCTGCATCTGCGCTGACCACTGGCTGCAGCAAGGGGGATAACCAAAGCTTGTGTAACAAGGATTTCCTACATCGTTGCTTAGTCCTGGACAATATATGCACACACACACACACACACACATTAAAAAAGAAAAAAAGCATATGCACATAATCTGTGTGTTTAACTCCATAAGTATATAAATTACATGACAAAATAGGTGAACAGCCATTCTTTTTCTGTGGAAAATAAGATAAAAAAGACCAGAGGAGTCCTGATAGGAGAATATTTAATAGATGGGATTATTTGCAATCAGATTAGTCACCAGGGGATCTGAATGTGGTCAGCACACTTCAGACAAAACAAGGAGCTTGAAGAGATGGCAAGCATGGACTAGAAAAGCATACCTACTGCAATGCAAATAGCATGGCTCTTTCACAAAGTTGCTGTTCAAACAGGCACAGAAAAAAAATGTAATAAACTGTTCTGGGAGTGGCTCACACTAATACAAGTGTCATAGCCCACTAATACACAAAAATCATACACCCAAAGATGTATTGTAATTTTGTTCAGTGCCTTTCCTAACGGAATCTCCTGTCAACAGCTGTTCCATTATCATGTGAACATTTTCTCAGGAAAAGTTTGTACATGGGTATCCTCTCCTTAGGAAAACATTTGAAAGAGGAGGTAAAATTCTTCTTTGAAGAGATTCAGTGATTTACTATTGTGTAACTTTCAGTGCTTGCAAACAATGTTCTGCAGGTAAAAAGTTCAGGCAGATATAAAACTTCACGTATGTGATAATTCAGCAGTTCAAAGTATGCACTTTCACGCTAAGAGGAAACATGCCAAATTGTTTATTGTTATGGGCTCATTTTAATCTCTATAGTATTAAAGATAGAGAAAATAAAAACTGCCAGAAGGCAAAATCCAGAGGGCACCACCTAAGATATATGCTTATCAAGCATTGTACAAGTGATATGCAGAAATTGTCTTTACGATGAGGTGTTGCCTTACTTGAGGCAAGCTGCTCAGGGGTTTGGCACCCCAAATTGCTAGATGTTCATGAGGCTTCAGGAACCAGGCTCAGGGCCCCTGGCCTCTCCTCTGATGCACGCATGCTGGTGGACCAGGCACAACCTCCAGCCTGCAGCAGACCCCAAAGCAGCACCTGCCCTGAAAAAAAAAAAAAAAGTGCCTGTTGATTCAAGGCAAATGCACAAGAGAAGATGCTGTGAATCACTCCTCATGGCCAGATGCCTCTGTTTCCAAACCCTAGGATCAGGTGGACAGAGGTTTTCGCCGTGAGAAACGGCCCCAGCAGGCACTGCTGATGGAGCCATCCCCATGCCTGTCCAGACTGGGTGGCCTTTTGTCTCCTGCAGAACTGAGCAAAAAGTAGATGTACATTCCCGTATCTGGTTTTCCTTCAGTCTTCTTTTCACATGTGTAAGATGAGTGTTGATCATCTTTTCTCTTCACAGGTGTAAGATGACGGTTGATCTCCTGATGATGCTTATATCTTATAAGATATGGCATACAAGAAAGAAAATCATTTTTACAGCTACTTAACAAACACCCAAAAATCTTTAGAAGATTACACTAAGATTGCCCTTTTGCTTCAACAACTAAGGAAAGAGACAACAGGCGATGCATTTTCCTAGTGACCCAGGAGCAGAAGGTGCCTGTAAAGCTGCCCACTGATGCACCCCACATTTCCAGCCCTGCAGACAGATGTGCAGCTTCGTGTCCTGGTTGCACAGAGTGACAGCAAAGCCTTAGCTGCCCTGACCAGGCACCTGGTACCACAAGTACTGCACTGCACACCTGTGCTAAAGACAGAAGCAGCATATAAATAAAGTGGCCTCCTGCTGCTGCTGTTCATTAAGCTTGTATCTGTGCATGGCATTTTGGACCTAAGCAAATCAACACCCCAGAGTCAAGCAGCAAGCAGCCCCCTTTTGAGGAAAGTGCTCCTGTCCTCCCTTTCTGTTGCCCCAGTGCTACAAATTGAACTTTGATTCCTTTGCCCTCTGTACCCTAAAAAACCCTCTGAGGCCCTGCAGACTCACACTGCTTGCTGTCTAGAGTTGCATGCAGCAGGGCATCAGCACAGCTGCATGCGCATTTATTAATCAAGATTTGTGCAGCCAGGCAATGCCATTTACCTTCTCGGATGACCTTTTTGGAAGCTGGCAGCTGAGAAACTATGTAAAGTGGCAATGTCAGTGGCTACCCATCATAGGACACAGTCAGGTTTTTGTTCTTTCACAGAAAACATGTTGCCAGGCTTGCCTTAAACAGAGATTCAATTCATTATTATTATTATTTATTTATTTTTCCTATTTTACAACCATATCTGAGACACTTCTTCCCTAAAGCAGTCAAAAAGTTTAATAGTTTACCAGATGGCATGAAGCAAAGCAATTAACAATATTCTAGATCAAGTTTTGATATCACCAGATAAGTGATAGTGACTATTGTAAGTACTGCTGAGGTCAAATGTTTTACAGCAGAGGACAATAAAAATTGCTATCAATTCTTTTTATTTTAACCTTAACCATTTTTTTTTTCACAATTGTCAGTAACAAAATCTGTTAATTTGTTGCTTTGGTCAACTACTAGTAGTTTATTTAAATTTGAGTAATTATTCAGGGCAAAAAGATGCACTTCTCTAAGTCAGTCTTATGCATGAGTACCTTGCAATTTCCAGGGCCTGCTTTAACACCCAAAATTATTGTTTGCAAGGTTAAAACGGTTTTAGGATCAGAGATTCTCTGTTTGGGTTTGCAAAAAGGAAAACATGTAATGGACATTATTTATTCAATATAGAAATGTGAATCCTCCGGTCACACTAGAAAGAGTGCTCAATCCATGGGGTAACTTCCAGTCAAGGACTTGTCAGAAAAGCTGAAATGAACCTTTCTGTCCTTCTTAGTTCAGCTGCCTGACAGAGATGGGAAAACGTGTCTGTGTGCTGGATTTCCACCTGATGGTACTTAGGGCTGGGTCCAACTGCAAAGTGCCCAGGGTCACTGCACAGACAGAGGAGAAAGGGCTGAAATCTCCCAAACTCCTGCAGTGAGTTTGCTTCTTGAAAGGCAGCGAAGGTTTTGTGTATACAGTGAATTCCTCACTAATGTAAAAGGGAGACAAATCTCTCCACACCAGTTGCCTACATCCCATGCAGGGTTTGCAGAGGAGAACAGTCTTTAACTATTTCTGGATGCTTTCAATATGTTTCCAACTCTGTTTTACCTGATAGGAAGTGAAAAGACACGACTAACTTCTCTGACCTACTTCTAGCAAAGGTTTTTTTTGTTGTTGTTGTTGTATCAAAAGCTGGAGTTCAATGGCTCTAACTGGATACTTTATTCTGGCTGGTTTTTCTACCAGGCTTTTCCTTACTCTCAGATCAGATTTTATTGTACTTATTTGCTTTTTAACTGTCTCCACTAATGGTCTTCTCTGATCTCCCAATGTCTCTATAATGGCTGCTCTGCTTCTAAAATCCTGTTCAGACTGCAGTCAGGTTCTGTGATCTCTAACCAACTCTCATGCTTCAAATGTACTATCATATTCAGATTGTAGTTATATCTTATGTGAGCTTTGATCTAATCTTGAATTACACCGGCAATCCACGAGCTGTGTACGAACTACTTTTCTATGGAGCTGGTAATCAGAGGAACATTTTCTTAGTATCACTGAAAGTGCGTTGTAAAACCTGATGCATAAAAATGATCTGATAGCGTGGTGGAGGTGAAGGGCACACAAAGAAACTTGATAACAGCTATGGCAGCGTACAGTATAGCCTGTTTCATGTGCTTTAACGAACGTGAGCAAAGTTCAGATCCTCACATAAAGCCGTATCTACTAGCTGGCGCATACATTGTGTAATACCAACACTCACCCCTCCAAAGGTCAGGAAGCACTTACAATGCATATGGTATCTGACGTGTGAGTCTAGGCAAATCAGCAGGGTCTGCAATACTAAGTATGGAATTAAGTCAATTTACCATGCCCTCAGAAACAAAGCAGTATGAGTTTGGTACACCTAAAACGTACAGGTTAAATGTTAAATCCACGTCTGGTTTAACATCTCTCCTCATTTCCAGAGGCAAAGGCTGCACCACCACAGCTGCTCCTTGCCATCACCTACACACCTGATGGGGTCTTTGCATGCATTTTGGTCAAAACCCTTGCAGATATCACCTGCTGGCAGCTATTTGGGCAGCTCCTTTCAGATGCAATCGAATGTTCCAAGCCACTTGCAATGACACTTCGCCTCTATTTTGCTCCTTCTCTTGTGCAATAAAAGCACTACAGCTGCTACCTTGTCAGCTCCTCTCTTGCGGAGGTAAGCAGAAGTTGCTCCAGCAGCCTGAGCACAGTCTGGAGCCCTGAAAGCGTTAGTAGAACTAAATATCCTGATGCATTTATTTAATTTCAGCTTGTTGAAAGCATTTCAGAGCTCCTTTTGCTTGAAAGCAAACAAAGACATGCATATGTATTTGAGATCCCTATTTCTACAACCAGTGAACATATTTTATCTTGTAGTTATTAAAATAAAATCCCTTTATAGGAAAATGAGTCATGAAGATAAATTAGAGAGAGGAAGAAAGACTTCATGTCTGTCTTAACACCAGCAGTTGAACTAACATCCATAATTAAAGACTAAGGTTAGAGAGCTAAAGAGATTAAAAATGAGCTTCCAGTGTAATGTTTTTAGTTACACATACTAACTTTAACTGGAATCGCTTCTATTTGTGCAGTTAGCATGAGTCATATATCCGAAATTACATTTCTCTCACATCTTATATTAAAAAAACATGTGGGAATTTTAAGTTTTTAAAGGCGTCAATAATACTTTGAGATCTGCTAGTACAGCCCCCACAAGATGTTTATCGAGAGGTTGTCTGAAATCTGTTGGTGCCACTATAATGGAACGTAGCTAGGTATTAAATAAAGATACCTAAAAATAGTCGTTTTCTTTCAGAAAAGCTGTAAATAGGAGGGGGCTGAGTCCTCACAAAGAAAAATGAGCTTATCACACTTCATCTACTTCTTCCCAAAGTACTGTGTACATGTCTTTTAATACTAGGAAGCAGATTATCCTTGCTCTGCCTGCAGCCACATCAAAGAACTATTTCTTTGTGTGAGAGCTGCTTGGGAATATTGGAGTTCTCCCAATATACAGAGATTTTAGTTTTGTTTCGCCCACTGGTGCAGCCTGCCCAGTGCTCATAATATGTTTCTTAAATTTTCAAGATCTATATCACTTAAAAATATTTGAAAATTTTGAAACTTATACAAAGAGGAAAATTTGGTACTGTTAAAAGATCAATAACCACCTTAGTCAGACTGTATAACCACTCAGGAAGGTTACTTTTACATTTTTTTAATAAGGTAATTCATTTTACTTTCCAAACTATTTTTTGAATCTTGGTGCCTCATATGCCTAGGTATATTGTATTATAAAACGAAACGTGGATTTGGAAATATTTTACAAAATGTAATTATTGATGGTATCCTCTCACAGAAAGAAAACATATATTTAACTCTTTGTTGGCTAAAAATGCCTAAAAACTGTAACTTTAGATCACAGTTTTGTGAAGACAAATTATCTTTTGGTGGCCTGAAGCAGTGAAACTTTATCCAGTGAGTATGTAAGAGTTTTCTTTGGGGGAACAGCAAACTTCGTTGCGTGTGGCTGATGGCATTCCCTTGTAGGGCATATGTCTCAGTTTGTATTTTGTTATTCTGTTTCCTCTGTTGTAGAGCAGCACTTTGAAATTTGGATAAATGTTTTAAATCTAATCTAGTAGATTTACTTAGGGACATCAAGGTCAACCTTTCTTCATGGCTTTAAGAAAATTCCTGACATCCAGTCCCCTATTCTCCCCAACCCCACAAAAAGTTTCCAGGCCCTCAAATGCAGCACAGTCACATGAATGATTCATTCTGCATCCAGCACTGCAGCAGGGACCAAGATCCCTGGAACAGTGCAGGAGATGGAAAGCAAATAATTAGGTCTAGTATAGATCTGTCACCAAAGAGCAGAAGCCTTGCCAGGGGTGAGGGCTGGCTAGAAGCCTCCCTTTCCCCATAGCCCTGTGGGCTCCTCCATGTCCCACTGCCACCACCTTGCACCTGGGACAGGCAGTGCACCAGAAGGTCTGCTGGGTGCTCAGGAATTGAGGGAGTGGGAAACATGAGTCAAGGAGAGGGTGAGCACTGAATTTTTAATGCCTGCATTTATTCTTCAGAAGGTTATGACTATAAGGTAAAAAGAACTAATCAAATGTTAATAACCACGAGCGATGATAAATTGCTTCAAGATGCTTATTCATTGATTAAAGCATAGTGTGGTGCCTGAAATAGAGCTAGCCAGGAAGCATAACGCCCCCATAATTGCTGAAAACATGCCAATAAAAATGAATAATGATGAATAAACATCACAGTCATCTTTGTGTACAAAAGCATTTTTCATACCAGTTAAGACTATTTTACCATATGAGACTGGTGATTGTTTCCTGATAGCTTTGAATATATGCCTAAGTAAGAAAGTGGACTTGAAAAGCTAAAGATATATATCACAGTCAATAAAAATGTTCATTAATACTCTACAACACCATTCACAGCTTGATTCTTACCAATTTTTACCAACCTCTAACACAATCTCTTTGCAAATTCCCTCTTGAGGTTACTCCAGTTGATCTACTTGGGAACATGTTTTCCCTCCTTCTGCTTTCATAAATCCCTTGGATAGACTTTGGTCTAGGGTTGTTTATTTGGATTTTTATTTGTTTCAGAGGAAAGTGCTCAAAAGCTTGAAGCATTTTACAGAGCGTCATTTCCTTTACTTTCCTACTCACATTGTACAGCATTGTATATTTATATGTGCTATATTAACATTCATCATTTCTGTTACTGATAAAATCCTTGGAAAAAAAAATAACAAATGACTCTGTAAACATCATTAGCATTGTAATCTAATTGAAGAACCCAAATCTGGTGTGATATTATCTAAGATACTGTTCCAAAATGGAAAACTGCCCTTACAAAATACAGTCTCGCCTACAGCTAAGGCTCGAAGTTACCATATATCCATGCATGTTGGTGCCCAGCTAATGGGCTCTCATCAGAACTACAAAGTCTGATGTGTGGAAGAGTTTGGGTTATTTTTTGCAGTTTTTCATGTTCCAGCTTGATGTCATCCAGAGAACGAACCATATAAGTGTCAGAATGAAAATGTGTGTAAATGTAGATTTAGGTGAATTGAGTTTTGCAAAAGGCTCTCATACTCTCTTGAGTTCATCTTTGTGCCTGCAGAACAGACTGCTAATCAACACAGATCATGAGTTAATGGCAAAAATTTGAGCTGGTGGTAATACTTAAGACGACAAGTTCTAGGATATTTCAGCTAACTCTGTTGATGTTGATTAAGACACAGGAATTACATGGCTTTAGAAGTAGCTTAGTGTTGGTAATTATGATCTTAATGATAATTAGTATTCTAGTGATAATGTATTTTTTGCCTTATTGCACTAAGGTTCTTTGTATTTACCTGTCAAATGACATTCATAAAACAAATAAAGTAATTATTTGAAGAATATTTGAAGAAAGGCACAAATTACATGGTGCAAGTGAATGTAGAATAGAGAATGTTTTCTATTTAGACAAAATCAATTTATTTTAATGCCAGCGTATTTTATTTTTTTTTTTTTTGTGAAAATCTGTGTTCCTGTATTCAAATGCATTGGCAAAATAGAACAGCAGTGAAATCAGGAAGAAATACACACTATGTATGTCTTCTCCAATGTTTATGACTGATTTTACTCATCTCTTGAGGTATCAAGAAGATGGAAAAATAACATTTGCCTGTGACTACTGATGGCATGACCTGAAAAGTTTGACTTCTGCACACGAGTATTCAGTAGGCAAGATACACTTAGTACAATAAAGAACTCAGAGACAACATTTATCTTTGGATATTTTTCTTCCTGATGTTTGACCAAGAAATTGATGCATCTTGGCTCATTCTTACATGTATGTTTTTTCGTTGTTGACATAGCTGTGATGTCAAGTGAAAGCCTTGCTTTGGTTGTTCCACTGTACTTCTCAGCACTGTTTTTTTTTTTTTTTTTTCCTGGTGAATGTGAAAAATCTGTGTCAGTCTTGTGACTTTATATACCTTCACATTAACAATCAAGCACATTCTGCAAACTCAGTAAATTATTACTACAACTCATTTACTGCAGCAGACAAAAGTAAACTAGACAGATTGCTGGGATACGATTTCAGCAACAGTAGTTTCCTATACTCACCCTCTGGAGTTGCCCCCTGTTTGTTGTTGTTGTTGTTGTTGTTGTTTGGTTTGGTTTTGTGGTGCATAAGGAATAGGGCCCATTGGTGAGCATTTCTTTATTGTTAATCTCTCTGATCTGAACAGCAATTAACTTATTTCCTAATCAAATGTTATCAGATTGGAATAAAATATCCTTTACTGTAAAGTTTTCAATTAATTTGTTTCCCATTGATTTCTGACCTCTTCCAGATTTATCTTTGAAAATGTGGTCATAAAATTTCTGAAAGGAGGATCACTCTCAGTATGACACATCACCTGCTTCCTCTCCTGCTTCTTGCGTCTTCAGCAGGTCCTTAGCAAACCCTGATGGACCCTGCTGTCAGATTGGCAAGATACACTCGATCATCTCCCATTGGGGTCATCCTGGTCTCAGGCAAGGCTTCAGCATCTACTTGTTTTGTTTTGCTTTGCTTTGCTTGTTTGCTTGTTTTTTCTTTGCTTTGCTTCGTTTTGTTTTCAAATCCTAGATGTCTGCAGATCTACATATGTCGAGGTAGAAGTATTCCAAGGTCTCTATTACAGAGATGCTAAGTGCTTAGCAGATAGGCAGTTCTGACAGCAATTGCTATTCTTGGAGGCTGCTAATGCCTGAGGTAAATGCTGGTTGCCCCTTAGATAGGTTTTTCAGTCTTTACTCCAAGGGTTGAGGCTCCTGTCATGTGTATTTCATACTTTGATGTCAGCTCTCATCATTAGAGCTGCTCTAGGTAAATCCACTCAAAACTCTATTGCTCTTTAACAAGCCTGTTGCAGCTTCATTTAGCAACAGCGAATTTTTGCCAAGCTCATCTATCAGGTAATTATCTAGATGCACAGAAGTTTCCTATTGTAATTGAAGAGGATGTTTTTGTTACTTTCCACCAAACTTGGCTTCTGGATTATGAGGGAGGTGCCTCTTGGCAATGCTTATTGTTTGTTAGATTGCCTGCGACCTGCTCAGTGGGGCCAGCAGAGCTGCAAGAGGAGGTGTCCTTGCCAATCTCAAGAAGCAAAGGCATTTTTCCCAATAAGCACAACCAACTGTTGATGCATTGCATTTTCTGTTTCTGAATATACTTGTTGGGCTGTCCCCTTTTAGCTCGCCTTGGTAGGCAAGCAGCAGCAATGTCAGAGATGATGAACTCCTTTGTCACTAGAGGGTTTCCCAGAGAGCAGTAGGGGTTTTGCTGTTTGCTGGCTTTGCTACAGCATCTGCCACTTGCGTGTCTGTAGCAAGCGCACCAAACTCAACTAGCCCTGCACAACTACCTGACTTTCCCAAGTACTTGCTTTTATTTTGGAAGGAGATTTATTATTCTGCCTCACATATTCTTGATGCCCACGGGTCGGGGAGGGGCTGGCCCCGCCTTGAGGGCGGTGCGTTGGGGCGGTGCGGCCGTGCGCTCCCCGCGGAGCCGGAGCCGGAGCCGGAGCCGGAGCCGGAGCCGGCGGCGCGGGGCGGGATGGAGGCGGCGGGGCCGAGGGGCAGCGGAGTGGCCGGGAGCTACGACGTGGTGGTGGTCGGGGCCGGCATCTCAGGTGGGCACGGTGGGCGCTGAGCCCCGGCAGCGCTGCCCCGTGGGCGCCCGCCGGGGGCTCCGGGTGCAGGGAGGGGGATAAATGAAGGGGAAATATTCCGCGTGGGGGCGCGGGGGGCGTCCGCTCGTCGGGGAGAGACCCTAGGGAAAAGTGGCTTAGGGGTGCAGGGTGGCGGTTGTGCGTCCCGAGGTGGATAGTGGGGTTCTTTCGGGTGTTTTTGGGTAGCTCTCGGGGTGCTGGGGTTTGTGTCCCGCTGATAAATACGGCAGAAAGGCGTCGGGGAGTACCTGTAAAGGCAGGCTGGGCTCTGGTGCCTTGGGACGAGCTGCTCTCTAGACAGCCAAGTTCCCCCGGTGCGACGGGCTCTTCGCACTTTGCCAGGACGGTACATCCCAGAGTACTCCCCAGATCTACTTTAACCCTGGTCCTCGTGCTTAAAAGAGAAGTCATTTCTCTTAGGACACCCAATGGTACTGCAGGTGAGCCTGTTGCACAGTTGGGGAAAATCCGTGTTTGGTTCGTCCATCGGATAGATGCCGTGTTAGCAGCTTTGGGCAGGTTTCAGGGAGTCCTGACTTCACTAACGATTCAGAAAAAGTGAGTTATGTGACTGAGTGACTTCACTAATAATGCAAGCATTACTGCTATTGCTTTAGATGAAATTAGTTTTTGTTAGATTTGAGGAGTTGGAGGTTTCCTTTCCTTAACCTGCAATGAATTAATGCACAAAACAGGATGTTGCTTACTTAATTACATTTTTCAGTTTCACAAAACAATTATTTTTTTTTCCTAATAATTATTTAAAAATGCAATAACGTATAAAATAATCTGTAGTATCCTCAAACAGATGGAAAGGGTTTAGACCCGAGGTTGGCTTGCTTTTTGGTTTTACCAGATGCCTGGGTATTCTCCTGCTAGCACAAGTCATTTGGTCTTCATCCTTAAGGTTCCTGTAAAGCAGACGGTTCCCTTAGGGAATTACTGCCCATGCTGTGTGCAGCTGATAGTGATGTGATATTATAATGGTTTCTAAGGCTCCAAGAAGCCCTTTGTCCTCAGAGGGCACCGTGCTCCTCTGACTTTCTGATCTGTTAGTAGTATTTTGGAAATTGTGTTGGGCATTTCATACTGGTATCTTGACTCACTAGTATGAGCATCAGTAAGTTACTTCAGAACACTTATTCCTTGGATTGAAGCCTACTGTCAAGTCTAAAATGGAGCCAAGCAGGAAATTTCAAGGCGTTGAAGTCCCTGAAAATTTGATGGTGGCATTAGGAGGACCAATCACAGCACTCTTGGGATACAGGAACGTTTTTCTTGCCAGTGGAAACCCTTAATGTCATGCCACTGGCATAGAAATTGGTGTTTACCTCTTACGAATTAGAACAGACACCATTTTAAGTAAACAGCCTTAGAAAAATGAACAATAAATGCCTTATTTCATAATTAATCCATCTTTAATACACAGTACCATTCATAGCTGTGCACAGTAATTCCTGTTAGCTCTTGGTCTGTTTTGCCTTGCACACAGCTTCTCTGCCGCTACTGTTTCTATACCAAGATGCCTACACCTCAGCTACATAAGAAGTGCTGATTTCTAGTCCTAACTTTTTTTTTTTCTAGTATTTTTGTTCTAGTGAGATAAATAGTAAAGCATGCTCCAGTATGGGCAAGGTTTCTGCCTCTATGGCTCTGTGATCCCAGTCTTGACTTGCTGCTGCTTATTCCTCTGAAGATACATTTGCAGTTGCTTCATCTAATAGAATTACTGTCTCTTCTGCTTCTGTTATATCTTAAATGCACATTACCCAATGCTTACAAGAAAGGATAGAAAATGTCGGGATAAGCCAGTTCTTTAATAGAAATACATGAAATGTGTATGAGGGATAAGCAGGCTGCTTGTTATATTGAGTGAGCTTCCCAGCGGTGAGATTGTGGCTTTTAAAAATATTTGTACAATGCCGAGCAAAATGAAGCTCAGATCCTGACTGGCACCTCTGGAGGTATCTGTTCCTTGGAGCAAGGAACAGTCTTGAGACCCAGTTTTTGTACAGCTGAATGCATTATTCTTGCCCATCCTCCTGGACTCTGTACACACGTATCTGTATGTGGCCAGTGACAGAGGCACTGAATCGATTGCCTGTAGGAAAGCACAAGCTGTGGACCAGGGAAGCTTCTGCACAGAGTACTTCACTTCTTGCAAGAAGTTTGCTCTGGTGGCCTCCACCACAGATCTTTCTGCCATACTCTGTGGAGTCATGTTCAAACTGTCCAGACTGTCTGAGCAAGTATGTTTGGACCTCAACAGGGAGGGAGCTGCAGAGCTTGGGCTAAATTCCCCTTTTTACATGGGCATGCACATTAAGTGTGGATGGTGGCCAGGAAAAGCCCCAGGAACACGTTTGTGTCATGCTTGATGGATAGTGTCTCCCTAATACAGTTAATGGTAATGACAACATTTTATACTCAAGCATCTTAAATAAACTGATACCTGAAATTAAAGACTTTCCTTGTACCCATGGGAATTTCCCATGTATATGCCTCAAACCTTGTTCCGATTTTGTGTTTATGGGATTTTCTAGTGAACTGAAGTTGCTGTTCAGTTTTGGATGAATTTCACAGTTTGCTCACACATTGTGGTTTAGGCTGTCATTCCTTCATTTGCCAGGAAGCAAGCTGACAGCACGTGGCACACCATGGACACATCCGATTAATTGGCAGGGTTGTAACCCTGACATCCCATCAGACAGTCCTCTGCCACTTTGGTTAAGGGGTCACATTAGCTGAGGACTAGTAGATGGTCATCCTCTGTGTGGACTAACTACTGTATTGACGGTTTCCAGAAGTTGTCCCTTTATGCAGCAAGTCACTGTCACACCTGAAACATTGTCCCCATCCTAGCTCCCCTACATGTTCTCCAAGCTAAAGCAAAAATTACAGGGAATTCAGATTTCGGCTCCATATCCCTGGGATGGAGCATACTCAGTTGCTTTGACGTATGAGGTACGTTGTAAGGAGCTCCAGCATGCTCACTCACTCCTTTGGGTCTGCATGTTAAGGGCTGGACAGCACTGAGTGCTCCAAGAGCTTTTAGTGAACACTCAGATATTTCAGCTTTTAAGATCTAGAAAATGACCACAGCGTACATGCGATTTGTAATTCCTCAAAGTTTTCTAACTAACTTTATTGGGGCATATTTTCCCGTGGATAACAAAATGTGCTGTGTTGACTCAAAGGCTACCTCCTTGCCAAATTTCAAGTTGCTGCTAGAACTTCCAAGTTCAAACAAACAAGATTTCAAAACCATACAAGAATGTTTGTTCCTAGAGATTTAGGAATAGCCAGCCAATTTTTACCAAGATTTTCCAGAAAGAAAAAAAATAAAAGAATCAGCATGAGAACCACACCCTGAAAATTCAAGCTTAAGTAGTTCAATATTTGGCAAAAAAAAAGAGTCTAAGCAAAATATTACAACTTTTTCAGTGGGAAGTTTGAGGTATATTCATACGCCAGCCTCTCTTCAGACATGAATTTTAGACACTGGAAGCCCAGTTTATCAAAAAAAACGCATGGAGGATGAAGATTGATTGTCTCCGTAACGCAAACCAGATATGTCAGATATGGACAAATATAGAAAGGAGCAGGCAAGTCCAAGGGAACTTGTATGCAGATATGTTTTGGAAGAATTTTCAGCACATTGTGTTATGAGAACAAGGCACAAGGGAAACACAGCTCTAATTGAAGCTTGTACTGAGGACGGTCACTCTTTGACATGGATAGTTCTTATCTCCGAACAAAAACACATTTGTTTGTAGCTAGAAACAAGAAGATCTCATGGCTAAAGAAAACAGATGCTTAGATTTGCCAGCCACATGCAGGAAACAGCAGTGTTTTCTGTTGAACTTAAGGAGAAGTCCAAGGGCCACAAACTGTAGGAGAAGCTGGGATGTAAAAATGATAGTAATTAGTCTTTATATTGAAGTAAAACATACGATGTGCCATTAGTTTGGTTATTTTTTTCCCCTCCATGGAAGAGCGCTTTGCCTTGGCATCTCCTGCTCCACACTTTGTGATTGACAACCTTACTGCGTGAGCTACCTACGCGTTGGCTGTGGTCTCTGAGTGAAATACCGAATAACAAGGAGATGCAGATTTTTCCTTGCTTGCTATAGTGGCAGCACAACTTGTCTTGTATACTGCTCTGTTTATTTTGACAGCATGCCAACCTGCTGGTGGGTGGCGGTGTCAGATAAACTGTCAAACGCACAGTTACTGGTAGAAGATATAATCAGCTACACCTGTGTAAATCTGGAGTAGTTTCCCATAGATTATTTTTTTCTAACACTACTTCTATGTTCACCCAGAATTTGACCTGTAGGAATGCAGTAGCTGCCCCCTAAGACATGTCCTGTGTTTCTCTCTTTATGTGCACCCTGTGCTGGGCTCTGGCTTGTTGGTCTGTTGCCACTTTCTGTATCTAACAGGAAAGCCAGCAGTTGGTGATAATATTGTCACTTGGTGCTAGAAATCCCTATAAGCCAGGTTTTTGGATGCAGAGATAAACAGCAATGTTTCAAAAGGCTCTCAGTTCCCCATGTACTGCTAGCAAGCTGAATGTCATTACATGACGAATTTACTGCAGGAACAAATCAATCAGACCCCCACGTAAAGTGTTAAGGGCGTTATAGACAATACTTGCAAATAAGCAGAAATGCCAGTTTACACTCCCGCCTTGTTTATGACATGTTCCAATGTTTTGCTACCAAAGATACAAAATCTTCTGACCATGGGGCAATGGGGCCTGGCTTTTTGTTTGTTTTTTGTTAAGACACTCCTTTGTGTTATACTCCATAATAGATATTTAGTTTTGGCCCAAACATAGTTGGGATATGTTCCTTATATAGCCAAATATTATTTTCTTCATCTTCCTTCACATTCTTCATATGGTTTTCTATGGTAAATGCATCATTTATGAACATCATCTAACCCTGGTGGTAACCTGAGTCGTCACAGCTGGTTCTGTTACTGAATAAAGCATGTGCTGCTTTGGTTTCTGGTAAAAAAAATAATACATGCACCACTGTGATTCGTTGGTTAGCAAATTCAGAGTTCCTAGGAGAGCACTGTAAATCTATGGTTCCTCCTTGAGGAGCAGATTTTGCACCATGCCTCCAGCTTAGCTGGAAGCTGTTGAAAGGTGGGGAAGAATATTCCTGTTAGCTAGGTAGCTCTGAAGTCTTAAGAGTATTATTTACTCCAGTGAGCAAAAGAAATAACCAAGTCGTTAGGGTGTATCTCAAAATATCATAGTACAATGAGGATAGGGGTGGGACAGGTGTTGTGTCCTTCCCAGGAACACCAATGCTGATGTTCTTGGTATTTGTAGTAATGATGTTGTTCATAGGGTCACAGCAATATTTTTTTTCACAAACATATTTATCTGGTGATCACCGTTTAACTGATAAGAATTTATTCTGCATGCTGATCAATACACTTAGCAATAGTTAAAAAATGTGCATAAATACCTTAGATGTTTCCATAAGCCAAGTAGTATTAAGGCATCAGCTTAATAACTGTTTAATTGGTGCTACTCATTTTCGTATGTAAGGTGAAGGAGCATGCTCCTGTTTTAACTCCATGCTTGTACTACTTAAGTTTTTTCTGCTTTTATTTTGGGATTACAGAGGAAGTTATGCTGGGCCGAGGGGTTTACTGCAGCAGGCTTTGGACTTAAAAATCATAGTGGGTGTGTACGTAGGAGTGGAATTGTCCTCCAAATACAATTCCCTCTTCATGTCCACTGTGTTTTTGTTAACACTGTCTGTGAGAAACTGTCTTTGTACCCTCCAGGACAAGGTTTGCATCTGTTTAAAGCATTTATACAGTAGTGCCATTGAAACCAGTTAGAGTGGCTTGCTCTCATTCAGCAGTGTACTCTGTAACAGAAAATATTTGGTCTTTTTTTGGTTGAAATCTTAGATCAATCAACTGGACTATGTTTGATGGGGGGAAGAAAGATGTATACAAAAATATTTATCTGGAAATGACAAGCTAAATATATGCACCATGATCCCCAGTGTCAACTGCAGTATGACGGGGATTATGAAACAACGCATGGAAAGACAAAACAGTTTCTGACAGTCAGAAAGTTAGTGTTGTGGTATTAGGCAACACTGAAAGGAGAAATGAATATAGACATGTGATCAGTGCTGTGCATTCTTGCTGTTCTGTGCAAATTTAAGGTATGTAATTTAATTAGTAAGTTCTTTTGTTTGTTTTCAGTGGCAAATTTAGGCCTTTCAAACTTTTAGTCTGAATAGGAAACCAGTTCCTTCGCTGTCAGCCTTCTGTGTGGTGTTGTCCATTAGTGACTCCTCTGGAGCCAGTGTGATGTAACTAAGTACATTCTGACTATATTTTAAACTAACTTATTTTAAAACTTACTTGAGTCCCACAGTACGCTAAAAAATGAATGAATGCAAAATCTTGTAGGGGAGAAGTAGAAGAAAAGAAAGAAACGGAGATTTTACTCTACAGCCATGATAGAAATGTTTTGTATCTTTTATTGGCAGGTTCATGTTTACTTGGCAAAGAGACTTCTACTCTAATGAGAAATGATTCTGAGGTGACCATTGCCAGATTTAATTGCTCAATTGTACTTGGGAAAAGTTTCATTTTCCATCAGTGGAACAGTGAAAAACAATCACAGCGTTAGCATGTCATTACAGTGGAACTTTAGTGAGGATGTATTGACAATTGCCTTACTTTACTGATGTGTATTAGAATAATGAGTGAAAAAGTTTAAAAATCATTCTGCTGTTAAGATCAAAAAAATGTTGAGACATTCCATAAAGATTTTGTCCTTACATGATTCAATTAAAGATTGCTAGAACAGCACAATAATGGGCTTGTAGACTTTCATATAATGTAATTATCTCACTTTATGTATAGTAGGGTGGATTACCAAGAATTTTAAGGAGGAATGTCATATTAGGTTGGTTATGGTAACATCGGATTTGTAACACCCCAACGTTGGATGCATAAAAAGCAAATGCACTTTTTATAAGAAGCTAGCATCTAATACATCCAGAAAAACAGCAGACAGTTACCTTTTCTGTAGTAACTGTTAATTTTCTCTGTCATTATTTTGGTGTGCTCAATGGGACACATATGTAGTGGGCCTCAGTTTGAAGGTAAATGTCCCTGAAAAATGAAGCTTCTCTAATACGTTGAAACACCTTGTGAACTCAGTAGTACTTTTCAGACTTTGTACCCATAGCATGATCTTCATCACCAGCTATAAGAGTGTCCAGAGGTACTGTAACAGTTTTGCTGTGCTATAATGCAACTAATCTCACTGTCACTCAGGCTGCAGCTAATCCAGATAGAGTTTGCAGTGAAAAGTCATGACTTTTCATTGAGAAGACAGTGCCTGGTGGGAGACAAACTGTGCTGTCCGGGATATCTGTGATGGAGCAGAGCACCCATGGCTCCTGTTCATACATAACACAGGTGGGCCAGTCTTCAGTTCAAATATTTAATTGTTGCTCAGGTGATGCAAGTAATCTGAAGAGAATGGGGGCAGAATCTAAAACTTCTGGGCCTGATGTTGTGATAGTCAGAAACGTTCTCTGTCTGGTGTGGTGGTATTTTTGTGGTTTCCAATTGTCACTACTTCCTTCACCGCCCCTCGTTACCCTGCATGGGTACTGACCTTGCATGTTTTGGAGATGTTGAGCATTCATCATATAAAAAGTGCTGTCTCTTGGAATCTGTTTGATGTACTGGATTTAGAGGGCAGATTTTGAAAAATAGAATTACTATACTTTACCATAATATCATGTTTCCAATGAGGTAACTTTTTTTTTTTTTTTTTTTAACTCCCACCATTTATGCTACAGTATCTGTTTATATGTGCTGTATCAACCCTGGTATTAAGGCAACTTGGAATTGTTCTCATAAATGCTTCTCTTATAAATGCCTCCCTATTTCGTAGGGAAACACTCCCCATACCATGTGGCTCAGCTGAGAGTCAAGCTCAAGTCTCTTAAGTCCCAGTTTTGTTCTCTACCTGTAGGGCTGAACTTTTCTCTCCTATAAGATACAGGCACGCTATGTTGTATTTTCCATCTGGCTACATACAAAACCCAGTATTCTTCAGTATTACTGAGTTTCGGCCGTGATGTATGCCTGGTACTCTGCAGATTGGCATAAATTCATCTTAAATTATTCTTTTTAAAAAACAAAACAAAACAAAACCAAAAAAAACCTGTGCATCCAATGTTTTTATGCACTTGAAACCACTTTGCTTGATAGGATTATGACAATTTTCTGAAATGAAAGCAGCAGCAGTATGATCTGCGACAGCAGCAGTTGCGGGCTCTTAACAGCGCTGCAGAATCAATTGGAGAAGAGCTTTCTTGTACAGCGTCTTCAGACAGAGGGAGCTTGGTATGAGATTGCCATAGAAACCCTTGTGGAGGATGTATAAGTCATCTCGTTTTGTTTATTCTGATCTAATAACAAGTGAATTTCTCCAGCCAGATACTTCAAATGAGGCATGGTTTTGGCAGGCTCTTTTCATCTTACTTAGGCAGACAGTATTTCTAACTCACAGAACGAGAGTGATATGTGGAAGGAACATGGCCAGTGATCTGGGTGGCTTGCAGCTTTATCTCTAGGCCACACTCAAAGGAGGTGGAGGACACAGTGAGGCACAACACCAGGCTCAGATACTGGAAGCCACGGTGTGGATGGGAAGGTGAGGAGGACATCTCCAAGCGTGGTGTGATGAGAGGGGACAGGCTGTGAACCTGTGTGAGGTGGCAGTGATAGGCATGTCTGTGCTGCTGTCCTACAGGCATACACAAATGCATCATGAAATACCTCGCTTGAGTCCTGGCTGTGGCGTGAGATGTCATAGCCCACTGCTCGGCGTGGCCTGGTGTGCCATGGTTGTAGGACAAGGTGGATATCCACAGTGTGACAGGATATTGTGGCTGTTTTCAGAGTACATGTGTAGCAGGGGGGCACAGCAATCTATTTTGAGGCTAATTATGCCCATGTATCAAAAGCACATGGGCTTTGTGACCTGTAGGATGCTTAAGACATGCTTCTGGAAGCATCTCTACCCAGTGCACTTTGGTTCAAACCAGAATGGAGCTGAAAAGTTGGGTTCAACAGACAGCTTCATGTAGATGTGTGTTCTCTGTGTGTGTGTTCTTGCTAGTCTTCAAAGAAAATTGTGTCTAGGCTTTAAACAAATAATTGCATAGTAACAATTTTCAATCGACGTATTTTGCTTGTCCCCTACTATTTCTGCCCAACACCCATCCCCTGCCTTTGTTGGTGGTTTTATTCTATTGGGAAAACAAAACTATTTTCATCTTATATTGCTCTCTCTTTTTTTTTTTTTTGTATAAATATGCATAATTTTAAATTCGACCTTCCAGGTCTCATCTTTAACTTTAGGCTCTGTAATGTTAGGAATATTAAAACAATAACCACCTCTCTTTATGCTGTATCATTGACCTTTCAAGTTTTGTAAACCTGAATTTACAAATTGGCACTGCTTTTTCTCAGTCAGGCCCTCTGTCAGTTGACGTTACGTCACTGCTGTCCTGGTGTATGTCTTGCCCTTTCCTCTATAGCTCTGAAGCCTTTTTTTGGATCAGTCTACAGTGACACTTGGGTTCAACAATAATGAATCTAAAAATCTGTATGGCTGGAGTGCAAGAAGTACAGTTTAAGACGCAAACAGAATAGAGAACCTCAGTCATATTACCTCATGTTGTTCATTCCTTAGCTGCCCTTCTTTATTAGAACACATGATTTAATTAAGGTACAAACCAGCATTAAGGTTAACTTCCAATCCAGTCCAGTGAAACTATTATTCTTCCTAAACAAGCTGTGGCATGGATATTACTATTGTATATAGCACAAAATGAGAGATAAGGTTATCAGTCTTTGACACTACTGGGTTTAGAGGATTATACAATCCTTTCTTCAAACCTAGGACAGATTTTTTTTCCACTTCGTGTTACTTACTACATGTATTTTCAGAAGACATAATATCTATTCAATATCTATCTATTTAAACTTTCTTATAAGAGAATTATCGTTCATGTTTGAGTGTCCAATGGTATTTACAAAGAACAGAGAAATTCCACCTTGTGTTTTGTATATGTAGGAAATCCACATTTTTGTGACTTTTTTTTTCTCATATGAAAATATGTGTTCATAAGAAAATGCTGTAGTTTGTGTTTCCAGCATTATAGACTTGTGTTTTCTATGATTATGTTGAGGATGAGAACACTCACCAAAAGGATTAAAGAATTAACTATAATTAACTGTGTTGTCTGTAGTCTTTCATGCAGAAAAAAAGTCAAAAGCCATTGAAAGAAATTAGAACAAAGATGTTCATTCCTACTGAGAAATGGCTAGAATTTTTAAAATTTCCAACATTAAATAGATGTAAGAATTAAGTACGCTTTTGCTCCAGCAACAATCCAAAGAATATGATAAAAGGACATGAAGTCATTTTTTGGTGAGCACTGAAATCATATATATCATTTTTGTCAGTGTAAGACAGAACTTCCTCCATTCTGGTTTCCAGTGAGTGCTGTTCAACTTCCACATTAAAAGATCACGTGCACAGAAGTTTATGGGCTACTCTGTATTGTCCTCAGAATAAATGAGTACACTTAGCACTGCCCAGCACCTTAGAATGATTCTTCTCATTTGACCTTTTAAGACTTGCATTCTTTGTGGGTTCATGAACGGTTGCTTTTAATGACATTTTGAAGTAGTGTAATAAACATGAATATAATATTATTATTCCTTACTGCAGGGTATCTTGGAAGTTCTGATCAATAAGACTGGCTTTTGTATACTTAAGGAGGGGAAACAACTCCAGAGAAACAATGCTTCAGTGCCAAATTGGCCTGCAGGACAATGGGATAATCTGATTTCACAAACTCATGATTGCTTTTTACAATTTCATTTCGCATTTGTCAAAAGTAAAGAGGACTCCTGTCCTATTGAATTTTCAGTTTTCTCTAGTGTTTCCATCACAAAGTCCCATAATTAGATGATTTTTGCTGAGACGGTAATTCCTTTTATAAAGTATCTATATACAGGCTATTTGATTGCCATGGTCAAACTCCATTGCTTAAAATTAATCTTGACAGTGAGGCAGACTTTCTTTCTGCATATGAATGAAGACAATGGGTGGCAATAAAGTGGAGAGTTGAGGAGTGAGAGAAGAAATCGGAAGCCTACTTTGCTGTATTTAGTATCTTATTATTTCTGTCACTTTAGCCATGCAAGCCCCTCAAGGTGGATTCTACCTTTTCTCTGCACTGCACAAATGAAGAATAAGATGCATGCTCTTAATAACCAAGATTTTGCTTTCTTTAAAATGCCAAAATGCAAGCCCTAAGGAGGAAACTTCAGTCTGTGGAATGCTATTTATGCAGATGCAACTAGGCAGCAGTCGCATGATTTCTGTGATAAGGAACCATGAAAAGTTTCAGAATTCTCTCAGGAGTTTTTGAAAACAGTATTAAAATCTCTGACCATGAAGCTTTGGTTCAGTTTTTGAGCATTGTAATTGATTGCTGCCACTTGCTTTTAAAGCGCTCTTTCTCTTTTTCTGTTAGGTTTATCAGCTGCCAAGTTGCTGTCTGAGTCTGGGCTAAGTGTGGTGGTTCTTGAAGCCCGGAACAGAGTTGGAGGAAGGACATTCACTATCAGGGTAAGTGCTTCCTTAAAGATCATCTAGTCTACCCCTCTGACATGGGCAGGGACATCTTTCACTAGATCAGGTTGCCAAAAGCCCCATCCAACCTGAACTGGAACGCTTCCAGGGATGGGCATCCATGCCTTCTCTGGGCAACCTGTGCCAGGGCCTCACCACCCTCATAGTAAAGAATTTCTCTTTATATCTAATCTAAATCTTTACATGTCCTATCAGTACACATCCTGGTAAAGAGTCCCTCCCCATCTTCCTTAGAAGCCCCCCTTTAAGTATTGAAAGGCTGCATTAAGGTCTCCCTGGATCCTTCTCTTCATGCTGAACAACCCCAGCCCTCTCAGCATGTCTTCGTAGGAGAGGTGCTCCAGCCCTCTGATGATCTTCATTGCCCTCCCCTGGACCCACTCCAACCGGTCCATGTCTTTCATGTGCTGGGGTCCCCAGAGCTGAACGCAGCACTCCAGGTGGGGTCTCACAAGAGCAGAGTAGAAGGGCAGAATCACCTCCCTCAGTCTGCTGGCCACGCTGCTTTTGATGTGACCCAGGATACGGTTGGCTTTCTGGGCTGCAAGCATGCACTGCTGTCTCATGTCCAATTTCTTCATCTGTGAGTATCCCCAGGTCTTTCTCTGCAGGGCTGCTCTGAAGCTATTCATCCTCCAGTCTGTGTGGACAGCAGAGTTGCCCTGACCCAGGTGCAGGGCCTTGCACTTGGCCTTGTTCAAGTCCATGAAGTTCACATGGGCCCACCTCTCAAGCCTATCTAGGTCCCTCTGGATGGCATCCCTTACTTCTTACCATATCAACCGCACCACTCAGCTTGGTGTTGTCCACAAACTTGCTGAGGTTGCACCCAATCTATGCAAATCGATGTTTTTAATAAAGATATTAAACATTACCAGTCCCATTATGGAACACACTGGAGAAAATCCAACAAAGGGCCACCACTAAAATGATGCCATTAAAAAGAAAATGAAAGAAACAATGAGTCACTTGAGGCGCAGGGTAATGTAATACAGATATTCCCTGTGCTTCCTAGCCTAAAAATGGGAGAGATTTAAATTAAGTCAGATGCCATTGCTTGGTAACCAGAGATAAACAGGGGTGTTTTAGTAGAAATCATTGTACGTGAGATATAAACAGCATTCCTCTGTGATACTGCAAATGCCTAGCTTGAACTGCTCACTATAAACAGCGTTAAAAAGTTAGCTATCTGCACAAGTGTTACTGTCTTGGGCAATCAGCCTGCTTCTAATAGTATGTGTCTCAAACTTGCTTTCTTTCCACTTTCCAAGTGAGCGTGATGCTGGTCTGAGTGGTGTGTGGGGTTTCTTTGCTGGCAGGCGTGGCTGGATGCTGATAGCCCAAGTGCAGCGGGCTGGAGCCAGGGTGTGCCCTGCTGGAAAGGAGCTTACTCCCTTTGAATACTGCACTGCTGTGCTCAGCATCTACAGTATTAAATCTAAGCAGGTATCTGCAGAGACAGGGAAAACAAGCATTGGTGCTGGAGATGGTTTCAACTTGAGAAGGGTTTTGTGAAGACAAGAAAAGTATCGTGAGTTCTGAGAAAGTGGTGTTAGATTTTTAACCAAGGTATTTAGTTGGATATTTCTTCATATTTGCATGTCTTTTGTGTGACTACAAAGCCAAAACTGGTAAGTATAGTGAGATTTAAATAAGAGTTAAACCCACGTGCAGTGGAGTGAAGACACCGTGATCTCTTGTGTGTCTGTTGTTGCAGAGCTCTGCACTGCCTACATTTAAGCCAGTCAGAGTGCCTTGTCTCCCGTTCACTTAGATGCAGTGCCATTCACCATGGAATAATTCTTCCTAATTCTAGGTATTTACATTGAGGAGTTTCACACAGAGTTTTTGATTCTTGTGTTATTTCTTTTGACAGAATAAGCAAGTTAATTACGTAGATGTTGGTGGAGCATATGTGGGACCTACCCAAAATCGGATTCTCCGTCTAGCAAAGGAGCTGGGTATTGAGACCTATAAAGTGAATATAGATGGCTATGCCATCCATTACAAGGGGGTAAGTGTTACATCTTTCATGTTCAGACACCTAAACATAACACTAAATTTTGGAAACTGCTGGCAGTCATTCAAGGGGTTTCATTTAGAGCTCACGTTTGGGAATTCAGGAAGCACCTGTTTGAAGTGTTGTTACTCTGTTATAATTTATTGGCAATTAGATCAATGATTCTTGTTTTCTTTTGAAAAGTCCTAAAAAATGAGAAAATTCTAGTTCTGAAATACAAGGCCAATTTAAATACAGAAAAAATATAATTCTGTTGGATAATATTAAATTACAATATTAGACAACAGTATTATGGGACCATCCTGGAGTATTACAAAGTACTTGGTCCACTTATGTAGCTAGCTTCACATGAGATCCTAGTCCCTTACAGTGGGATTCATCCTGCTAAAAATTGGATGTCTAGAAGCTGGAAATTGGATTTGAGACTTGTTGAGATTCTCTAGCTAATGGTAAGGAACAGACACCTCCCAAGGCTCACCATAAACTTTGTGTCTGAGATGTGGGGCAGAGAGAGCTCAGACAGCTGCTTCTGAGTAGACAACTAGCATGCAAGTGGCTAAAGTGAACTGGCATGAAACCTATCTTCAGAGCAGATTTCAGGCCCTTATCTTAGTTCTTCAGCCCACCATTTTTTTGCTCAGGTCCTATTGAGGACCTACTGCCAAAATAAGTACAGAGTGAGAGCGGTAGGGAGAGGGACAAAGAGAGGCCTAAGATTCATAGGCATAAGGTTCATTGTCCATCTCCATAACTCACAAACTAATTTCCATCATTTATTTATTTTTTAATATTCTTTTGCTGGGGTACTTCCCAGACATTAGCAGAACAAGGCTTGAAGCCTACATGAGTAAGAGTTGACATGCGTGATAGAGGCAAGGCTATGTGGTGGATCCTTAACTGATTTAATTTTTATCATCTTTCTGCTTTTTTTTTACTATAAGTAGAACAATGTGCTCATGCTGGATGGTTTTATGATCTGGTTCTAAGTAATTTCTCTTTACTGTGAAGATTCATACCATGCTTGTAAAATAGTCACATGTTAAATAATTGCATAGCTTCTCCACAATACTCAAAAAATAAACTGCACCACCTGGTGTAAAATTGGTGTGGTTCTACAGCAAGGGAGCTGGGCTGATTTTACCAGCTGTATGTTTGGCCCACTGTATTTAATTTAAGCTCAAACATGGAACTGTTAGCTTCTTAAAAGGCACTTATCTTCTGTGTGTTAAATAAAAGGCTCTAATGGGTTACATGAATTTGAGCCCTTAATCCATTTTGACAGTGAAGCTACAGCTTTTTTTGTCCCTTATTACATTATGCATGTCCTTGCTAATGACCATGTAATTTCGTAAGTTTTCTTTGAAGTGGAAGCATGTTCCTAAGCAAGAGGCAGAATTACGAGCTGTTCAGCTGGATCACAGGCTGTGGATCAATTCTAGATTTGGCGTTGTGGTCTTGCTGAGCAAACCAGTATCCTCAAAGGAGGCATAGTTGTTGGAACAGGGGATCAGCAAAGGGACTCCCTTAAGCACTGAATAAATAATAGTTATGCTTTTACTGCAGTCGGTTTCATTCCTCCCACATTATTTTCCCATGGATTACAGGCCTTTTGTTTTCCTTTCTTTCCCTAAGGTTTTTCACTGCTTTTTCTCCTTACTCTTGAGAATTCATGTAGTCAGCCTGTCCTTTGTTTTAAGGATCTGTTGCTAAGTCCTCTTTTAAATCCCACTTCTTCTTGGAACCTATTGAAAACAAACTGTGCAGCCCAGGCTGTTGGCTGGGTTGATGAGTGCTCAGTGATCTTAGGACTTGTACATTTTGCCTACCTGCTACATACTGTTGTCATGCTTTGACGGTGTCCAGGTGGAGATATGTGCTTTCCTGGCTATATGTATACCTCTCATATTCAGTAGAGGCTCTTTGGAACCAGAAGTAGTATTTTCTAGGTGATAAAAGATGTGTTAGAGAAGAAATTGTTTGATATTAAAGGACTGTCACTCCAGAAATTAAATATTAATCTAGAATAGGGACGTGTTCAGCTTCTTGGACACCGTTGGCTGTGGGCCAGCTGCTGCCTTTCAAGTTTGAAGAGTGTGACTGAAAACTTCTCCTCTCGTGTCTCATTCGCTGTTTCTGCCCCTTAGGGGCTGTCCGGCACTGTGGAGCCAGGGGCAGACAGGAAGGTCTCATCCCAGGGGCATATCTCTGAACTCTGTGACTCCTCAGCAGTTTTGCCGGATGTGAGAGGGAGAGTTGTGTTGAGGAATGGCTAAACATGGCTTTAGATGTTGTTGTGATAGTCGTTCATTCAATCGTATGCAATCCCCAGCATCTCCAGATTAAGAGATTTTTGGTCACTTGTTTACCACACTGGTCTGGCTCAGTTTGGCTCTTTCTGCAGGTTTTCAGGATACAGCTCGGGCTGGGTTAGAAGAAAGTGGGGAAGCCTTATCCTACAAGCGGAAGCAGCCAAGGGAAAGTGGAAATCCCCCGGGGGATTTCATGAGCTGCTCTGCTCTGAAAGGAATTTTTCCCATATGTATGTGGAAAAATCCCACATGCGGCATGCGTTAGAAATTGTATTGCTTCGTGTGGGCAGGTTTCTTCTGTAGTCACAGTTTATTTGAAGATTGAAATATGTAATTATTGTTTATCTTTTTTTTGTCTGTTTGTTCATTCTCTCCCATTGGTTAACATGGAAACACAGACTGCTTTGATATCAATCAGGAACTTGTTTGTATCCTGTCACGGTAAATCTGTAACTTCTAGCTGTAGATTTTCTTGCGAGCCCCAGACTTTCTTTCCAGCCTGATTGCTCCACGGCTGCTCTCCCATAGATCATAAACAGCATTTCTGGACTAAGAAAAGGCAAATGTGCAGCAGTTGTCCCTTTCCAGAGGGGCAGATAGCTTTTTATTTTTACAGAGGTCCTTGAAGCTCACGCCGTGCTCAGTTTTCACTTTCTCTTTAGCAGAAGACATTAGAAAGTAAAGGCATTCATGCCTTGGTGTAGTATTAAACTTCTCGAATAACTGCAGTCCTCTAGTGCTTGGCTGCAGCACTCAGCTCCAGTGTACATACCACTAGTAAATAAGAACTGGTTTTGCTTATTTGTTTGCTTATCATTTTCAGAGCAAGGCAACACAAGACAAAAGAATTTTCGTACATAGTGCTTCACATTTGCCATCTAGCCTTCTATTTCCTTCCTTTAGCCTTAACGTTAGGAGGTTAGCGTGCAGCAGATAAGTCTGTGCAGATCGCTGTAAATGTGTAGTTCAGACACAGGAACTGCAGGCAGTCCCTGGCACTGCAAAGCTTGCAAGGTTAGGAAGCACTGAGCAGGGAGGGATGCGTGCCAGAGGGCTCACACCGTAAGGAGCTGTTGCTCCAGCTGGGCACGTTGTGCATGGCCCAAGGGCTAGAGCAGTCCTGCTCTTGGGGCACAAGAACTGCTCCTGTGCTCCTGACTCATAGTTTCAGCACAGGGGGCAGGAGCCACGTTTGCTTTTCTCCAGCTGGAAAAATTGTCTGTTCTTGGCGTGGTGTCACAGCTTGGGCTGTGTTCCTGTGGTGATGACTACAAGCTGCAACTTAGCCCTGGGCGGAGAGGTGGACCTTGCAGAGCACGGCATCTTTCTGTGGCCTTCTTTCTAGCCATTGAACTATGATGCCTGGGCATATCATTTCCTTTGGATTGGTGTGGTGTACCTAATCCGGGCAGGCAGCAGGACGCAAATCTGAGGTCCACAGGAAAGCGTTCAACATGCCAGGAAATGGAAGAAAAATTAGATAAACTCTGTGGGTCAGCCAAGCAGCCTTGTGTTAGCTTGCAAACAAAGCCAGGAGGTTATTTGCCTTTTAGTTAAGAAAACAGTAGTTGTTAAATAATCCACCCAGAACATTATAAACTCGTTTAAAAATGGACTATTGCAAGATCTTGCCTGCCTGCAGTGAGCTTCTCTGTGAAGCATGCAGCCAGAGCTCCTTTGCCTCGTAGGGAGCCGATATTAAAAACCAATGAATAATTTACCAGCCCCATGTCAGCTGGGCTGGATTTAGTCCCTTCTGTGGAAGTACTTGTGCAAGAGAGAGGGCTGAAAAACTGATATGACTAAGGCAGTCAGTCTGTCTGTCTGGTGGACAACGGGGACTTCTCTGCTGGAATTTCTTAGATTGGGATTTTTGTCTGATCCGCTCCAACCTGTTACAGATCCAGACCTCTGCACAAGGAGATACCGTGCCTATGAACTATTTCAGGCTACATAAATTCTGTCTTAGCCACTTCCAGGTCTGCTGGCATTGTATTTTTCAAGGTTTTCCTTCCCTTGGTCTTGAATCTTACTAAAGTTATGGTTTTTACATGCAGAAAAGAGCAGTAAGTAATGCTGGTTTAGACTGTATTCATCACCATTAGGAAACTGGTAGTTCTGAGTGGTTAAAATACATTTTCCCATTGATCCTCCTGGGCTATGCCATTGACCAAAGAAGTGGGAGTATTTTTTATCATAAGTTTTCTTGATGAGTTCTCAACAGATTGTGGTCATGCTGATTTAAAGCTAGCACAGTGCTGGAAAATTTGGAGGAAGACATGAGGCAGCCAGGCAGTGGGCAGGTTCTCCCTGCCTCAGCAGGGAAAAATCTGCCGCAATCAGGATACTCTGGGAGTTTCTGAACCTGGAGCTGTTTAACATGGTAGAGTAAACACTGGGAGCTGGAAAAATGTTTTGGCGCAAACCCCATCACAGAGTTATTGAGAGATATTTTCTTGGGCTGATGTTTTGGGCTGATGTAGGTTTGGCTGGGAAAAAGAAAAAAAAAAAAAGAGGAGGAGAGGAGCCTTAGAAGAAATTACTTTGTTTGACTTTCTATTAAAATAAGTGCTGATTTTTTTTTTTTTTTGAGTTAAGTAACCCAAGGACAGGAGAGGTGTTTTCAAGTTACACCCCTCAGTTCCAGCACAGTCACCCTTTCAACAAGCTGCATGGACAGAGGTCTTACTGAAAAGAGAAAAGTGTTTTAAACTGAAGAAAACAGCCTTGAACTGAGGGCTTATCTTTTCCCTTACAATATCGCCGTCACAAGACCTCAGTAATAACTCGTCTTCACCTGTTGTTAGGTGGCCTGGCAGTACTGCACCTCGTCTCTGCTTAAGGGCAGGATTATTAGTTTTAAAGCACATAAAGGAAGACACATTGTTGGCACCTGCATCCCTGACCAGAATAAGAAGGGTAGTAATAAATAAGCTCTGAAGGAGTGGTATGCGATGATCTTTTTGAAAAACAAAATGTTGTGCAATAAGAAGAAAAATATTAATGATACATTACAGCTTTGCGTGAAGATTACCATGCTTGATACAACATCAGTTTATGACAGTAAAAGCTGCAAGCAAGCAGTTTATCACTCTGCATGCATTTTTTGGTCTGCTCTTCTAAGGCTGAACGCACAGTGAAGAAATGGCAGTGAGAAATGCTGCTCCAGGAAAAGGAAGAGGCAGTATCCTGCAGAGGATTCCCTTGCTTGTAGTTTGTAGGAGCATTTTCTCTGTTCTTGCCATGGCAGGACTGTGTTTTGCATGCACACGTGCACCTAGAGAAGGATGGAGCAACCTCCTCCTCCAATTTACATATACCCAGAAACCCAGAGGCAACCAACCACTTCCAGAGTCCTCCTGGTGACTTGAACAGAAAATTCAACATCTGTTGAAAATTAAAAACAAACCTTTAAGCTCTTGTCTCTGAATGTGGGATCACAGCCTTGTGCTTTGCTCAGCCCAGAGGTTGCTGTGCCTAGAGCACACTGGAGAGCGTGTTTGGTGCTGCCATCTGTGAGGATGGGGAGTTCAGTATTCTGTCTGAGTTTCACCTTGCATCTTTTATTTTCGTACCATCTTTGCAGAAAAATGTTCTGAAGAATATCAGAAAGCTGTACACATACACATACACAGTTATCATTGTATCAATTATCAAGCTGTACACACATACACAATTATCAGTGGGGAAGACTGATAAATCATCTCACACCGAGTGTGAGGATGGCACTGTCGGCTCCAGCTTCATTTCCCCCTGCCCCTGGGTCTGCACCTCATGCACTTGCAGCACTGCAGCCTCTCGCTTGGCCTGTGAATCCTACCCGTGGGTGCAACATGGTGTATGCATTGCACTAAAAAATGTGTTACACATGGCATAGCACCACAGCTCCTACCTGCCATGGTCCAGCTCGTTCACTGCACCCTGGCACATGGCCTCGTGCAAACTTTTGACACACCTGGAAAAGCAAACATGTAAGAGGTCTGATGAGAAATTTGCCATTGACTTACACGGTGGAAAGTTCAAAGCAATTTAATAAGAGAAAATGTTGCCCACTCGTCCAGTCCTCTTTCAGATTAAAGTTATCAGAAAGAACCAGCTGCTGTTAGATTGTCTCACTTATCTTTATATCACAGGATTATCTGCAAACAGTCTCTATTCCTGTTGCATCTATGTGTCATACACACTGTGATTATTGGTACTATTTTTACAATTGTGCAGAATTTTCTTTCTGCGGCCAAAAACTTTCTTTTTGGCGAAACAATTTTTTGCAGGCTAATTTTCTCTCAAGGCACTTGGAACAATAAAGAGGTATATATTTTTTTAAAGGTGCTACATATCATAAGGGCACCTAGATAGTCTAAAAATCTAAAATGCATGCAATTTTAAACCCATGCAAATTTTAGGATGCACATTAGAGCAGGCAGGTGAACATTACATTCATTCATATATAATAAAGAATACTTAGGAACAAGGAATATCACCTTGGCCATTGCTTGAGTCTCCTTAGCCCAGAAGTTGACAGAATCTGCTCAGAACAAATGCACTCTCCCACCCCAAATGAAAAACCAACAGCGTTAATGTCAGACGAACTGTCATTTTTTTTTCCTTCATACTTAGATTCCTGCATTCCATTGCTTATACGTGTATGTAGGGAAGAAAAAAAAAAAAAAAAGGCTTGAATTTAGGTCATTTGGGCCAGAAGTTTGAACGTGTGATGACTTTGGGAATTCTCTGTTCTTGACTAATGCAGGTATGCTCTGTAGTTTCAGTTGCTTGTGTTGTTGTTTTAGGGAAAGTCACGCCGCTTCGTGGGTATCCGCCCTTCAACATGGAATCCCTTCGTTTATCTGGATTACAATAACTTCTGGAGGACCATGGACAAATTTGGAAAAGAGGTAGGTTCTGTAAATTGCACCTATTTCCTATAGAGCTCATGTCACCATAAGTAAATCTGTGTTGGTTATATTTTTCTTCTCTGGCAGGCTGTAGAAGGATTTTTTCCCCTTCCCCTGCTCGAGCCTTTTAGAGGATGGATGGGTCATCTTTGTAGCTTGCTAAGCTGAGCTCTGATTTGTCTTTGGAGTAATTTTATTTCTAAAATTCTTAAATAGCAAATGCCTCAAAAATTCAAGTAGTACAACTTCAGATCTCTCTGTGTACAAAAAGTAGCCCCTGGGGATTCATGCTGGGACCTGGCAACGATAAAGTGCTGAATAATTTATTGGATAATTTGCCTCTGTCTCTAGATTCCTCTTGAAGCACCATGGGATGCTCCACATGCTGAAGAGTGGGACAAAATGACCATGAAAGAGCTAATAAATAAGACTTGCTGGACCAAGTACGTAACTCTTCATACATTCTGAAATCCAAATGCAGAATGACAGTGGGTCCCAAGCAAATTCTGTGGTACAGCTGCATGAAGCCTTCTTGTGGAGAGCTTTCTCGTGTTCCAATTGAGTTCAGATGGGGCATACTCAGATCTCTGTTGAGCCAAGTACCCATGGCAAGGAGGGACAGCAAAAACCTTGCGGAGTCCAAACGAGCCCGAGAAGTTAGAAATGTCTCAAGTTGATGAAATGTGGTTCATATCAACAAAGGCAATGATGGTAACATGTGACAGATAGTGACAGAGTAGAAAAAATAAATGTACTGTGGACAGTACATTGAATGCATTTACAGTTCACACTGCTTTAACACACTGTATCCCAGGTAAAGCAAGGTAAGTAATTGTTCCTTTTTATTCAGTGCTATGGAGGAAATAAAAAGAATAGTTTTTCTTAGTGTGACAAAAAAGAAGGAACTGGAAAATTATGACAGACTCAAAGAGGAAATAAATTACTAGATGTTTGGAGAAAGTCTTCATAGAGGGGTTGAGAAGCGTCACTGTGTGACATGAAGTCTTGTGGGAAAATTCCTGTGGTCTTCAGTGCAGTTAGTGTTTCAGCTGTGCGGGGGCTAGCAGAAAAGATTAGGGTATGAACATCTACTTTGAGCATACGTACAGATCACAGTGGCATAATCCAGTAGCTATTTCTTCCAGTAGCTAAGTCGTCTGAAGCATTTTTGAGTACTTAAGGGTGTGCCATCCACATAGCATGAAGAAGTAGTTATCAGTGACTTGAGCTGGCTAAGTTTTATTATCATCAGTTGTTTTAGTGCCTTTGGGCCCCCTTCACAGACCACATACCCACAGAGTAAGATGCTGTACAAGCACGAGAGAAATGTATGGCATCTCACCCAAAGTGCTTAGGTTTAGGATGAGAGACAGCAGATATACAAAGGCAATGAGAGAGCAGGAGATGTTTGAGATGAGATTGATCTTTGTGAGGGACTGTTGTTAGGCGCTGGGTGAGGGCATGTGGATGACAGGGTAGGACACAGTGCTTGTGTGGGCTGGCAGATGTGATTAAAGATGCTGGAGAGACCTGAGCTTTGCCTCTGCAGGCCCACATACACAGGAGTGACAGAGTGTGCTCTTCTCACCGTATTTCCACTTAATTCAGGTGAGAAGATGCCTTTCCTCCTCTGCAGGAGGAAACAGCACAAAAAAAAATCAGCACAAATGATGTCCTCTGACTCTTGGCCATGTCATCTCCTACATAATTATAGTGTGTGTCTGCTTTAATCCTTGGAGAGAAAGAAGGCCTTCTTGTTGCCCTTCACCTCCCTTTCTGGTTTGTGCCTGGGTTTGGCTAGGAGCTTTGTCTTCATCCCTGCTGGCCTTTTGCCAGGCTTGCTCATTGCAGAGCACCATCCTTCTGCTCCCAGGAGGCTGTCCTTGAGTGCTAGCCAGCTCTGCTGGGCCCCTTTGCCCTACAGGGTAGTTTCCCATGGGATTCTGCCAAGCGGGTCCTTGAGGAAGCTAAAATCCACTCTTCCAAAGTTCAGGGTTGTAACTCTGCTGTTTGTCTTACTCCTCTCAGGATCTTAGACTCCACAGTTTCATGCTCACTGCAGCCAAGGGTGCCCTTCACCTTTGCATTATCCAACAGGTCTTCCTCATCTGTGAGCAGCAGGTCCAACAAAATGTCTCCCCTAGTTTTCAGCATCAGGGCCCAAGGTGATATATTGCTTAAAAAATGTGCAGTGTATTTTATATGTCTATGAAGGAGCCCACTATATGAATAGAAAAAGGAACAATGTTCAGTATGGGGCAACAACAGCTGGAAATACTCTTTTCTTCATTTCCTTTTTCAATAAATTCTATTTATTAGGCAAAGAGAAGCATGCTCATGCTAACACCTGTATCCCTGCTTGCTGTGCTGGCCCCTGTGCTTCTTTGTACTTCTCTCCTCCCTTGCATTCAGCATCTTATTTGTTTGGCTGTGCTCTGTTTGCCTTTTCATGCTGACTGTGGTTTAGCACTGTGCTTGCAGCTTCCTAAACAAACCTTTCCATTTGAAAGGATTTTGCTAGGTTAAATCTTACTCCGACTCCATGTGACACAATATACAGCAGTTTGGACTTTCTCTTGCTCTCTGATGCACTGCAGTTTTCTTTACAATAAATTTCATGAGCCATTTCTCTGCAAACTCAGTCACTTTGAGCTACCCTTTCTGTTCCAAGTGCACTGGCTCTTCCTTTTCTAGTTTTTACTGCTCCTCTTAGTCAGGAAGTCAGTGAAGTATAAGCAAAACCAGGTTTATAGTGATCTCTGCAGGAACATGTTTATCTGCAAGACTGCTTCTACTGCTGGTGGCTTTGTGGCACTCCAATTTTAATGGACACACTCAGCCGAAACACGTTCAAAAAGCCATTTTAAATCTTCAAGCCAAACCAGATTTTTCTAAACATAGTTAAAAACAGTACCACCCTAAATGGAAAAGCTTTTTTACAACATTTTCTGTATGACTTGGGTCAAGATTGCAATGTGAGAGTAATTTGTCACATGCCACAGATCAGCCTCTACTAATCCTGGAGACTCTCCATATTTCTCAAGCTACAGCAGTTTGGCATCTCAGTGCTTTCAGGACTGTTACAGAGGTCTGTTGTGTGCATGATGTTTTCATATTCTTACTAATGAAATAGAGGTGACTGGACTTCATGCCTAGGGAAATTAGGTTATAAAAGTTTAAAAGTTATATATTTTAGCCTGGACAACTTGCAAAATTGCTTCCTTTAGGAGATGGTTATAAATCCATGTGGTTTTATGAAGCTTCATCTGAATCAAAGACCTTTTGCCGTCTTTGCAAAATAATCTCAATTCTTTTACTAATATGTAGCTACAGATGAAACAAATGTTCATAGATAGCAATGTCCTCATCTCCTGCTGGTGTAACTCTGTTTATGTTCAGAGGATTTACTTCAGAAGACAACTGGTCCTCTCCCTATATTTGTGGCATTAATTGACATTTTGGTTTTTCTGGGTTAGTTATGGTGTCTGATTTTTGGTCTTACAAAAGCACTGTTATACCAGAGATGGGAAATGTCTTAGCAGTGTGGCTAGCTGAGTCCCTGAGGACCAATCAGACCTTGGAAATTATGTGCCTGATGAGCTCCCCGTGGAGGGGAAATGCAGAAGAGGTTTGCTAACAGGTTACCAAATGCATTCTCCTGTTGAGAAAAATATTTGTTTTGATGAAAAGAATGGCAACTGGGAAAGTATTTAAAGAAATAACTAAGGTAAAATCAGTGGGATTTCGAACTGCATGGGTAAATGCTTTGGGAGGAAGGGAGGGAGGCGCTGATATAACCATTGAAACAATCAAACTCCAGGCTAACAAATGAGGCAAATATAAATCATTTTGGCTTCCCTGACTGTGGGGTAGCAGCCCTTATCAAGAATAATAAAGAAAAAATAATGCAAGCAATCAGGAAGTCGCATTTATTCAGTACCTGTTTCTGCTCCTGTGTTTCATGCAGAGCCGGTAAAGAATTTGCTACCCTCTTTGTGAATGTCAACGTCACGTCTGAGCCGCATGAAGTCTCTGCTCTCTGGTTCCTGTGGTACGTGAGGCAGTGTGGGGGCACAGCCAGGATATTCTCTGTCACCAACGGGGGACAGGTACAAAATGTCTCCTATTTTTCCCCCTCTTGAAACCATAAAGGGCAAGTGGAGTGTTGTACCCGCCAAACTCCTGTAATTAATGAAAGGAGAACAAAACACCAAGTTTATGGGGCACCAAAGACAGTTATGTTCTCATGGGGCTGAACGGCCCTCTCAGCTAACTCTGTGTAATGAGGAATTTCATTAGCTAGGCTGTGGGATAAATTGGGACAATTTAATTAATTTTTCTGTCCTGTGTTCACTTCAGCACAGTTCTTTTGTTGCAGATTTGTTCCCCCCCCCACCTTTGTGTGCCAATTTGTTTTCTATGGGATACTTACCACATCTGAATGTTTTCAACAGTTCAAAGCAATTGTGCTTCAGACTGAAATACCGATTTATTCGTTTTTTTGTGAAAGTCTCTAATGCCAAGGGTTGGAAGTAGGAAGCAAAAGGCCCTTCCTTCTTGAGACAGCTCACATGGCAGCACGTTTTTTGAGTTACTTGAGTCTGTTCCTCACCTTGGTCGTGGCAGACAGCTGGTTGCCTGCAGAGCCTCATTTTTCATCTTATTGTTCTGGAGGAAAATTCAGAACAGGGAAGAGGGGGGCTATCAATACTTGTATATTGGGGTAGGAATAGACAACCATGTGTCAGGAAGGCTGGAAGCAGAGCTAGTGCTGCCCTCAGGTAGGAGTAAAACCCAAGAGCCTTCCTCCTTAGGGGCCTCTCAGCCACAGTTGCTGTCCCATGTCAGCAGCTGCTAGATGTTGTGGTAAGGATTAAAAATAAAACGAATACCCTTAGCTAGACAAGACGTGGAGAGGAGAAAGCTAGGCTGAGAAGGGCACTTCCTTTTCTTTGTGCCTGGATGTGTCAGGCTGCCTTGGTTGCTGCCTTCCTTCCCTCTCCCAGATCAAAATCAGCCGAGCAAAAGTATTTCTGACTTAGCAGCCATGACGAGTCTTAAAAAACTTCTTCAGGCAGTCATTTCAGTCTTTCAGCACAAGAATTTGTGGCTCCTTTCCTCCCTGCCAGTACCAGCATCTTCTATGTAAAGTGAGCTGCTTGATAGAGCAACGGCGGCTGGCGGATAAAAGAGGGCTAGTGCTACCAATGGGCCTCTGCACAGACATCGCAAAAAATATGTGTCACAAATTGTGCTTTTCCCAGACGACACTGTCTCTGTGTCATCCCAGGGACAGATAAAGCTCATTGCCTGCTGCACTCAAGGCCAGACTCGGTTAAAGACCTGTCTTACTTACGAGCTTGAGAAGGCTTTAGCTGTAGAGATGCAGGCTGGTATCTTTGTCACACATGAGGGTTTTGATAGCACAGCGATGGGTAAAATATTAAAAACTTCTTTTTAATGAGGTGATTTGTTTATTCTAGCTAAAATACCTGCATTATACTTCTTTATTCTGCAGGCTTCATGAGCCTTTAAGCCAGCTAATTGAGAAAGCCATTGTAAAAATGTCTCAGCTATCAATCTCCATTGAGGTTCAGGCTTCTGTCTTAGCTCTTCTGAAAGTCTGGGCTACTTTATGCATCCTTAGGACTTGCAGATTTGTCCTGGAGTTTCTTGATTATGAGCAGGAGTCATGTTCAATGTCATTGCGATTAATACTTGTGAATTTTTGTTTATTTTTTTTCTGTTTGTTTTTTAGGAGAGGAAGTTTATTGGGGGTTCTGGTCAGATATCGGAGAAAATAAAGGATCGCCTTGAAGGCAAAGTTAAACTGGAGAGACCTGTGGTCCGTATTGATCAGACAGGTGATAATGTCATTGTGGAGACTCTAAACCATGAAATATATGAGGTAATTTGATTAAAATAAAAGTAGAGTATGCATTTAGTGGGTGAATACATCTGCTGTAGCTCTTAGCCAGATGTAATCAGGAAGTACCTATTTGTGTGTGTCTATTTCTCAGACTGTCCGGACAGTCTGTGAAACCTGCTTTGCAGATTTATTTATGGCTGGGTCACATCTTGGTGTTCTGCTAATTGGTCATTAGTCTGCTTTGTCTATCTGACCTTTTTCTGTGATTATGTAGTTTTACATTTTAGTTCCTCATTGAGACCATTTCAGATAAAGAAAAATAAGGTTCCTGTTTGTATCAAAGTTTGTGGTTTGCAGGGGAAAAAAAAAAGGGGGGGGGGGCAACATTTCGAACCCAGTTAGTAAGATTTGTGAGGTCAGCTTGTCACAAGTTAGGAAAGGCCAGGGCTCAGCCCCATCCCATGCAGTGACAGCAGCTCCCTTCTGAACGCAGAGCTAAGCCTGCTGTGGGGGCGAGGAGGGTTTGCGGGGCTCAGTCACCGCCTGCAAGATCCTTGTCTCACCAGCTGCAGTGTTCAGAGGATATTTAAAGAAAGTTAGCAGAAAGGGAAGGGGCTGTTTGGCAGAGGAACCGGTCTGAGGATGTCCTGAGGAGGGGCTCTCTCCCTCCCCCAGGGATTATTAACCGCGGAGTCAAACCACAGGCTTCTTCCTCTGTGCCGGCTGAGCCCAGTCGGAGCAGATGGGCTTCCTGCACTCAGTGGCCCTTCCAGCATCAGCACTCCTTGGAGCAGCAGTGAGTGCAGTGATTCAGTGTCAGCCTGAACCCTGAAGCAGAGCATCCTTCGTCACTCCAGTCAGAGACAGACCTGTGGGAGGAATGGAGCGTGTTCAGGAAAGCTGAAATCAGTGTTGCCTGTCTGGAAGTAGAATATTGGGAACATGCATTGAAGTGATATTTTTTTTTTAATAATAATAAAAAAAAAAGGTCATATTTTCTTGGGAATAGTAAAAGACACTTCTACCTGTGCTGTAAGATCTTTCTTGTCCCACTCCCTGACCTGTCTCCAGCCAAGTTTCATCTCTAGTCCTGTAGCGTCCAGAAAGCTATCAGGAATCACATAATCGCAAAATAATATATTTTCCCTTTCTTCTTTTTCTGAAATGGCAGAAATTCTTCTGGCCAGCTGGAAATATCTGTGTGGGAAAGCCAAGTAGGAAAGTCAGGGGTGAGAAAGTTGTTAATGACGGATAAGAGCATCTTTCAAATGTGTCCTGCAGGGCAACCTAAGTGTGAGGCAGTGCCTTGTCTCTGCTGACTGTGGTTTACTTTTCAGGGCAAGTATGTGATCAGTGCTATCCCTCCTATCCTGACAACAAAGATCCATTACAACCCAGAACTGCCACCGAAGAGAAACCAGTTAATTCAGCGTTTGCCTATGGGGTCTGTCATAAAATGCATGGTGTACTACAAGGAAGCCTTCTGGGAGAAGAAAGGTATGTGGGGGAAGCGAAGGACTTGGGAACCCAGTGCTATGCTAATTTTGAAGCTCTGCTGTCTATCAGGAAATAAATCTGGGGGGGGGAGGGGAGCATTAAATGTGCAAAACACCCAAAACTAAACAGAAATAGAAAAGCAAAAGGTAACTCTCCCTGAGAAGGAGAGCTCTTTGTCCAAGCTTAAGTATACACCTTTTCCCAAAGCAGAGTTCAAACCCCAGCAGGATCCCAAGTCTCAGAGCTGCCAGCTGATGACTGATAGAAGAAGCCAGGTTTCCCTGGGAAGTATTGCTGAAAGCTGTGAGGCCACCTGCAATGCACAGAAACAACAGCCATGCAGCAGCAAGTCCCTCCTTCTCCCTGCAGAGACAGAGTTAGGGCAGCCAGAGGGAATTTACAGCAGGCGACAGTGAGAGCTTTGGGTGTAAGTGAGACCTTACCCTGTTTTTAATCCTCTGTTCTACAGACTTGGTATCTCAGAGGAATGGGAAAAGTAGGTTAGCTTTTTGTTTAGCTCAAGATATTTTTTCAGGTACTGCAACATCACATTTTTTCTCAGCTTTAACTGTTAAAGAATGATCAAAAAATGATCAGTTACCATTTCTAGAGCTATTTGCATGAACAGGTTAGTTTCCACTTCCTATATAATGCCACCGAAAGTTGCACTGGATGAGAATATTTCTTAATCGAAAGAATATAATTTTGCATGTTTCAGGGCATAAGACAGCTACCAAATGGGATTAGAAAGAAATGTAGGTAGGTTTATACATTGCTATCTGTGCAGGATTTTTTGCGTGTCCATATGAAACATGTAGGTGGTGCCAGGGATGTGATACTAGATTAGATTGCCCATGTTTCTGCTGCATTACTGTTACTGGACACCGTTCATGACAGTCGTATCATCAACAAAATCAATACAGAGTGTATATTTGAGCCCACAGTGACCAGATATAATTACATCGGGTTTTGTTGCTGCTCTTGTTGTTCTAACCAAAGTTACTTATGGAATGAACCATCGTAGTTCTTGCTAGATCGATTTATTTTTAATGCTTACTGAGTCCAATATAGAAAGCCACAGGGATTTGCAACAAGCCACAAAAATTCCTTACTAAGTAGTAATGGAATTTAAATACGACTTTTATAAGTCCATGTACAAAATTTCCCAGAGTCAGAGGGAAGAGAGGAAAGACTGTTACAGACTTGTAGTTATTATTGGTGACCGAGGAATTACTGTGCAATTCCTTTTATTGATAGTTTTCCCAGTTCACTGCTGTCAGTAGTAGTGATTATCAACAGGTCTCTCTGACAATTATTTTGCTTTTTTTTTTTCCCCCTTAGGTTGCAGTGCTTCTCTCCTCATTGAGGATGAAGAATGCCCAATTGGAATAACCATAGATGACACAAAACCAGATGGATCTTTTCCTGCCATTATGGGGTTAGGAGCTTCTAGCCCATACTTACAGATATGCATTTCTTTTTGTATAAAGGAGTGAGAGGAGGAGGAGGAAGAGGGGGAAATGGACAGATCCTATCAGTGGTGCCCACTCCCACAGCCCTAGTAGAGGGTGGAGAGTACTTCTGACAGCTCCCTTGTGCCTCTCTAGTCCACATAAGCTTTTATGTGAAACTTATGCTACAAATAGCCTGATACAAAGGTGATCATTGGGAAGGGGTTGCTGGATTCACCTTTGCTCGTTTGAAGCATTCAGACAGTGTTTTGCTGCTGAGTAGACTTAGAAATAAATCCTTTACTTACCTAGTTTTATGAGAGTCTTATGAGCCTGTATTCTGCTTATGTCAGGACCTTGTATTTAGCAAAATGAAAATGCAATTGTCCAAGACATCATCGTTTGCATCCTCTCCCCATCTAGCTGAGGAGGGACAAAGAACATCAGCTTGTGGTTACGTTAGGCAGCAGCTGTTCAGTGAGGAAATCGGAATTCCGAAGAAATTACCAAATATTGGAGCTGGACTTTGGACAAACAGATGAGAAAATGTGTAGCAGCATTTATTGGCTTTTAAAAATGAAATTAAGCCAATATGAACAAACAATCTTTACAAATGTTTCCAATGTAATCTGAGGGGAACCTGCCAAAAAAGGCCAATATAAATGTCAAGCAACTATTTGTGAAGTATTTGGCAAGGAAAGCATGCTACTTCTACCAAACTGTACATGCTTATGGGCATATTCAAGGCTTAAAAACTTCCGTCCTGCAAGTGGTAAACCTCCTCCAAATGGCAAATCGTTTCTTGCTTTCTCCTTGTGGATTTCTCCTTGCAACTTCACTCTGAAAGAGTGCAGGAACCTAATTCATCCCTGGGGTATCTCTACTGAGGTCAGAGCAACTAATCACCAGATTTGCTTCTTTCATGCTGAGGAAAAATCAAGCACAGTTCTTACAGGACTGGTCCATGGTGTTGTGCAGTGTTTGTCAGAGCAGCAGGCTACCAGCACGTATTAACACCAAGTAGCATGGGCAGTGGTATGGCCAGCTGCCTGTGAGACGTCAAAAGCGCAAGAAAACTCAGGGTCTCAGCCTTTTTGGATAAGAACTAGGTGTAAGAAGGGAGTCGGTGCAGGCTAGTTTGTTGAATGCAGGGTATCCCACAGGGGCCTTACACCTGTCCGTCCTATAGTTATTTAGGGATTAGATATCATGAAAAACTGTCAGACCCATTACATGCCATTAAAATGCTTTGTCCATCTTTTTTAGCGTCATTTCAAGCAAGATGTTGCAAATCAGCTGGAGTGTTAACACTGTGTGATATTTATATGCCATATTTTTCTTTTCAGTTTCATCCTTACCAGAAAGGCTGTTAAACTGGCCAGTCTCACTAAGGAAGAGAGGTAAGAGGTCAGAAATTGTAAATATTTTGGATACAAATCGGTTGTCTGGAATGCTTCCCCACAGGCGTGTATGTGGGTTTGTGTGTGTGTGTGTATGTAAATACGCACATACTCAGTGCAACTACAAGTGCTGGAAATCGGGGTGAAAATTTAGCTTTTAGCATAAACAGGCCAAGACACTAACACCGATATCCATGCAGTTATGGTTATTTCTGAGTTTCAAAGTCCTGACTGCTCTTCCGTTTTATGATTGATCAGCTCTGCATGTGCATTGATAAGACTTTCCTCAAGACGTTGCCAGGCTGCACCCCACTGAATGATGCTTCGTCCCAGGGAGAGATGGAGCACTGACAACCATAGTTTTGGGTTTCCTTCACATTCGGACTGGGCAACAAAATTGTTAAACCTCCATGCATACAACAGTGTTGTTCCTCTGTTAGTCTGTGGCATGAACAAACAGTACTTTCTAAATGTGATTTTAGTATACATGCAAGTGAAAGAGGAGTTCTGCTTAGGAATGTGAGTAGCATTCTCCGGCTCATATTTTGTTCTCAGGTATAGTAAATCTGTAAGGATTTCATTGATTTATATTATTTCTCTTCTGGTCTTACATCAGTGAACAGGAGAATGAATTGGCTCTGCATCCTAAAATAACTGCGCAGAGATTTATTTTTTTAGAGCTCATTGCCAAAATTGGCCTTCATTTCCCATTCCAGGGTCCATTCTGTATATCACAGTTATGCTTCAGCATTTGAATATGCACACTAAGATAAGAACTGGAAATCAGACTTAAAAGCAAAGCAAAAAGAACAACTTTCTTTCCTATGTGTTGCAATATGTTGTTTTTTTCTTTTTTTTTCCTGAATATTTTTGTTCTCATATAGGAAGAAGAAAATCTGCGAGGCATATGCCAAGGCAATGGAGATGGAAGAGGCTTTACATGTAAGACATGAATATTTGTTTTCACCTTTGTTGTATGGTAACATTGCTACTTTGTTCTGGAGGATGAAGCCAAATTGCCTGGGACATAAAATTGTATGTTGTGCCATAGAACCTGTACACCAGAGGTGAGGGCAGCAGCATCTAGTACAGGAAGAGAAGACCTGGGAGTCTCACTCTTTGCAAGAAAAGAAAAGGCAGTGCATGGTTTAATTTGTCCTGCATTTCTCTGTGGGAGGATAGAGCTTCTCTAGAAGTGCAAATGTTTGTTTGGTGTTAATGGATAGCATTAATCAGATGATATGACATTGTACCCTTAACCTGTTTTTTCCGTCTTCAAAGGAAATTTGTTTTTTTCTTTCTTCTATTTCCAGTTTCTTTGCCACTGTTTCACTCTCTAATGTTTGCTAATACTTACAGCCAGTGCATTATGAAGAAAAGAACTGGACCATGGAACAATATTCAGGGGGTTGTTACACAGCCTACTTCCCACCTGGCATAATGTATTCGTACGGAAGGTAAAACAGAGAACGCTTTGCTTTCTAGTTTGCATTTCTTAGCTCATTTACAATGAGGCACTTTGTGCAACAAACTTAGGACATATGTAGGCCTCTGGGGGAACTCCAACCCTCTTTCCGCTCCCCTACACCCCAGCTAATAAGAGTCTTGCTTTCGACTTTAATGAGAGCAGTTTCTCTTGTGACATTCAAGAAAACAAAGCACAGTCACAAGGGGACCTGCTACAGCTACAAAACCTTTCCCCACAAGTCAGGCTACTTAGAGTATTTGCCACTATGCAGTATTTGCATGTTTTCATTATACCCTTTAATGCTTTCCGAGGTCTTGAAGACATGCATCTTGGACACAGGAGGAATCTCCACTGACTGTGTAGGTGGAGCATTGGGTTCTGGCAAAGCCTATTGAGTCACATAACCAGGGGAAGACACAAAACCCTTACATGAAAACTCATTCTCTCCTCCTGCCCAGCAAAGCCTCCCATGCCCTCCCCACACAGAACTGCTGTATTCCTAAAGGAGCGTGTTCAATAATACCGATTAATATGTGGTGTATCACTGAAAAGCTTGTGGAAAGCACAGTTCAGCACCTATTGGGAACAACCAGACAGATCACGTATCGAAAACCAAAGAGCAAGCAAATCATGTAGCACATGACAGCGTGAGCTCTTTAGCATGTTCTCCTCAGACTGTCCATCGTGGAGCTACACCCTGCCTCTGTGCCAAGATGTGAGTTGGGAAGCAGTCATCCCATGCACAGACTTTTTTGTATCAATTAAACTGAAAGCTCGGGTAGTGATGGGTGAGGTCTCCGGCCTGCAGTTGGATGGGAACTGTTAGAGCAAGCATGTCCCTCCCTGGGAAAGGCAGCTCACTCCCTATGGCTGAGTTGACCAGGATCCTTGTGCAGCTTTGCCCAGCTGAGGGGCTGGTTTATACCACCCTACAGGGCCAGATGCAAATCCCTGAATGCAGACGCCTTCATCTGCCAGCCTCTATTGGCAAGCAGCCAGGCAAGTCCACCACCCTGAAGAGAAGCTGGTATTGGTGACCCCTCGCTGAGAAAAACATCATTCATATCCCATTGTAATGGCAGGATAACAACAAAGCTGCCATGCAGAACACATAAACCTATCAGCTGCACTGCATTTCTGGAGGCCGTTAAGATTATCCCTTATCCCAGCACTAAAATAAGGCTCGTATTATTTTGCACAGAAGCTGATTTACGCTTTGGATTTTCTTTCTCAGATCTTGTGTCTGTGTACAGAGGCAGGTGGGTGGTTTTGCAGGGACAACTTGTTGCTCTGTGCTCCCCAGCCCTGGTCCGCAGGGATTCTGGAGAAACCAAGTTGAGTGCTCCATCAAAGCCAGTGAATTGCTTTAAGAAGGATCATCGCCTTCTTATTACTTGTCATCTGACATTCTCCATTTGTTTTGAAGGATCATTCGCCAGCCAGTTGACAGAATCTACTTTGCTGGCACGGAGACGGCTACCCAATGGAGCGGGTACATGGAGGGGGCCGTACAGGCAGGAGAGAGAGCAGCCAGAGAGGTACAGACTGTTGGCATGGATCATCTCTTTTAAAAGGCTAAAAAGAATTAAGTACAGCTTGGAGGGTCTCATTTGGTGTATCGCACACTGTAATTGGGCTGGGGCTCCTAGAAGTGGTGAGGAAAAATCCTGGAAAGGAAATTGAGCCAAAGGCTTTCTTTTTTTAACTTCAAAAACTGTTTAAACTTTACTTTGTTTGTTATTGAATAAAGTGCAGCCAAAATCTCACAAGAAACTGAACATCACACACTATGTTGCTGCACTAGAGACTTAAAACAAAGCTCAAGCTATATACCTCATGTCCCGATGGACAAACCCTCCAAACTGATGCAGCCCTTAGATATTCCACCACAATTTCTATCACATTAATCACATTAAAAAAAAATAAAAAATCAGTCATTACAAATGTGTGCGGTTATTTCCTGTGCAGCAATCTGGAAATCTGAGCATTATTCAGATTTTTGATCTGTCCCTTCTGCTTCTCCTTTCACCAGAGAGTATAGTGAGCTCGGCTTTATGAATCCATAACGGGTGGCTCTGATAATGTCTAAATCTCAGAATGACACACATTGGGCTGGGTTCCCAGTCACAGTAAAATCTCTTTACAACTGTCTGGATGGAGGGGAAAAAAACATCATTAAAGGGTATACATTACAATTAAAACTGCTGTATGGCAGAGCCACAGAGTTGTTAAATAATGGAAAATCAGCCCCTTGCTTCCCTTTGACAGAGTATCAAATTCACCTTATAATCTTCATTGCTTGCTCTGTTTCAAGTAACCTAATTTCTCATTTCTTTTCTCTGTGCCTGTGAGCAGCTGTTACAAAGTTAGCTGTCTCTTCTGGAGACATTAATTTGCCCCCAAGAACCTCCATGATTTTTACAACCAGTCTATTGTCAAAAAAACCTTGATGAACTTTGTATGTTCTGATTGTAGCCAAGAGAGAACTTCGTAATAGTATGCTTTGAAAGCCCAGGACTTGAATATCTCCTCTTTCTAGTTTGGAAGCGTTGTTCCCAACAGGCTTTGTGTCCCGAGCATGTGGCACTATGCTATTTCTCAAATGTCATGTGAAAAAGCATTTTTACTTGTACTCAGGAAGAAAAATAAACATCTGGAAAAGCTGTAGTTCCTTTGGATTTCTGTGTGTAGGCCTGCCTTTTACACACAGGGTGAAAGAGTCTGTGAAACTGTCCTTGTGTTCTTAAAACAGTGGTTAGGCACACACATAGCCATTTGATCACCAGCTACCATATTTTTAGGCAAACTATCAAAACTCCCTCCTTCTCTCTTTGCTGATATAAGCAGACAAATCACTGTATGTTTTCTGGTTCAATGCACTTTCAGCTAGTCATAGTTATGCTTTTTCTCAGTGTCAGCTTGCTCTGACTTGCTGTCTTTTTCCAAAACAGAAAGTAGTTGGTGTGGTTTTTCACATGTGGTACCAACGTTTTTAATTCTAGATTTTACACCGTATGGGGAAGATCCCTGAAAATGAAATTTGGATGCCAGAACCAGAGTCAAAGGTGAGTGACTTTCTCGTTGTCACCAGAAGAGTGAACCCCCTGGTTGGGCTGCGGTCCCTGTGATGGTGGTTCCTGTGGGACCTGTCCCTCTACAAGATTTTAATTACCTCTTGTGCTGACAGTATTCATTTTTTCAACTTGTCCAAGGTATATTGTTACCTCTGGTTAAGGGGTGGATGACTAAGACCCATAGGTAGCTCCACATTGACTGTCCTGTGGCGTTACGGGCCAACATAAAACACGTGTTTCACGACCATGACCCACCTTCCCCCACCTTATGTGGCCCTCAGGAAAATCTTGTGATCTCCCCAGCCTAGTGGGAGACATTTACTGCATCCCCTCACACAGTGAGGGAGAGTCTGTGGTCATACAAATTCCTCTCTCCTCCAGGATGTCCCATCCCGACCATTTACCACCACCTTCTGGGAGAGGAACCTGCCGTCTGCGCCGGGACTGCTCTGTCTGCTTGGGAATACTGTTTTTTTCACCTCTGTGGCTGCTGCAGGGCTGTTTGCCTATAAAAAGGGACTATTAATTCGAAATTAGTGTGGACTAAATGGCCAGTTGAAGCTGCGTACTCACTCTTCATCCCATTTACCAGATGAGGGTTATTTTTGGAGAGAAGTGGGCTGGAAAGGGCAAAAGGTATTCTCCTTGTGATTTTCTTTTTAGTGTCATAATTAATGCATTAAATCTACTGCAATTGCTACCAGCAAAACAAACTTAAATCAACTGTGGGGGTATTTTTTAAATTTGCCTTTTCCTTGTCCATTTGTTTTGATTGGACCCGTTAATATCAATGTTATATTCCTAACATAGGGAAGGCAAAATGCAGATTGGACCTTTTCCAAAAATCAAAGAGGTTTTGGATCATGCATTCATTTCCACTTGCTGCTCTATTTTTTGCCACACGAGTTAATAAGTACTCTTATGTATTCACCTCAGTTAGTGTCTCAGAATATTTGAGGTTACTTCTGTAGCATCCCTGCTGCACGCAAGAGATTAGCATGCCAATCAGACATAGAATTGCTAAATTAATTTCCAAAGGCATTTGATTAATTATTAATCATCACAATTGAAACTTAACTGTGAGCAGGATGAAAGGAGATAATTAGCATGAAGTAGATTGCTAAACAGTGAGAGGAGAAGCACGGGTGGACTTTGTTCCACCTGCTGCTGAACGAATAACTATGCTTTATGGTCGCAGAAGGTGCGTAGGGCAGTGAGCCTCACGCTGCTGCAGTTCTTCCACAGAGCAGCTCTCAGTCGCTTCCTGGCCCAAGTGCATTCGACCCAGGCTGGCCACTGACTGTTAAAGCGGAGAGAAGTGAATTAGCAAAGTTGAAGCCCCTCTGACTTGCAGCAGATGCTGGCTGTTATTTTCAGAACATCAGCAGTTTCCTGGCTCCCTGTCAATTCGCTGTCCCTCATTTTGCTCATACTCCATACTGCCTTCCTACAATAAGGAGAAATATATTTGGGGCTTGAATTACTGCCTTGTAAATTACAGTAATTGGATGCATCTGCCTGTTCCGCTCTTATTATGTACATGACACACTTAAAATAATCAGTTTAGTGTTAACTGAAGTCTAGAATATATGTTTCACAACGTACCGTCATTATGCGGTCTTTTTGCCATGAAATGTGACCATTGTATGTGTCCATGGACTCAATTGTCATTCAACATCAGTGAAATGTGCCTTTCAATAGTCCTGAAACCTTGATAAGAGGATCTCTTCTATAAACTTTTCTTCATATTCTTTCTCTTGTGTCATTTTTTGTGAGTTCGTGCAAGGTGGTATTTCTCTGCACCTGTGTTAAATCATAGGGCGTATCATATACAGCAGCCAACAAACCCTTGTTCTGCTCAACGTGGTCTGTATGTGTACACAAAAGTTTACACAAAACAGACCTACCTACCCAGCAAGATGACTTCACTCCTGCTCACCTCTTCAACTACATTCGTATATCCTCTCACTTTTTTTGTACAAAAGCTTTGCAGACCCCGTAATTCAGTGCAGACCAATCGCAGCCTATGTGCTGGTGGGCTTAACAACAGAAGCTCTTCCCAGAGGGAAGGAGAACTTCAGGTGGCCCCTTGTCATCAGGCTCTTTTCAGATGTGAGCAGGTGCTCAGAGTGTCGGAGTCAAGCACAACACATAAAAGGTACAGCTGGTACGCATCTCCTGAGCTACTTTCTTCATTGTTCCCAGCCATGCTGTGTGAGGATCAGACAGCCCCTACCAGTTTCTCTGGGGAAAGAAAACCTGACAGATTATTTATGAGACTATCTATGTTTTCAGTTTCAGCTTTCCCATCTACCTTGAACTTACATATGTGCTTCGTGCTCCTTGTGCTTCGTGCTCCTTTCTGCACTGGAAAGAAGAGAGTAGTTTCAGCAGGAAGCAGCAATGTTGGATTTTGTGGTATTAAACGGTCATTTTTTCTCCCTCCACCCCAGCCTTTACCATGCAGGTGTTTCTGTGCACAAGGACTGCCTCTGTGCATGCAGCCTGGCATCGCTATAGTGCCAGGGGAGCACAGGTTGTCTTCTGAGACATCTTCAGCGTTGTAAAATAGTTCTGCACTGCTACATCCTCTCCCCCTGGGAATATTTCCACCACCAGGAAAATACTGCCCATACCTGTTCCAAAACATTCACCCATACGTGTATTTATGGCAGTTAGAGACGTTCATTTTGCTGCTGACTTGAATCTTCTGAATTTCACAGCCATAAACAGCTTCTGTGCAATATGCCTGTGGCCTGACACTGTCCAGCTTCGCTTTCCACATCACTCCTGCACGTTTCCATTGCAATTTGCTTGGGTTTTGACATGCAAGTGCAATCCAGCTGAACCACTGGCAAACAGGGCCAGGTACAATGTTCCTCTCTGCACAGGAAAGGAGCACGTCTCGCTGCTGTGGGAGCGGTAAATGGTGAATGAAGTGAAAGAGGGTGATTAAAACTGGCATTTCTGAAACTCCTGCAGCTCCCAGGCCCCGTGCTGCTACAGGAAAGGGCAACGTTTGTGACTGTCAGAGATCACAGACCTGCTTTCATGCCTCTTTTGACTATCAGAACAATTTCCCTGTTTAAACATTAAACATCAAGCTTAAATATTAAACAGCCAGGCATCTTTCTTAAACCAATTTTGAAGCAGAATGGGACTGAGTTAATCACTACTGACAGCTCTCAAAGAAGCGAGCTGTTGCCATCATTAAAAAGGCTGAAACACAGTGGAAACACCTCTTTTCACTGGGAATGGAGCAGAGACTTCACCAGGCCGAGGGATGGGAAAGCCTTCAACAACCCCTTCCAAGGCTGGGGGTGCTTTGGGCACCATTTGTTGGAGGAAGAGCCCTGCACCCCCCTGGCAGATGTGGGGGATGCTCTGTCTTCTCTGAGCGAGGGGTGAGATGGGAGAGACAGGCAAAGATGGGGCAGCCAAGGTGCACACCAAGTCTATCAGCAGCTGGGTGGGAACTAAATTGCGTTTACACATTTCTAAGGGCACAAGGACCCTCAGTTTGGGTGTCAGTCTTCAGCTCTCCCATGCAAGCCACCAATCACCTGCCCACCTACTTTCAGCCCCGCTCCTCTTGGCTGCAGCCCCTGCCTGTGCAGGGTGGCACTGCCATCCCCTCCGTGGCCGCCACCAACCAGCCCCATGAGGCTGGGGAGCTCCAAGCAGGATGGGCTGGCAACTCACACCCGTCTGGCTGGAAACCCACCGTGTGAGAGGTCTGGGAAGGTGCCCGCTTCACAAAGACGAAGCACTGGATTGCAGGGGCTGCGTGCTTCAGCTCGGGGGATGTGAACCTCCCACCAGTGTGGGCAGCATCCATCTAGTCATGCTCCTTGTACGGGGCAAGGAGGAGGTCTGCCCACCTTCACCCAGGATGCTAAACGCGGCACATCCAGGTCTAAAAACCATGCTGGGCAAGCAAGTGCTTGCAGCCTTCAGCCCGGTCTCTTTGATAGTCGTTCATCAGAGAGACTTTCCAGTTTGTGTTTGATCCGGCCTCCAGTTTCATGCTGTTTGATCTTTTTTCCCCAGATCAAACACACCTCCAACTGTAGGCAGAAATTACCATTATATATTTGAACAAAAATACCGCCCAGAGGGGTGTGCCCAGCGCTACCCACTCACAACATGCAGGTTTCTGGTCACTCTCTTCCTGTGCCCTATTGACCAGGTTTGCTGCTTAACACCAAGTGCTTTTCTCTGGCTACAAACCATGCCATGGGCAAGCTGGATGCTGGTTATATGTGCTTTATACAGAACACAGCTCCAATTTCCTAACAGCAGCACCAACAAGTAGAAAAATAAAGAAAAATCCAGAGGGTCCTTTTCTGTGGAAAAATAATTTTTGTTGGTTCTTCTCTCTTTCCTTTTGGACTGCTTCTCTTTTGGCTGTTTGAAACAACCAATTTTGCTTGTAAATGTTCCTTGCAAGAGTTGCTTTCCACATGCACACACAGAGAAAGCAAATTTCATCTTGGTGAAAATCCAGAAGGGGAAATTAAATATGCTCGCTGTTAGTGAACTGTAACTTTTCCTTTTCCCACTCAGCCCCTGCACTTGGCAATCAATGTTTTCAGCTCCAGTTGCATTTGCTGTTCTGCTTTTTTTTTTTTTTTTTTTTTTTTGGTAGCACTTGGCTTCTGAGTTTCTGTTCTCTCTCTGTCTGCCTCTTTATACTTTTTATAAATTTTATTTTGGCCTTACCTTACATAGCAGAGACAGATTAGCCTGGGACAAGTAGGAGGAACAGGGGAAAAAAAAGTTTCCCAAGGAAGACCACATTACTTAGGAAAGGAAAAAGCTCCATCACCATTTGCAGTGCAGCACGACAGGTAGCTCATCCTCCCTCTAGGACTGACAATGAAGCAAAGGCTGTAATTACAGTTTGTGCTGGGGTTTGGCCTTCCACGTCCAGACCATTCACGTGAAAACTCCTTCGATTATAGCCTGAACACCATCATTTTCATCCAAATATGAACTAAATCCGGTGAATGATAAGAGGCAGAGCCTGGCTTTTGAGGGGGACAGCTCCTGATGCGCACCAGCTGCAGACGGCTGGCTCAGGGCTGGCCGCCGCCGAGGCTGAAATCAAGGCTGCCATCTGGTGGCTCTGTAACCCCGTTAGTTTGTCATCTCACAGGGAAAATCTGGGCGCATTGCTTAGCAGAAAGGTCTCGGCGTTTCTGCACATGTTCTTACGTCCTGTTGGGCAACCAAAAACTATGGAATCAAAACACTGAAGGAAAGGGATGCAAGTGGTCCCCAGCTTCAAGGCTTCCCCAAAAGGGACAGCTTACGTCTTTGCAGCTGCTTGTCAGCATGAAGGAGCTGGAATAAAAGCATGAGCACGGATCTAAATGCATCTGAACACTCCCCTCTGCTGAGAAGGGGTCACTTCGGGGCAGTGCACTTTATCGGGACAGACAGAGGCATCGGCTCAAAGATACCACCTCTGGAAAGCACTCTGGCCAAGCTCCAGCTCATAAAGAAGTGATTGGGAAATAACATACTTTCTAATTTAGTTTAATATTCTCATTCTGTTTGAGGGTGCCCAGGCTGGAGCAACGTCTCTCCTTGATTTTGATGAGGCACAAGCACGCATTTCAATTGTTTCAGATAATGACTGCGCAGCCCGATGGAGCTCGGATCTGGAATAGTATTTTCCACATCTGAAATTATAATGTAATTTCTGCTAAATGCAACACTGCTGTGCAAAGTGTTTTCTTACAACTTGGAGCATATGCAAATTGTTAGTGAACAGCCTGAGAGCTGACATGGATGCCTCAGTGCATTATTAATACCCTTCCTTTTCTCCCTTCATTCCCACCTAAGCATTAGAGCATATTCGAGTGCAGTGTAGAATGCCATTAGACAGCAGCCATTTGACAAACCCAATGAGCCAAAGGCTGCTGTTTCTGCTGGATACCACGTCCTTGAGTGCTTCTTCAAGTCTCTGCTGTGCTACAGAAATAGCACCAACGAGACCCTGGAAAGTTACCATTGACCCTCAACGACAATAGGGCCATGTGGAGATGAGGCTGGGCTGCATTTGCTCTGCCCCATTCTGCCAGAGGTCAGATAAACAGATCACTTGGATTCGGATGAGACTTTTTCCCCTGGAAAGACGGGGCTGGAGTCTGCAGAACCTGATGACACCAGATGAAACAGAGCTGGATGGGTAGTAATTATTTCACTGGGGCCGTTCCACTACAGAGTGACTGTAAAAGTTCCTAACAGAAAATTCCATGTGCACAGCAAAAACCAAACCTGAGTAAAAGCTAACAGCTCATCACTTCGAAAACAGAAAAGGTCTCTCTCACATTCTGTCAAAACACAGCAAGACTGATGTTAACCTACAGTGGATGCAAAAGCTCAAAACAATTGTTTACCTCTTTCAGCAGTGCCAGGAAGAACGGAAAGCTGGGATGAGCTAGCATGATGCCGAGTAAAGACCCAATGGACGAGATCTTTAATGTATGTTTTACAATTTATCAGAGCTATTTGAAATTCTTTTTTGAGCTTTTCCTAGTCCAGCTTCAGAATAGGTTATTGCTGCTCTCTGTAGAAAACATGCAAATGAAAATCAGTTACAAATCCTGTTACATGGTTGTATTTTTTTTACAGCTTATCTTAGCACTTAGCTACTGATGGCTTTTCTAGCAAACACCACAAATACCCTAACTTACTGGAATACCATGCCTTTATTTTTCTTTCCAATGACCAACAAAATCATTGTATAACCTTTCTGCATAGAGGGTAGCTATGTGTTAACACCCTGTACGTGCAGCTACCTCTTAACATTTGATTCATTAACTGGGATCACAGAAGCTTCACAGCACCTACATTACTCCTGTTTGCATTTCTCCTAAGCTAAATATCCCAACGAAGCATTTAAGTGCCTAATTGTCATCAACATTTGGTGGGACGTAGAAGGTGCCTCACTTTATATCCACAGCACATCTATGCCACCTGCACGGGGCTGGTTGATGGCACAAGGCCTCAGGAAGACCTGTAGCCTTTTGAGGCAGCAGCTGGAGGCCAGACAAGGTGCCCTCAGATGTCTGAAGGCTCCTGAATTGCTCTCTAGGTGAGTAGTTATCATATACTCCTTGAAAATATCTAATTCTGTTATTAACGTCTTTGCAGACAAGTGAAACACATGTATTGGGTATAAAATCTCCTATACTGAGTTAATTCCATGTTCCCATGTCTTTGAAGTGCAGAACCAAGATACCGAAGCTGGAAACCTGGTCCATGTAGGTGTCCTTCTCCACCAAGAGCAAGAGCAGGATGTGTCCGTAGGCCTCTTCCAGCCTTGCATGGGCTGAGCCTCTGTGCAAGGAGTCCATCTCTCCCCTTCACACGCAGAGAATGACCAGCAAGACCAAACCTCAATTCTCATATTAGAAGTTTTGGATGATTTAGTCAAATGATTTTCATACATGTAGCTGTTCTATCCTCTCCTAAAAAATGAGTGAGATTTTAATTTGGTTTCTCAGGAAACCATATTAGTATCTGCTATAGATGTTGCACAAAATATATTTTTGTATTAATCTGGATACATCCGAGCAAAGAGTTAAAGAGAGGGTTTAAATTTGATCCAAGGCAGCGATGCTTAAGAGTCACAACCATTTGCTAACCATTTTGAGGGCCTGTGAAATGAAGTGTTGGTTCTGATGCATTTATTTGCAGACATATGCTTTATAAAGCATACAGTGCATTAGTGCAGGACATTTGCTTTCGTGGTATTTGTGTTACTATATAACTTGTCAGTAATACTGACAGTTCAGCCCATACACAGAGCACTGCATGCTTTCAATGTGTTTTTCACGTGGATGGTTAAGCTTTTTCCAGTATTCATAGACGACCTTTTGGTGAAGCACAGGTCCCTTCTCAAGGTCGTCTTTGTTCCTCAGTTACAGCCGTGCACCACCTACCCCTGACTCCTATCATCAGCTACAAAATGTGTCCCTCCTCATTTGTGTCCTGGTAAACGAAGAGCTGTGCTGCAGCTGGGTAGAGATTCTCTCTCTAGCGCTGATACTGAGCTGCTGGATGAAATTAAGGCAATGTTTTTGCCTCTCTTTTCTTCCAGGTTTTTTACATTTACACCACATAGTATTTGGTATAAGGTCTGTTTCTCCCCATGTTCAGATGGAGACACTCTAAACCCACCTACAGCAATAAAAAATACTTCTTGAGTGTAAGACTGTAGGCCACCTATATGTTAAGAAGAATTATTGCCAAATGTTGTTCTCCTTCTTTACAGAATTAAAGATATCTCACTGTCTTCAATGTGAAATGTGTTACTAAATAATACTCACCATCACAACCAAATCAATAGGGAGGTTCTGGATCCACAAAATAGACGCCTCAAACAGTAAAGTGACATAACAATATTTATTGATTCTAATTAAGGTTAAAAAAAGGTTCACAGCTGTCAGATAAAAATATCTGCAGAGACAATTTAAAAGGGAACTTAAGAAGTAAATCAACAGAGACAGTCACCACAGAGGCACTTGAGAAAATGCTACAGTTATAAAAGGCACAAATTCATCACACACACAGCATATATATTCCTGCAAAGCAAAGTCACTTTTTTTTTTTCTTTTTCCCAAAACACAGAGGCAGGCATCACTTAACACTGACCCGCACACGGTCACAAGAGACACACTATAAGAAGCAGTCTATAACAACGCCTAAACGATTTGACTGTAGAGTTACTTTGAAAACAAGACTGCTTTGGCCATCTCATTTTTATTTCTAAGAATGGACTGTGAGATCAAGGCGATCTTAAGGTGGAGATGTGAGAGAGAATGTTAGTCTATTTAAACACAGGTCAGGCTTATTCCTGAGCAATGGTAATCTGCAATTTAAGTGGGTCTGCTCCTTGCCTGAGAGCAGTAGTTCTGTTGTCATTTAATTCTGGCTCCCTTTTGCAACCAAGTACTTCTGTAGTACACACAATTCCTTCTTCCATAAAAATAGTTTTCTTTCATGTCTCAAAAGAAAAAAAAAATCTTACAATTTCTGCACTTCTGTAAATTCTACGTAAGTGAAAAATAGTCCCACTGAGGAAACAGGAAGATTATTTTAATAGAAGTCCCTAGCTGCTCCACCAGATCTTGGGTTCTAATTTGGACAATGTTTAGATATATACTTGTGTGATTAATGTCTTTGTCTTATTGACAGCAGATATGCTATCTGGAATCAAGATTTGCATGAGGTGAAAAATGTACTGGAAAAGGAAAGACAAGGGGCTACCTTACAGTGCTTATTTCCTTGCTAGTGTTGAGTAGTTTGTAAAATTAACTTTCAAGTATTTCAAGTATTTTTCCAAGTATTTTGTTTAACACAGATTTTCCTGCCATGACTTGTCATCCTTTGCAGTATACAGTTACTACTGCAGCAGGGTATAAGCAAGTAAACCTCTTTTTGTAGCAAACTCTTAAGACCCTTAAAAATATACATGGTAACACAAATTAGTTTGTAAGAGACAAATACAATTATTTCCATAGTTGTGCCTATTATACATTTCACTAATCTGGTAAACTCATTTCTCATCAAATGTTAAAATATAGCACTACTGGTTACCCGTTAAACCAGACTTCATCTTTCTCTTTAAAGGGCTGGCACGAAGGAATTTTAAAGTGTAAGCCAATGCTAGCACAGCTCCCTCTATCCATGGGAAAGCAGCCTCATTCTCTACCTACATTTGTCAACTTTCTCATCATACTGGCATACACATATTCAACACGCCACATATTCATTTTGTGTAGAAGATGTGGAGAAAACAATAGCAAGCACTTTTTTTTTTTTTTAATCACGCAGTGTTCACAAGCTCCACAGCACAATGTAAAGACATGGCTGTGGAGACAAAGAGACCAATCCTAACACTTAGGTACTCTGGAATGAAGAAGTCAAAGACTTCTGAGTGCTAATACAAATGTGGCAAATCAGACCTCCTAGCTCCGCAAGCATTGGCTAGGAAACCTCAGGGAATCCAAATTTAATTTGGGATTTCATGTCAACCCTACTTTTAGTAGTGGCAGAATAACATGAAAAATGCTTTGTGTTTTTTTTTTCTGTTTTTTTCCCCATTTTTGTTTCATTTTGAAACTACGAACAAGAAAGGTTTATAGCTGTACACACATTAAAAAAGAAGAAGACCAACCTCATGAAAAGGTGTTGTTATGATTCAATCCAGTTCTACCTACATCTAAATTCTTCTTTTCCTTGCATTTTCTGTTCCTACAGCACGCAGCTTTTTATTGTTAGACTAGGAAAAAACTCTGTCAGATTCAGGAGCAAAAAAGAAGATACCTTTTGGACATTAATAAAACCAATTTATCCTCTTTAGTCTCATAGTTTTGCTCCCCTTTCCAGACCTGCAGAGTATTTCTGGGGCAGAAGTGGGACTTGAATTCCAAACACTGTTGGCAGGGAAATTATCTGCAAAGGCAGCAGTACTTTATATGTTAAGTATGCATTAGCTGTCTAACACTTAGAAATACTGGGGCAAGACTTCAAGAATCTCTTCCCAAATTTAGGCTCCTACGCTCATTTTCAGCCTGAGAATTGTCTGAGTTGCAAAAGCTCCGAACTCACAGAGTTCCTATTCAGCTCTGGATTTCTAATTCATTTAGTAAATAAATCACGCAGGAAAAAAGCCCACGTAGAAGCACTCTGTGGTAGGCAAATGTCCTGGCCAATTAGTGCTCAATGTGATACAATGAGAAAGGCCATATGTACAGTGCTGCACTGTTCTTCTGACTTAAAGATCTTTATGTCTGAAAAGTTCCCCCATGCATTTTAAAAGGCTGTTATGAGAATATTCATTTGTGATAAAATCCAAGCTGCTGCTACGAGAAGATTTTTAACTGGCACATCAAGTTAAAAAGAATGAAACCTAAGGGCCAGAAACTGATGCACTGCTCACAAATATTACAGCTTTATAGGCAGTTTAGTGGATTTCCATAGGACTATTTGGAGAGTAAAGTACTACTCAGCACAAGCAAGGAGATCAGATGCTAGCTCAGAAAGTCTGCATGAGACTGGTGGTAAAGTTCCTCTGCCGTCTGCTCACCCCTTTGCTGAATATATTCTTATTATACTTTCCTCCACAGCTTTTTACTGAAATGCTATTTTTTACATATAAATCACAGCTGGTTGAAGACAGAAGTGTAGCAAATGGGGTCAGAAAAATTCCAGCCATGTAACTTTCCTCAAATCACATGCACTGGTCCTCATCCTGTTCCCAGTTATACCTGTGACTTGCTTTTTTTTGTGCTGCAAAGATGTTAAACAACAGAAATACCTAGTTGACAGCTGGACACCTATGGTATGGGTGGCTTGGTGGTGTTTGTTTTTTTTTTTCCTTTTTGGCTGCTGTTTTTGTGTGTGTATGTGTTTCTGCCCTCCCCTCCCTCCTTTGTTTTTTCTGGTTAATGTTGTTTGAAAGGTACCAAACTAGGGAGGGCAGAAGCACTAGTATGTGACTCTCCTATCCCCGGTTACCTTTGATCCCTTTTTTTTTTTACCAAAAGTGCACGGTCAGTACAACACCACACAGCAGGCAAAAGTGGAAGTGCTAATCACATCAATATGGTTGTTAGGAGAGACTGGAGCTCTGAATCAGCTGAGCTGTGTTCAGCATGAAGTAAGCGTTGAGAGACAGATAAGGGTATTATTTACTATGCTAAAGGTACGTTTCCAAGCCTGTTGTGCCCTAGTAGGCAACAGACACCCTCAAGGTGTTCAAAGTATAAATGTAAGCAGATGAAAGAAAGGAAGAAGATAAGAAAATGGGGTAAAACAGTTTGTATGGACAGCTCTACAGCTTCTGGGGGTAAGCAGAGGTTAATTTGTTCACTTGCTATCTTGCAGCTCCCTTTAGGGATCTAAAGGGGGACCCTGGAGGCAAAGAGATGTCAGACAAGGTGACAGAAGTTCAGAAGGCTTTGTCTGTATCATCACATTTACACAAAGTTCCCAGTTCACACTCAGGCCCAACAGCCTGACCAGCCATGCTGCTCTACACACTGGCTGTCCTCTGGAGCCTGCTGGCAGAGAAGACCTGATCCCTTACAGGGACAGACTCAGGCACATGAGCTCTGCCATTCCAGGCAGTGTGAACACAGCCAGGGAGCCTGAATTGCAACTCCTTTGTCAGAGGCAGTAAAAACATTGTCTTTTAACTCACTGACAAATGACAAATGTGACTTGCAATGACAAATATGCCATTGGAAATACTAACAACCTACGGCCGTTTCAGATGGTAGCCTGACTTGTTCTTTCAGTGCTGCCTGCGCTCTGAACATCTGGGAGAAAAAAAAAAATCATTAAAAAGGTCCTTAGCAGCAATTTGCATGAACTAATCAATTACACTTTAAGTTAAGGATTTCTTTTCTCAGTCACACAGGAGGGCAGAAATGCTTTGTTTCCAGCTAGGGATGAAGTGCCAAGAAGACTTGGAGTTCAGGGCCTGGTTCAGAAGTGTAAAAAACACTGGAAAACTCATCAAAACAGGCTTTATCAAGGCATTTTGTCACCTGTGTTCTGAAATCTGGATAAAAATCTCAAAGTGATAATTCTTGGCAGGGTTTCCTAGAAATGCAACAACAAAAAAAGTTACTGCTAGAAGGAGGCCTGGATTCAAAGGGCTCTTTTTGAATATGGATCTCCACTTATCTCTCCACTCTAGGGTCTTCTTCTACTGTTTTCTCCTCTTCCCCAGTCCTGATCTGTTTTTGGAGATAGGGAAGTACATGCCAAAAAAAACTCTGAGAAAAACAAAACTGTGAGGCTTTGTGTTGGCACCTTTTTCAGTTTCGAACCAGAAGTCCTTTTTTGTAGGCAAGTAACCCTGCCACAGCCACAGAAGTGAATACAGTGGAAAATCCAATCAGCTTTAGCAGTCCTGGCACAGATGGCAAGTTCCTCTCCCAAAAGGTTGTAGTGATGGGCAAAGCTGGAACATCCTGTGGAGAGAGCATGCATTACAAACTCCACAGTGAGAGGCAGGATGTTAATCAAAAGATTCTTGAGCAGAAAAAGAACTGGGTTGAAGCAGTTCATGTTACCAAGAAGTTCAGGGCATCAAAGTTTTCTACTCAGTTAAAAGGAATAGGAAGAGACACATGAAAAGGATTCATAGCCTAGTTTAAAAGTGCAATTCTTTCTAATCCCATGTTACAGAGCTGTCACATGGGTACCCTCTCTTAGTTTCTGGTATGTTCCTGTTTAGGGATGGACAGTTTTGCTAAGTAAGAAAAAGATTATTGTTGTTTAAAGAATTTTAAAAAACAACACAAAACCCCATAAATTTAACTCATCAACAACACCAAAGGAAAGATAGTAATCCACTTAACAGAAAAACTTACAACTGATTCAGGTTCTGGCTTCCAAATTTCACTTTCTGGGATTTTCCTCATAGCAAACAGTATCTGAAAATAAGCAAAATTTTCTAGTAAGCACCACTCATTTTTTTGAAAGGGAAAAGGCCTTGTTTTCAATTTTTGTTTTAAAATAGCATGATAAAGATAACAATTCATAAATCTTTGTGTATCCAAATTTTAAAGAAAATGCAATCTTTGTACAACACATTTCCAGGGAGACTTGATATTTAATAAGACACTGCTCCTAGTAGAAAATAGAGACAGTAACAGAAAAAGCTCTCTGTTTAGTTGTTCCATGTGATATCAGAATTTGACTAGTCTCATGTGAATAGGGTAATATGAATACAACTAAGAGTTCAGTATCCACTCATGGCAAAGCGAGGTGTGCATAAACCAGCTACAACAAGTGCAACCAATATAGCCAGGAGTGGTTTGTTTTGCAAATTTTAACATGATGTAGGAAGAGAAACAGAATCCTGTGCATAATGACAGATCACTGCTTTCAGCCAGAGAAAAGCAAGATTAGAGAGGAAACCTTCACAATGGAAAACTAACCATTCATAGTACCAAACATAACAGAGATGAGTAGGAAAGCAAATTGTCTGAAATGACAGTAATGAAAGACAGCAAGATGAACAACTTCTATAGTAAAATGAAACGGAGGTGGTGATATAAAAGTTTTTCCTATTTCATCTGAAGATTTAAAAAGATCTGCCATCTTTTGTGATGGGCTTTTATTCTAGACAAGATTCAGGAACACCATCAACTTTTCAATAAAGGAGAGTGAGAAACATCCCTGTACTGGATTTTACACATATTTTCCCTCCACTAGCAAATGAGGGAAAGAAAGATACCATATTTTTACCAGTCAAGCTCACTTGCCAAATTCCCTGCTGACATCCATGGAGATTGTGCTGCAATGTATAGTCTTACATTAGAGAGGTCATAAAGCACTACCTCTGGAGATTTTCAAGAACAGTTTTTTCCAAGAACAGGTATAACCTTCACAAATGGGACAGTTTAGGGACAGATGATCCCTGTCTTGACAGTAGTTTTTAGCCATGAGTTTCCCTTCACGTCATAAAACAAAGATGAAATTCCTTTTGCTGCTCTACAAACATAATATTCATTAAAACATTTGAGGAATTGGCTTTTTCTCAGAAATGAACTATTAAAATTCTTGTTCAAGGACTATATATAGGGCTATATCAATGGTATATCACTACATAAATGGTGATGTTGTAAACAGTTGAGGAAGGGACTGGCTTGGTCTGCAGACCTGCAGAACTGAGCTGTTCCCAGTGAGGCTAACAGCCGTGATCTCTCAGTATGATGACTAACATGAAGTGCCCATCTGAGGGAAAGATGACTAGATGAGAATCTTGGATTTCTGTTGAAGAAGAAAAAAGGATTTTGTTGCTGGAAATAGAATGGAGTTTGATCAAACAGAGTTCCTCCTAAGCATTCCAAGTCTAAGGGTTCTTCACCCTTCACCCTTTTTCAGAATGCCTGAGGATGTCAACACTCAAGTCCCATTTTGCCTCCAACCAGAAGATCTTCCATGTTAAATAGGATATTTGACAGTGTTGCCTGCTTTGGGTTTGTGCCTGTACCTCTCTGGCTGCTCTTTCTCCAGCCTGTATGGCCCCCTCCATGTATCCGCTCCACTCTGTGGCTGTCTCTGTGCCAGCAAAGTAGATCCTGCCAATGGGCTGCCGAAGAATCCTTACGGGGGAACAAGCAATAAGTCATGTCAGCCATACCAGGAAAGATAATGAAATCCTTGGGTGAACATTGGAATGGTAGTTTTTAAAATGACAATGGGTACTTAAAGATATTAACTTTGGATGAGTTGAGATGGATGGGTAGGCCGTCTGCATTGCATTGCCTTTCTTACAGTAAGTGCAACAGTGTTAGTATTTTCTAAACGTTTACACTGCACTTCTTGCAGTGCTATTTCTGGATGTGATTTTAATGCTCATGTAGGTGTAAAAGACAATTAGTTTGAGATGAGACATTTTGTATCTCGTGATTTTAGCCAATGTCTTAAATATCGGTGCTAGGTATTGCTGGTTCTTCACACTTCACAATGAAACATTCTAAAATATGTCCCCATAATATCTAAGCAACAATCAAAATAAAATAATTTTTATGCTTTTTTTTTCCAGCATTCACAATTAGTGTCATTAAAATTACTTTAAAAACTAAGGCCTCCATACGTTCTTCATTACAACTGTTTTATTGATCTAAATTCTTTTTAAATTGTGAAAACTTACATTTCAAGTAGGCATTACAAAATATGTATCTGAAAGTCAACAACTGGTCTGAGCAGTAAGCCTTTTTCTTCTTGGTAAATCTTATTTCCATGCAAAAATTTATGCCTGAGAGGACTGTAAACAATGGCACACTGATTGCTGTATTAAGCCTTGTCTGCTAAAAGAACAGCCCAAAGAAATCACTTGACTGTCAATGTTGACAGGAATTAACTCTCCACCCATATTTACAAAACACCAGTTAAAGATGTGCTGGAAATGGTAACACTGATCTCAAATACCCAAAGGTTGTTTTGTAAACAGATTGTGAAAAATTCCCAGTTCCTTTCCAAAAGCCTACTAAGTTGTATTCACCAAATAACAAAAAGGAAAAAAAAAAAAAAAGAAAAAGAAAGACAGAACCCTAATGATACTGTACTCATCCATCATAAAGCCCAACTGAGACAAGTGGAAGGTTATAATATCTGTTTAAAATATTCTCTAGCAATCTCAAAGGTATAAAGCCAACAGAATGACAGAGGATTTATGACCCTTTCTGAGATTATTTATTAACTTGGTCTTATCTTGCTACTTTGAAGTCCACTATAAATAGACATCGTACCTTCCATACTGAGTCATTATGCCTGGTGGGAAGTAGGCTGTGTAGCATCCTCCAGAATACTGCTCTTCACACCAGTTCTTCTCTTCATAATGTACTGGCTGTAACACAGACATTAATTCACTCAAGGAAAAGACAAAGTCCTGAGGAAGCTAATAAAAGAACTGAGGAGACAGCGGTGAAGAATAGCTTATGATTTGTTGCATGACAATGCCTGACATAATGAGCACATTTAACAAGTCTCTTAATGCAGCATGGATCAGAAACAATAAAATAAACCTTAATTTTAGACACTGCTAGCTGATTTTTTTTATTTTATTTTTTTTTAAGCTAATCTGGGCACTGTAGAACATAATCCTCTTAATCTGTCAATGTAACTCTACACTTTGAGCACAAATTTATGTTTTGGGCCATGTAAAGAAAAATTAACCTCTGCTGTAAACAGGTGTAATATTTGTAATATATACACTGGATACAAACACATACTGTTAAAAAATGTGACGTGGTACTTGCATGGTTCTGCATACGATATCACTGTGTTTAAAATGATGCAATCTTGAGATTGGTGTCTACAACATTTAACTCACATAGAATTGCCCTTGAAGGATATAGGGCTTCAATCACACAAACTAAGTGTGAGTTCACACAAATCCTATCAGTTATTTACCATTACAGGGAAGAGAAGACAAGGGAAAGGCAAAAAGAAAAACAGATGCAGCAATGGATCTTAGCAACTACTAAGAGAGAAGAAACATTATGCTCAATATGGACTATGAGGGAATTTCGACAATTGAGATTTGTGGTGGTAACCACAATGAATGCTACCCTCATCAAGGCAGAGAATGAGGCTAGATTTGCCTTTTTAACTGTTTCATAAACCCATTCTTATCTTCACTGTCAAATGCAATGCAAGACTTGCAGTAATGTTCTCTCCACTCCTCCACAGACAGCAGCATGCACTCCTGTAGCAAAATGCTACACAGCGCTGTGCCAGAGCACTGATGCATTCCAGTTTCTTTCTCCCCTTCCCCACTGTAACACAACCAATGAGAGACACCGTGGTTTAGATTGTGTGCTTACATGTAAAGCTTCCTCTGATCCCAGAACCTTTGCATAGAGCTCACACAGCCTCATCTTCCTGCAAGAGAAAAGCAACAGAAGACCTATGTGTAAGGAAAGAGAAAATAGACTGCTTCTAATGTTTCAGTTTCAAGAGAACAAGCATTAGTATCTGCTCAAACTTGAGGTTCCAGCTTTTGGGGATCTATTCTAGTTCTTCAGACTCCGGAGCAGATGACTTCAGAGATCTTTCACTCAAACTTCTGTGCTGCATAAGCGCCAGTTTCACCAGCAGTTATGCAAGCTGTTCCCTTGACACCTCTAGCAGACCAAGTTCATATACTACCCAAAGGTTCTCTAGGCTGTCAGGAAAAGAAGGAAGACATTGAACTTTTTTTTTTTTTTTTTTGTCTTGGCACATAGTCTAAGTTATAATTTGTTCCTACAAAGATGCAGGTATTGATAGCCTGAGGCTCTCCAAGAATCAGTACTTTATTTCTGTATCTATAAAATCTCCTCCTGTTTTAGTTTATGAGTCTATAAATCCATGAATATACTTCATGCTGTAGTAAGCCCCAAATGCAATTAAGTTCGTTCCTACAAGCTTTTGGGTCTTACTGTTAGCTGTACTGCACCAATTCCCAAACAGAAAATGATCAAGATGAAATAATGGTTAACGATTATGAAAAGCAAACAAATACGCAAACACAACGCTGGGAAGACATTTACTTGGTTTACTTCTGGAAGCAAATTCTGTCCTCCACAGAGGGCCATGTTGGACACAAGGGACAGCAATACAGCAGCCCCAGCTCCGCACAGACTGCGCTTCGAGCTCTATAATACTATGAGGAAACCATATTGACACTGCCCTACAACGCAGCCCAGCTATACCACAAACAGCTGAACTCAAAGAATGCTATGGAAAGAGGATGAGAAAGAGAATAGGAAGGTCTGAAGGCCCTTGATGAAGGTGTCCTTCTGTGCAGGCTGGGGCTGGAGCAGCAAACACGGAGGCTGCTACTGCTTGGGAAGAGCTGCGGGCCTGGCGTGGTGTTGCTGCTGGCAGGTGACAGGCCCAGTGGCAGCGATGAAGGGAAGCAGCCCCTTCCTGAAGCCCCAGGACAGAAGCAGAAACGTGTGGTGACACAGAGATTGGCTAGGGGGCTCAGAGAGCTGCGGGATATAACTATGAACATCTCTCTGCAGTCAGGGGGTGGCAGGGATCCACCAACAGCCATAATGGAAGGGCCCATTTCCTCCATCTCTGTCTCTCTCCTCAAGTGAAGTGACCACCTTGCCCTGCAGACCGCCAGCACCCCCACAGCATCTGAACCAAATGAAGCCATTTTAACAGCAAAGCCCCCTGCTACGGTCTGCCCACTGCCCCTCGCAAACACCCACCAGCTACTGCTTTCAAGGCAGCTCAGTAACACCACAGGGCTTCATGGCAAAGTGAGCATCACCTTGCGACCCATCTGCTTCTGCTCCTCCCAGCACCATGACAGGGGTGAGGAGCGTCCCTCCAGGTCTGCCTGTGCCCTGCCCCTTTTCCACATGTGGGTTGCAGACCCTCCAGGGAGCCTGGAAATGGCACAGCAGAGGCTGGTAGGGATTCTCATGTATGGGCACAAGCAGGGCTCCAAGACACTGCAAGCCCTCTGCTGTTTGCCAACTACGTTGCAAACATGCATAAAGCTAGTTTAAGATAGTTGTGTAAAAGAAAATATTAAGGTTCAGGTCAAGGGCATCTTCAGACTACAAAGGAACTTCAACCCTGGGAGGAATTATTTTTCAATAACAAGGTATTACTTGAAAGAAAACAACAACAATGCACACAGAAAATCAGTTTCCAAAGGACTAATTGTACCAACAATAATCCTTCACTGAGGACATCCCCCCTAATAGAGGCAATCCTTGCAAATGCACTGGCCTCTCTGCACCATCTGCACCTTTTGTCTTGGAGCAGTTTAAATAAATTCTTATTTATAAATTTGTGGCTAGTGCCCGTATGAAACATATGGAATATGCAGCAAGTAAAATCCTTATTTCTGGGCCTTGAACTCAGCTGTGAAATTACCACCAGCACTAAATAGGAGGAGTGTTATGCCTGGAGCTACCAAGGTAGGATCCTGTTGAGACCGACACCATGCCCAGTGCTTCCTCCCTGCAGAGAGGATGAAGTACACATGCAGACACTCTGCTCTCCTCCGTGTTCTTTCATGCCAAGGCTGTGTGTGATGCCTTTGTTGCACAGTTGCAAAAGGTAGGGCACAATTTAAACACTGTAATTAGTCATTGGCACCTGGCCTGGGAACGCCAGCTGGAAGACAGTGGTGGGCTTCACTCCTTTGGATCTGGCTTAAGCTGTAAAGCAGCTCCCATCCCCTCCCAGCACTGCTGTTCAGCCACAAATTAAAATAGCTGCCATGGACTCTACATCCAATTCCTCATATGCAGTACTGAAAACCTAACCCTGTTGTCCATGCCACGATAAAGGGAGAACCCAGCTATTGCTGATAGGAGAGCACTGTCTCAGCAAGGCAGCTAGCCCACCCTGCTCCTGCAGTCCCTCCTTGCAAACACCATAGCCCCTGTCTAAATGACACAAACCATTTGCTTCCTGACCGTACAGTGGGAGGAGACTCAGCTTCGCACTCTGCCTTCTCCTGGAGCTTGGTTTCCAGTGAAGAAGCCTTGTACTGATGTTCAGGGGAGGAGCTGCAGTCCAGGAGGCTCCTGCCTTGTCTGACTGTGACCAGAGAGGCACCCCCAGCCCTGGCACCAGGGTGCATCTACCAACCCTCGCACATTTCATGACCATTCTTTACCAAAACAAAGTCCTTCCTACTCTAAGATTTATTGCACAAAAGACAAGAGTTCTAAATCCTTTTGTTTAAAGCTTGACCGTAGACAGCAGTGGTCAGATGGTCATGCTAACATTTTTAATGCCCAGGGAAGAGCAGCCTTTCTTCAATGGTGCCTCACAAATAGCTAGGACAGCCCTTCATTTCACAGAAATAGAAGCTGTTCTCAAGTACTGCAAATGCTCAGTAGTATCTCGTATGTTGACACACACTGTAAGATACCATTTGGTTTTTATGATGGCTTAAAATGCTAGGCATGCTGGATTTCAGAATACCTACACTGCTTTTATCGTCTATCACCTGCTGGGGGTCTATTTCAAAGCCTGAGTGCTGAAGAAAAGAGAGCCTTGTCCATTCCTGCCAAAATTAAGGGAGCTCTGTGATACCTGGCTGTCATTTCAAAAGCCTGGGATATTAACAGCCCCATCTAGACCCATTATCCACAGACAGCTAGACTACCTGCAAAGCTAATCTGAGATGACTACATCTTCTCTAGTTAGGCTGGCTATTACCGTAAAAATGTTTACTTGGACACAGTATTCCTTGTGGCATGCTTGAAATACAAATGCATTTTTTCCATGTCAAAATAAGGCTCTTCTCATATCCATACTCTATGTGTAGCTTTTAATTTGATCAGATACTGTGAAACCGTGTGATGGAAAAAAAAAAAAACTAATTACTTTTTAAATTCTAATTTAATAATAGACAAAAGAGGAGTACTGTACGCACATATTTGTTTTAAGAAGACAGTAAAAAAAAAACACTTCACCTGTGCCTGATGGCATTTTTTTTCTGCAGCTGAGGGTTGAGAGCTGGAGGCAGCTTTTTGAACTCTTCATGATACTGAGATCTTGTTCACAGCAGCTACAGCAGTGCAAGGGTTGCACTAAATTACAGATGCTGAAATGACCCACCAGGGTGACTAGCAAAATCAAGCACAGTGGACAAACCTAACCCTTCTGACAAGCTTTGAAATTGCTCAGTGCAGTTGCATGAAACAGAGGGGCAGCAGTGGGAATGAGGCTACCCTGGACCCTTCCCAGTGAGGGCAGAAGGATATCTACACTACGTCTACAGTCAGCAGCTTAGAGCAGTTCATCTGTTGGAGTCACATAAGTATAGCAGCCCAGCAGCAGATTGAGAACCAGGTCCAGAGGAGTTTCTACAGGACAAGGACTGGCTGCCACATCTGCTGCCAGTTTGGATGAAGACCTCACAGAGTTCTCAAAAAAACCCCACACCACAAATAAGAGGACTACTTCCTTAAAGTGACACACCCACCTACTGTCACAAGGTTACAGCTTCCTTCAGATTAGGGCACCTTTTCCTGCTCTGGTTGTTTATAACAGAAGTTTGACTCTAAGTCTCTTAAAATCTCTATCATCTGTACTCACCTTTCTTCTTTTGTGAGATTTGTCAGTCTTCTACACTTCCGAGCAAGAATGAAACTATAAAAAAGGAAGACCACAAAACAATTTGTTTCCATCATGTTACTATGTTTCCTGCATTATTTAACATGCCAAAACCTTTTGATGAGATGATGTGATCATTAATATTAACTTTTGGGTCGCTATCCAAACTATCCATTTCATCTTACTGTGTAAAATTATATGCTATACTTACTATGGAAAAAACTCACTGTGGAAGAAACCACTCCAGAGTTCAGAGCTCATTTGTATGAGCTAAATTATTAGGTCCCAGTGACCTAAATTTTATACAGCAGTGTGTGCAGGCATATAAAAACAAGAGGTTAAACCTGGGATTGACCGCTGGGATTGACCTGGAAATTAATAACTTTCTAAGACTGATCAAGCAGTTTTTAAATAAAAATAATGTAATGCTAGAAAACAAATTTTCATTTAAAGAACTGGAAGTTTTGGGGAGGCAAAATATTTAGAGAAAGCTTTAAATTTGTGCATTAACCCCCTTTTTTCCTTCTCCTTTCTTTCTGCTTCTCCATTTTTATACTTTGCCACATGACAAGGCAAAATATGACAGGCAGAAAAAGAGAAGAAACAATAGAATTTCATCATTTAAAATTTCCTATTAAATCATAGTGAGGATTTTTTGGAAAGAAAAACTCATAAAAATATTCACTATACGCTGAGAAACAACCCTTTAACTATCAGAATATTCTGAGCTGTAAGCGATCCACATGGTCTGTGGAGTGTATTTTATTAAAGGATTTCCCTTCAAAAGTAGCAGGTTTTCTGCTTCAGTTGTTGCCTCTAAGACAAAATAAAGAGGCATTAACTACATATCTTTTTTCTTACCCTATTATGGCAGGAAAGCTACCATCAGGCTTAGTATCATCAAGTGTTAAGCCAATTGCAGCATCCTCATCTTCAATCATCATGGTACCACAATACCCTGTAAGCACAAGGAGGAAAAGAATTTAGGATCCATGTATTCAGACACATGTGCGAGCTGTGAAATATTCAAAATTTGACCGGAAAATGCCCTAAACAACCTGATCTAAAGGTACCCTGCTCTGAGCAAGGCATTGGACTAGATGACATCCCTCCCAATCCATAGCGTTCTCTGACTCTGTGATTCTAATATAAGGAGATATGAAAATGAAACAAAGGAGAAAGAAACAAAACAAAACAAAACAAACATCAAATGACAAAAATTAACATGTATCCTTCACTGAGCTGCAAGGCAGCTCACATTGGCTCACAGAAGTGTTAGATCCTATCTTGAAGAGGAAGTTTGCATCTGAGATGTGCTGACAATTAGCAATCTTTTTGAAACAGAAAAGCTTCTGTCTTCTTCTTTAAAGCAGAAAGACAGTAAAGGAATCTATTGTTGAATTCACAATACAAAAATAAACTCCAACCCAGTTAGCAAGATTGCACAGAAATTGCACAGAAACAGATTGTTCTCAGATACTGAAGATGTTCAAGTGCCCCTAGCACAATTGTTTCCATATGTGACATTTATGTCAGACAAAGGAAGAGATGTTTGTAAATTGTTTTGAAAACGCAATTGTTCTTAAAAGAAGAATTTGAAGAAAATAAATTCTTCTTAAAAGAAGAAAAACTGTGCTATCAAAGCACAGTATGCAAACTATGGGTTGTACCAGGAAGTGGGAGTTATCTTTTGCCAATCCATCCCAAAACTTAACGGCCAGTATATGCCAAAATCCAGAGCTCTTAAAATCATTCACAGAGATGAAGGGGGTGTGACACTTGTAGACAAACAGGTGTGGACTCATTATAACCACGGAAGAGAAATGGGTGCTGTTACATCACAGTTTGTCTGAGACTGAGCTATAAAAGAGATTTGAGGAATCATAATGGAAGTATTCAGCATATAAAGGGTGCAGGTGGAGATGTCCATGGGAAGACAACCTAAATGAATCCTGCCCAAAGCAGTTAGAAGGCAGAGGTTTTGCAGACTGACAGCTGATGGGATAAGACCTCTCTCCATCATACGTCTCTTGTACCTTTGGATTACTGTACGAGTGGGAGAAACTCATAACCAGGCACCTCCAAAGGAAAAGTAGAGGACAACAAAGAACAACCAAGGCAACAAGCAACAGGCATGACTGTACCTTGCCCTCTCCCTTCTGCCTACCCCCTTCTTTTTCTTCTCCCATCCACCCAGTCTTCCAAACCTCTCTCTAGTTTCTCAAACAAGGAAAGGCAAAAACGGCATGGAAGTATATGGAATCTCCTTCTAAGATCCAACATTCCCTAAACTCAGATTCCACTCTGTTACCATGTACCTTCTCCCTCTCTATTCCACTACTACTACTACTACTATTTCCTTTAATTAAAACATAATACCCTTCTTCCTCCAGAAGGTTTCCTTGTAGTACACGATGCATTTGATGACTGAGCCCATTGGGATTCGATTGATGAGCTGGTTTCTCATTGGGGGCAAAGGTGGGTTGAAATGAATCTTCAAACCAAGAGCTGGAGGAATGGCACTGATCACATATTTGCCCTGCAGAAGAAATTATACATAAGCCAGTGACATTCTCCACTACTTCAACCTAACTATATTGCTCTAATGATTTCAGCAGACATCTGGAGAGGTTGCAGGGTGTATCTTCTAAAGCAATTTTGGCATTTAGCACAAGAATTGCGAAACTGAACCCTCACAAAATCCTGGTTGTTAAAACGACAAACAAGCATTATGTAAACAGCCATCTGTTCCAATGATGGGCAGCTGCTCTTTTCCCAGCACTTGAAAAAATCCAGTGGAGAGATTTTCTGTGTTACAAGAGTCCGTTGGTGTCCTTTCCATCTGGACTCCTCTGTTACAACTTGGAAGCAAAGCCTGATTTATTTTTTTTTCCACAGGAAGTTTATTATTAAGCTACAGTATCATGTTCACCTTACCACTACCCTTTAATTCTGAAGGTAACTGAACACAAAGAAAAGATGGTAGTGAACAACAAGTTTCAACAGACACTTTGCTTTTCAGATATCATTTTACAGTTCTGTCAGTGCTATTACGCAGGAACAATCAGAAAACGTGACATTCTGTCATAGCCACTTTGGTCTCTGCTACATTTTTTTACAGGATTTTGGACAAGACAAAAAGGAAAAACTGAAAGCTTTCTAGCTGTCCCAATACAAATGGTTGTTTAGACGTATGAGGTTTCATCACCTCATATAATTCATGATCTAAGGTTTCCACTACGACATTTTCACCCGACTGGTCAATGCGGACTACTGGCTTCCTCAGCTTCACTCGGCTTCCCAGGCGCTCCATTATTTTCTCACTGATCTGTCCAGAGCCTCCAACAAACTTTCTCTCCTGAAAGACAGAAAATGACAACTCAGCAGAGAAGGAATCAGCAAAGCAGTGCATGCAAAGTCCATATCATGACAAATATTTTGCTTGGGGTTCAAAATAAACTTCATTCTTCTGCTGTTAACAAACTTTCTTCAGAAAGTTTAGCAATCTTGGAAAAAGTCTCCACATTATTTTTTTTCTCTTTCAGTGAACTCCTGCACTTCCCATGTTTGACCACCAGCCAAAACTAGAAGTATCACTAACCTCATGAGAAAAAAAACACTCTCATGCGATCTTCAAATGGATTGCACAGACCTGTGTGCATCAGCAACACTGATCACATATCCTGCAGTATGTAATCCAACCCAACTTAAACTCAAATAACCTCCAACATACTGGAGGATTCAAATAATATTTTATGCAATGTATTTACAATTAAATTATCTATAATTACTGATGTATCTATGCACATTTATCTATGAATTTTTATGTGTTGTAATTTTTATCTTTGTATTTTTTAATCTTTGGGGCTTTTTAGCTTTGTATTTTTGTCTTTGGGTACTTATTTGTGATTAAATAACTTACACTGGTAAAAATACAATTATTTCTAACATATTAACTAAAATTTGCATTTCTAAAGTAGAAGACCATTATCAGAGTCTTTACTTCTTTGAAATGCAGAAGCAGCACCAAGGTACCAGTTTTACAGTCATTTTAGAGCAATGCTATACTTCAGCATGGTTGTTCATTTTCTTCAGACTGATTTTTAAATCTTTACAGTTTTAATCCTTGGAAGTTTGTGTCTTTAGGAACCCAGCTCCAGGCTACAATTCCAGTATTGATTTGAAGTGCTCTGCACATTTATGCAGCTAGCATTACCATCCTCATGAAGTATTTCTGAAGCAGTAAGGCTGGCTTCAGCCTTATACCAGAAGGAAGCATGATACTTTCTTTTGTTTAAAAAATGAATAAACAAAGTATGTATTCCAACCAGAGGCCAAAAGGAAGACAGTCAGGAGCTGTTACAAATGTACTGATCCCTAGGCCAATGCCTTCAGCACAGGAACAGCCTTCAACATGAGTTTAGCAAGAGTTTGATTAATGTGTAAATGCATACAGCTAGTTACCAATGTGCTACTGGGTCAAAGTCACGGGTGTATCCATTCGCCCTCTGAACTTAAATAAACAAGCAGAATAATGAAGCTAAACAGGGGCTCATCGCAAGCTGCAGAAGGTGATGGCTGACAATACCTGCCCTCCATTGGTTGTTGAGAAGATCCTGGCTGTCCCCCCACACTGCTTCACATACCACAAAAACCAGAGGGCAGAGACCTCATGGGGTTCAGAAGTGACATCCACGTTCACAAACAGAGTTGCAAAACTCTTGGCAGCACTGCAGCAAAGACAAGAAAGTAAGTAAATTTAAAGCTTGGAAAAGGGTGACAATCTCATTCTTTAGTACGGCAGAGACTGTCTTTGGCAATCTCTTCTTCCACTGAAGTTGAGGGCAAATGATTCCTTTTTTTCAGTTGCAACAGAAAACAATATTAATTGCTTTTAAGGAACATTTTTCAAGGAACCCTGTAAAAACATGTTAATTAAGTATTGTTGTAGACCAGCCAAATTAGGGCTCCAGGAGACACAAAGGCCAATGAAAGCTTATACCATTTTTACGCTACCAATACAAAGTTAGCTTGTCATTCCAGACTCAGGAATAAGGGAAGCAGGCTCTCATGTCTTCACTGGACTGCAAAACCAATGTGTCCTCCCATGGTTCCTGGGTCATATCCAAGATCTGCTGTTCTGTTTGCACTTCCTGAATACATGTCCCTCAAGCACACAGCATATGGATTATTCAACATTTGTCATTAAAAAAAAAAGTTAGGCATCTTGTCTAAGCTAACTATCTAAGCTCTCTGGTTAGTCAGCACCCCTCACTGCTCTCTCCTCTGCTGTATTCTGGGAGGGTGCTGCAGCAGGAACATACCAAGGAAAGAAGTGAAATAGAAAGACGTAAGTGAGGTTGTAGTTTATACAGATTAACACATAAGTTTGGCAAAAAAGAAAAAAGGGAAAGGATACTTTTGGTTACACAACTCAGTATTTTAAATGGTGGTCTGGTACCCAGTGGTGATGAACACAGAAGTGGAAAAGTGGCCTGTGTCTGAAGAAGAATCACTGCTTTATGTCTTCCAGTTGGTGCTTTCATTACAGGAATAAGCAAAATGGCAGCTCTACTGGAAATTATTGTATAAACCTGTACAACATTTTAAGGTGCACTAAGACAGTTAATTAAGGCTCAGGCAAATATTCTTCCTGTTAAAAGTAAACACTTCCTCTGTCCTCACTCTGAGAAATATTTTAGAGTGACATGGAGAACACGACCAGGAGATGCTCAGCTTAACTGCACTGTGAACCACAGGGACTGAGCACCTATAGGTATTTCATATGCCAAGCACCAGGTAATCAATAAGTTCCAAAGCTAGTACAGAATTCACTTTCAGTTGTTTCTTCCTTTTTTTCAGTCTTTGATCTTCCAAAAAAAAAAAAAAAACAGAGAAAAGCATAACTCAAACATACTATTTCAAGCTCAGCTGTAGTTCTACATATAAAAAAGCGTCTGATGTCCTTGCTAAAAATGTACAAAGCCCTGCTGTAGTAAAATTCTGCCCCATTTTCTAAAATATGGGTGCATTCTGGCTTCATTCTTGACAGACAAAAATAATACAGAAAATATTTATCATTTTTTATCTATATAAACATACTGAAAAATATGATCAGCTCTGAAGGATGGGAGAATGGGAGAATTAGTGTATGTACTTATTAATATTTCATAGACAGAAGGTACTAGGCAGTGGTGAAACCTTCATTGTTTCTGCTGCCTTCTCCCATTGCTTTTCAGCATTTCAGTTTCCCAGTTTCTTCTGATGTTTTACCTGGCAATGGCAGAATGATTTCAACAGGGCATTTCCAGCATGCAAATCTAGCCAAAAGCAAATCTGTACAGTCTGTTAGATGAGAGGAAATAGTAGAAGATTACCCTTCTGGATGACTACCTTCCGTGGTGGGAAGTTTTTACAGAACGTTATCTAAATCTTGAGCAAACTGGGCAAATCAAGCTGAGATGCACATATGAAATCTGAAAAGCATCTTGGAATTAAGGGAGGCTGACAGTTATGCCAATACTGAGGTAAAATGTCAAGTCTTATTCCATCAGAGAGTCTGAAAAAATATGACTGTAGTTCTGTGACCTATTGGATATTGAATAGCTACCAGTGTGCAGTATTCTGCTAACGCGAGTAGTTCCTTACCAAATCAGAGGTTAAAAAGGCCAGCAGAGTGGACAGCATACATTTCTATTTCGTTTCACTGAATATGGATGGTGGCACAAATGAGAAATGTTTGTGTACAGCGATAACTCTTGTTGCAAATGAAAGCAAAATGACCAGAAGACTGAATGTTTTTGCACAAGAGCCTACTGTTCATTAGCAATGCCCACGTTCCTCTCTAAAGGCTGACTGAATCCATAAAAATGTCTCCCAGTGCCACTGGCAGTGTCATTCTGAGAGGGTGCTATCAGGCTTTTGCACTAAGGTTGTGCCTGCTCCCTGCAGCAGGGTGTTGGATGCTTAGAAATTCTAACACTGTTGCTGTAGAAATCAATCTGCTTTACAGCAAGGCTGAATTCATGTTTTTTTGCTTCAGTGTGAAGAAAACCAATCAAACTGCTCTTGAATGGCAAGTAAAGAAAAATTGCTTTGATGTATACATAAAAACAGGAAGCATTCTCAGTTTCCCTGGGTGGTATATAGTGCAGCAGTTAAACAATAGAACAATGGATGTTAGTGATTTATTGCCATTTCAAGACAAATGTTATAGTACTTTGGTAAAATCAGCTGGTCCATTACAGAATAAATGTATGCTCTTCCATCAAAAATATGATTCAAAAACCTTCTGTAGCCAGAGCATTTTTCCTTGAATACTTAAACACATAGTAATATGTAACAGATGAAGGTATTACCCAAGTATTCAGAAGTAACCTCTCCCACAAAATCCATTTTCCTTATATCTTTGTATTAGTCTAAAAAGTTATGGAAATGTAACAGAAACTATTGTGTGTGCTGATAGGTGCTGTGGTCTACTGTAAAAATATTTTCTCATCCCACGTCTTCAAAAAAGCTGTATCCTAGTGATAATTATATCTGTTTGCCAAGCAATAATGTCTACTTGGAGTTCTAAGGCATATAAATATAAGCTTTTATATCTACTTCCATATTACAGAGTTTCTTACTTTGTCCAGCAAATTTTATCTATGAAATCTTGCATAGTCATTTTGTCCCATTCTTCTGCACGTGGAGCCTTCCATGGGGCTTCATTAGGAATCTAAGGTAACATAAAATAGTATTCATCAGCAAATGAATGAGTGGCATAAGAAAAAGTCAACAAAGTGAACAGGTTGATTTCAGGTTAAAATGAGGAAGTCCAGACTGCTGTTTAGGTCTATTGTCAAAATAACTTTGATATAGTGTTTTAATATTAATTTTTAATAATTCATTCTGAATGCGTTATTTTCATAAGAAACAGTTACCTCTTTGGGTTCGAATTAAAAGTTCAGGAAAAAAAAAAAGGAGAGAACTAACATTCGAAGCTGAATGACTGCATGAAAGAGAAATACGTAACACAAGAGGCAGCGAACAGAACTTCTGCTTTATCCTCAGTATCTGCAACATTGCAGACATAATCTCATCTTTACATGATAACTCTGCCTGCAAATTCCTGACAGGTAGTACAGTGAACTTAACAGAAGATGCTTTTAAGGATCGTTCTTTTTCATGTATGTATTTTTAGATATGAGAATAGAGAATAATTTTAGAGTTAAGAGCTAGAAAGATAAAGGACAGTGCTGAGGAATGGGTCTGGGTTGTTCAATAGCTCTCTTGTTCATCTGTGCCAGTAACAGCCACCTCTTTTTAAAATCTTGTAGCTCAATGGAAAATATGCACTAATGGTAACAAACTAAAATGGCTGGGTTGAATTTGAGGGTGGAGAAGGACATATTTTACAGGCCCACAAGACTCTTAAAATGCTGCTTACTCAATTGCCAGGCATAATGCTAAAATCACAAGCATAAACCCTGATGTTCATTAAAAAAATAAAAATAATAATAATAATTAAAAAAAAAAAGAGGTAGGATGGTAGGATTGCAGACAGGCTTAGCAGCGTGGCTTTCAGAATGAGAATGCCAGGATGCCATTTATGCATGTGCTCTGACCACCAGTGTGTACCAAAGTACACGTTGTAATACTGTTTTTGTCAGGAGCTAGGCATGTTCAAGCTAGACCAGCTTTGCCTGTCTACATCCTAGTCCCATCTTCACTCTGCCCCACTGATCAGCTTCACACGGAGACAAAGCTGAGCGGAAACGGTCAGCTGCAATTCCTCCTGCCATACCTCCTTTCCCATTTCATCCATGGTCCTCCACAGGTTGTTGTAGTCCAGGTAGGCCAAAGGATTCCACAGAGGAGGGAATGCACCTTTGAAGGGGTAAGACTTACCCTACAAGATGAAAAAAAAAACAAAACACAACAAATTCATAAAAAATAAAATACAATCATACTGATAGTTTCTATGTGTGGGAAACCACACCAAATAGTTAAGTTCTGACTAGAAGAAAGCATAAATTTAATCAATACATGTAATGGCTTCTGACAGATGATGTCTGTGGGCCCCACACTGAGACACAGGAGGCTCCATCTGAACACCAGGCAGCACTTCTGTGCCATGCAGGTCATGGAGCACTGTCACAGGTTATCCAGGGAGGTTGTGTAACCTTGGAGATCTCCAAAAGCTGCCTGGACATGGTCCTGGGCAGCCTTCTCTGGGTGGCCCAGCTTGAGCAGGGGATGGAGTAGGTGGCCTCCCTTCCCACCTCAGCCTTTCTGGGATTCTGTGCGTGCAACTTAAACTTGACACACAGTTAAGTCAATCATGTGCAAAACTGGTAGTGCCTTGTATCTTGAAAGTTTTAAATTGGGTACTTCTGGGCAATAATACTAATATCCTGCAGGAGAGTCACTAATATCAGACGAAAAAATGAGACAGAACACTATTGCTCAACTGAGATGAAAAAACAGCTATTTTTTTCCTGAAAACAAGAAAGATATGTTACATATTTTCCTAAATGTTCATGAAAAAACTTAATTGGTAATTTCATTTAGTGACTTTTTTTTTCTTTCAAAATCAGACCAAAGCAGCTGTGATGAGCTTTATTATACACTAAAATCATAGCTCAGAGACCTTCCTGGAACAAACTCTTTCCAGCTAACATACACATCCACAGCCCTATAGAAAATGTAGTATTTACTAATAATCACTATTTCTCCCATTCAACAACCACACCTCTGGCCCTACATTTCTGATAGTGACAGTCTGGCCAATATGAATGGCATAATTTCATCATTATACATTTAATAGTTAGGTTTTATAAATGTAGCCACTACTATCAGTCCAGAAAGTCCAGTTTAATTAAGGGCAAAAGACAACAGTTAATTTGTAAAGCTCTTTTATTTACAAGGGATTTCCTTGGCTTACTATATGTATGGCAACATAATAGTTATAAAAAGTCACAATGAAATGCACATTAGCATTATATGGCTACTCATTTCTTTACAACACATTCTGGACTCCATGAAATTGATGACCAATAAAGGCCATATTGTGTGGCACTGTTGATTTTTCAAAACTTATATTAAATTACATATTTAAGGGGGCACTGCATCAGTATGAATGCCAATTGGTAGAAGTATTAAATTTTAATAGATATTGATACAGTGCCACACCAACTGATCACCCTGGCTTCAGAAGAAATGCTGCATCAGGATTAAATATTTAGAGCCAGGTTACAATGAACAAAAAACACTGTGTCTCATTGAAGATAAGTATACAAAGACCACTTACATGAGGAAGTGTCAGGCTTGGTTTGATATAGACACTTAATTAATAATGTGAAAGAAGGGACAGAAACTACATTATTCAAATCTGCAGCTGTTGCAAACACCAGGAGAGACAGTAAAATGGCACAAAAGGATCTTGAGAGACTAAAAACTTGGTATGGAATAACAAAAATACATACAACCTTGAAAAATGCTGACTTGTAACTTCGAGGACTTCTAATTCAAAGAGAGAGAAACTTAAAAAGCAGAAATTCCAAAAACAAAACCTCAGTATAAGAGTATGATCAAATTAAAAATCGGTTTAAAAAAAAAAACAGAGCAGGTTTGAGTAAGTGAAGAAGAAACTTTTTTTTTCACCTAGTCTTTGTAAGGCCGTGAGACTTTAATGGAATTCTTATAAGAAACACCAAGGTAATGAAAGTTTGGAAGAAAGCAAAGTGCAGGAAGAAAGGAAGTAACTCTGCAGAACATGTGAAAAAGTAGCTGCAAAACAACAATTCCATTTTGCAGTGCTTTTGAGGGGAATTATGGTTTGCAACATGCCAAAATGTCAATATTTAGAAAGTTTTCAATCAGCAGTTTTGTCATAGTTGGAGTTGATCCCCAGTCACTCCATGAGGCAGAGGTACCAAGGCTGAAAGCCTCGTGTTTCCAATCTTAGAATGCACATTACAGCACATGTTCAGAAATACTGCAGAAAATGTCAGGAAAGGTTTGCTTTCATTCAACGTGGAACAAAGTGCATCTATACAGCTCTTGTGCTCAGCCGTATAAAAATATATTATATTGGAGTCAAGCCTATAGATGGAGATCATGAATTGCTGTAAGTTTATATTTCACTTGGTCCTGAAATGGGCATTTTTGGTACTACTATGGAATCTCTTAAAATGAAAATAATTTGAATTGAGACACACCTTCATGGTCTACTGTCAAGGAACTTTGAAAGAAGAGCAATAGGTCACAGACTAAGTAACCTCCTATCCCAACTAGTAAAATCTGAACCGTGCTGGTAATTACCAACACCAACTACCAATTCGCTTTTTGGGGCACATAAAGATTTCATAGCAGCCACGAGTCAGTTTTGCTGTGCCTTGCTCTGAGCACTGGAGCTACCCTTCACACACATACAAACCTGCATAGGTATTCCAAAGAAAGAGTATATTGGTTTGGTTTTTAATACCTAGCATTTCCCAGATTTAAATTTATGAAACATGTATACTGCTGTGCCCACAAAAACCAGGACAGCATCAGAATGGGTTATTCCAATTATTGATTTTGTTCTGAGCTTCCTGCTCTGCCAGAGGCAATCCTACCTGAGTTATCCCCTCTGAGTTAACTCAAGTCTTATGAATTCCCTGTGGTGTTTTTTCATGAGTGCACGACTGAGAGACACATAAAACACATCTTTGTTTTAGTATTCTTCTATTTCACTGCATTTGAACTGCTGAAAGGGAAAAGTTGGGTATGTCTCTTGTGCAGAAATCTGGGGCAACCAGTCTCATAAAGCACAAGAACAAATCTCAACCTGGAAAAATAAAAATAATCACAGAAGTGAGGGAGTCTCCTGTGAAAGTTACATTTAAGAGCTCCTAAGACATTATGTAAGGCCTGATCCTTATTTCCTACGTAGACAAAACTCCAGGAGCTGCCAGGCAGAACTCAGTCTGAGAGTGCAAGACTACGATCTATACAGAAACAAAAAGAACACCCCTAAAGAAAGACAACAATATTTCTGAGTAATTTCCAACAAAACAAAACATTTCAGCTTTACTGATGAATTTGTACTTTTGCAGGTACAACAAGCTTTTTGATCCTTAGGCAAAATTTGCCTATTTCTATCATATTGCTGGGAATAGCATTCTCCAAAACTACTGGTGCTGCATAATCTCTAAAGAAAAACAAGATATGTGGATGAAAAATATGCTCAGAAATGCACAAAACATTTACTTTTCAAATGTTTTTAATACCCAAATCAGAGCAGTATATAAGCTGTAATAACATCAATCCCATCTAATCATTTGATAAAATATTTTAACGCCAATAATGATCAGAAGTATTTCTTACCTTTTTTTTTTTTTTTGGTGGGTGTGTGAGGGCGCACTCAGTGGTATTTAATAGAGGGCATAAATAGTTTTTAGAAACTGATTCATAATGCCACTTGCAATGCTTCCAAAAGCAAAACACCAGCACTGGCAGCTGGAGGTCTACCCGCTATTGCATGGGTCACTTGCTGCTTAAGGAGATTGTTGCCGCAGTATGGGCTAAAGCATACTGAAGGAGCTGAAACAATAGGGAGCAAATTCTAGTAACCCAGCTGTCTCTGGAATAAACAAACAGGAAAATGAGGAATCCAGTGTAAGATGTCACAAATATTACAATTCCTGAAAGATTTTCTCATTTATGTGTTTTGAAGAATATCACGTCAACCAGTGTTTGGCTTAGTTACACTAGACCCATGTAATATAAGTGGTATGGAAATAAATTCTCTGCAGACATCAGCTCTGCCTGAGGGCAAACGGATAACATAACAAGAAATGGGTTACTACTACAGGGCTGGGGAAATATACAGCATGGTAACTGAATACCAGCAGCCCCTTGAGTATCAGCCCCAGCACCTGGGAGGTCATAAGGAAGGGTCCCACACACCTCCTCCTTGAAGTGGGATTGAGAGAATGGTTAGGGGAGAAAGGACATGCTCTGCCAGGAAGTGTCATCAGTATCTCACTGCAGATTGAGATCTCAGAAGAAAGTCTGGTTTTGCAGGCACAAGACCACTTCGTGCTCCCCTAAAATGTTGTGTACCCAGGCAGTACCCAAGCGGTATTCCACATCGTGACCTGCAGCCCCTCATGCCAACGATCTGTGCAGTTTTTAGAGGTGGTACAAACATAAACATAGCCAGCTTTCAGCGTAGGAAATGAGACTACATGATGCAATCTCTGCACCCGTGAATGAGCACAGATACCCCCTCAGCTAAGCTCTCTAAGCCTTGGAGAAGCAGCTTCTAACTTCACGGGGATGTCAGTCTGCATATTAATCTGCAGTTACACAGCTTCACAGGCATGTAGTGCCATCTGCTGATTCATAAGCACGGGTGCATCACACGCCTTGTTCTCTCAGCTTAAAATCCAATGTCATTCACGTAAAGCGCAGAAATAGTAAGATACAAAGTCATGAGAACGAAAAAGAGAAATAGCAAGGAGTCACATCAGGCTGGAATTCAGTACCTTCTCACGCTCAGTTTGTCATCTGCTGCACCATGGAAAACTGTCCCCCTTTTTGTTTTTGTTTTATCCATAACATCTAACAACATGTGTCCTTGGGACTCAACCTCTGATTAATCATAATTCTCAGTAAAACGTGGCAACTATCTGGACCAAATGACGTCCAACAGCTGAGACAGGTAAACTGACCTGCTGAGAAAACTGGAACCGTGAAGTTCCCTTCTCTGGGAAACTGTTCCATTCGTAAACTTAGCTGATTACTATGCTGACAGGTATCACAAAAATAAAAAGATACAAAGATCGGAAAATATAAATGCAGTGCAAGAAAATCCAGATAACTAATGGTGCAAATCTGCAATATTAAGACGTGCCAGAATACCCTCTAAATATATTTCAGTATTTAATTCTGGATCACCAGCTCTGGATGCCAGTGTGTTTTGTGAAATTTGATCATCAAAAGTAATTTCATTTTAAGTGTAGCATAGCCAGAAACATCGGCCTGAAATATGCCTCTTGAAAACGAAAGGAGCTAATTGGGAACAATGTATTTCCTCTGTATTATAAAGTCCATCTTCCCTCTGCCACCACATAAGTGAAAAACTTGAATACATGTCTTGTCTGAAAAAAGGCAGAATGGGAAAAAAAAATAACACTGAGGTATTTTAGAAAGAAAACTTGAGGTTCTGCTCTGAATTTAAAAGCGAATATAACCCTTTGATCCAATCAGCTGAGAAAAAAGTTGACTAGAACCAGACTTTTTATTTACAGATTTAAGACACACCTTTACAAAAAGTGCTCAAGTGTCTTATGAAGTACATATTTCAAAGGACTGTGGTTCTAAACGCTCTTTCAAACTGGACCTGCACAAGGCTTTCAACACCTGAATTAAACCTCCCAACGAAGTGGATAAAATCAACAGAAACCTTTCCTGAGTATTTCTAGAGTTTGTCTCAAAAAACCAACAACTCTTTCCCCTCCCAAAAGCAGATAAGTGGACAAAAATAAATAAAAACAGGAGAAAAGAGGAGTTTTATTTTGGAGAAAACAATGAAGCAAGCTCCCTGCCTGCCCACAGATAACATAACTGAGCACTAGTTCTCAAAATGAGAATGCTGTACTTAACACAGGAGATAATATTAGGCTCACTGGTTTTGTTTCTGAGATATTCCAGGTTCTAAAATTTCTTACCTAAAAAATGAAACCTTCCATAAAATTTTACAGATGTGTGAAACCCAGCAGTGTCAGCCAGTTCTTTCAGTATGAAATACACATGTATTCTGTATTTCTGCAGACCTCAATCAGCTTCCCAAGGGAAACAAAAATCAGTTCTTGTAATCAAATGCAATTGAAGCTTTTCTCCTAGCAGCCTGAATTAAATAAGCTAGGTGGAAGCAGAGCTCCTTTTCCTTATCTCCTAGGAAACAGACCCTGTGGTCTGGGAGGGCTGAGACTGAGGAAGTTTCTTTGCATTCAGTTTTAATTAAGAAATGCATACTTTATTTCCAGTTCATTTTCCTTACTGCTTTCATCCTCATGCTGTCATGAGGTCACAGCTGTCAGCCTTCCAGCCAATTTTCCTGATCAATAAACATCTCTTGTGAGCCCCTTTTTTTTGGTCCCCTTTGGCAGAGATCACTTTGCAGATTCGGTGTACGTTATCTTGACCCTTTTAGACTGCTGTAATACAAATATTATCCATTTTTAATTAGAAAAAGGCCTAATTACAAACTAAGTTGTTGCAATTACTGCCAGGTGGCTGGCACAAAAAAAGGGAAAAATGTCCCTTTATTTACAGGGCAGGTCCAACAAGACCAGCCGTTTCTATACTCCTACTGATGATCGCTTTCATTCACAGCATGGAGGACATCCCTTGTGAGCCTAGCACATACTCTCACCTACCCCAGCCTACTCAATGCTCAGATCCTATCCTGAGGCTATCAGTGAGTGAATAATGACATGGTGTTTTGTGACAGGAATGCCTGCATGCTTATATCTATGAAAGTTTAAGCAGTGCAGACCTGCATTCCAGCAAGGACGCATGAACGTGCCAAAGCCCAGTAGTAATTTCAGTGTCTTTGAATTTACTTGGCTTCCTTTTCAAGACACCAAATGCCCAGCTTCTTCATGATTCAGATGATTCCCCCCAGTTCCCTAAGTTCTTGCTTACAAATTGTCAGCGAAAAGGGGAAAAAAAAAGATATGATGACACTTCACCTCACTTAAACTGATGGTAACTCAGTCTCACATACTTTTCCTTCTCTGAATGCACTCTAATTAAGATACACAAAAGAAAAATGAAAGAGCTTTTATGCAGTTATTCAAAATCCATTTAAGCCGTTATGCTATGTATTATACACTGTACCAAGAAATACTTTGCAAAGAAGCAGGGTTGAAGCTTAAATACATCATGTTGTTTAGCTGTAGTACATGTATCAGTGATATCACACAAGAAACCTCAGTAAATTCTATAACTTTAGATACAGCAACCACTGATGCTGCTGCTAATTAAATCCCAATACAACAGGGCCATCACATTTTTATTCATGAACAAGACCACAGCAAACTGCATTTTAATAAACACAATAGTGCTGAAAATGAATGACACCCAAGAGGGCTGTAAATTTTTTCTTCTGCGTATCTATTGTAGATCAGTATGTAGCCTGCTAACATTAGAGTAGATTTGTGGTCCTAGTTAAAAGTATTGTGTGTATAAGACTAAATATTCATCTCCAGTGATATCCGGCAGACTGAGTTCACCTTAGCAATCTCCTCAGAGTTGCTAGGTTGCGATTACTTGCATGAAGGTTGTGCTAACCTTGGAGAGGGCATGACATGCATTCAGACACCTCTAGCCAGTGCTGCTGGCAGAGGAACACATGATGAAAGTCCATCCTCATATGAAAACTGAACTGTGGTAATGAAGTACCTGCAACTCTCTGCCAAGATCCTGTCTGCTGACTAGAGAGGGGATGTTTAATGTTTCATCCAGCATTTTGGCTTGAAAGATCTCCCTGGACGTACACAGTATTTACATGCCTGCCTTTTGGTGCTAAGGAAACAACTAGCAGGGCTTATAACAATTATCATCACATGAGGAACGTTCCACCTGCAATACTCTGTCCAAATAACTAGCCACCTAGCTAACTGTTAGCACTACCTGCAGTGAGAAAACACAGAGATGAAGAGGAATAAATGTTACTACCACTTTCTAGCTATGATGCTGCTGTCTGGGGAAATCCCAGACAGGATCATGGTATTACCCCCTAGACAGTTCTGGTGGAAAAATAGATCTGGAAAAAAATGACAATGAGCATCAATGGCAGTGGGGGATCTACCACAGACTAATGATCAGATTTTGAGAAACAAGTTTTGTTGGTCTCACGTAGCCAGTAAGGGGAGTCATGGTGTTGGTCTATGCTGCCAGGTCTTCATGCAAGCTCTCCATCAGTGAAAATGGGAACAGAGTGTGCTCAGCTAGCATCACAGCAGGACAAAAAGTAGAGCAACCTTACTGTATATGAAGGAATCAAGTTCTAAAAAGATTAATTCAGCAAACCAGTCATACAAACAAATGTTCCTGTACACAGTTACGGTAGCAGAGCAAACCAGTTCCATAGTTACCTTACTTTGCAGAGGAACCTGTGTTACATTTGATAACACAAGATATGTGCTTTAAAATGCAGTAAGTTTGCATGGTTATTCGGACTGCACAAAAGTGAAGTGCAATTTGGATTAACCAACCAAATCTGTTCTTAATTAAACCTACACAATGATTTGATATGCTTTCATATTTTAACACCTCTTTCCAGAGACTTACATAGCAAAAGTAAAAATTACCTGGACTGCATGTAGTTTGGTTTGTTTTTTGAAGACATTTTGGTGAGGGAAATAAAAGCCAGTGCTCAAAAGCTGCAGATCTACCTAAGGTAGGACCTTGAATCCTCAGTTAGGCAGATAAGGAAAAATTACCGGATTTAAGAAGCATTTCATATCTGCTTACCAGTTCAGTGAGAGCACTGTTAGGAGATGCTGACATCTCAGATACTTCTGCTTTTGCTTTTTAAATCTGGATTTACAAACCTACCTTCAGTTATGCTATTAAATAGCAATGGTGTTCAGACAGCTATTTGCCTACCAAATACAACTTGCAGAGCTATCCTAATTTTCTCGCCGAGTCTGATGAACCAGCACTTACACAAATGAAAAGAACATACTAATCTCCTTTCAAAGGCCATGAAAAAGGCCGTTTAACCAGTGGAGGGAATGAAAAAAAATAGGGCAAGAAATATAATTTTGAGTTTCTGTGAAGATATCAAACACAATATAAGCAAGGCCAAAAATATTCTAGCAATAGAATCTGGCATTAAAAAGGATTAAAGGGGAAGAAAATACACAACCTAATCAAGTTGGTAAAGCCTAATTAGCAGAGACCCTCCCAGAGATCAACAAAATGCACTCTTTTCATTTTGTAGTACAAAGAAGCTGCATATATTACTTGTATTAAAAAGCCTCTAAAATGAATTTAATTAACTATGAAAGGCTTGATTTTGCCTTGGGGTATATGTAAAAACAGCAGCTGATTTTACAAGATGCACTGTGTTGCCTGATAGTGTAGTTAGAGAAGAATGAATACCTTTAGGTTTCATTGCCTTTTTGGATTCAAAGAGAATTTTTTGGTCCAGAATTTAATTAAATTTGACCATAGTCATAAAGCTTGGGTCAGCAGGTGAATTCAAATTCATGCCAGAGTGACAGACCTTTGTATATTTTGGAATCTGTTTTATAAGGTATGACTTAAGAGTACTGCTTGGATTTCAGGGAGCACACAAGAGTACTGTCCATCTGCAGGGAAAGCAAGGGCAGGCCACATGGCTGAAAGTGAGAGACCTGCAAGGAATGGATTACAGTTATATGAAATGCAGAAGTTTGAAGGTTATTACACTCATTTGGCCACACAATGATGCATATATTTACTGTATAGTGTTCATCTTCTAATTCTTTAACTGTAATTCTTTATTATAATACTTTCCCCACAGTTGTGTAAACACAGTAGCAGAAAGGAAATAATTTAAAAATGAATGAAATTAGGAGATTCAAATGAGTAGCTACTGACTGTGTAGTATGTCCTCTTTCACTCCTTCTTGGCTACCAGGGAGTCCTGGCACACACTTCTCTTTCTGACCACTTTTCCCTTGCCTCCCTTCAGGAGCTCTCCCACAAGCAGCAACCACCAAGAGGTGAGATGTCTCTCCTTGGAGATTTTGAGTACTTGACTGGGCATGGTTTCAAGAAACCTGACCTAATTGCGAGGTAGCCCTAGCTCCAAGCCCAAGCTGGACTGGGAACCTCAAAGGATCCACTCCAGGGCAGCTGTTTTCTTGGGTCTGTGTAAGCCATGGTGCCAATCTCACACATACCTGCCAGGCCTCTGCCAAGCTACTTGCCTGTACCAAATTATCACAGATGCCCCATCGCCCTGTTATACCTAAGGACATCACCCATGTCCTACCAGCATCTACCTGCAGGTCTCAGCACAGGCACTTGAGTGTCCGAGTGAGTCCAGGCCCTTCTCATACATCCTCCAGAAACTGCTTGCAGCTATAGCTCACAGATGAAGGCATCAGTCAAAGTGACAAGCATCCCACATCCCAGGCTTGGATGGCTTAAATGCCTCCTGGAGCAGCGTCTTCTCTCAACTCTGGATTTCCAGACAGAATTTGTACTGCTGCATAGGTTCCCTTGACTTGAGTCCTAAGGCCTGGAAGGACACTGCTGACTCAGTCCTCAGCTGGGGATAAGCCTTAGTGCCGCAGTGCAAAGCCCTTTTTCTGCCCAACACACAGAAAAAGCCAAGGCATATCCTTCTCTGCCAGCCTGGATATATCCCTCAATGCCAGCAAGTTCTGTCAGTGCTGGGTAGAGAGGAAGGCTGAGAGCCTTGACTCACACCAGAACTCCCAGCCCTAGGCTAAAAGATGTCCACAGGTGATGGCAAAAGGCTACACACAACCTGACCTACCTCTGGCAATTCATGTAATAAGACACTTGTGGTCAAGGGAAAGACAGATTATCCTTGGCAAGAGCCCAAACTTCTACTTTTGTGCCATTCTCTGTTTTCCTCACTCTAAAAGCCTGTTGGAAAACAAAAGATCATTTCAACCAGCATACTAATACCAGTATCCCTCCAAAGACCTACTTCCTAGAGACCCAAAAAGGAAATGGGGTCTGGATTACAAAACTAGCAGCCACACTTGTGCTGGCTGCTGACAATAAATGAGGCCCAAAAGTCAGCTCCAGAGTTGGCAGTACCAAGTATGCTTCAGTGACTTAATGGCATGGAGCTATGACGGGGAGGGTCAGGCTGTGTGCTAGGAAAAGGTTCTTCACCAAGAAGGTGGTCTGGCACTTGGACAGGCTTCCCAGGGAAGTGGTCACAGCACCAAGCCTACCGCAACTCAAGAGGTGTTTGGACAATGCTCTCAGACAGGGTTTGATTTTTGTGTGGTCCTGTGTGGAGCCAATGATCCTCGGATTCAATGATCCTTGTGGGTCCTTTCCAGCTCAGGTGATTCTGTGATTCTCTGACTTCTGGTAGTATTTTGGAAAGCTCCCATGCTAGGACAGCAAGGCTGTCCTAAGAGATGGTCATCCAAACTGGTCACGTCAGTTGCCTTCTATCATAAATTTCCCCTTCATGGCACAAACTCCTGCTGCCACTGAGGAGACTCTGAAGGCTAAATAGTATGAACAAGCAGAAAAACTGTCTTTGAGGATGATACCAGAGGCACACTTAAAAAAACAGTGAGGATACACCCATCAGTTCTACCACACCAGGAGTAATTTTTGGCAGTCATCATACCAAAGTGCATTGAGAACATACTTTTTTTTTTTTTTTTTAAATAAAAACTGAGAGGGAAAAGTTCTTGAAAACAGATGGTAAGACACCTTTTCTCTATCACTGTCAGTTTAAATATGTTAACATTTTCCTTAACCTTTGATCAAATACCAACTACCATCTGACAAATATTTTGCTGGTCATTGCACAACATCTTTTCATAAGGATATAATGAAACTCAACGTTAACTTCCTCAGAACTAACATAGAAAGTATCTTTTCTATGGAAGTGCAACACTGCTCTATCTGAAAAGGAGGAAGAATACTCTTTTGGATAAAACATAGGACGAAGACTGAAAAAATATAGGCTTTTTATCGGCTTTACTGTAGCTTCCTGTCCCAGACTGTTTGGATCTGCCCGCACAAGAATATTGGATTGCCAGAGACATTCACTATTCCAATTGCAATGCCTTTTGCTACACTGCACTTTAGTTTCCCCATCCACAAAACAGATTTATCCTGTCATGTTTATTTCAGTCAGGATAATAGCTGCCCTTGATTTAGAAAGCCTACCCTCAGAAACTTTCAGCCTGATTCCAGATATGCTCATTTCCCAGACTTGTGAAAGGACCTTTCAGATACCTTGTGCAGGTTATATGAAAGCTGGCATGTACACAACAGTCACAGTTGTACTGTTCAGAAACACTGAAGATTTTTGATAGCTTTTAACTAATAGCTCAGACTCGAACCAAAGCATCAGTTACCAGGGTGCATGTACAGGTTATACATCCAGATATATATAGTAATTGTATGCATATAGTAATTTGTAGGAGTTCTTCCTTACCAGCATACTTATTTTTCTCAAAGAAACTCAGAAGATGTATACTGAAACTGGTATACTCCATTGTAGCACAGCTGGTAAACGATGAGAAAGGAGATCACTACAACTTACCTGTCTACAGCAGCAGGCTTGAGGGCATCTTACCTTGACATGGTGTATCAGGTGCTCAACTTCATTCACTTTATATGTCTCTATTCCCAACTCTTTAGACAACCGCAGAAGACGATTTTGTGTTGGCCCCACATAGGCTCCTCCAAGGTCCACATACTTAACTTGCTTATTCTAGTTTATCACACACAACACACAAAAGGAAAAAAAAAAAAAAGGATTAAAAAAATAAGCCTTTTGCAAATACCACACAAATTAAAAGAGCAATCCAGAGGATTTATTCAAGGGAAACATTCCTAGAGCAGTTTGGCAAAGATTCCTCTCCCCACGGAAAACTCCATTTTCTTGTTAAGAGTTCAGGAGTGGCAATTACCAAGAATCTCAGATATGGAGCTCATAACCAGCTGTTATAAGACTGTAATGTAAAATCGGGCTATGCAACAAAATTGAGAAGAAAGACCCTGGCAGACAGACAAAGAAAGAGTGAGAGGTTTGTGCAGTTCCTCCCTGGTCTCGCCAGCGACTAGTTCAAACAGACTATACTGGGGAACAGCAAAGCTGAGACTTTCTGATGAGCAAAGTGGGAAGGGATCTCATGGGTCCAGGTAGTGCACACGGTAAAGGAGTGAAGGAGACAGGCTGGTTCTAATCACCAGCTACTTCTGCCATTCTTCTAACCAACATCACTCCTCACAGGGTTTGTTACAGTTCAGCTTGAGTTTCTTCATGGCACAGTTGGCTTTAAAGGTGTCTTTTCACAGGGATTTCACCTGAATCTCTCCCTGGAAGATGATTCTGAAAATTAGCTAATCATGTTCTCCTTCCCAGAGGAAAGGACTGATAACTCCAGAGCCTGCAGATCACATGGAAACAGTCTGTCCCATCATTCTGCTGCTCTTTTTCTACTCCTGCTTGTACAGTATCAGGAAATTTCCCACCTGCTAGCGCTCTGGCAATTTTCCCTCAAGTAGGACCACTAGCAGGAAAGTTAAATAAATAAGTTAATAAAATTATGTGCACTATTCACATAGCATATTTATAATATACACATATATATATCATACGTGTGCATAATTTTACATTATACATGTGTATAGTATATGCTATGTATGTGTAAATAGAGTACAAATGGGTTTGGAGATAATTACCCTTACGGTGAAAGTTCTTCCTCCAACTCTGTCATTGGCTTCCAGCAGCACCACGTTCAAGCCCGACTCAGTCAGCAGTTTGGCTGCTGAGAGACCTGAAAGAAAAGAAGCAATTAAAAATTGGGCTAGGAACTAGTTTCATTCCTCATCCATTTTCTCCACACGCTTTTCTTTAATCTTGTTATTCTTGACGCTGAGACACCAAAAGAGGAAGCAAAGGAAATACAGGAGGGAACATCTCATTTTAGTTTTGATGGCATAAATCCTTGCAATTGCAGAGAAAATATCAGTCAGGCCCTCCAGAAACTGAGTCAAGACACTATGGGAATGATGGGAACTACAAAGGATGTATAACATGGAGGGAATGCAACTCGCCATCTCTAAACTTCTTAAGATCACCTCTGTCTTCCACTTTATCACAAATAAACTGAGATTTGTATCAACCAAGGTTCTCATTTTGGTCCCATGTAGATGAATTTCTGGTGGGACAGCAAGAGATTCATTCTGAAGGGTAGTGTGGTCCTCTTGCACTGATAAGATACGTTGAATAAAGCTGAGCATAGACCAGGCTAGAAGCCACACTCACACAGCATAATTTATTTATCCCTTCTGGGTCTCTGCTTCGTCACCATCAGAGGGCGACCATTTTCCTCTTGATGTCCTAGTACACGTAGTTTTTGAGGAGGAGGAGGGAAAAGTGGAGTCAAAGGAGATTGTTCTAAGCAGAAGGCAGCCACGGAAGAAACAGCAAAAGCACTGGCAGGAAAAACAGATGGGCAAAGCTAGCATGGCAGGACTGAATGAAATGGCAATGATGAATATACAGCCTTTATATAGCAACCCTAGATAGACTGAGTATTAATGAGAGCTACTAAAGGTGCTACAGAACATCCTGGTGGTCAGACAGTGGCTTGGGACCAGGAGAACCAGGTCCTATTCCCAGCACTTGCAGTGAACCAACCAAGCTATGTTGGTTATATCACTTAAGCTCTTTGTTTCCCCACCTGCAAAGAGAGACAGTGTTGTACACCTATCTTTTCAAAGGCCTTTGGCATTTTCTGGGGAAAAAATAAATAAAGGCAGTAGATGTTTCCATTGAAAGATTATTTTATCCTGCTTTTATTTCCAGCTTCATGAACTTATTTATCTTAGGTTTTCACAAAAGTCCTAGTGAGTAGAGAAAACCAATAATGACACTGATATCAAGGTCTTTCCATACTTCCTTATCGAGGAAATTATATTATAAAAACATCTGGCTGGATCAGTAGCCTTGACTACCCTCACAAACATTTGAGGATGCCACGGAAGAACAGAATACAGTAAAAATAGTCATGGTGTGCAAACATGGGACAGATCTCCTATCAACTTTTGAGAAGAGATTGGTTCTAGAAGGAAAAATAGACAGCAAAACTCCTAAACAATATTGCTTACTATGCAAAGAAACAAGTAAAAATGTTGTTTTTAAGAAAAGACAAATATTTGATCAGCCAAGACAAGATCAATAGTATTTATTAATAATTTACAGAATTAATATATAATCTGAAGGCTGCTATCAGAAAAGGTTTCTGCTGGCTTATCATGCTAACCGATATTTACTAATCAATTAATAATACTCAGTAACCGACACTGATTAAGCAATATGAGATTTGAATTTCTTTTTGAAAATCTAATGAATAAACATTTCAGTACAGCTGGGAACAGAGCAAGATTATTCCCAGGAGCTGAGCAGACAGAGAAGACTGTGAAGGAAGGACGCTACAGGAAGGACATGGACGTGCTCAAGAGAGTCCAGAGAAGGGCGACGAAGCTGGTGAGGGGTCTGGAGAACAAGTCTTACGAGGAGCGGCTGAGGGAGCTGGGGTTGTTCAGCCTGGAGAAGAGGAGGCTCAGGGGCGACCTTATCGCTCTCTACAGTTACCTTAAAGGAGGCTGTAAAGAGGTGGGGGTTGGTCTGTTCTCCTACATGCCTGGTGACAGGACGAGGGGGAATGGGCGAAAGTTGCGACAGGGGAGTTTTAGGTTGGATGTTAGGAAGTACTTCTTTACCGAAAGGGTTATTAAGCATTGGAACGGGCTGCCCAGGGAGGTGGTGGAGTCACCATCCCTGGAGGTCTTTAAAAGACGTTTAGATGTAGAGCTTAGCGATATGGTTTAGTGGAGTACTTAGTGTTAGGTCGGAGGTTGGACTCGATGATCTTGAGGTCTCTTCCAACCTAGAAATCTGTGATACTGTGATACTGTGAAAGGAGAGTTGGTTAGACTCAAGTGGAAGTTTGCACAGGTAACTGCAGACAAAGGCAGGGGACACAGCCACCCTCCAGCTCCTCTCCCACAGCACTAACAGAAATGCCAAACACGTAACACTGGGGATAAAGGGGGAAGAAGTGAAGGCGGGGGCTCCGGAGGTCCCGGTGGCACTGCAGAGAACCAGATCAGACCTCGTGGCACACGCAGGTCACGACAAGGCAAGACTGCTCTTGCTAATACCACATTTCAGCACAGTATCAATACCTAGGTATTTTGCTGTTTTTCACATCTCACACGTTTGTCATCCTGGTATTGCCAAGGTACAGCCACATCACCCCTTCCTTCTCTCTCCTGGAGCTAGACTGTAGACCCCCAAAGGGGCTGTTGGATGTTTCTGCAGTAACAGCGAGAGGGCTGGGTGCTGCAGAGGGCGAGCTCTCAGCCACAGTGATACAAGGACAGCCACAGTGATACAAGGACAGCAACAAAAACATATTAAAACGGAGATGAACACCGGTGGACAAGTATCAGGCATGAGGCTGGGGCTCACTTCTCAGAAATTAAGAATTGCTGCGGGAAAATCCTTACAAACTACAATCTCTTTTCTGACCAAGAACCAGAGGCTGGGCAAGAGGCTTCTCTGTGCTCGATACTCCAGTTGCCATAAAGCACGCACAGAGCCCGTCAGGAAGTCTGGAAAAATCTATCACACAACTGTCCTGTAGGTAAGGTCTCATCCTGAGAAGTTTAACCCTTCACAGATTTCAGATGTTTCAGCGCTGTCTTGGCTCACCTGTCACTCTCCATCACTAGCAAGAGGAAGATTAAATTTATTTATATACTTTATATTGTCCACTTTGCTAAAAAGGGATGTAACCAACCACACACAAATGTTAAGCCCATCCAAAAATGTGACTAGTGCTGTCGTTACTCCCATTTCTTATATGACGTTTTGCCACACAGTGACACCATGCTCTCCTCCCTGGGAACATTTCTACCAAACCTGATCTGAATCGCAACGTAAGGCTGGACCACTTCTACCACTTGGCCGAGGACAGGAATTTGGTCCAGCATCCATGGCAGGACAGCTCACAGAAGTGCAACAGAACCTCATATACAGAATATATATATAGCATAACCTCATATACAGAATATATATATCGTACATGGTTAAGCAGCCCCACCTGCAGCTCCACTGGGAGAAGCAACATGCAGGCAATTAATGCAAACAACGAAGAAGCAAAGATGCACAGTCTTATTTGAAGCCTCAGACAATGATAAAGCAGGGAAGCCTTCGTCAGCTACCATGGCAACCTGGTATCTAAATGCTCCCACTGGAGATACTGGTAAGAGATTGCCTTCCAGAGGATGTTATAATGTAAGTTCAAGCCACAAAAATTGTTTCTCCATCACGCACCACTTAGCATTCACGCAGATCTTACCCAGATGTAATAATCGCGAGGATTATTTCACCTCCACTTCCAACTTCTTTCTTTCCCCTCTGATATCTCTGTGCCTACTAAGCACCCTAACTGCACCGTTGGATTAGACGGCTTCATTACCACCTCACTTCCTAACCTTCACACCTTCCTTTACAGTAAGAGAACAATTAATTTGTATTTGTTCTTTTAAATGGTAATCTTGAATTTCTGTACTAGGGCAGAATCCATACTCACATTTGGACTGACAAGTGTGACAAGTCACATTCTTCCTCTGGACCTCAGGCATTATGGACTGCAATGAAGTCCTAGAGTCAAACAGATCTGACTATTTAAAAGCATTTCTAAGCACACGTTTAAAAAATGGATCCAAATTTTGTAACACTGCTGTGATTCTGCTTGGAATCAGCAAATTTACTGAAATACCTTTTAAACCTTAGCATTTAAAAAAAAAAAAAAAAACAACAAACAAACAAAAAAAAAACACTGAAAAGGACAACGTCAGAAGTTGCATTTCTGATACTTCTCCAAATTATGTTTGCATCTTTCTCCACTTCATTATTTTTTTCATAGGACGCCTCTGTCGTATTCTGGACAGCCAGACAAGCAATACATAACAGCAAGTCCATCTGCGGGATTTTATTTCTCCTTCAGGCTATACCAAATTCCATTGCAGTGCACATGGGATAGGGTGGGTACGCTGAAGGGGAATAGATTATAAAGCTTTAAAAAAAAAATATTTTTGAAGGCATTTCCACAGTTCCTGTGAAAACATTCTGTTCTGTTGTTCTGTTGTACCCTCTCTGAATTGCTCACTATTTTACAATGTCCCCCAAAATTTATTATCTCTCTTCTAGGAACAAAGCATCTATCTTCTCTCATATATGTAATTGTAAAAATTATCCACAAATTCTTACTTTTTATTCGGGGTGGAGAGACATTAAAAAAAAAAGTCACTAAACCAATGGCACTCACTCAATAGTTTCCAAGGTGACTGACAGAAATTTGTTTACTTTTATAACCTTAAAAATTTCTCTCTCCAACTAAAATTATAGGTTGAGAATGAAGAACAGCTGCCATCATATTTGTACTGTACTTGCTTGGAAAATTTGAAACCCTGGTTTTGCATAGTCACCTACACAACTCACACCTGGATTTCCCTGGATTCAGAAAAATCGCTGATATTCCTTTCTCTTTATTTACTTATTTATTTTGGCACCAAAGGTATGTTTACACAGTACTGGCCAGGGGAGTTTTAAACAGGGGAGGTTTGTTTTGTAACACATGCCAGACACTTGGCAATGCATATAAGCATTATCTGTACAGGTAAGCTAGAAATTTTCACCGCCTCCAGAAAAGGCAAGGAGCTGATTTTTACCTTTGTTGAGCCCCCACAACTTGAATGTACATAGCGAACAAGCTCTACACTAGCTCGGTTCATTGCTGACAGTGTACCCCTTGACAATGTGTGTTTTAGCACGGGCCAAATTCTAGTTTTTCCACTGTGTTTTTGCAGGTGCACCTGCACTGCAAGTCATCCTCCAGCTCAAAGCTTCAAGATATGTTTCTTGAGGTCTTCTTCCTTGCTCTCAGCCTGTCTGGCCACAGCTATATCACTGTCTGCGGAGACGCCGGATAGCAGACTCCTTTGCACCCAGGTTGAGCCTGCAGAGCAGCCAGCAGCAACACAACAGAGAGCCCCTGCTTGAGAATGTTTTATGAGGTCCAGGGCAGCAAACGAACATCGTGTGAGGCTCAGTAAGTGGCTCTGTCACAAAATACACCTCAGAAATGGCATTAATAACAGCCTGCTGAACAAGCACAGACCTCTGCCCAGTGAATAATGGGGAAACTGGGAGATAATGGAATGTTTCACAAGACTGACAGCAAAAAAAAAGGGGAAATACCATAACTGATTATATGTAAACCAACAAAAGTTGAGTTCAGGGTTGCTAAGGTAAATGAACTCCAGTATTTCTTAACAGAGGTATTCAAAAATATTAATCAGACCACCTTGGTCCATGGACATATGACATATGCTACACCAGAAAAATCAAAATTTGTACTTGTCTTCTTGATTTTAAGTCTTATTTTGACCAGAGAGACAGAAATTTTATTTTCCCAATGAAACCAATGAGTTTCACATAATCGTGAAACCTGAAGTAGCAGTAACAGAACAGGAGGAAACAGCCTCAAGTTGCACGAGGGGTGGTTTATGTTGGATATTAGGAAGAATTTTCTTCACAAAAAGAGTGGTCAGGCATTGGAACGGGCTGCCCAGAAAAGTGGTGGAGTTGCCATCCTTAGAGGTATTTAAGAGGACATGGTGCTTAGGGACATGGTTTTGTGGTGGGCTTGGGAGTGTTAGGTTGATGGTCATACTTGATGATCTTAAGGGTCCTTTCCAATCTAAATGATTCTATGATTCTAGCTGAAATGTTAAGAAAAAAAAAACAGCAAATCTGTCAAAACCTCCACAAAGTTACAAAGGTGTCAACACTGCTGTGGGATGACATGGGAAACAACTGTTCTGCTTCTAGATGTCTTCACATAGTAACCCTTATCTACCTGGTCTGATGTTATATTTCTCAGGAATACATACAAAATGCACATGGCAAATATATGAGTTTGGCCAAAACTGCTGCACTGTGCCCAGTAAAATAAAACACACCTGACTGTCAAAATTCACTGCAGAAGACATTTCAAGGAGAACCCCTTTGTTGGTGGTTAACACAATTGCCATGTTTGACCAAGGGCAATAGGAAGAAATAAAGAGGAATATGCCCTAAGCAGTTGGGGTAAATCCTGGGGAAAGCAGAAAAACACTCTTTCAAACAGAAAACCTCTTGTGTTAAGTTCCTAGCATCTAAAAATTAGATCAGTTAATGGAAAAATTCTGTTTCCTGCTGCTTAGACCTAGTTACTCTAAAATTCAAATAAAAAAGCCTCCTTGCTTATCCTTAGGGCTCTCTGACCTCCTTTTAAGTAAGAGTTGTCCCAAAAGCATCCTGTATGTTCAGTGCTATTAGCAGGACACAGTTTGCATATCACTGCGATACTGAAGTAAAAGAAGGGATGGAGACTACAAGCAGAGGAGAGCCATGTTCTTATCTGCATCTAAGCAGCCATTTTGCACCAGTGGCTTGTCCCCTTGAAATCTTCTATGGCTTCTTTATTGCATTAGTGTGTCAGAAACTGCAATTTAATAGCATTGTTTTTGTTTGTGTTGACCACTCTAATGAGCACAATCTGATTACTGCTCCACTGCTGAGAGACTGAACCTGGCGCTGGTCACCTTTAACTCTGTCACTCATCATTAGTCGGCTAAAATATTTTAATTGAAATAATGGCTTCAGACAATAATGCCTGTAAGGCAGTATAGGTAAGGACTGTAAGCAAAAATAAATAAATAAATAAATAAATAAATAAATAAAGACAAAAAGACATTGGTCCAGGGTCTGGGTGAGATAAGGTGATACAGGCATTTTTTTACAGCTTTCCTCGCCTCACAGAAAGGTCAAGAGATTTTTGCTGTTGTGAAGAATACTTTCCCTTTATAAATTCAAGGGACATGCTCAGAATCCTAATGGAAGCTTTACAGACACAGCTAAGAGCACAATGCCTGAAACTCAGTTCACATCAGACCAGCAGAGTACTTTCAAAAATAGTAAGAATGCACAAGAGTGAGTTTTCCTTCTTCATTGCATCCTTAGTCCTTAGTGCGGACAAGGTCTGCAGTATCCAGATTGCTCCAGGAGTTCTGGATGGCAATCCTTCTGAAAAGCAAAGGGCAACAAGGACAACGAGGTACTGCAACCCAACAGTACCTTTTATTAACTTAGCTTTTCTCTTTGATCCGTAGGCTTTCAGGGTGAAGGTACCCTTTTCACCTCTCCAATTTGGGCTATATCTACAAAGGTATTTTAGATATTTTACTCAATCTCATGGAAGAAAGAGACAAAATCGCAGTTCAGAACCTCAGCACAAGGTAGAGCTGGGTCTCTGTAAATCGTCAACTTGGTTATTCTCAATACCTTACCTCCATGCACTGAACAGCAGAGTGAAAGGTATCAAACCAACTCCTCTGCTGCAAGTAGCTGTCGTGTGGGGAGAGATACTCTGTCTTCCTAAGCTTTGTCGCTTTGCAGTAATGAATACCATTAAAATGAATATCACTCACCTACAACACTGGAGAACTTAAAAAAGCAACAGTTTCTGAAATCCCAAGGAGCAAAAAAAAAAAAGATATTATCAATCTGCCTATCTGTTTAAAATGTACATTTACTTAAAATATTTGTACATACGACACAACATTTCTGACTAGGATACAGAACTCTACGAATAAATATAATTTACTTTTGTTAGCATTTCATTGTTGAGCTGAGGCTATGAGTTTTTCCATCTGTGAGCTGGCTCTGTAACCTGTCACTGAGGTCAGGATGAACATCCCAGTGAGTTAATGCGACTTTACGTGAGCATCAATTCTAGTCCCAGCCCTCAGCTTTCTGTGATCTTTTCCCTCTGGCAGTGCTTCTAGATGATTCATATCCATAGTGCAGGGAGCTGTATTTATTAAGCAGAGCTCTTTAACATTGAAATCATTCAACCCAAACATGTCCTAAGCATTGCACCTTGGAAGTGAAACAGAGCCTGGCCAGTGATGAGTGAGATGAGCCAAGTGGTAGCCCCTTGAGCTCAAACCCTGCCACGTGAAGACAGTTCATTGCATTTGTGTGGCAACCCAGTGCCTTTGGTGCATTTCTGCCTCAGCTCAAGCACTGAAACCACACCTGTCCTGCCCTTGACCAGGGCTTCTCTTTAGCTCCTGTTGTATTTTTACACTTGAAGTTTTCAATGAAACTTTAGTTTGACAAAACTGGGCACTCCAGCATTTCAAAGGATGAATATTTCTAGTATTAATCATACACTCAGCACTTTGTTTATGTTATGGGCTATATATATGTAAATATATAAATATATATATTCTGTGTGTCCTTCGTTATGGCCCCAGGATATGCTGAAGAGTTCATGTTAATCGTATTATTATTATTATTATTATTGTTATTGTTATCCGTACCGCAGTATTATCTCACAATTTCAACGCCAGGACCTCCTTCAGCTTAGATCATCCCTTTTCCTGCTACTTTACAACTTAGGTTGCTTCTGAACACAACAGGCAGAGGAAAGAAGCAAAGCAGACACAGATAACTGAAAGACAAGGTAGTACTACATCAAACATATCATAGCATTAGAACAAACAAAGCTTAGCACAATGACTGGGGCATAACTCAGTCCCTTCCTGGCTGAGGCACTACAAGGACAGCTTACTTAAAAGCATCCTTTTAGGCATTACAGTTACAAAAAGATATAAAAGCAAATAAAATACCAGCCAAATTTACTCTGGAGAAGAGGTCTTCCTTCCAAACACAGAAAAATGGGGAAAAAAAAGACTAACATAAATTTGGAAAATTTTGCAAAATTATGAGCAGCTGCCTCAAAAGAGAAATGCTTTTTTGTTAAATCTTGCATGTTCTCAAGCAAAGAATTCTTCTCTATTTTTTTTCAGTCTCCTAAGGAAAAAAGTAAATGTTCAAAACTCATGATCAAATGGATTTGAATTTAGATACTGAAAAAGAAAAAAAAAAGAAAACAGACTACCACTCTCATATCTTGATATTAAGGAGTAGCACACAATTTCTCACATCTCTCAGTAGCTGGTTAATCACAGGCATCCATTTAGAGAAGGTCACGTCACAGGGCAGCTAGCAAAGCCCCCAGATGAGCAACTACATCCTCATTCTGTGGCTGTTCATTTTATTTCATCTTTTGCTTGATCTTCAGTGAACTTTTGTCACTCAGTTGCACCTAATAATTATGGATTTATGTTTCCAGAGCATGTCTCGGTGTCAGTGTCGCTTTGAAATATTCACTGTGCTATGCCCTAGTAACTCTATCGAAACTCCTATCATCTACATATACATAGCACATGTACACAAGTAGGTACACACATATGCACACACAGACTAGATAATACTAGCTTGTAGAGCTTACAAGGATTACTGAACATTTTGTCTATTTAAACAACAGAATAATGAAGAAGAAACCCACTACTGCCCAGCATCCTGTACAAACACCATACATGCCCACCAGCTCTTTGCTGATATTCCAAGAGATCACTCCATTTCTTGAGGGCCAGCTCAGGATGAGCTATTCCCTAGCTGAAGTAAACAACCAATTTGGCTGAGATACCAAGGGCTGAGAACATAGATGTCATCCAGAGAAGCACAAAAGGGAACAACTGAATGGGATTTCCTAGTGACTGTCTTCCCTCCATCTCTAACTGCAGGCAAAAAAAAGCATGAGAGCTAAGCAGCTTATCCTACATATATGTTACAATATAAAAAAATGCTTCCATCAGATTTGCACCATTCTGTTACAACACGTGGGGAAAAAAAGGTGAAGGAAGTAGAGGTACAAAGAAGCATGCAGATTGTAAAATGAAAGACTTTACAACTCTTTCCTTTCCTCACCTGTGCTCACTATTTAGCATAACTTGCTGATTTAGCCTCTGGTCAATCTAGCCTCATAAATGTTAATTCATATTGGAACAAAAGAGGTGACTTGCTCCAATATTCAATGCGTTCAAACACAGATCTATCACTAGAGCAAACAGGGTGCAAGTTTACATGCAAGCTACCCAGGTCATCAGGATGTATAGTACGAACTGGCTGTTTGATCAGCTGTTGCTGTGTGCAGTCAACCAAGAAGACTACATCTGATGTTCTAGCTTGATGGTATCATTTATATATAAAAACTAGCCGGCTGAGCAGCAGGAGGTTACAAACAATTTTTGTTTGGTTGGTTTTTTTTTTGTTTCTCACTCCCAGCTGAGTTATATGGTAGAAAATGTGATGTAGTTGAACAGTACAGACATAAACTAATAGATGGGGAAGCTTCAAATGGATTAAAACTTCACGAAACTCTCTAACCACTTGAAGTATGAAATGTCAAACAATGGTCACCACCACAACCTAGTCATTGCAACTGCAAGATGCCAGAACCATGGCCAGACTCTTCCATTTGCTGCTGAGCACACAGAGTATGCAGAGCAAAGGTAAGGCAGTAAGGGTAAAACTACACACCCACTTTGCTCAGGATATAAGATTAATTTTAGCATCAAAATTATACATTGAAATAAAAGTTTTAAAAAGGCATATCTGAGGCAGACTCAGATGGAAATTAACCAAGCTACTAGGTTTCACCTAGAGATTTTTCAGTTCACCAAGACTGCTGCCTGTTCACCAGGCCAGTACAACTTCACAGATGATGTATATGCCCTGGCTTAGGTCTGTGTTTCACTGCCTATCTCATCCTTACATAGTAAGATTTCTGAAGCAGGGACCATTCTGTCTCACACTCAGACAAGGTGTTACACTGTGCATTCCTTATTCTTAGCTATGGCACCAATAAACAGTAAAAAATAAAAATAAAGAATTAATCAACCATCTCACTAATGCAATCTCTATAGAATAACATCATTATAAAAGCCTGTGTTAAAAATCTGCAGATCTAAGATGTATGTAGCCATATATAACATGACCAAAAGTAGCTTCGACTCTCTAGGCTGGACTACCTTTTCTTCCAGGGATGGTCTGTACTCTGTTCCCTCATCCCATCCCCTGCCCTTCCTTCTTCTGTGCAAACAGACACAAATGCCCTGCAAAAACCCTGAGGCCCATCATTTCCTTAAGCAGCTCCCCTGCTCTCCACTCATAGCTGCAAGGCAACATCTCTGTGGCTTGTCAGGCACTTTCCAGCATCAACTTTTTTGCTAAGCCACCCAGAACTTAGGATCTCCACAACTGAGATACAGAGAACTGACAGGACAGAAGAAGCTGGGTAAAATACAAGTGCATTGATGGGTTATTTAAAATAATACAAGACATTAATGATTCATATAACAAGGTACTGCAGTGTGCTCCTATTGACCACCGAAATCAACAAAATGTATCTTTAAACAAGGATCATACATTACAAAGTTATAAACCTTAGACACATCAGTCTGTATATAAACCAGTCAATTGGATAAATGATCACATTTTGACAAACTATCTCACAAGGCTGCAAGAACCTTAATATCTGACATAAATTTCCAAGGATGAAATAGGTTATCGGCCCAGGAGGAAAATCACGTTAAGTTCGAAGATGGCTATATAAAAATTAAATGATTGGAACTATAATGAAATGAATGCAATTTCCTCATGAAATTAAAGCCCAATTGAATGATGACTGATTTCAGAAATCATATAACTGAGTGCTTTGTAAGTACATCAAGATACATTCTCTGTAAAGGAAAGCGAAAGAAAGGTTTTCAACCCACCATGGCTTCACTTAGCAAACTTCTATAACCAATGTAAAATTTACCACCATATCACTCTGTGAAGTAGCTGCTACGGAAGGGAGACAAAACACAAAGGCAAGCTCCTTCTGGAGAGGGGCAGTGAAACATTATTGCTTTTTATCTTTAATTAACACAACTATTTCACTACAGCTGTCAGTTGTGCTATAGAGAAGCAAAATGGACCGGTGGGAAGTGTGCCAGAATCACACAGATTGTTTACATACACAATAGTAACTTCTGAAGAAGAAAAGCCTTCCTGATTGACTAAATTATGCATAAGACCTAATTCATTGTCATTAGCTGCTGTGTGAGATATGCAAATATAGAGCGAACTCTCTGCTGGTTTATGATACTACAAGCAGTGCTAGAAGCTTACCTCTGGGACTACCAGGGCTGTGTAAGGCTGCATTGCTCAGGCTTTCTGTCTACTAAAGCAGTAAAACAAGCCTATTTGGCTTTTTGCCACAGTTCTCCACCTTTTGGTAAGACCACCGGCACCCACCAGCTATCCATAAATCCTTGCACACTCCTGAGCAGATGTCAGACATCCTGAGCACACCAAGGATGAAGCCAGAGCGGTGGGCTGCTCCTCGCAGCCTCTGGGGCTGTGGGCACCAGAGTCTGACCTGGACTTGTATCACAGCAGTGAGTAACATCTTCCATTTGCTGGAGACTGACACTGCAGTCACTCGCTGCTTGGGGTAAGCAGGCTGAACTATGTGTCTTTAAAATTACTCCTGTCCTTGATGAAGACAAGGAGTAAAACAGACAAATCAGAATTCATAAGTACGCAGAACTTGATCTTTTGGCAATCTCTTGATGTTACAAGAAGATGAAAGAGGGAAGGAGAGAAAAAAAGTAGTCAAGGAGAGGACACTGAGGATGGAGACGGGATGCAGGTGCACATCTGTAGTCAGGATGGCAAAGTAAATTATTTTTGACTGCACCTTCACGGAAGAAGAGCACTAAACTGAACAGTTTTCTCTCTCCTTGTTACTACTCTTGAACTGCAAAATTAAAAGTATTCCAAGAAAGCAAGTTTGCAGTGTTTATGCTAGTAAATAGTATGGGACAACAGGAGAAGATTTGGAGAGCAAAACAGTTGTATCCTGAATACCCAGTGTCATATCCATGAAAGGTGCTTTATTTCAGACTAGACTTTATATGGCCCTACAGGCTGAACATCCCATTAGGGCTTGGAGTTCAAATAGTGAGCTCCTAGAGCACGTCAGACCATGTGGTCTCATGCAAAATGGAATTCAATGTGCATGCATTGAGATTTGTCTGTGACACACGCCATAGAGCAGTAAGTAGGGTCAATCAGGAGATCTGCTCAAGGCATACACCTGATCTGAACCTATACATTAATGCATATGAATATCTACTACCACCTCTTGTGTGATTAGGTGGTAATCTAATGCTAAAGTAGACTCAGACAAGTCTACTGAACTAAAAACACCACTGCAGGTGTTTGCCTAAGTAAACAATGCACTGAACTTTCTTACAAAGGACTTTCAGCCTTTCCTCTGTCTAACCTTGTTTGTCAAAAACATCTAATTCAGCAGTACAGATAAGAAAACCCCGTGAACTTTGCAGTTTGTAACACTGACATTAACTGCTATGCACAAACTTGGGTTCTCCAGCAGTTCTTCACATACTAGTTACTCAGGAATCCCTTACACAAAGTTTTGTTAACCTGATTTACCTCTATTGCTCTTTCCAAGGTGGTTTTCACATTTTGTTGAACAAACACAACAAACTTTCCCTAATACCACCCTTTCATAATGGTTAAATAAGTTAATGGAAAAGCTTTTCTTAATGATGTACAGCTTTGAGCCTTGAGAGATGAGATTGCTCCTGCAGACAGAATGGAAAGCTTCCTATCACATCAACTTTCAGACCAGTTAGGAGGTATCTATCAGTCAGTGACTTACAACTACTGTCCCTGCTTCCTAGGCTACCAAACTATCTCACAACATTACACAGCTGCTTTCTGTACTGTTTGCTGTGTATTGCCAAGGACTGTGTGAAAAATCTAAGTCAAGTGGTAAGCTCCAGCTAATTGGCTCATGTTCTTCTGCAGTAGCCAAGAACATAGTTGAAAACAAAAGGAGGAACCCCTGGTGGCAGAGACAGGCAACTGAAAATATGAACAAAGACCTTCACAGTGTCAACTGATAAACATCCCAGATTCTCTTTGTCTGATGCATCCCAGAGACAGTAGTATCCCTCTGACAGGAACTTGGAGATGGTCACGGTCCTCCAAAATGCATCATCCCACCCAATTCATCATCCATGCTATTTCATCCATGCCTGCATTTTTTATTTTGTTTTGTTTTATTTCAAATAGGTGTTTAGTATTAGACCGCTAGACTGGGTATGTTCTCCAAAAATGGTGCTTTGTTTGGCAAACTGTATCTTTCCAAAGGAGTACTACTATGACAGCATAAATTTCTTCCATGGAGCAAAAAGAAAACACCAATAATTAAGTAGTGTAGGCTATGAATCTCATGGATACTTTTCATGCAACGTCTCCATTTTGTTTCAAATAAGAGTTTTGCCCTCTGCTTCAGTCTCTTTTAAAACAGACTGAACGTCTTCAGATAATAGCCCCCAAAACACTTGACCTGTTTTGTTTAAGTAAATTGAAATTGTCTCACAGATGGAGTGAGAGATAATGTAATTATACAGTGTATTAAGCCTTCATGCAAATGAAGAGCAAGACTTACAAAGAGTACAGAGCAAACTGTATCTCTATAACGCAATGATAGGTATGTAAATATTTTATAAACCTAACATTTAAATAGAAATATTTTATGTTACAGTAGGTTTTGGTTCTAAACTTACAAGAACACATCAGGCTGCTTGAGAACAGGAAAACACTATGCATACTTCAAATGCCATTCACCATAATAACTCAAAGAAGGTTTCACTTTTCGGGAAAAATAAATCAACCTCACTTTAATTGCAAAATCTACACACTGCTAATTTACGAGAAGCATTTTCTTAAGTACGACTGGAGCAACACTAGGTTAAAATCTGTTAAGTTCTTTTGAAACAAACAAAGGAAAGAGGTCTCCATGGCAAAAGCAAGGACAGGAAGGCAGTTTTGAAAACATGTGGAAGAAGTTTTTAAATGAAATATCTGAACAGATTCCAAAATTTGATTTAAGAAAATTTCTGTCACCAGTGTCTGATTAATTAAGAAGATGAGCAAGTTTGATGACACAACCCCATACTTTTCTCAATCGTTTCCATCCTTGTGCTTCAGGAGTCCTTCACAATAATAACAGCAATAATAAAATTAAAAATTAAAATTAAAAAAGAGATGCTTCTGAACAAACAGAAGATTTTTTCACCATGCATGTTCCAACTCTCTGAGGAACTAACTACCTTTTACATTTCCAATCTAAATATTCCTTAGTACCAAGCATATTACATACAGTTTCTGGGTTAAGTTTTTTTGTATATATATGCATTTTTAAGTTGGAAAGTTTTCTTATAAAATATTTCTTTTTAATCCAAGCCATTCACAAAAATGTCAAAGACTTCAGAAGACATTTTACCAATAATACAGGACCTACTTCTAATAAATCCCTCTATTCCTCAAATATCTTTGCTGTCTTACCAACTGTATTAAAAGATGATCTGAAATCTTCAGAGAATCCACAGACCATTTTTGTAGACTTCAAAGAAATTAATGAAGTCTAATTTTGAGTAGGTTTTTTACTATGTAACACTTAAATTAGCCAGTTCTTTATTTTTATTCTTTGGCTTTCAACAAACTTGAAATAAAGGACCCCGAAATGATTCAGCAAAGGCAGTGGTATAAAATACCTCCGCCTTCAAAGAACTGTAGCTGTCAAGGTTGTGAAGGCCTCTGTATTGCTATTACACTATCACAAAAATGTGGAATGGTTTGGGCTGAAAGCATCCCTACAGATCATAGACCACAGAATCATAGAATGCCTTGGGATGGAAGGGACTTTAAAGATCATGTAGTTCCAACACCCCTGCCATGGGCAGGGATGCCACCCACTAGGTCAGGTTGGCCAAGGCCCCATCCAACCTGAACACCTCCAGGGATGGGGCATCCACAGCTTCTCTGAGCAACCAGAGTGCCTCGCAACTCTCATTGTTAAGAATTTCTTCCTTATATTTAATATGAATCTACTTTCTTTTAGTTTAAAACCATTACGCCTTGTCCTATCACTCCACTCCCTGACAAAGAGTCCCTCCCCAGCTTTCCCGCAGGCCACTTTTAGGTACTGGAAGGGCCACTGTAAGGTCTCCCCAGAGCCTTCTCTTCTCCAGACTGAACACCACCAACTCCCTCAGCCTGTCTTCATAGGAGAGGTGCTCCAGCCCTCTGAGCATCTTTGTGGCTCTCCTCTGGACTCACTCTAATATGCTCATGTCCTTCTTGGGCTGGGGGCCCCAGAGCTGAATGCAGGGCTCCAGGTGGAGTCTCATGAGAGCAGAGTATAGGGGAAGAATCACCTCCCTCGGCCTGCTGGCCACACTTCATTTGATGCAGCCCAGGATATGGTTAGCTTTCTGGGCTGCAAGTGCACACTGTTAGCTCATGTCCAATTTTTCATGCACCAGTACTTGCAAGTGCTTCTGTGCAGAGCTGCTCTCCATCTGTTGATCACCCAGCCTGTATTCATGCTTGGGACTGCCCTGACCCAGGTGCAGATCCTTGCACTTGGCCTCGCTGAAGTCCATGAGGTTCACGTGGTCCGACCTCTCAAGCCTGTCCAGGTCCCTCTGGATGGCTTCCCTTAATTCAATTGTATCAACTGCACCACTCACCTTGGTGTTGCCTGCAAACTTCCTGAAGGTGCACTCAATCCCACCATCTCTGTTGTTAGGTTTTTTACTGTCATTTTTTTCCTCCCTATATTTTAGATGCTACTAATTAAATCTGAGTAAAAGATGGACAGAACTGCTGCCAAAGAGGGTGAGAGCACTGCAAATGGAGTTTGCATTACCCTAAAAAAGTAAATAAATAGAAAACAGAAAAACGAATGGTGTGTCTGCAACATGTTTATTCACATCTTCGCATCAGCACAGCAACTTTTTGTTTCTTCTGTGGTTAACTTCTGTGCTCATGGCTGTAACAGCTAGCTCAGGAACACTTACTCTGAAGGTCAAGGGAGCAGTCCACTGTTTTACATCAGTGCACCTACTGATGCCTGCCTCACCTAAAGGCAGTAACAGCAAAGTCTCAGTTGGCTGCTCCCGAGTCAGCTTAGAAACAGCGACTTTCTGAAGGAATGCACAAATCAAATCTGGAGCAATAACAAACCTGGTCTCCAAAGAGTGACCCATTTCAAAAATCATATGCTTCATTTTCCAGTCAACAGGAGAACAGATCTCAGCAGCAGCCTAGCATGTCAGCAGGAGTTTTCAATGAGAGCAAAGAGATAAAACCATATTTTTATCACCTGGCTGCCAGACCGATGATTTTTACAAAGAAGTGTGTGGATAGAAGACAGAGGTGAATCAGGAGTGGTCTATAAAAGCTTAAAGAAAGCGACTGAAGGCAGTTATTAATTTTTATGTGTATCTATTTTTCCAGCCTCTGTGTGAGGGCAGGAGAAAAGTTGCTACACCATGAGAGCAGAGTGCTTTGGAGAAGATTTTGTTTAGAAGAAAGTAAATAGAAAATTAGTTCCTTACAACACCCTGCCACTTGTTTTTATCTGCAGGTAGAGAAGAGCAAAGCACACAACTGAACACAGCACAGCACTGCTGCTCTGTTCTGCTCCAAGAGCGTTTTCAGGAAAACATATGGAGGCAGTGCAGGCCTGCCATGAAAATATTCCCATGGCAACAATGAAAAACGATATATTAAAATCTGTTACACTAACTCTTTGACTCCAACTCATTAAAGAGAAGGAACCTGTAGCACTGCATCTGTACAAAAACATGCCACTGAAGGTGTTTTCATTTAGAAGACATGAATAGATAGTTCCCAGTGGTTAATTTTCTGTAATACTGTCATTGTCAAACAAGTTAAAAATTAGCCATAATCCTGTGCTTACAGTCATGTTTCACAAAACAGTGATGGTTAATTTTTGCTAACCACATAAACAAACTTTAAACATTCAATAAATATTCAGCAGTTTCTTATCTGAGAACCATCCTTAGAAAATGATGCTAATGAGTCTAAAGGCCCGAACTATCTATGGAAATAATTGACTCCAAGGCATCTTGGCAGCTTGTGGGTAAGGCCTGGGGAACTAACACACCATTATTCACTACATAATTCCACGCTTCACACCTTAATATAATGGTTGCATAGAAATTCCTTATAGGAATAAGTAGTGTAAATTAAAAGCCACAATTAAAGAAAAAAGATAAATTAAATCATATGTTGGGTGACACATTTTGAGTAATTTGTTTGCAGGTTGGCAAGAGATGCTGTTTGGATCCGTGGACAGATGCATATTCGCAATGCACTAATGAGATTAACATTTCATTAGCACCAAAACTATCATATTGCACACCTTCCAACAGTCACAGGCCAAAAAGCAGCTGTTTGATATGGCAAAGGCACAGAAGAAAAAAACAATTGCATATAACGCGATCCATTTGGGCACGTGCATCTGCGAACAAAATGCACGAGAGTTTCTTTGTGAGCATGCACAGGTTTTCCAGCCAGGATTAGGCTAAAGGCAGTAGATTGCCACCCGGTGCAACAAGGCTTCCAGGCCTGCTGCCGCTTTCTGCAGGGCCGTTCACGGTCTTAAATCCACCATACCTGTGCTGAGGGAGGAACTAGAAACTTGCAAAATGATCCAGCTGTTTTTTGGCATTTTCCCTTTATGGGAAAACGCTCTAAACAGAAAATACCCCAAGATTTAAACTAGTGATTTGTGACCGAGGTGCTCTGCGTAATGCTCCTGGACTCAATATAGACTCAATATAGAAGCACCTGGACTCAATATAGAAGCACCTATCCCTTGTTTGCCCCGAACTTCCAGGGGCAGGAATTACAGGGGTTTGAGGGATGCTGGGGCTGGACAGTGGAAGAACCAGAAGAATAAAATAAAATAAGATAAGGTAAGATAAAATAAGATAAGATAAAATAGGATAAGATATGATAAAAATAAAATAAAATAAAATAAAATAAAATAAAATAAAATAAAATAAAATAAAATAAAATAAAATAAAATAAAATAAAACAAAGCCAGCACAACGTGACACTCAGCCTGGACTTTACAGGTAAGGACCCGTGAGCCGAGGCACCAGCGCAGCCCCTCTCCCCCACCGGCACCGGGCAGCGCCCAGCTCCCGGGGCGGCGGAGTCCCGGCGCCGCCATCCCCACCGCAGCCCGGCGAGCGGCCGCCGGGGCTCAGCTCATCCCCCCCGGGTCGCTGCCGGGACCCCGGTCCGCCGGACCCACCTGAGATGCCGCCCCCGACCACCACCACGTCGCATTTCTCTGCCATGGCGCTGCCCCCCGGCCCGGCCGCTCTCCTCCCGCCCTGTCGCCGCGGCGGTGTCTCCCGGCCGGCTGCGGTGGGCGGGCAGCACCGCCCCGCACCGCCCCGGGTGAGGGCGAGCCCGGGGAGGCGGCGGGGATCCGCCTGAGGGGTGGATACAGCTCTCCCTCGCCTATCTCTCGCAGGACGAGGGGAGAGAAGCCCCTGGCGTAGAGGAGCACAGCCCCAAGGCTGTAGGCAGCGTGGTCTTGCCGGTTCTCCTAAGGCCATGTCGGGGTCTGGTTCCTCGGCCTCTGCCCACCACACCAGGGCCACCAGTGGGAACCCGCGGCAGCCAAGGCTGGAGTTGTCGACTCTGGAAGACCTGTAGGATCAAGTGACAGCTCTCCCCAGCCAGGGCTTTCCTTGAAAGCTCCTCAAAATAAACTGCGCTTCATGCCAACTGCGGTTTGAACTGTGTGAGAGAGCCTTGCTGAGAGGTGGGGTCAGCCTATACGCTGAGCATTATTTGCCCAGACCCTCAGGAGACTGACCCAGAGAGAAAAAGGCTGGCCCATCCAGAAACAACTCCGTCAACAAATTCACCTTGAGCCTTCAGCCTTGTTCCCTACAGACCCAACAGGGTTTTCCATCTGTTGGGTTTCTATTCGACAAGTGAGGCTCCAGGAGACTGGAGGTGGTGTGTGAAAACATTCTTCCTCAGCCATATCCATACATATTACATCTAGAAATTATGTCAGTCTTATTTGACCTTCCACACTCAGCTAGCTCAAGGCAGAAAGGATCCAGCCCTAAGACCCTTCTGAACCAAAAACACTTGGCAATCTATGGTATTCTCCCTTTCCTGGAGCCGTATGTTGGAAGTAGGCAATGGCAGTCTGGACAGGGTTCCCTCTCCCTCTTCTGTAATAACTCAAGTAATAGCTTGTGGTGTTCAGAGACAGGGACAGCTGTGATAGGAATCACAAATACTGGCTACAGCAGGTGCCGTCTTGCCTTTGTAAGGAGAATGGGAAGGAGAAAAATGTAGGAGTTTGGAGGAAGAATAAAGATGGGTCTAGATCAATTACCTACAAAGTTCATCATTTAGGGACTCATCTTCTCTTTTCCTATTGTCCCTGTGTTTATTGGTGAGACCTTGATGTGGTGTTTTAGGGAGGCTGAGGAGGCACTGGGTCCTGGTATATGTCAGAGGCAGTAGGAAGACAGGCTTGTGAATGATTCAAAGAGATGCTGTGAGATGTTGGCATCTGATTGCCAGCCCAGCAGAGCTGCATCACCTTCACATAGCCTACGTGGGGTCCGGGAAGTTTTCTGTTCCATTCTTGTTGATCAGTTGTCTCTGAGAGTTTTACATCATTGTGAATGTAGATAGCAGTAAATGTGCCCATCTCCTGCAGTAAAAATAACTAAATAACTAAATAAATAGATAGATAAAAAAAGAGAAGAAAAAAAAAAAGGAAAGAAAAAAGAAAAAAAAATCTCACAGCTCCTCAACCACTTTTTCTCTATTTTTTTATTTCCTTACCCCAGGTTCTCTAGATTTTGCCTAGCTGCTTGCTTACCTTCCTTGTGTCCTTGTGAAGTGAGCTCTTCCTTGTTAAGGCCATATACTTATCAACTTCTTACAAAAAGAAATAGTCTGATGAGACCACCTATATTTTTATTTTTATTATTGCATTTCTGCCTAGAAGCTATGTGAAGATAAGAATATTTGCCTCATTAAAAGTATCATAAATATCTCCTTCTGAAAACAGTTTTTCTGAGTGATACGTGCTATGTCTGAAACAGTGCTGCCTGACTTATCATTTACAGGGAGAAGTTCCTTATTTTTGAGAGATGTGACTAACAATGAAGAGAGAAATTCAAGCAACCTGAACAAAAAGTTCATGGGAAGCTGCTGAGGCTGAATTAACACAAGATGCCATTTTTGAGTTTCTTCTCAGAAATACATGTTCTGGTTAAAAAAGAATCTCTCTGATTCAAGGATAAATCAAATTTCATGATTGTTCATGCTGAGAGACATACAATTATCAAGTGGCTGTCAGAAATAATAGTTGTAGAGATTACTTCAAGCCCCATGTGAAATACTGATATGTGGGGCAGGCTATTCCAAAAGCAGAAGTGGGTCATTTTATTTGGGCACTAAGCGAGGATAGCTATGGTTACATCTAGGTGCCTAATGCCAAATGCCCCAGATTCCCAATGTCCACAATACATAGCACTTAGGCCTGGTGTTCTTCTGGTCTCTATCTTCCTTGTGGCGCACCAAGGAATAATTAATGCTTTTTAAATGTGAGTATGTAACAAGAGAGGGCTGTATTGCCTGCAGTTGGGTTATATGGTCCATGCCTTAGAGTCATATGCAGTTCCATGGGGGTGTTTGATGACATAAAGCCCTCAATGGGCTGTTGCTGAGGTACAATGAAGTGAACATCTGGGTCATTAAGTCTGGTTTCCTAACATCAGGGACACATAATCCTTCTAGTGAATAAATCTATCTCTGTCTAGAGCAAGCCAGTCTCCCCTACAGCTAGGTCAGTTGTTTTTCCTCCGCTCTCCTGCAATAAATCCATTTCAAAGCTTCACTCTCCAACTCTTTTGCTTCAAAAATGTTTACACAATGATGCATTTAAACAGAGATCATATTCCCCCTTCTGCTTTCCTATTAACAAGGTTGTTGTTAGTCAAGTCCATTAGTATCCTCACATGAGGTAGACACATTTGCTGATCCTAACAACTCTTTTCTACACCTTAGTCCAAGTGTATATATCTTCAACATGTATGACCAGAACAATAGATGTAATTCTAATGAAGCCTCCTTGATGGCAAAAAGATTTGCGTATGCACAGAAACAGCCCTTCTAATCACATTAGTATTCTGTTTCTGTTTTTTAATGGCCCTATTAATTCTCATATCCCATGTGGTTCTAACTAATTAAACAAACAAAGGAGTCCTCTACCTGGATTTTGGTGCATTATCCTTTGAATGCATGATATTATACGCAAAGCAAAATTTTTGAGAAAACAGAGCAGCTGAAAGCCTCCACATTTTCTCAGCTTGGAAGGGAACTCGTCTGAGACGTGTACAAAGTGTATTGTTTCCATAAATTTTGTTAGGCGCTTAGACACTGTGGTAATGAGATAGCATAAATAGCTATACTGTCTAGCAGAAAATGTACTGACAGCCTTGGACTACATTTTGAAAAATTAGTGGAAAGATGATGGAGTAGGGGTCAAAGCCAAAGATCTCCAAATTTGCAAAGACTAAGAGGTAGAATTTAGGCTCATGATTCATGACCGTCTGGTCAGTGGCTGGTAAAAACACAGTGTGGCATTCTAAATTACACATTCTCTCAGCTTCTGCTCCTTATATAGCAGTGCTTTTAATAAGCCAGCCTTCTGTTATTTATGTTACTGTTGCCCTTCATCATCTTCAGCTGGAAAGTATCCACTTTAGGAAGAGACAGTTTTCACTGCTGAAATGTCCTGCTGGCAGGTAATACAAACTGACATTGCCTTTAATCAAAGTAGCAGAATGGATTCCTCCATTATCAGCAAGCTGTATTAGCACCGGCATCACCAGGATGCTTCAGCACCAGCAATATGATCAGAGCCAAAAACTCTTCTAAGACTCTGGGTCTGGATGCCAATCCTCGCCCTACCAGGTCCATACCACTGAGCCTTGGGCACTTGTCCTGTCTCCCACCCTTCCCCACCATTCTCTACAGCACAGGGAGGCAGCTTGAGCATGCAGGCTAGATAGACACTATGGCACAGCTCCCAGACCTTCACAACTGCAGACAGGACACAAGGACCCAACAGGTTTTAAGCTGTTTGAAGGTCAGAGGATCAGGCTTAGGAGCACATGTAAGTCTAGACACAGTCTTAAGGAGTCACAGTCACATACAAGAAAACTGTGTGAAGAGAAAGATAACAAAGAGATTGGTTGTGAAGAGTGAGACTGTGTCTTCCATCAGCCACGAGCATATACTGAGACTTGGCGCTTTCAGGCACCTGGTAAACTTGGTTCTTATGGTTCATTGCTGGATTGTGGTGGAGAACCCTTTGAATGGGGAACATTGCCTGATAACTCTCGCTACTCTGCAACGAGGTCATGCAGCTCTTCCATTTAGCACCTTTGTTTCTGTCAATATTGATGTTACAGAAGATAGGCATGTTTAAATACACTTTAAGCGTACATGTTACATAATTTAAAATTTCTCTAAAGTAATCAGTGTAGAAATTGTGAGAGCACATGTCAGTGCTTTTGAAATACTGTGCAATTAAATGAGCATAAGCTCCATGCCAGGCTTTCCAATAAATGAAAACTGCTGCAAGGAGTCTCAGGAGGTTGTCTAGTCTGCCACTTCGCCCTAAAGCAGCATCAGCCAAGACCAAAATGTATCTTGATTAACACAGAATGTTAACCTGAGAGCCTAAATGTTAATAGCCAAGATTTTTAATCCAACATACAACAGTCTGACATTCATCTAGAGCTAATAAGCAAAACCTGAATATTTTATCAGCCAGATTCCATTCAAAGTAGGACTGATCATTAAATATAAAACCTACAGGATTAAGCCCATTTGTAAATGTAATGAACAAATATAAACTTGTTTCTCTTGAGTACACAGAGCCACAGCACAAGAGCAGGACGAAGGTCCGAGTAGCAAGGCACTGTAAGGCCAGCCACTCCCCGGGGCCAGGAACACTGGTGGTCCCCATGGGGTTGGTCAGGGCAAGGTCTGGCAGCCAGGGCCCATTTCACCACCCCACCAGGAGCCTGGCAGCTGGGGTCATTGGCGCAGCCCCAACACCAGCACCATGCACCTCCCTGAGGACTGGCCAAGGACAGGCCTAGACACGGGCCTGTGGGTATGCCCTGCTGGGCAGGGCCCATGGTGGGGCAGGGCCGTGGGGAGCTGGAGCCTGGCCCTGCTGCGTCCTCACTGGGGCAGGGGCTGGCAGCTCCAGGGCTGATGTGGGGGCCTGGGCCTGGGCAGTTGGGGTATAAATTAACAATTATACATGATATATGTATATGCATATTTACTCATATATCCAATAAATATAAAGCGAGGAAAAAACCTTAAACTCTAACATAAATTATTTTCATAACCTCAAGCTCATCCCTGCACTATGCTAATCTCTTTCTGACTGTTAGCTATAGTTCAGGGTGGTCCAATTTCCTATTTTTTTCGTCTTTTGCAAAATTTTACTCCAAAATAAATCCACTGGCAGGTTCGCGATGATGTTTGCTATTGGCATCAGCATGCATGTCCGGCAGAGGTGCCTTGACATCTGTGACATGGACTTCTAACAATTTCAAAACACTCTGCACTCATTCACAGGTAATGCCAGTTCCTGCCATGCAGAAGACCTAATAGACATGACCACAGGTGACCCACATGGAAAACAACAGTGATAAAAGGGAAAGTAATGCATTAAGTATACATTGAAAGAGATAGAAAAATTAAAGTATCTTAGAAGGTAGGAAAAATGGATTGAAAAATATCTCAACAGCAGCAGCTAAACTGAACACCATGTATGCACCATGGCAAGGTGAATTGCTGGTTCCCCCACTGGCCAGGTTGGAGAACTAGTCTGAGTGAGGTGCCCCCAAGCCATCCAGTTTACCTCTAGCCGAAATGACACCAAAGAGACCATCAGGCAGGGCATGACCTAGAATGGCAGAGAGCAGTCCAAATAAATAATCTTACTGCTTCAGACAGAGACAGATTTAATTTTGTAATCGAAGGATACTGCTCCAAAATAATCAGTTTTGAAAGCAGAAGACATTTTTTCTGACCTAAAAATCAACAATCTTAGCTATGTAGCATCTTTTTTTTTTTTTCTGACCCTTTTTAAAGTCTGAGCTCTTTTTTTTTGTTGTTGTTGTTTTCTTGACCTAGATGGGCAAAGGCTAAAGATGCAAAGCAGATTACAGCAGTGAAATTTCTTCACATAAATCTATACAGTGTCCTATGTAATATGCATTAATTAATGATGACATAACTCAGAACACATAACGAAATATGTACTTTTAACCATTGTTCTATATCCTCGTTGTCTAATTATGCCTTCTCCCCAGTAAATCTTCTAACACTTAATTCCCTAAATGTTATAACAGTGGTAAAATAGTCCAGCATCAGTAACAAAACTCACCTTCTTCTTCTGCAGAAAAAAAATATACATATCAATATGGGGGTTATTATCACTGAGGAGGCTACTATGTATGTATATATGAAATATTAACATATATCTATATGGTAATGCTGCTGTGACTACTAGGGGGATGTTGTTTACACCCCCATACATATTTCCATAGTCCAAGAACGCTCTGTGTAAATTGGAGTGGCTTCAGTGGAGAGCTCTGAAAATAATTAATGGTTAGGGAAATATGCTTTCTAGTGAAAAATCTAGATTTGAAGAGGAAAAGGGTAAGAGGTTATAGTTTTTGCAGGTAGGATGCATTTTGTCTTATGCTGACCATCCGTACTGGCTGACAAACACCGTCTCTGGGAAATGGAAGAGATACATAGGTCTAGAGACTTATTTGTGCAACACTAAGATAATTAATGAAGAGAGATGGGACAAGTATCCTCCCAAGACTCCTGTCTCTCTCCATTGACCACCAAGGACACCTAACTGAGTTAGACTAGTTAACCTTTCAGATGATTAAAACTAGTAAAGTAAGTCCCACGCCAAGTATATAATTAGAGCGTAAAGAGCTACTCAGAGAGTTCTCCAGTGAAGGTGATAGAAGTGCTAACTAACACTTCTAACCTAGAAAAAAAGGAGAAAGTGCAAATCTTCCCTGGAAACTTACTATTTGGGTAATTTTGTACAGACCATAGGATCTCGTTCCTGAAAAGCAGCAGGTGGCTGTGATTTCAAGATTGGTTTGACTCCTTGCGCTTCCACAGAGTTTAGGACTATCCCTGCAAAGGCTCTGTGTTGTCCTGGTCACCCTCCATGCCTTTCATTAGTATCTCTTGATGTTCTGAGGCAAAGTTGATACAGCTTCTTAAACAGGTGTGGAGATCCCCTTTACATAGGAAGGCAGGGGCCTTGCTAATTACTAACATCATAGCAAAAATTTTAAGCACCCGTGATGCAGACAGTCAGCATTAGCTGTACGCTGGACCAGATTCGAATTTTTATCCTGCAATTACCCTTTGCACTCTGCATTTTCTAAATACTCAGAATCCCAGCCTGCAAAGTGCTGAGTTTAATCCAAATATTTCTGTGCTAAATCCTGTGGGGTCAGGACTTGATCCCATTCCCTGAGGCTTTGGATAGATTTTCCATACTCATGTTATTTTTCTTTCTATCATTACGTAGTTTTTTATTCTTTTCAGACCTATGCTTTCTCCAAAATCTTTAATTGCCTTATAAATCCCAAGCTCTTCATCAATTTTTCCTTATGTGCTTCCTTCAAAACATTTTCATAAATGACAAACCTCCTCCAGAGAATTAAAAAAATACATATATATGCACTTGCTAGCTGTACAATAGTTTAAAATCTACAATCTAGATCTAAGATTGAGTAGGGCTTTTTGTGCTGTCTTTATTTTTTGTGTAAGTAGTTAGGTCTGTCTTTACATTATTGTCTTCAAATTTATAGCCTGCTTCTTCTGAAACACTTGGTTATTTTAATAAGTCTAGCTTGCAAATTTAGATGAAGTTTTTGTTGAAACTTCTCTGCATTGCAGCCAGGATCAGTCATAAGGTTTTTTTTGCAAAATGAGCCTGATGTTTTCACTTTATGTTTATAGATCTCCAAAGCCAATCTTCTCTTCTAGTTTCAATAAATTCAAAATATTTTGAATTTAGGTGTATCACAGTTCTCACTGTGAGAAGCCAGCTGGACAACACTAGGGGTCTCATTCCCATTTCTCAGTGCAAGGAAGTCTAATTTCTTGTTGCTGGTGACTACATGGAATGGATTTATCAGGGATGGAGAGCACATGTAACTATTTTACCTAAAGACCTCTCCTGATCCCAGCTCTATCTTCATAAGCTAGATTCTTGACTTATAATATCTAGAGAGGTTGTGGTGTGAAAACAGTGTGTTTTGATATTAGTGGGGTGAAGCACGTCATGTTCACATACCTGACCCTAGTGTCTGCATGCCTGGGAGAAGAACTGCAATGATGCTTCACATTCTGGCAATTATCAATTAACAGCAGATGGAAATAAAAAATCAAGGCATGCCTTCTGTGATTTCTCTGTTGTAGTTAAATCTTGTGTGGTAGGCCACCACACAGATTTCACTGCTTGCCCCCTTTCGGTATGCTGTGGCCATTGCTTTCTCTCATGCTGTTTTGGGGGTGGTTGATATCTGGTGGTGATGTGTCGGGCTTCTCCTTTGTAACTCATCATATGCAGGTACTTGCAGCCTCCTCCTATGATATAGTAGGGTACTCAGCAAGGCTATTTCCATCTGATTTGTTGTTCAGACAGACATCTATTCATTTTAAGCATTTGGTCTGTCTTGTGTTATTTTCTTCAGGTTCTCCATCACTGGCATTCTCTACTGTCACTGAATGAGCCTGAACTTTCTCAATCTTATTCCTGTTACTTGTGCGTATCTGCAGTGTAAGCATAGCAGTCAGGGAAACTCCTATATGAGTTCTGAATACAGTAGCACTGCTTACTGCTTTTCTTTATGTTGTGCATATAGCTAGTTCATATGTGGGTTGTTGCTATGCCTCTCTGCCAGTTTGGAGACACATCATAAAAGAAGTTTGACTGGATTTTTTTAGTACTGCAGGCTGTAGTATGAAGGGCTAGTTTCTAATCACCTGCAACTTCTGCCACATCTTTTGCTTGTCATATTTTCTAATGACCAACTTATTTTGAAATCTTGTTCCACTGACTGCTGGAGTCAGTGAGAGATTCATACTGGAGTCAGGGACTATTTTCTGATAGCCCATGTTGGGGTCTTTCTTGCTATTGTAAATCTTCTGGCTTTAAAAAAAAAAAAAAAAAAGTGGCTTGCTCTACCTGTACTGTTTTAGATGAAAAGAACAAGAATATGAACGTGTGCAATTAGTTCACTGAAGTTAGACAGACTTTTGTCTAAGCCAGGTTTCTGGAACCGATACCTGCCCAGAGATACCTGGACAGACATACAAGAAATATCACATCTGGTAATTACTATGGCAAGCAAATGTGACTTTTCTGTTGTGTCAATCAGGCGAAGCAGTTGAAGCAGTTATGTCAGTCAGGTCTTATGAATTCACAGTCATAAAAGCCTTAGCACTGACATACAATTTTAATAAACCAAGTATATTTGCATACTTTCCTGCTTGGAGAAATGTATTGTCAATGGCATAAGGAAATGGCCTTTTGAATATTGGCTAGTGATTTCAAATACCCTGAGGTCATTAGAATAGTCTTTATCTTGTCTGTGATTGACTGACCAATAAAAGTCGTAGAGAATAAGCAAAGTAAACACACCATGATTAATTAACTGACATTTTCATAGGAGACTTTGGAATTGTAACCATGAGGCTTGCTTAATGGTGGAATTTATTCTGAAATGAGATTCTTTGATGCACTTGTATCCTTTTAACCGGCATCCCTATGAACACTGGCTTTTACAGCATTACAAGTAAGCACTTCCTCGAGAAACAGCTGCTGGTTTTCCTCTAAAGAAGGTGTTGCACAATGTGGATTAGCGTTCCTTTCCACAGCTGCTAGGCTTTGTGCTCTGTAGACTTGATCCCATGGTGCATAGTGAAAGAACTTGCAGAATCTAGCATGTAACCACTTCCTTACACACCTGGGAATCAAACTCTTAAAACCCTCTGCTTCTACCCTTGAGCTGTCTCCCAGAGAAAGCCGGCACCATTTTCATGCCCCTGGGGCATCACTGTGCATAAAACTGTTTTCTAGGTTGCGGTGCTAGTGGAAACTGTGTTGCAGATCTGGACTGGCCAGTAGTGTCTGTATTTACTCGGGCTGATCAAAAGGTCTGAAATAAACTTGCAGGTTTTGCATTACCGATGTGTTGATGGAGGACCAGAGCCATCCTCAGGAAGGCAGGATGATGTCTACATTCATACTATTGCAGGTGGTGCTGATACTGTTGATACTGCTGATACATTGCTATTCACGTGAGGAAATAGTAAGACAGAAGGTATAGAGGAACTCAGCAAAATATGCATTATTGTTATTCCCCTTAGCAGTCTTTCCTGCTACTCTGAATGGGAAGGCAGATGGCAGTGATGTCTTAAATGACAAAGAGTCCTTCCAGGGCACTGCTCTGTATCTTAAAAGTTCATCTCTCTCAAGATCACATCTAGAATTTTCCAAGTCATGTTTTCCTTTGCAATAAGCCTTTGTAAAGTAAACAGTAGGCATGCCTTATAAACTGTGTTGAGAAATTTTGTTTCTAGTTCTCATCTTGTTACGATATGGCAGTGTTGTAATATCTAATTTCACAGTGGTTTGCTGTGCTTGAAAAACAGATCACAGATGTACAAGACTTAGGCTATGAACAGCACACAGTGAAGTGCACATAAAACTTAGGTGAAGGACTTCATGGTGACAGGAGGTTAAGATAGACAACTATTGGCACAGGTATGAAGAGGTGTGAATGTAGTGACTTTTAATTGATGCAGACGTGGGATACAGTCATGACAGCTGTTTGATGTTGATGGATTTCTTCATTAGGAAAAGCTGTAGTTTGTTTTCACTACCCTCTGGAAAGTGTTCGTGATAGCAGCCTGTGCAAAGTATCCAGAGCTCCAAAGGAGCGTTGACCACAGAAACAGGTATGTCACCTGTGGATAGGACATGCTCTAATAAAGATAAGTGTGGGGACTCTGCAGGCCCCAAACATAATTCCTCTATGGATATATGCCTTGCAGGCATATAGTGGGTCTTCCGTGGCCAGGACACACTTGCTGATGGATTTGGAGAGCTTTTCAACCTTGGGAACATTGGAGTCTGGGTCTGGGTTTTATGTTTTAAGATGGCACTGAGCATTCAGGCACTTCTTCTGAATAATCTTTCCCCAAATGACAAAGGTTAGATAATATGAAGCCATGGGCATCAACTGCAATTTTTAAAAAATGGTTTCCAAAATTCATAGCCTGATGGCCTTTATCTTTCCACTGACTATGAAATGCATTATGAACAGGGGCCTATTCCAGAGGTAATAGGGTTGCTTATAAGTCACCAAATAATGTCATTCTGAATTTTAAAAGGTTTCAAATGACTCTCTGCAACTTGTAAATGAATTCTGAGGAACTGTTTGTCTTCAAAGCATGGTGTTCTGTGAGATTGTGGCAAGTGATCGCTGAGCTAACACATTTGCAGAATTTGCAGTTAGAACTCTGTGCTAACGTTCGTTAAGTAAACAATACTCATGCCTTGTAAACTGCATTGAGAATTTTTTTTTGATTGCCTACAGAAAATCTGATTGCCTACAGAAGTTGTGCAAGGTGGCATGGGTCTGAAGGATAAAAGGTCTGGAAATCAGTGACCAAAAATCCCAGAGTCCTTAACCTCTGGGTGCTAAGGAGAAGTGAAGATAAAATATAAATGAATATTAATGTCTGTGGACAGCTTAATGATACAGCATAAAATTGAAATGATGTCATTAATTCCTAAGTATGGGACAACATTCTTTCTTAGAGGAATTGTTTTGATTATGATTAGACATGTTTAAAAAAAGAAGGCTTTTCTGTCCATATATGTCTGACTTTCTTTGGCTGGTGAGAAGTGCATGTCTAGGTTCTGTCCACTAAAAACAGTGTAAGACTTCAATGTCTTACTGTGAAGGAGTACTTCGAGTGCTTACAGACGCAAACTACAGCATGAATTCCATACATGACACATGCAACATCAGACAGTTTATTTCAAAGGAGAGCTTTCACTACATATATTCTGCAGCTAGCATTAGTGCTATCTTATTCTGTGCTAATATTGGTCATTAGCTGTAGTAATTTTAGATATATTTCAACATTATCAATGCTCTACAATAGAAATTCCTTGTGAACATTTGTAACAGCAATAAATACTGAAGGGGAATATCACAGGAACAACAATTTGCATTGCAGGCTTCATGATTTGTTAGTTATTTCATCTTGTTAGCATTTTAATCTGTGTTCAATGTACGACAAATTGTATTGTCACTATTTGTTTGAAAATGCAAGGAAACGGTTGATGTGTCTCAGCTACATTATGAAGAACCTGTTTGTTTTCTTTCATGTGAACAGTGTGATCTTTTATTACATTTTCTTGACATCAGTTCTGTTGTAGCAAGATTCCTGTTCTTTTTCCAATATCTAATCATGCTCCCATCAAAGTATCACTCCCTGAGGGAGAGGGAAGGAGGCTAGAAGCACATACATTGCCTGCCAGGAGATAGAGAGGCTGTATTTTTTTTTATAATGAAAGTGATAGAACTACATAGTTTAAATGTATTAGGAAGCAAAATGGAAAATCTCAGCAATTACATTATTTTTTCCTACATGTGTCTAGCTTTGGTAGTTTTGCCTGGTACTCAGTGATGATTCATAATCCAGTGAAATCAGAAATAAACCTTGGAATACAATTAAAATGATATTATGGTTATTACTGTAGTCCTAGGAAGCCTCAGAGTCTGAACACATATCCAGTACTTATATCTCAGTACAGAAAAATTTTCAATGCTGGCATTTAAAAAGGCCATGGCAATTAAATGGGATACAAAGTATTCCAGTGGCTGGTGTATACTTCTCCATAAGGTTCATAACCCTAATGATTTCAAGGCAGATTACTGATGAAGTAATCTTCAAGGGAAGTATAATAATGTCACCCTATCTCCTTGTTTATATTGGTCATATTCCAGATCACGGTTCTTGTCCAAAATAGCCCATAGGTCCTGCATTTTCATGAGTTGTAAGGGGCATTTGTGCTCCCCTGCAGACTATGTAACTGCCATCTCTTTGTGACTGAAGGATTTATACTTGGTACAAAAAAGAGAAAAGCTCCCCATGATTATCCTATTTACGTGCTGCCTCCCCCCTCCAATTAGCCTGTAAAATACAGCTGGATGGAGCTAAGCACCAGGCAACACAGAGAGGCTCATTGCTTCAGAGGCTCAAAGGTAGCAGGGGAGCAATGAGAAAGCATGGTGTGGCACAGCATTTTATAGTATGGTGAAGTGTTTTGCTGAGCTCAGGAGATGAGGAACTGTGCCTCTCCCCTTCCTGAGGCAACTGAAGGTCTGACTTTTTTCTCCTCCAAGCTTGTCTTTGAATTCAGGAGAGAGTATTTTAGTGTTACATAGGTTGAAAGAGAGCGGTTCAGGGAGCACAGATAGATAGGTAAGTAGGAAATCAGGGAATACACAAACAAAATTCCCCCTTCGGCTGAAGTTAAGGTGTGTGGTGAGTAGGAGGAAATCATAGAACAGCTCCTTTTCAAAGTAGAAATACATGTTTTGGTTAGATCTAGTGGAAAACTGTTAGTAAGTAGTGATGCTGTGTTACTAGAAGTCAGTGAAGCTGCCCAGGAACCCCCCTTGAACTGGGGTCTCCGAGCTACAATGCTGTACCACAGCTATACACACAGCAAAACTCATGCAGGGAAAGGTGGAGATTCCTCACACATCTCAGTCGGGGCTCCTTGCCATTACTGGAGACTCCAGGCAGACTATTGCCCTGATTCCCAGTGTAGTTCAGTAAGTGTTCTCAGCGGAACCTGCATATACATCTTTTCTTGAATTACAGTTACAGGTCATATTGAGGTAGTGGTTCCTCACCACTACCTTCTCCCATCAAAATATCTTCTATGGGGCTGTTTTTGGGGGTTTCAGGGCACCTTTTCCCTTACCTTTTTGTCATCCCCTTCCCTATATACCTTCATGGGCATAAAGCCTGAGCCTCTATGTACCTGTCTTCAAAACCAAGATATCTTATTTCTTTTGGCCTTGACAGTGCATTTGAGACCAATAGCATATCTTTTTATTGCTGGAGCATCATAGTAAGGAAGGATTAGCATTGATACTGGCTGTGTCAAGGACACATTGGAATTCCCTGACTTCAGTCCTCTAGAGGTTTTGAAGCCTCCTGACTATGTGACAAGAGTTTTAAGGACTTTGGAAAGTGCAGAGTACAAAGAACAGGAGTAGAAAATGCAAACCAGAAGAAACAGAATCAAGTCACTCTTGGAGAGAAAAAGTGGAGCAAAAAAGGTAAAAACAGATGCAGAAAGGTATGTTCAAGGGTTTGACTTTAATCTATCTCAGCTCTTCAGGCATCTGCAGTAGGTGCTGAGAGCTCATGCTCACAGATGCAAGCTAACACTTGATTCCCTCTTGCCAAGGAGCACTCAGAACAAATATTCTACTTAGCCTACACTTTAGCAAGTCAAATGTTGCCAGGCCTCTGTAGGCTGCCCCATTATGTGAAACAAATTTGTGGTATATTTACTTTTTCAAAATTTTGCAGCTCTGCTGTCTTTTTATCTCAGTTTTGACTGCAGCTTATGAGCGACTCTCCTTTTCTGCCTGCTGATCAGAGAACCACTTCGACTTCCATGTGATTATTTTGTGGGAACCTCCACAATGAGGAAGCATGCCTTGAGCTCCCCTGCTTGGTTTAGTGGTACAGTTTGTTTAGCCTTCTTCTCAGGAGTCATGTATCATGAACTCATCCAGGAGAAGAGGTACTGTGATGAAATTGTCACGTTGCCCTGTTACACGCATGAGCCTGGATTCAGGAGCCTGAAAGAGGCCTGAGGAGATAATCTAATTCACTGCACTATCCAAAGGTAGAATCAGCAGTACTTAAACCATTTCTAGAAGGACATATATCTAAACTGTTCTTAAAGGCATGCAAGGATATCTTTTCACAACCACCTACTGCAAATTTTTTCCAGCCCATTGTCTTCTGTGTAAGATTTTTTTTTTGTTTGTTTGTTTTCATTGTAGATGTTAGGAATCTACTCCCTGCAGCTGCTTATTGCATATTTTAATATTTTCAGCAGATTTTCCCTCAGCCTTCTTTTCTCTAGTTCATACAGCCCACTTTGTATTCTTTCTTATAGGCTGTTCTCATTCCCTCTGCCTATTGGAATTTCTCCCCTCTATAACAGATGAAGCTTTGCTAATGCTGAGTAAACTGGAAGGGTTGCTTCAGATGCCTCACAATGCCTCCAAGTATCACATGTAGCTTTCTCATAACAACATGGTGTTACTGAATAATGCTTTGCGGTAACCCATCATAAGCCCTTTATCTCCTCCTGGAGAATTGCTGTGAAGGCTTGTATTTGTGCAGCTGAGTATTCTTTCATGACTGCTGCAGCTTGCAGATCTCTGTTCTGGAGATTAGGAAAAATTCACATTGGACATTAGGAAAAAATTCTTTGCCGTGAGGATGGTCAAACACTGGAACAAGCTGCCTAGAGAGGTTGTTGATGCCCATTGCCTGTCAGTGTTCAAGAGGCATTTGAACAATGCCCTCAGTGACGTGCTCTTACTTTTTGGGTAGCCCTGAAGTGGTCAGGCAGTTGATCTCTGAAGGTCACTTCCAACTGAACAATTCTGTTCTAATTTAGGCAGCACCTTCAGTTAGTCAGGATCTCTTTGAATACTAATCCTCTCTTCCAATGTATTTGCAGTCCCTCCTGCTTCATGTCATGTGCATGTCAGGTGAGTTGACTCCAGACTCGGTCGTCTCAGCTGGATCTCCACCAGCTGCAGTGGGAAGCCAGACACCTGGCTAAGACACAGGTCTGAATCGAGGTGTTTTGGTCTGTGAGCCAAATCCCGCCTGCTAAGTTCCGTGCAACACAGGATGATACACTCTATTTGGTGTATTCTAGCCATGTTTTGGTACATGTTTTTAGGGTGCAGGAGAAAAGCAGTGAGAAGGATAATAGTTACAGTACAATGGCAACACTGGAATTTGTGTTGAGCTGATCTCAGTAGCCCCTAACAGTAATTAGCAGTGGTTATGTGAAAGGGATAGTAAGTCTTTCTAACCGTGACCTATGAGATCATCTTATATTACTAATGGTGTTTACATTTGTAATAATTGGGCTTTATCCTGTGAAAGAAACAGGGGACTGGGGAAGGAAATAAAGTAATAAGAATAGAATGAAAAGCATGTATCACCAAAATGTTAAAGTTAAAATTTGTTTTCCTTACAACTTGATTTCCTTTTAAAACTTCTTACCACATGAATGAGAAGTAGGTTTGGATGCTGGTAGGAGAGATCACAAAATGCAGAAGGATTTATGGTGCAGATGTAGTTTCAGGTGACAGTTCTGTCTGGAAAACATCTCACTGAAAGATTTGATATTTTACAGCGATTCACAGCCATCAGGTTTTGTTTGTTTGTTGCTGTTTTTTCTTTTTCTTGCACAAGTGGCATAAGGCCAGGAATTCATGAGAATCCAGCTGAAATAAACAAACACCAAAATAGGAAAGAAGAGCATCTCTGTAGGATGCAGAATTATTTACTTTGGATTTATGCTTTGTCTTGTTTGTTTTTGTATTTTGTTTTGTTTTGCTTTCAAAATACCTTTCGCCCTTCCGGACTCTCCTTTGTCTACAATGTGGTTGCAGCCAATTCTCCCATAGAGGCATTACTTTAAGTGTCCTCTTCTACCTGTTAGTGATTCTCACCTGTAAAGGCTCAAATATCATTTAAGTATGAAACTGAAGCTGGATCACAAAATTTACTCTTCAAAAGCCTTGGCTGCTAACCGACTATCTGAGCTTTGCTTCCCTTTTGTTGTCCCAGCTACATAAAGCTAGGATGCTGGAAGGCAGACTACCCCAGTTGAAATTGTCATAGACTTGTGATATCAACCTTGTTTGACCCTCAACAAAACCTCACATCAACTTATGATAGGTGCAAGAAGGAGCAGGAGCTCAAAGTCACAGTATTTCTTATGAAATGACAATGATGTTAGAGAAACTGCTGTTAGCTCAAGCCACCACCCTAGTAGAAACAATGGGAGAGTCTGCCTGCATATTGACCCCACAGACCAAGCTCACTCTAGCCACCAAACATTTTAGTTTTGTCTTGGGCAACAAGCTAGGGTCAGTTGTTATAAACCTCACCTTTCCATTTGCTGCCAGTATTTCAATGGGACATATGGCACCTGCTGATACCTCTTGGATGCCCATGTAAGGTTCTCACCACCCTACAGATGCCAGAAGGATGCCCTCAGTGTAAAGTTGCTTTTTAAAAAAATAAAAAATGCTGTCCCAAACATCTGTTCATTCCAGGAGGCTGAGGAGTATAAAAACATGGTGGGCAAGATTCAAGGTTATGTCAGGATCTTCTGAGAGTATGGCTGGATATTTCTGGAAACTCCAGATGAAATAAGAAAAGTCGAATGCAGTGTTTTTGCCTTTTCATGTTTTGCAGGTTCAAGGACTCTTCCTGTCCCCTTCTGCTGTCCCAAGCTATCCTCTGGTGCTGTCCAGGACGTCTGCATTCTTCATTCTCCTGAGCTGCCACAGGCCTTCCTTCTGATGCCTGGTGTCACCTTTACAATGTGAAATAAGCACAGCTCTTACAAGCTTGAATTTGTTAGACATAATTGCATAAATGTGACAATTTCAGTCCACTGATTCGGGGTTTTCTGCTAGCATAGGGTTTTCTCCACCTTGATTCTGCCCATTTTTCCACCAGATGTCAAAAAAGGGATGGGGAGAAGTGGGAACAACAAAGTTTGCAGTCGGTACAAACCTGCCAAATTTTCCATGCTGAGCACAAAACTTGCACAGGAGACTGCCCAAGCCCCAGAAGGCAAAGGCAGGAACCAGGAGAACGATGAGCTGCCCACTCTAGGAGAAGATCAGGTTTGAGACTATAGCTGAGGAACCTAAAGGTGCATAATGGTCTACAATGGAGTTACAGCATTGGTGGATAGAGAAAGAGCAGCTGACACCATGCTTGTGTAAAGCATTTGGCACTATCCCCCATGACATCCTTGTCTTTAATTGGAGAGACATGGGTTTGATGGATGGACCACTAGGTGGACGAGGAATTGGCTGGATGATCGCACTCAAGAGAGTTGCAGTTAACAGCTCAATGTCCAGGTGGAGATCAGTAACAAGCAGTCTTCCTCAGGGGTCAGTATTGCGACAGACACTATTAAACATCTTTGTCAGTGACATGGACAGTGGGGTTGAGTGCACCCTCGGTTTTGCCAGTGACACCAAGCTGTGTGGTGTGGTCAACATGCTAGAGGGAAGGGATGCCATCCAGAGGGACCTGGGCAGGCTCGAGAGGTGGGCCTCTGTGAACCTCATGAGGTTCAACAAGGCCTAGTGCAAGGTCCTGCACCTGGGCCAGGGCAATCCCAAGCACAAATACAGGCTGGGCAGAGAATGGATTTAGAGCAGACCTAAGGATAAGGACCTGAGGGTGTTGGCTGACAAGAAGCTCAACAAGAGCCAGCAATGTGCATTTGCAGCAGAGAAAGCCAACCGTATCATGGGATGCATCAAAAGCAGTGTGGCCAGCAGGGTGAGGGAGGTGATTCTGCCCCTCTGCTCTGCTCTCACAAGACCCCATGTGGGGCACTGCATTCAGCTCTGGGGCCCCCAGCACAGGAAGGACATGGAAGTATTACAGCAAGTCCAGAGGAGGGCCACAAAAATGCTCAGAGGGCTGGAGCACCTCTCCTGCAAAGGCAGGCTGAGGGGGTGGAAGTTGTTCAGCCTGGAGAAGAGAAGGCTCTGGGGAGACCTTACAGCAGCCTTACAGTGCCTAAAGGGAGCCTGCAGGAAAGCTGGGGAGGGACTCTTTGTCAGGGAGTGTAGTGATAGAACAAGGCATAATGGTTTTAAATTAAAAAAAGGGTAGATTCAATTAGATATAAGGAAGAAATTCTTTACTGTGAGGGTGGTGAGGCACTGGCACAGGTTGCCCAGAGAAGCTGTGGGTGCCCCATCCCTGGAGGTGCTCAAGGCCAGGCTGGATGGGGCCTTGGGCAACCTGGTCTGGTGGGAGGTGTCCCTGCCCATGGTGGGGAGTTGGAAACAGGCGATCTTTCCAACCCAAACCGTTCTGTGATTCTTCATGCTTTCCAGTGCACTCTACACATACAATGTCCTTCTTCCCAATCACAAGCCTCTGTGCTGCCATCCTCATCCCATAACACAAAACAGCCTTCAGCAATCATGCAGAAAAACGTGCCAGGTGCATTCCCTGTCCTGTGCTCCTGGGCTACATTATTTCCCATTTTGGAGCTAAAGATTTTTGTGACCCTTTTTATCTGTGATGTGAGGCAGGCCTGAAGGGATTTTCCCTGGTCAAGTGGATCTTCACAAAGATTCTGATTTGCAGCATATTCATCCTGCAACAATAGCCAGGTGCATATAACACCTCCAACCCTGGTAATTTAGCCTAGCCAAAGTGGATCACAAGCTGAGAATCACAGAATGGCCGAGGCTGGAAGACAACTGGTCCAATCCCCTGCTCAAGCATGTTTACCCAGAGCAGACTGCCCAGGACCATGTCCAGGTGACTTTTGAAAGTCTCTGAGGGAGACTCTACAACCTCTCTGGGCAACCTGTGGTAGTGGTCCATCACCCTTACTGCAAAGAATTTTTTCCTGATGCTCAGAGGGAGCCTCCTGTGTTCCACTTTGTGCTCATTGCCTCTTGTTCTAGCACTGGGCACCACTGAAAAGAGTCTGGCTCCCTCCAATATGCACCTTCCCTTCAGGTACTTACAGACATTGATGAGATCCCCCTGAGCCTCCTCTTCCCCAGGCTGAACAGCCCCAGCTCTCTCAGCCTCTCCTCACAGGAGAGGTGCTCCAGTCCCTCCATCATCTTCGTGGTGGCCCTGCGTTGCACCGTCTCCAGTATGACCATGTTTGTCTTGTACTGGGGGTCCCAAGACTGGACCCAGCACTCCAGGGGTGGTCTCACCAGGGCTGAGCAGAGGGGAAGGATCACCTCCCTCCACCTGCTGGCAGTACTAACACAGCCCAGGATACCATTAGCCTTCACAAGGACACATTGCTGGCTCATGTTCAGCTTGGTGTCCACCCGGACCCCCATGGCCTTTCCTGCAGAGCTGCTTTCCAGCTGGGTGGCCCCTCCCCAGGTGCACTTTGCCTTGTTGAACCTTACCAGGCTAACTAAAGACTTCGCCAGCATCCTTATGCACCCAGTCAGGACAAAACTCCTCCTCAAACAGCTTCCAGAAACCATTTTTCAGCTGGCGGGGTGCAAAGCAGTTAACATAAGCTCTGAAAATCAGGAGACCAGCACTGCTGCCTGCCTCTTTCCTCGCAGGGCTGCGCCCAGCAGGAGCTGCAGTACGTGAGCTCCACCTAAAGGCTCAGCCCCAACCCCAGCTGCCGCCCAGGAGAGGAGGGGGAAGCCGCAGGGACCTGGCGGTGTGTGAAGGGAAAACGTGCATGACTCTGCAAAACGCAGGAGCAGAGTCAGTAATGCCCTTTGCCTCCCTCGCACTGGGCATGCTGCTGAGCCAGCGTCGTTTTGTATTTATCGCTTTTTATTTTATTGCGTTCTCGCTATCTAAGCAGTTCAAGGTCATTCACGCAGCAATTTTGTCTGGCAGCAACGGTACTATTAAGGTTTAAATGCCTACAAATGTATTTATGAATATATAAAGGTAGATTTGCGTGTCTCTGTATTTTTCTCTTTTACACCTCGTTGAAAGACTATAAAATAATTTCCTACAAAGCTATGATTACTCAAATCATGGCTAAATACTGAAATGTGCAGCTTTTAAGTCTGCACAGTCTTGCTGCAGCAGGTCACAGGTTTCTTCTGCCGTTCTCCCATGCCCAGTTACTGAATGTTTGGAGAAGCCCTCTATGTGACACCGAGGAGATGTCTCTGATATTAGCACCTAGATCCCAGAGTCGTGATTGTTCCCTTGGGTTAGAGGTTCAGGGTGGGTGAGGAGAAGCAGGGCAGGGGAAAAGAATGAAGAAACTTTAAATGAGCAAAACTCTGAATTTCCCTTAGTTAAGGGCAGCTGGTTTATGAATATCTGATGCTGAAGGCTGCCAATATCCTGAGTATGTGCGTTACAGAACTAGGTCCTTTTCCCTCACTTCCCTCCTGGCCCTACTGTAACTTTAGCAAAGTATAGAATATGGTGTCTTTGTTCCCCCAGGCTTCTTCTGCTGTATTTCCTTCTCTTCTGCAGTTACAGCCTGTAGAAAATAACTACATTTTTAAACAATTCCAGACATGAGAAATGACACAATTTCTAAACACCTTTCAAAAAATTAATTGTGCTAATATTTCTCTTTGTCCATATACTAAAGGGATCAAAGCAAGAATTGGGAAAATCTGCAGTTTCTAAAGTAAGCGACTCATAAAAAGTACAGACAAAAAGAGCAAATGTATACATGCAGTTTCATATGGGGTGACCCTGATCCCCTTTATAAAGGCAGCAACAGAACTTTATGCCCAGAATATTTATTTGGCTACAGCAAGTGCCCCCAGATGTGACCACAGAGAGCTGTATTTGAGAGTCAGCTGATGGATCTTGGTGGCCTTGGGTGCCTACTGTGAGGTCTCACTTGAGGAGAGTCATGAGAGAGATTCGGGCCACCTGCTCGCTGAATTTTGTCCACCTGTGCAATCGGATGTGAAAAATAGCTGCTTTACAAGAACAGTGGAGAGGAGCTAGGAGATGTGCTTGCTCCACTCCAACTAGCAGCCTCTCAAGGAGGGGTAGCAGGCTGTGAGGTTGAAGAGACATGGCTGTGAAATAGAGCTGTTTTACCCATATATATACATCTGCATTTACACATTAATATAACAAAAAGATCAAGAGTTCTTAATTTTAATAGCACCAGGTTCCTCCTTGATAAATCTATGGGGCCGATCACCCTTATTAATGTTTAACTTCTGCAAGAGCATATTTATTTCATTTTCAAAGAGCAAAGTGGTCAGTCAGCAATTTCAATGCTTGAAATACTTCCAATGCATTTTCAATATGATTCGTTTGAATTTTGCAAACAGAATTTCTAATATATTCAGACACCTACCTGAGATGTCCTCAGCCCTCAGCGTTTTGGACAGAAGCCTCTCTGACCAGCAGAGGTTACCTCTGCCTTTTCTCCAGGGACTACCCAGGAACTTGCATCTGCACGAGGTCGCTTGGCACACAGAACACTGAAGCCCAAAGAGGAGCCTGAATTTTCTGCCAATGTCCAGGACACTCTTAGCTTACTCAGACTGCACTGCATTTAGTGACAACTGTGTCGATGACTGTGCTGCCTCTCTTTTGCAAAGCCTACAAGGCATACTCACCCAAGTTGGTGGAGACTTTGATTTCAGACCTTCCTACACACAAACAGAAGGTTTGATCCCACACCCACACTGTTACAGAGCTGGGAATAGATGCTTTCAAAGGAGAGGACCTTCCACCTCTCCTCCTGAATTTCAGCTGTTCTGGAGATAGAACAAGGGTCAGCAAGACAAAATCTCTAGCATTTAGGGTAGAGAGCTGGGGGAGATGAATCTGGCACACCACTTACTGCTGCTCCCCAGATTAATCCTGCTTTGTTTGTTGTTGTTGTTTGTTGTTTGTTTGTTTATACAGTGGTTGTCTACACTGCACAGCATTAGTACAAACCTCCACTAGCTTTTGCACCTGGAAAGCCTCAAAAGAATGGAAAGTTATGAAGTCTTCAGATCCATTTAGAGCTTGGAATAGTAATTGTGGATATGAATGAAAGCAACTCTATCTCGGGATTAGCTCTTTAACTCTGCCTAAAAAAAAAAATAAAAAAAGAAAAAGAAAAAGAAAAAAAAAGTTCTAGATCAATATATGTAGATTATTTTGGAATGTGATTAGCTGGTTTTAATATTTTGTTTTCAAAGGACGTACTGTCAGCACCTAAAGGCTAAAGGAAGGGTTAAATCTGACTCAGACAAATGACAGGTGTCCTTATGTCTTTTCATACATATTCTTGATTCCTAGACCACTTCTGAATGGTCTATTTAAAAAAAAAAAAAAAGGCAAAACGTTATTCTCATTAGTGACCTTTGATCTTCCTTCATATCATCAAACCACAAAGAAGGACCATTTTCAGTACATTAGCCTCTGTGCTAACATAGTTTACAGTCTACTGATTACCTGTCCTCCCTCTTTTGTACCATAAATAAAGATTTTGACCCTGGCTTGCAAGACAAAAGGGATAGACTCACCGTTTGGATTTCCAGCTAGCCTCTTTGTAAATGCACAAGATAAGATAGCAAGTATGCTGGGCTGCTACTTTCCAACACAGCCTGCAGAGCTTTTGTGAAAGTATGTATCAATACCTAATGCAATCTATCTGAGAAAGCTGTCAGTCACTCAGTCATTTTTACCCTAGAAATCATCTTTTCTTTTCTTTTCTTTTCTTTTCTTTTCTTTTCTTTTCTTTTCTTTTCTTTTCTTTTCTTTTCTTTTCTTTTCTTTTCTTTTCTTTTCTTTTCTTTTCTTTTCTTTTCTTTTCTTTTCTTTTCTTTTCTTTTCTTTTCTTTTCTTTTCTTTTCTTTTCTTTTCTTTTCTTTTCTTTTCTTTTCTTTTCTTTTCTTTTCTTTTCTTTTCTTTTCTTTTCTTTTCTTTTCTTTTCTTTCTTTTCTTTTCTTTTCTTTTCCTTTCCTTTCTTTCCTTTCTTTCCTTTCCTTTCCTTTCCTTTCCTTTCCTTTCCTTTCCTTTCCTTTCCTTTCCTTTCCTTTCCTTTCCTTTCCTTTCCTTTCCTTTCCTTTCCTTTCCTTTCCTTTCCTTTCCTTTCCTTTCCTTTCCTTTCCTTTCCTTTCCTTTCCTTTCCTTTCCTTTCCTTTCCTTTCCTTTCCTTTCCTTTCCTTTCCTTTCCTTTCCTTTCCTTTCCTTTTTTTCCTTTCTTCTCTTCTCTTCTCTTCTCTTCTCTTCTCTTCTCTTCTCTTCTCTTCTCTTCTCTTCTCTTCTCTTCTCTTCTCTTCTCTTCTCTTCTCTTCTCTTCTCTTCTCTTCTCTTCTCTTCTCTTCTCTTCTCTTCTCTTCTCTTCTCTTCTCTTCTCTTCTCTTCTCTTCTCTTCTCTTCTCTTCTCTTCTCTTCTCTTCTCTTCTCTTCTCTTCTCTTCTCTTCTCTTCTCTTCTCTTCTCTTCTCTTCTCTTCTCTTCTCTGTTTTCTTTCCTTCTGTTTTCTTTTCATCCCTTTTTCTGCAGCCTAATGGCACTTGGATTTTTCAAAGATACTTATGGTCCAAGTCAGAGGAAAAATTTCTTCCTAAGCAAAACTCTGTTTCTTGAAGGGTTTAATCCTGTTTCAGATAAACTTAATTGGAAACCTTTCACTATTTTTAAGCATATAGGACTAGGCACTGAAAAACAAGTCACTCACAGAAGGGATTCCAGGGGCTTCTCTTTTTTCACATCATATCCTAAGAACTGGAGCAAGACGCACAGAGTAGCAGAGCATTGAACTATTTGTATGAGGCAGTAAACTTTCATCCTTTATTTCTCTTCTCTTTCACAAAAAAATCTTGGCTACCATCTAAACTTTCCTGCCTGAGTTTCAAATCTTCATGGTAGATCTGCAAGGACTTGGCAAATAGGTCTCAACTAAGGCTCAAGTGGAGGGTCAGCAGGGGCTGTGGTGCACCATGGACGGCAGCAAACTTCAACTCTCCACTAGTGCCACGAGTTCTGTGAGAGCTGCTTACAGAAAGGACTGATAAAGGCCACCAGGAGATGGGGAGGCTCAGGATATCTTCTCTAGTAGTTCTCCAAGCTCAGAAGGCAAGGTGATGTGTAAGTCACCGGGGACATCCCAGGAAAGCAATCAGTTATTAAATGTTATGATTTATTTATGATTTTGCTAGTTTGAAGCAGAAAAAACATTTGTATCTCTGCAGCTTTAAGCACTTAAATAGTCCCACCGAAGCTGGGGGCAGAATGCTTAAAATATGCAAGATTGTGGGTTCTTTGTCAAATCACAAATTATTTCTGATAGATACAAAATGCAGTGGCATTATAAGGTTTTTCCTGCAAGCAAAGGATGCCAGCAAAGGTCTAGCGTTTCCTGTGGTCTCCATCAGGGCAATCAATGCAGCCGAAATGTAACATTCCCACTGCTGGGATGGGTGGCTTTCAAAAGCAAACCAAGTTGGACTCAGAAACTTAATAGAGAAAATAGAGGGCACAGGAGTCAAAAATCTGTGTATCACACCTTGAGCAAACTGCAGGACCACCACAGTTGAACCAGCCTTTCTGTGAGGGAAGACGGTGCCTGAAGGGTGAGGCACAGCCAGGGGAGGGAAAGGAGAAATCTGTCATTGGAGTCTCAGGGAGAAGATGCTTTAGCAAAGAAAAGGCCTCACAATATTATCTGGACCAGTAAACCTTTCCCTCCATTTGTTGTTCAAAACCAACTCAATTTAAGAAGCACATACACAGTAGTCAGACTTGAAAAACAGAGCTTAAGTATCAAGAGTGGGGTCAGGCTAAGAAATTAGGAAACTTCTTCATCTCCACGCACCACTTAGACTCCTTCTCTTGAGCCAAATCCTGTAGTTTTTACCTGAAGCCTCATTTTCCTTTGTTTCAAAATGATTTTTGAATCAAAAATTGATTTTTACCATGAGTAACCTTGTGTGCTTCATTCAGCACTTACTTGCCTAATATATTTATGAAAAAGTATCAAAATATGGTTTTATGAGAGCCTTTTGTCAGATTAGCTCCGCCTTTCCTTAGGTGTTAATATGCAGATTGTCAGACAAAGCTAAAAGAAGAATTTGGAAGTTTGATTCCTTATTTAATATCCATTTCTAGCTATTTACAAGCATGTTTTGCCTTGTGACTCCTAATTTCTGTTTTATTACTTCTGTGCATTTATTTGACTCAGCAGTTAAATTAGATGATGTGGAATTCACTTCACCTTTATGCCCGGCAACAGACTTTACAATCACAAGGTGATGATTTCATTAGAGGAATCAAGCAAAAGGGGAAGAAATGTGGGGTGTGAGAGGGGAAAAAAAAAAGCTTTTCTTGAAACACCAATACACAAATACCTTCTGTGCGACCTGTTTGAGCAATTATAGCTCTTACACTGTGACAGCGAAGGGATGTGGAAATAAATACCAGCCAAGCTCTTCTCTTGCTATAAATATTCTCTCTTTTTTTTTTCAAAATTGACCCAGGAGGGTTCTCTGCTCAAAGCCCTCCTCTGACCCCATTGCAGGACCGTCACAGGGTACTACACTGCTCTGCCGCATCCCACCCAGAGAGCAGAGCCACTGGGGGACAAATTGTTACCCACAACTTGTGTCACGGCCCTGTGGCCTCCCATTTGCACTGGCAGAGAAGTCCAGTGGAGGCTGGATATAGCAGTTACCCTTAAAACATTTCCCATTCCTCAGAGAGCTGCTTAGCACTGCTTGTGTGCTTCGAGGTTACATGTATTTTGCAGTGCAGTTATTTGGTTATTGTTGATGTTTCGGATAATGACAGGAAATTTCTCTATCTAATGAACAGTAGGGGTTGGTGTTTTTTTGGATGATGGGGTTTTTAGATGCTGGAGGTTGAAAAAGAGTCAAAAAGGGACGCCCATATGATCTTTCATATAAAGTAGTCTGGTGATAATGCCCAGCTCACGCTTCCAGCCGTCACCCTTTGATGTTCAAACCGTTCATCAGATGTGAGAATAATGACTGACAGCGTGGAAACAATGCACGGTGTCTAATGAGCTCACCGGGGCTTGTTACACATGGTTTTGACATTTTAATCTGAGCCCCCTGGCTTCTGACAGGTTGATTCACCCGTTTGTTTGCCTGCAGTGCTGTGATGTTAAGAACTGGCCACCTCCAAGCCATCTCCTGAAGACAGACAGCCCATCCCAGGCACCACAAGCACCTCCCTAACCAATGTCTGCAGGCGTATTTGTCCCCTCTAGTTTTCCACTTAGGACTGACTGCCATACCGCTCAAAGATTTGGCTTGTGAGTTCAGCGTCTGTCACCCACCTGCCTTCACATCCCATGCCTATTCACCACGAGGAGATAGTGGCAAAGGAGTTTGACTTTGCCCTAGCAGCCTCAGTTACTCCTGTGCAGACCACAGGATGGCTGCCATCCCTGGCAGACCTCAGGGACCCCCTGCTACGTCAGTGTGTGTCTCTGAGCTGCTGCATGTGGCATTTGCTGCAGACAGACGGGATGGAGCTGAACAGATGGACCAAACGCTGGGCTTGAATAGGACTTCCCGTCCTCACCACGGTGCCCACGCCAGACACTGCTGAGCAGGAGAGGATGGTGTAGGTCCGAGAGAGTAACTGTGGGACAGTGCATGCTGGTGCTACCAAGGAACAGAAACTGCACTGAATCTGAATCCTTACCCAGCAAGGATGCCCCTGACATCTTCATGATTTCTACCCAAAGAATGGCTTATCCAGGTCGACGTGGGCCTACAGCCCAGCCAAGAGCTGTGGCATTCCCCCAGCAGCTGCTAAGCTGGATGGTGAGGCCATGGTCCAGGGCCCCATCAGTGGGATTCCCCTGCCTGTCTTTAAAAGGCAAAAGTGATCTATAAATGAAAAGAAACCCTAGGTTTGGTCATTATTTTAGTGGCTCTGCACATCAAGAGTTCTACCCAAGTTCAGAAAATACTCCATTTAGTATGTATCATTTTAATTTTTGTTTAATTTCTAGTGTTTGAGTAATGGCTTTTGTGACAGTTGCCATGTGTCACATTTCCAGGTTTTTAGAGGAGAAAAATGACTCTCATGACCTTTCACTTTTAAAGAGTTCCTCAGCCAGTGAACTGTGATGCTGTGTACCACAAATAATCATTTTAGCTGGCACTGGGTTAATCCCAGCACTACATTTCATACCGGGTTCACTTTTCAATGATTTATTTGCAATTTCTGCTAAACCACAGTTAAAGTTATCCAGCACTTGGCTGCTAGATCAGTAACAGGTAACCCTTGCAAATGACACAGTTTGTTTGAAAACCAATATAATGAGGAGACTGAGAATACACTAACAGGTTAAGAGGTGGTGTGTGGGACCGATGCCCACCCTCTGTCCGAACGTCAACTTCCAGAGAGCAGTGCTGCCATCCAGCTGACCTTCCTCCCTGTTCCTTTGCTGCCCTGGACCTAAAGAAAAAGCACTTCCCTATCATCAGGGCTGGGTCTGAAAAAGAAGAAACTGGCAAAAATACCCTTTCAGGGGAAAAAAAAAAAAAAGGTTTCTCAAAAATAAGTCCACATGCTTTTGCCTCTGTCACAGACTGTGTGTTGGTACTGGCAGCATCCAGGGCCCCAGGAGGTTTTCTGCGTTAGCTCTCGGCTCCAGCTCAGCCTGGGTAGTCGTGTCCTTCCTGCAACCCCGTGCTGGGAGCACCGGCCTCATCCAGGGTTACTTCTCGGGAGCCTTCCCTGGCAGCAGCATCCTGGTCCCCCCCTGCTGTGGCGGGCAGGCCCCTAGGAGTTGCATTCCTCGCAGTGGCAGGAGAGGATGTAGCGGTACGTCGCGGTGAGCCGCATGCCGCCCGAGCAGCGCAGCCGCATGGCTTTCAGCTTGGAGGTCTGGGGCCGGCAGCAGTGGCAGGTGGAGCGGAAAGGCTGCTTTAGGACAGTGCTGAAAGAAACCATCGGCTCCGAGCGCGACGTCTGGCTGCAGCGTCCTTCGCAGCGAGCCAGCAGCACCATCTGCGAAGGGAGAGACAACGGGTTAGGAAACGCGCCTCGGTGGCTGTGAGAGCACATGCTAGCACCTGCAGATGGGGCAGGTCCTTCCAGTCTGGCTGGCCTTTCTTCACCTCTTGCATCTCCCTGCTGTGGTGGAGGCACCCAGCCCCATGCATACACTGCCCTGGAGCCATGCCCCAGTGAGCTGAGGAGGTAATGCGGACAGGAGGAAAAGGGAGTCTCCTCCTGGGCACCCAGACACCGTCACTGATAAGAAATACAGGGCCTGGCTTTCTGAAGGCTGACTTGAGGGCTCCAAACAGTTGCAGCCAGCCCCGTTTTCCAGGCACAGTGACTGCAGGTGTGGCTTGCTAACCCCGGGGTTGTGGCAGCCAAGCCCTTAAATCATCAGCCAAACCAATGCTTCAGCTGGATGTTTTCCAATGTTTTGAGTTCATATAGTAGTGATCAGCAGAACTGGTCCTCTGGGCCAGTAAATCTCTCAAATGCTTAGATATATAAACATATAAATTAGAAATATAAAGAAGCAGCTTAGTTTATGGCTTCTAAAGCAGTAAGTTTCTAGCTCTGTTGTCTACAAAGATCACTTGGAAGATGTATTTGCAATTGTGTGCATGTATATATGTATAATTATATCAGTTATGTCTGTATAAAATGCACTGCATAGCATAAGGCAGTGAAAATGTACACAAATATGAACTCCTTGCTAAGTGTGAGGGTTCACCAGTGAGATTTTCAAAAAGCAGTACAAGCTCCATGGTTGTTCTCCTGCGTGAACCAACCGAGCTGTGACCAGGATAGGATAACCTGTACAATGGGAGGTGGTAAGGAATGAAATCCCATGGGAAGTCACCTGCTTCCCTTCCCAAAAATCCCTTACCGAGCAGGGGAGATGGCTATAGTCTCCCAAACTCTATATAAAACATGGAGATAATCTTTTCAAGATCAGGTGGTCATGTGGTTAGAAACAGCTAATATCACATTGCAGAGCTAAGTTTTTGGAGAGCTATAAACAACCTCTCATACCTTCTTGGGGAAGTAAATATTATATAAGTCCAAAACAGCTAATTCTGGTTAATGAACACAGAGTTTAAAATCAACTTTTTGTATCATCCAAGCAAGGTCAAAATGTGGCAGAGGCGATAAAATATGCAGTAAAAGAGCCATAACTCTATCCTATAACCAAGGAAGAAAACTGCATTTAAACTGTGTTGCACGCATCTCATGACTTCTCCAGACAATCCAGAAGGACAACTACAGATATGATAGCAAATATTTTACAATGTTAAACACCTCCGAGATTCTTTCACTGTTCATACTTGACTGACTACAAAACACCAAGTACAATATACCAGCACTGCCGGTGTCCTCGGGAAAGGCACTTATCATCCATAATGAACATTCTTTGTACAGTACTTAAAAAACGTCTCTTCCAAGCATACTTGCATGCTAAAATGATTACTTGGAAATGCACTAATATATTAACAACTACATCTTAATCAACATGGGCTGATCACAAGGAAGTTGCCTTCATGAGCTGATGTGCTGGGCTTGGTACCTACCACCTTCTTCCTCAGTTTAATTAAGAGAGGGGTTCTTGTTGTTCTCCAATAAACTTACAATCTCTTGTGATTCTTAGTATGAATTTATTGTCCCCTTTCTTTAATGCTGCCTATTCATAAGCAAATTCACTTTAACTGCTAGCAATACAGGTATGGGAATGAAATTTCTGTATTCTGTTGAGCCACACACCAGCTCTGGATGTACCAGCAATGTCAGGCTCCATCATACCAGTGTATTTACTGTATATGAGAAGAGGGCAAGGGACAGTTACTACAGTCCTAGCACCCCGTTACTGACAGATGAACATCCACTTTTATCCCCTGGCAAACAAAACTCCCTTCCCATAGTGAGTCAGGCAGCTGGTGAAGAGTGATATGGGTGTCTAACCTTGTGTGTATTGCAAAGGAAAGATGGCAGATTAGGACATTTAAAACAATTAGTTTCCTTCACTGCATCTCGACAGCCCTCCTTAGGCGCCCCGCTCTGAGCAGGTCATCAGACTGTGAACAATGTCACAGGCTCTTCCCCAGCCTCTGGCTGATGAGGAGACTGAGGAGCAATCCAGCTGCAGCCTGCAACCACTCAAAGGAGGGTTATAAAGACAACGCAGACAAACTGTCCTCAGGAGTGGCAACAGGGGTCGTAAAATGGCCACCAGCTGCTTTTTGGGAGGTTCAGGGGACCTCCAGAGTCCCCTCCAACCAACATTTCTCTGATTCTGTGATTTCAGACCGAATGTGACAGCACAGATTTCTGTACGATGGTGATGACTTCTAATGTTTGATGCCTAAGGAGCTGGAACAATTAGCCACTTCTGGCACTTTTATCCTAAGGAGTTTATGCCATGCATCTGCTCCTGTATTGGCAGGTACTATCGGAAACACTGGGGGAGGGAACAAACAAACAAACAAACAAAAAAACAACCCAAAAAACAACCCCCTAAGGAACATGATTAAGGACTACAGAAGAGTTGCAGTGCAAATAGAACAATAGGGCAGAATTATCTGATGTGTCAATATCTATCTCAGCCTTTCTAGTGCAAAACCAATCAATATTTCTTCAATATGCAACTGCATTTATAATTGCTTAGCGAGCTTTGTCTTTTAAAACATGTTTCATTCTTTGGAGACTCTAATTTCAACCTCAAATTTTGCTGGCTACCTAGTTTTACCATACCTCAGAAGAGGATGGTTAGTATTAATCACATAAAATTGCACAGTGTTGGTTTTATGCTTTATTTTTGGGTTACAGTGTAAATTTTTACAAATGGCACTACTCCATGGCTCTCTAGTCAAGCTTGCAGGAGAAAAACTATTCAGATTTCCCATTTTGACGCCTTTCTAAACTTCTGGACTAACCTGAAGCCCTCAGCATAATTTAATCTCCTCCTCATAGATCCCAAAGAGCACCAGCAGATTTTAGCAGGTGTGCAAATGAGCTGGAAATAGCATGTACTTTAAAAGCTTTGCTTTGCCATTTAATCAATTGCACCAGCTGTTTATTGCATCGTATACCATAGTGCAATAGAGATTATCGCCTAAATAATTAGTAATGATATGATGGCATAGCACAACAATACAGTAAGTGTATATATAGTAAAAATGTGTGGGTACTTTATAACCTGATATCTGTGCCTCTTGGCTCCCCTGCTCCCCCGCACATAGTAGCCTGTGCATGTCACCTTGCGGTGCTATTCACGGGAGCGCAGTGTGATGCAAGACGAGAGCAGCAGGGGTTCTGCATGCTTGTTTGAGCATCTAGAAAAATATATTTTCTTACTTAAAGTCAGCAAGCTCATAAACATCTGATGGCTGTAGAGCAACCACGTGCTGGAAATTTAGAACTGGTTTGTTACAGCGGGTGTCTGTAGTCCTCTGTTCCACACCCTTCAGCAGCACACCGAGGCCTAGAGAACAGATGTGCTGAAATGCATGAGCAAAGACTTGACTTGCACACAGCCTGGCCAAAAGCAGGAATGGCTGTAAAGCTCATGAGCCACCTCTTGAGCAAATGTCTTCATCCATTTCCTAAATCTTTCTTCATCTGGCATGTCTCTCTGGCCCGGATTCTTTGCTCCTAGGATGTCAATGGTAGCACTCCTCCAGCACATCTGGAGGAAGCACTTGTGACAGCCAATACTGTAATTTTTGAGGATCTGATTGCACTGGTGATATGATCCAGCACGTTTAAGACAAGTGACAGAGGTCAGGCAGAAACCAGTATGGTCCAGAAAGGCAGTACCTCATGAGCTGACACATATTTCCTTGAAGTCAAAGGAAAACACAGTTTTTCAGTAACAAATTGCTTTCTTTCATCCCTCCTTTGCATCTTCTATACATTCTGTTACTATAATGGACTACATTTCCGAAGGCTCTGGAAACCTGTTTTCAACATCTGCTTGAAGTCACAAGCAAGAGGGATTTTAATGGCTAAATTATATTAGCTGAACATTTCCAAATGTAACCAAACTACTTCCCATGTGGGTACAACGGGCAGCCTCCACAGAGAGTTATGGTGGACACAATCCTTTTTTAACCAAGACGGGCAGCAAATGTAATACGTCTTGCAATTTCTGAAGCCATTTTTAACTTCTGTAATTCTATGCTGCACTAAAAGGGAAAACATACGGAGTGAGAAGGGACAGCTTGGTGGAACCAATGTGTCATGCCAAAAATGGTCAAAGTCTCTGCTTGACAGAAATTGTCTGTTCAAGCTCCACAATAGAAACTCAGTGGAAACAAGAGGTACCACAATTCCCACAGCTACGCCAGCAGAACCTGCCTTTTTTTGGCTTGTTTATATTTTATCACAATATATATAGGAGCAGGCATTGTGTCTAATTTTCATTAGCAAGTCTAATATTGATCTGTGTTTATATGCTAAATCCAGAACAGAAAAAAAAAAAAAAAAGAGCTTGACTTAACAAGCAGAAAGAAGGTTTCTAGGAAAAGTCAAAATTGTTCTGCTTTGCATGGAAACTGTTTTCAACTGTTTTCATTTTCCACTTCATGAGAAAGTCCATACAACTTACAGTATTGTTAAAAAACGGTTCTTGAAACTGTTGCGGAATTTGGGAAGACAAAAGATGTGATAATATTTTCAAACATGATTTCCATTAAAGGCTTGATTTCAAAAAAATGTCATGGACCTTCTCTCAGTTAGAGTTACAACATGTTTATGTCAACAGCTTTTTTTTCTCAAAGCCCTGTTTTAAAATAACATGTTTTTCATTAGCTTGCCTTCCTTGTTCTCATTTCCATCAGTCCCACTCCTACAAGATTGATTGCTTTTCTCTGTCATAGGGATGATAAGAAACTGAATTGGTGGTGGGATTTCTTCCTTCCTTCCTTCCTTCCCTCCTTCCTTCCTTCCTTCCTTCCTTCCTTCCTTCCTTCCTTCCTTCCTTCCTTCCTTCCTTCCTTCCTTCCCTTCCTTCCTTGCTTCCTTGCTTCCTTCCTTTCCTTCCTTTCCGTCCTTTCCTTCCTTTCTTCCCTCTCTCACTGTTTCTTCACAAAACCAGTGCCCTACCCGATGCCTGCAGCAGCTGGGATATTAAGATAAACCAGGAGAGGAAGCAGAGCGAGAAAGGCAGCCACACAGTAAAAGGGCTTTGTTCAGGTGAGCAGGAGCATGCACATCCCAGCCATGGTGCAAAATAAATGATAGCATCCTGGAGAGGTGCAATCACAACTCCTGGTCACAGGGACACAGGCTCCACCTAACACAGTTATACTAAAAGCCACCAGCACACTCAGCCAAGGAATCAAAGCCCATGAGTTGTGTAGGAAGCAATACCCTGAACACATAAGAAAACCACAGCTGGGGTGCTGCAGGGGCTGTTTTGGGGGAATGCAGGAGTGTATTTAGCACAGAGGCACCAGTCCTGGGGACAGGAGAGGCTGGACACTGCAGTGGCTGCTGGAGAGACAAGAAGCAGAGGCAAAACCGTGCTGTGGGAGCTCACTGCAGCTAGGGATCGGGTGGGAGACGGCCCACAGGAGAGGACAGACTGGGACATGGGAGCCCATTCTCCACACAGCCCAGCAGGTTGTGAGATGGGTGCGAGGGAGCCCCAAGCTTGGCCTTCCCACGTTCCCAGCTTGGAAGCTTCCAGGCCCCCTAACCCCACCGATGGTGCCCAGCCACTACCGCAGGCTCTCCCCAGCAGCCCTCCTGGTGCTTGGGCACCGAGCTGAGATGATTTTCTGTTGATGCTTCGCTCTGTGCTTTATTCTACACGTTATGGCCTGCTGCTGCCAGTGGTATTGCCTCATCCACACACTAAGCCCGAGAAGCAAATATTCTGCACACAAAGTGACTCAGGTGGAGGAGGAGGGGTCTCTGCAGCTGGTGTGGCTCCCCTCTTCTCAAATCTCCCAGGCTTGATGCTGCTGAGCTTTGCTCCTAGGCAACACCATAGCCAGCCTTCCTGCCCTAAAACCCACCACACACCCATCTCCGATTGCTCTCCTACGTGTCCCAGAGCCAGCAAAAGTGCTGCCGTGGACTGCTGCTCCCTTCCGTTATCCCAGGAAGCTGGGTGTGTGAGGCAAGTCCCTTTCAGAACAGAAGGATGGCCAACGTGGAGACAGCATACACTCTCATTTAGCTCATTTGGAACAAATAAGGACAAGACAAAGGGGACCAGCATGGATTTTCCCATTGTTTCTCCCCATTCTTTTTCTCTGCACAATGAAATAAATGACTGTAGGCTACACATACTGACCGTTTTGACACAAGATTTTTCAGGCTTGAAATCTCAAAGGAAAGGCAAGCTTGTATTCCTTTCCGTGAAGCCCTAAAGTAAACATCCAGTTGGGATTCTGCACAAAAACAAAGGCTTTGAAACTAAATGGGAAAAAAAAGTCAGCAGTGTTTTTCACATTCTTTTTTCATTACCACTTTATAGCTTGATTCTTTATCTCAGTGGTCGGTCTCACAAGTTGTAAGTTTACATGCTCTGAATTAAAGACTCGCTTGCAGGAGGGGGCTGACTAGGATGATCTACATTTCCAAACTTGCCCAGCTCCTTGGTGCTGGCAGCTGAGCCCCAAATTTGCTCCTTTGGCTCGCCTCATTTAGCGCGTGTGTTAGTCTGACCATCACTGTGTGCTTCTCCTTTTGAAAAGGTGAAGAAGAAAAGACCCAGGAGACTTCCTCTCCAGCTGACGCATACACTCAGGTGTCTCTGCCTCTGTCTATCTCTGTGTTTTGGTCGCAAGGAATTGGTGAAGAGAGACCCACACAAAATGGCTCATTTTAACAACTCCCCTGCAGCGAGGGAGGTGAGAGGAGCCCTTACCTTCGAGCTGCACTTGTACAGGGGGTGGCTGATGGAGTCCACGTAGTGATGCCTCATGCAGCGACTGGGATCAGCGTCGATCATGAAGGAACTGTCTGTTTTACTGTCCGCATCTCCCATCATTGCCAGGAGCGAGAGCATGGAAATAGAAGCCGCAAGTACATGATTTCCCATTGTTGAGGAACTTCGCGGTGATAACAGCAGAGGGAGGTAGAGTATTAAAAAAACTCCAAATCGTGGGACCCAGTTCCTCTCCAGGATAGCGAAAAGTCTGGTTTAAGTCTCTTAGCTGTCATTCTTCTGGAGTTAGAGTTTACTGAGATTGTAATCCATCAGAGAATCTCCCGAGTAGCTGGAATAAAAACACCATAAATCAAAAAACTAACCTAAAAAAGCTCTGGAGAAAAACTGACATAAATAATAACAAGGCTCATAGGATTTTTGCTTGCCAAAATACACTCTCTGAGCAAGTATCATTCCCACAGTAGGTACGGCATGCAGCATTAGGAATGAGATGTCAAGGCCTTGTTCCTTTAAGCACTGCTCCATCGTTCTACTAGGGAGAACCTTTTAACTTGTAATGTCACAAGAGCTGCAACACCCATCTTTTTGACTTGGTGATGTCCCTAACGGGATCCCCTCCAAGCTGGTGATTGGTAACACATCAGAGATTGCTGCAAATGGGAAGGAGTGCATATTCTCTCAAAGTGTCAAAAATATGCTCAGGGAGTTGGGGGGGCACAGTCAGGCTGCTTCCTGGAGTACAAGGGGGAATTTCCCAGGCAGCAAACAGAGAGGATGCTCCACAGGCTGTGTGCTGCTCTCCTGCAGGGACAAAGGGTGCACTGAGTCCCAGACCAGGCACGAGCAGTGCAGTGCCTGTTAATTAAAGCAGGATCTGAAAAACACATTATATTCCTTAAGATCAAAGTACATCAAAGAAAGCTATCGATCGGGGAAAAAAATGATATGCAGGTGGGGTCACACAGATTCCCACTTGGTCATCTGGTTTCTGATGCATGTTGGAGACCCATCCCCCCAAAATAGGCACACGACAACCCTGAGCAGCTCCCCAGGTGGGCATCTCCCTGGGTTGCTCCACCACAGGCCCTTGGGCATTATTCCAAAGCTGGTAGTCTTAAATGGGCAATTTACTTTTGCTTTTACTACAGGCAGCTATGGCTTGAAAGAGCTGCGAATTTCCCACCCAAACATAACCTGACGGAGCAAAGAGCAGCTCTCAGTACAGCTAAAAGTGTGAGGACTTTCTGAAGAAAATTGCGGTAAAAAAAGTTCACCGCTCACGCAGAAGCGTTCTTCCCGAGTGCCTTGCCTATTTAAAGAGATGCTGTGTGCCTTTATTGCCTTACACAAGCTCTTTCAAAACCGCTCTCTGCTTTGCTGGCGATGCTCTAAAACGACTGATACTCATCTTCCAAACAGCCTGAAACTGCGAGGCCTCCCCACCAGAGTGCTTAATGATTTGTGTACTGCTTGATGGCTCGCTCCAACACTTTTGCAAGAGGAGTCCATAGCAGTGGTAAACATTTCCAGAGCTCGTCCAAGCTGGGAGTCGGGACTTGTCGGGCTGAAGTGACATACAAAGTCTCACGCTGGGAAGAAATGTAATTAGGGATGCTCTGTGTGTTAGACGGTTTTAAAAGCCTTTTTTGGGTTTCAAACTATTGTCCAAGTGCCTAAATAGAAAAGGAAAAATTATGTTGACAGTATCTAACAGACAATATATTTTTTCCCAGACTGTTACCTATGACCTGCTGTATTTCCTTAAGCAAATGTTTTTCAGTGGATATGGCATTGAAAAAAATACCATATCTTTGCAGTATATGGATCTTAAGCAACATTAAACACTTAGGATTTGGGATACATCTTTGCACAATCTCCTTCATCTCAACAAATATTCCTCCAAACATTTTAGCAGGGCAAGACAGAAACCTCCCGGTCACGGGAGCTGGGACAGAGTCCTCCACAGAAGCAAGATGTACGACTGTGGTTCATGGAGACGCTGTCCAAGCATTAGCTAACAGGACGAGTGATGCACTTTTTTTGTGTTTAACCTTTTACCTACTTTCCTATTCTTTATAAAGAGGCTGACCAAAACACTCTGCTTGGCAAGGTCTCTCTCCAGCATAGCTAACCAGTATTACACACCCAGTAACTCCCTCTCTGTCCAAGTAAATTTACTTGATATTGGATGGTCTCATCTCATTTACCACTATGTCCAGGGATCCCCCTTTCCCACTCTCTCAGTCCCACTGTCATTTTTGTTTGTTTGTTTGTTTCTCCATCTTCCTATGGTTTTGATCAGCATGATCTAATACAGTGAGAGAAATCTCGAGTCCTGGATCAGTTTTCAAAGGCTTATCTCTCTAGTTTTCTTCAGGAAATAATTGGATGACACAAAGTCTGCCTCACGAAAATACTGTGAGAAAGCTGGAAAGGAGCAGGGAAAAATGTGAGAAAAGGAAAATGTGTGTACCTTCTTTAGGATAAGCACAGCACAAAATCTGTACAAAAAGTATTAGCGCTCTCACAATCTTTTGAAATCTCTGTGATACTTTCCTCGCAAAGACGTAGTGAGATCGGATAATAAAACTCCAAAAGAAGAAAAGAATAGTGCTATCACATTACTTGTTAGTAAAAAGAGAGGCCATCTTTTGTGACTCATCTTTTGTGAAAAAGCTGGGTTCTGCTGTTGATGGGCATATTGGCAGTATGAGTGTGTCTGTATTGGAAGCATGTCTGTGGGCAATGTTGGGATATTTGCACATCCAGTATCTACTGACATACTTATATGAGGCATACATATACATTTCTCAAGTACATATACAACATATAATTGAGCTATACGGAAAACAAACAAACAAACAATCAAAAAAACATCTCACAGGTATATTTAAACATACAGAAGTTAGTGTGCATTTGGAGCAGCAGAAAAAAAATGGTTGGGTAAAAAAGGTCTAAATATTTTCCCTCAGGTACATCACCATAGTGAGTATTTTGACATGACATTTCCATTTCCAGCTGAAATTATGCACTGGCATTTCACTTTAAATTAGCATTCAAAATTTATTTCTTTAAAAGAAAAAAATTTGTAATCCTTTTGAAATGTTGTCTGAAATTATAAAATCCTACACAGTACATGGTATCAGGAGTAGCATCTGTAGTTTCCTGTCTATCCTTCTATCCAAAAGCAGAAGTACATATGTAATCATTAATCATTATATATGTTCTTAAGATGACATTTTGTGTTCTGTTTCATCTTGTCAAAATCAAGTATTTCACATAAAAAATTTTTATTTTGTCTGAGCCGCCTTTTTCCTGGTTTCTTTTCATGTGAAAAGTTGTGGTAAACAATCAACCTGCCAAGCTACCAAAGAGGAAGCAAAAACGCTTCTGCTTTACAGCATCCAATAAAGAAAAAGATGCAACGGTGACTTCATCTTCCTAGGCCGAAAATTGGCTACAAAAATATTTGGCCCAACAGTGGATGAAAACCACTCCTTCCTGTTCTTTCAGAAATCACTGATACGGGTATTACATGTTGTTAATAATAGGCTTACAACGCACTTTCCCTATAAGTACTTTTGGAGAATTCATATGGACATAGCATGCTAAATTACAGCTGTTATCCAAAACTGCTACAGCTGTTACCTAAAAACTGCAGGGAAAAATAGAAGCCATCCCAAAGTAAGACCATACAAACATGTAATCCAAGACTGTATTACACATGAACATCAGGGCAGAGTTAAGGTTACTTTCCCAATTTTTCATTATCATTAACTGTTTTTTGAATGCTGAAATAAAGATTTTATATCATAGTCTTAATATAATTTAAAGAGTAGTGAAGGTTAAGAAGGTTTTTGTTTTCCTTTAAGGACAGAGGATAAATTCCATCATCTGGAATTATTTAGCCAGTTGCTTTGAGAGAACGTAAACAGAAATTCCCTTTCACTATGTATCTTGGAAAAAAACAAGAACTGAGGAATTCTCTGAAGGTCTATTGGATCTGCACAGCTTTTACTCTGGAAGATAGGAGGGGAGCAATGGAAAAGCTCATTTCTGGTGTACTTCTATTTAGCTGTTCCCTCCTTGTGAGCCCTGTGAATTAGGCATGCACGTATGTTCAGCTTGGCCTTCATTTGCCATGTATTTTCCATGCTTGAGACTCCTGCTTGACAACGATGGTGCAGTTCAATTCACTCAATGTCTTTTATGTTTCAGAGGCTGCCAAAATCCAGTTGGAGCAGCAGTGTGTATATATAACTAAGCCAGGCCTTGCATGTTGTGCATATTTAGTAAACACAATTACTTGGATCCTGCCATGTGGTTCCCTCATTCTGAATTTGTTATGTAAACACAAAAGTTACAAGACTACTCAGTTTCTCCAACTCCAGCCCTAAAAAAAGTGTCACTACCCACATATGCAACTCTGTGTGTGTGTGTGTGTGTAGATCACCACTGCTGTTCGGACAGAAATGCCACAGAGATCTTTATGAGGGCAAAATGGATTTCTCCAGATCTTTTCATACCTGGAGAAGTTTAGATCAGAAAGGTTGGGATTCGGGGCACGTGCACTCTGCTAAGATCTGGACTGGAACAGAAAAGACTGTGTTGGTCAAACCATGTTGCAGCATTGCAGGATTTGTTCTGCAGGATTAAGCTCTCCATTGCCATGAGAAGGGACACAAAAGGGGCTAGGGAGGTGGGGATGGGCAACCTGTGCTCTGCAAATAAATGTGGCTTTCTTCTCATTAGGTCTGTTTTTGTTACAGCAATGAAGTAGCTGCCATGTATATATACATTTGAAAGCCTTGCTCTGCTCCACAGCCACCTTTCAAAACGCCTGACCAAAGGACAGAGCAGCCATGTGGCAACAGGTGAACTCAAGTTTTTTCGGGGAAAATGTCTCCATGCAGCACTCAGATAGGTTTCTTCCCCTCCCTTCTGCCTCAGCAGTGGCTGAGGGGCTGTGGGGTGGCCGTCGAGGCATGGGGCTGTGGAGTAGGCCCACAGGGGCAGTGGGTGCTGAGCCTCGGACACGTCGCAGGGCTTTGCATGCCCACAGCATAAAAGCAGTGCAGCTCTACACAGGGGGAGAGAAAAAAGCCTGGAGGCTCACTCCTGGTGGGAGCCAGTAGCAGCTAGTAGGCAACAGCAAGGGGAAAGGAAGGAAACAATGGAAAAGAAAACAGGCTCAAAAGAAGGGTTGGAACCTCTCCATCTGGATGCCCACAGAAGGGAAGCATATCTTCTGGTCCTACTGAGGCTACACTGTCCTACAGCCCACCGGCCAGCAGTTGCAGAGCATTGCCCCTTGAAAACCAAGAAGAGAAAATGGGCACTGCCTCTGGACAACCAGAAATATCAGGCACATTGGTGGCAGTCTGGTGAGATGCCTACACTTCATCTTCTGCTCTGAGGCTTCGCTAGTGCATTAATATTTCTGGAGATAAACACCTGTGCTGGTAAGTAGACTGAGAAAAAAAAAAAAAACAAAGAAAAAACATGGTAATTAAAGCAAAGGAAACAATGAAACAGTAGTCGCAGCATGTGTAAAGGAAGAATGCAGTGCTGCAGGCATGGGGCTCGCTCCTGGGGCTCCATGTGGCTGCTGTGCCCCCACGAGTGGGGGCAAGATGTGGGACCTGGCATGTAGAGTGGAACACATCGGGCACTCGTGCAGCCTGAGCTTGGCTCCCCTCTTGAAGTTTCCAAGCGTATTTGCAGTCCTCCAGGTAGCTACAAGAGGGGGGAGAGCTACCGGTAGGTTTCTGCTGGGTTGAAATAACAAAGTCTAGTGGGTGCCGCAGGCTGGCGCCCAGCCAGCAGACAGGCAGGGACAAAAAATCCAGAAAGGTTTTTAATACACTCGCAAAGAATAGCTTCTGGTGGACAAAAGAGTGCTTGTATTTTTGTTCTTTCCTTTTCCTGCCTCCAGGAAACTTTAAATAGATTGATTAGAGGCATGCATAGGATCCGTCTCTAATGAGCTCTGGAGCGCGCCGCTTAATGGCAAGGTGATGCCAGCCTTGGATTCTTTCTTTATTCTTGCGTCTTGCTAAACAGCAGAACAGTCCTGATCCTGAGTCTGGGACAGGAATCGAGAGGAAGGCAGTTTTGCACTTGGTCATCCAGCGGGTGCTGGACGGCATCACCCCTCGGAGAAGCACCGGGCGCAGAGCTGAGCTCTCGGGAGGCGACCGGCGGGGTGGTGGCTGCTGGGTAAATGCAAATACTCCCAGCCGAGCATTAGCTATAGGATTTGCTTCAGTAATTACCTCTGCTTTAGTCTTATGACCCAACATAAGGCAGAATGACTCTTGGCCAAATTACAAGTTGCTGAGAGGTCTAGGGCATTCGGGCATGTGTCCTCTACCTGTTGGAGTGTGCTGCAAACCAGTGGGCATTTCTGGTTCTCTGGCTTTTATTATTCTGCATGCCTGATGATTAGAGGCTGCTTTGAGGCACTGACTAGAGAGCCTAAAGAACCGTAGTTATCAATAGATGTGGGAGCTGGTATGAGTTTCTTGCTCTTTAATATGAAGTAAAGACATCCCTGCCACCAGGACCAGTAGAGAGCTATGCATGCTGGAGGCAACCCACAGCCAAAGGGGATGTTTCCTCTTTTCTGGCCCTAGGGACAGAATCCTCTCTTCTTTTACACACAGCAAAAATTCCAGCCACCATCCATACACCTCGGATAATTAGGGAACCTAAACATTTGGCTCATGGTAGCAATTTTATGTCTTCTAACAAGGGGAGCAGCGTTCCCCTGGGTCCCACTCTCTTTGAGCCGTGCTGCTATGACAGTAATGCGATTGTCACTGCCATGGTATGCTTAACCTTTGCCAAACCAGAGCTGAGGCATTAACTCAGATCCTCAACTCACATGTCTTAAAGGGCAACGTAACCTGTGCTGCCTCTGCAGCCCCATAACAATAAGCATGAAAATGTGACAAGCGTAAGCCGTAACAATGATTGATGCAGATAGAAAAATAACAAAGAGCAGCTAAAAAACACTGATGCAGTGGAATTCCTGGGAGCGGTGTCTCCATGGCATCAGCAGCCAAATGCTGGGACACCAGAAGAAAGGCTGGATTCGCCCGTGGTAGAAAGGATCGCCACGCTGCTCAGTGAAATTCCAGTAAATGGGACAAGAGCTGATGGTGTCTGGAAGTGGTAGTGCCACTGCTGCCCGGATAATGGTCTGAATTAGATTATGTGAAAAAAGAAGGAATATATAGACCACCAGCTGCTCAAAGGCTTACAACAACCTTGCTTTTATTGTTCGGCTAAGTTAGAGGTGGGGCATCAGAGGGATTCCACGCATACCACTGCAGAGAAATTTTAATATGTTCCACGCTGACACATATAAAAAGGAAATAACAGCTGATCATAGCCAGCGGAGCCTGCAGCATCTCTTCATACGCCTGCACAGAAGCATGGGCAAAGAGGGGTGCTTTTGGTCAGAGAGATAGACAACAGAGCCAACCTGGCAGCAGCCCCACTTTTCTCCTGCCACCGGCCTGGCCTTTGGCGAAAGAGCTGTTGAATTGGAAGCAACGAAAGAGGGATGGAAAAAAGGTGAAGCAGGCACGGCTACTGACCCCATCCCAAGATACCAGGGTGTGTAGAAGGGCAGGGGAGCGGAGAGGCTGAACGCTTAACATGATGAAAAGAAACACGTGTTTACACAACCCACAACGATCCAATGGAACAAGATATTGCAGAGGGCAAAAGTTTAGCGGGGCGCAGCAAAAGGACTTGATATGTATGAGAGGGTTGCAGCCGTAAGGGTTTTATTTTTAAAGAGTTTGGGGAAGGGTTGTAAACTCTCGGGACTCTGAGAGCTCAGTCGATGGGGTTAGGGGAAAATCCTTCACAGCAGCAAGTTCCCCCGTAGCTGCCTGCCCCGGGGTCTCTGCGTCTTGCTTTGATGTGGCCGCTTCCAGCCACGCTCAAGAGGTGGATTACTCAAATAACAGGGGGCTGTGGTGCGGGCTCATGTAGCAAAACTTTCCTAAGCCACAGAGCAACAAGTCTGTCCCGGTACTCAGGGGGACGTTAGAGGCAGAGGAACTTGTCCTGTTTGTAATATAACTGTCTGGTAGTTGTAATTGCAATTACAATATTAGTATTTGGAAAAAATAAATAAATAAATAAATTCTACTGTCAATTAAATAAATAATCTGCCAGACTTGTTGCAAAAATAAATGTCTCAGAGGCTTCACGCAAACTTTGTACCATAGGTCTTCAGCTCCCTTCAAGGTCCAAGGACAGCCTTGGTCACTTCCGAGCACATCTGGGAGCAGGGGGTCGGGGAGGAGATAGGATCAGCTGCAGGAAATGGGGAATGAAGTCACTCCATGAGGATTCCCTGTCAAATGAGTCACTGTGGGCATCGGTGCCAGACCTCCAAGGAGGTGGTTCGCTTCCCTCCCACCCTGGCAAAAAACACTGCAATGCTGGCTACTCAAGCAAGCAAGAATATACACGTGGCACATTAGGGATTTTTCCTATGGCACATTCGGAGTTGTCCCCTATGGCACATGAGAGGTTTTTCTGGTGGGGTGGATGGCTATTGCCAACATCAGCCATGCTTTCATGGCTACCTGGGGTATTGCTACTGATAACTGTACACAAGACTGTCCATAACAAGAGTCCTGCTCTGCAAGGAGGAATCATCAGCATACATGCATCTGTTCAAGAAAAGGTGCTGCACAAAACCAGGGAACTTACACAGGGCACCTTCATGTAGTGATCTGGGCTTGTAATTGTAATAATCAGCGGTAGCCCCTAATTATATCCCTTAACTAAATCAAATCACTTTCTATTTTGTAAGCCTGAAACATCTTCTATTCCTTCCCCTTTTGCTTTTAAATGGAAAATCTTAAAACATCTTCTTATAATATCAGTATTACAAATAACATTGCATTGTTCCAGCATGAATAATGTCAAGGTACAAGTCACATTGGTAACCCCTGATTCAAGCTGGTAAGTAATTACTCACCAAATAGTTGTATTTAAGTCAAGGGAATTATTCATGTGCATAACTGCTCACAGATATGAGTAAGGTCCCACAGCCTGGGCAAAAGCGAACATCATTAGCAATTCAAAAGAAAAGAATAGAGGCCCTAAAATGTAGGTGGAGGAAGGACAAACAACACTGCGATTATTATATCCAATTCATTGACCCCCCACCAGGCATATGGGCCGCTTCCAATAGGAAATAATTTTACAGTGAGGAACTGGTTTGAAGTGAGTTTGTACCCACTGGTGGTTTTAAATAATCGTTCGACTGTTCTCTTCCAGTATGCAGTGTCCTCACCTCTCAGCAACTAGGACAGAGTCACAAAGCTCTAGAAACTGTGACAGCATTTAGGATTTTTTTTTCATCTTTAAAGAACAGCAAGAACTTCAGCAAGTTACTTGTCAAGCCACTAGTCCCAGATGAAAACAAGTAAGATGTATTACAGGGACACTAAGAGAGATATTTAAATCAGCTTAAAAGGTAGGATAAGAAATCTGCTTGACAGTCCCACAGGAGTCAGTCCACACATGCTGCCTTGCAGACTCATATTTGCCTCAAGAAAATTATCCCCCCCGACACACATTCGGTGTGAGTTGCTCTGCTGACACTAGAACATTTAGCTAGGGTAGCACAAACAACTGAGATTGCCCTTCACGTGGTTTGTCTTTGTTACTCTTTTTTTTTTTTTTTTTGCTACCGGACCCATTAATTTGAACTTTTATAGGATGAGTTCACTCACCTGAATCTCAGCAGGGAGATGGAGCTTTCTTCCACAGCAGGGCTCTCTCGGAGCAGTATCCGTGCTGGGGGATTGCACTCACGCTCCTCTGGTACTTTATCACTTGGCTCATAACAGCGAAACTCCTCTTTTCCCCCCAGAGAACAGCTATGCTCGCGCCCCTGACACCGAGGCAGAGCGAAGCAGTGCCCCGGCAGGCTGGGATTTCAGGGTGCTGAGAGACTCCCCCTGTCCTGCAGCGGGCTGCCGGGGGGTCCTGCGCAGCATCCTCCCGCGCCACTGACCGCCTGCACGGCCCCGCCGCACGATCTGTCGTGCCGAGGGGGTAGGCTACCTACTAAATATACCCCTCGGGGCTACAGCACAGGCAAACACCACGGCTTTCCTCATAGGCTTCAGCCAATCAAGGATGTGTATTAAATCTAGCCTAATCCATAGCCAGTGCTGTCCAGTCCGTAGTAAAGCTTCCCAGAAGTTTGGATAAATAATAACGTGCAAATTAAAAGTGCTCCTGCAAAGCATGACACACAAAGCTAGAAATAAATATTGCCTGTTGTTTCAAATTATTCTGAGCACTCCAGCAGATGACTGGCAAGAGAACAGCATGCATAAGTAGTAATAAAAGTAAACAGTTCAGCTTTAAACTAGCAGGCTTGCCTGTGTTCATAGAGCCCTATTGTAATGGGACAAAGACAGTGCTGGCGGTACCGGCGCTCTCGCTATGAGCTCAGGGCAGCACCCAGCTCGTCCATTCACTCCAAAGCCATACAGTGATAGCCAGCACAGAATTGCACACATGAGCCCGGCACACTCACAAAAACAGAAGTTTAAGCAAGTTGCTCAGAAGCACACTGTGCTACCTCTCTGCTTGCTTACAGGCATCCTTCAGGCAGAAGATACAGTTAAAGGAGGATAAGAAGGAGGCACAGGTACTAGAGCTGTGTCCAGTCTACATTATCACGGTTTAGTTAAAAACTGGCACACAGAGAACATGTGTTTGTCAGATGAAGAGGCTAAGTGCTCAGTTTAAGTCCACGAAACACTCAAAATCTGGAGGAATCTCTTATTTGTGTGCTTACCTTCAGCAAATGCTCTGCTCCTTCCTTCCCTCCAACTCTTCGGAGAGCTAAAAAGAGGTCCTGTTACTTCCAAATGCTTTTGTTCTTCTGTCCCTCTGTCACATGGCTTGCCTTTTATATTTGCAACACACAAAAGTTAGGGCTGTTATTTAAGAGAGAGAGGGAGAGAGAGGGAGAGAGAATGTCAAATGGAAAAGTGCCATTGCAGTCATATATCAATCAGGGCAGCGGCAGCAGCAGCTCACTGGCAAATGGGAATTCCACAGAAATGCGAAGCTCTTGTTATCTGAGAAATCACAAAACACCACCAGCCAAGCTCCCCTCTGCAGGGACTTATTAGTGGCAAGCTGGGAAATAGAAGGAAATGTAGGTTTTTTGTTGATGTTGTTATTGTGTCAGATCTGGAGATATGTATGCGAGGGCACATATGAGACGGTGGAATATAAGTCCTGAATAAAATTCCTTTCTAAATAAATGCACTGTGTGCAAGATAAAGCAAACCACTGTGAAGTGGGGTAATTGGAGCAAAGTGAATAATCTCAAAATAACAATTTAAAAATTTGCTATGTGTTTGCACTTGGAAAATATCCATAGGGAAACTGCCCTTTCCCTGGATTACTCATTAATATCCTTTTTATTTTTTGATGAGTTTTTCAAAGAATATTTTTACCTGTGATTGATCTCAGATATCCTAAATTCAAGCTGTTCTGCTTTACTGCAATTGGTCGGCTAAATCATCTGACATTCCCAGGCTTTCCAGTTGGGTAAGCAGGCAACCTTTTTCTGTACTAATATTTGTGGGCAAATCAGCAATTCAGATGCTTCAAACAGTCTGACCCAAAATTCAGAAATTTCACTCAAATAAACCCTTGTTTGCTCACAGAAGCTGAGTTATTTAAGATTTCAAACTGACATTGTCTTTCTGCTTTACCCACCTTCCTCCGAAGAATGCCAAGTTTGAAAACGCTCCTCCTTCAAACCTTTTACATAACTGTTGTGCCTTTTATGTAAAAATGAATGCCCTGGAGGGCTGAAGGCAGACTCCATCCAGTGGAGAAACGCACTTACAACGAGCACATCCCAAATATGTTTGGATATGCGTAGCTCCGGATGCACTGAACCTCCTTCTCTGTTCCCCAAGAGGAGCACGTTTCCCTTCCTTTTGGAGTGCCCCCTAGTCATCCTGAGGCAGTACGGGAGCCCGAGGAGGAGCAGACCTTAGCCAGTTAATTGAAAAATAGGCGACATAGCTGGCCATTCACAAGCTGGATCTGTTCAGAGGCACTGGCCAGCAGATGGACGGGGTCCTGTGTCGATTGTGTTTGAACTCTAAAGGAAAGTTGGTATTTGATGGATGATGTTATTAGCTAAATGTCTTATGTGGTATAAGATCAAAGAGCAGATGGAAATTATGCCTTAAAAATAGAATAATCTAAAAGGGGAATGGCTTGTAGATGAGTAAGCATCATGGAAACAATAAAGGAGACATTCTTTGGCTTGCCTTGCTGCAGAGCCAGGTTTGGCTGGTGGGATAAGCAAATGATCCACTTAGGATCCAGATCCTTGGGACGTGAGTTTTGCTGCACATTTTTCCCCTCATATTCAGTGTTTACTTTGTTTGGACTCAAAGAGAGGAATGGCCAACAGGTTGAAGGAGGTGACTGTCCCCCTCTGCTCTGCCCTTGTGAGGCCCCACTTGGAGTGCTGCATCCAGGTCTGGGGACCCCAGCACAAGAAGGATGTGGGACTGTTAAAGTGAGTCCAGAGGAGGGCCACAAAGATGCTCAGACGGCCAGAGCACCTCTCTCCTATGACGAAAGGCTGAGGGAGATGTTCAGCCTGGAGAAGAGGACTCTGGGGAGTCCTCATTGCAGCTTTTCAATACTTAAAGGGGGCTTATAAAAAAGACAGACAGCAATTTTTTGCTCAGGCAGATAATGATAGGACAAGGGGGAATGGTTTTAAACTAAAAGAGGGGAGATTTAGATTAGAGGTTAGGAAGAAATTCTTCACTCAGAGGGTGCTGAAGCACCGGAACAGGCTGCCCAGAGAAGCTGTGGATGCCCCATCCCTGGAGGTGCTCAAGGCCAGGTTGGATGGGGCCTTGGGCAACCTGTTCTGGTGGGAGATGTCCCTGCCCATGGCAGGGCTGGAACTTTAAGGTCCCTTCCAACCCAAGCCGTTCTATTATTCTGCGATTCTATGATTAAGTCAGATGTGGGTTTCTCTCACAGACTGCATGTGTCACAGGGTAGACAATGGCACAGCTCAACAGTATCTTTGCCTTGCTGGAGCTGCAGGCTGAAATGCCACCAACCTTCTGTCATTGCACTTACATTAAACAGATAGACTACCCGGAAAAATAGTTTTTAATTTAGCCAACTCCTGCTTTTTGAACTAAAGGAATTGGCCCTTTGGTCATTCAGCTGCCATATCCACTTGTCTCTTGTTATTTGATTTTCCATGGAAAAAACATGTGTATTATTTTTCCATGGGAAGGGTGTGGTTCACATGCCTGGTTGCTCACACTTAGGACCTGCCATGTCCAAGACAAAAGCCAGGCTAAGTAGCTCCTGGATGAAATTTGCCAGGAGATAGTAGATAATTCATTTGCCATCCTTACTGCAAATTATGTTCCTTAAGTTCTTACTAGTGCAACATATGTTTGTTTTCTTTGTGTCATTTATAGGAGACAATATCCATATTAGTTACTTGTTGGGTGCTAGGCTTACTTTAAATGATCATTAATTATCAGTTACATGTCAAACAGGTATTTTTGAGAAGTAGTACTCAGTTGTTTTCTACCACAATTACAGCTTCCTAATACAGGAAAATCTGCAGACATTGGACTAATTTTTATTTTTTTTAATTAAAAATGGCTTTCAATTTTTCATCTTCAGCTTCAAGTCCATCTTTCCCAGTAAGTAGGAGTTAATCAGCAGTTAATTGACCTCACAGACTGGCAACTTATAAACTGACACCCTCATTGAATGTCTGAATGAATTTACACAAGATTGCAAGCACAAAAGTATAAAATACAGCCTTTCCCCTCCTCCCAAACTCCCCAAAAGTTGTGGCCTATAACTTTTTCATAGTTGTTCATAAATCTTCATCTTCTCTTAACCACTGTCACTTAATCCTTCCATGAAAACAGTATTTTAAATAAACAAATAAAAGCGGAAAGAACGGATCAGAGCTAGGTTTTCAAAGATGATTAGACATCTGAGAAGACCACAGATGTTTGATAAGATTTCCAGAAGATCTAAAGATCCTGCTCCCATCCCAGTTTTAATCTGAGTTCTCTTCGGGGGAATTTGCCTCACCTTGCAACAGTCACCTGAAAACTACGTTTAGGCTCTCCCAACAGCAAATGGAGAGTTTCCATTCCAAATTGCATTCATTTCAGGCCAGTTTAAGGTGGTCATCAGTAACAGTCTTTCTCCTCGTGAACAAAAAAAAGATAATTTGCTAAATTAGTTGGACAAAATACCAATTTTTTAGATAGGTAAAACTAAGCAGGATAAATACCACCCAGAAGGACTGAAGCAGTAGTTTTGAAGAGATGGAGAACCACTTCTGGAGTTCTACCAACATTCATGGCTCTATCCTCATGAAACGCATTGTAGCTCTGTAGCCCTAATTTACTTGCTTCCCTATTCCACCTCGATATGCCCTATAAGACTCAATGCTTGTTCTCAGAAAACATTGTACTACCATTACCTGCAATTTAGTAGAACTGAATTCTTTGCCTCATTGGCATCATCAACTTTGCATTGCCTCCTCAAAAGAGCAGGATTTCATCTCCACATAGTGCGCTTGTTGTGGAATGCATTCTGAGTTCTGCAGCAAAATAAGCCTTAAGTTTCACTTTGAAGGATTTTCCGGTGCTGCCAGTTCATAGTCTTTGTTGTGCAATTTTTGCTTTCTGAGACAATGGATAACAGACCTCCATATCATCAAACGTACTGTCAGAAGAGGCACTACTTGGTGTATGTGCTGGTTGCATCTGTGAAGGCCATGAATAGAATATATTTTCAAGGACAATCTTAAAATTTAGGTATGTACTTACGCATAGACACAGACATGCATGCTATTTCTGCAAGCAATTAGAGTGGGCAGGATGTATAGGAATACAGCTCATGGAAGGATGATGCGTTGTTCGATTATTGAATTGATAAAGGGTGGACTATATTAGGGACTTGACTATTTGTATTCTTTTTACAGCTGGGAATGTAGGGGGAACTGAAAGAATTGTAATGATGGGGAAGGGTCTATAGTAACAAGTAACACAATATTTATATAATGAGCATATATTTTGTACAGACAAAAGATACCCAGAATCCTCAGAGGAGCTATTTTCTATTTCTTTTAGTAATCCAAATAAATATTAGGTAAATCATAAATCTAACACATAAAATTACACACCCATGCACATTAACCCAGGATCAGGTCGCACAAATGTCTATCCAGCCAACAGATGCTTTTCACACCTTATGTCATCCTGCCATGCATTCCCTGAGATTCATTTTGCAAAGTTATTTAAACACCTACCTGCGTATATTATTCCATAATCTAAATGGGCCTCTTCTTTTAGTATTTCTTTGAATACATGAATGAGTGTTGTTAAGAGACAGTATCTGGAAGTGTTTATTCAGTGGCTTACACATATGTCATTACTATAGCAAAGCACCCTTCGTTTAGGGACTAAGGCTGCTATAAAGAATACTGTGAAAATTGGGTCTGGACTATTTGCTTATTTGTTTTACCACAGAATTCAGACAGGCATATTGCCTGCAGATGAAACGCACATTTTTTTTTAAATGCTGTGAAACTGCATCTGTACCGTGTTAGTGTGCCCCAGAGTTGGTGTCCCCTTGGTTTCTTCAGCAAAGCAGTGGGAGCCAGTCATGTAGGTCTCCCCTGGAGTATGCTGCCTACAGGAGGCAAATGATGCTGGAGTACCAGTGCTTAAAGAAGACAAGCTCAGGAGCCTGGCTGGGAAAACAATATACTAGGGAGAGATCTTGGATGAACATGGCTTGGATGTGGCTGTGGAAGGGGGGTGGGTGGTGATTCGGCTGGGGAAGGTTAAAGTGATCTGAGTACATGAAGTCACTGCTCTGCCCTCCTGCCATTAATCCCACTCAAACTCCCCTGCACTCACCACAGAGTCCTGACAAATGGGTTGTATTGGAGAAGTGAAGAAGCCTGGATTCCTACACATTTTTAAGCCTATGTCCCTCATAGTTACCCACTCAGGTTTCGGCACTACGTTACCTTCAGCTCCCTGGCCCCTGCATCTCCTAAGGATGTGGTGTCCCACCATGCCTCCATAGTACCTTTTGCTCCCTCCCACAGAAATTTCTACTTCTTTTTAAAGCTCCTACCAGCGTACTGAGCAAGGGGCAGTGTGCCCTCACTGGTGAGCATGCACACGCTCATCATCTGTAGTGTTGCAGCTCCTCACCTCGGACTGCTGAAGCGTGTGTGCTTCAGTTCCCTTCTGCCAGATATCAACAGCATGCAGCACTCTTGCCTAGAAGCCATGCCTCCTTACATGTCCAAGAATTTATCAAGAAACTTAGTTTTCTCTGAGACCTCTGCCTTGCTGTAAAATTGGTTGAAATTATTTGGCTGGCTGTAAAGCCATCAAGAGAGACTAGGGTGAGGGGTGGTAGACAGAAAGGCAGCTCAATCCTGTAAGAAAATCATGAATGAGAGAGTAAAGATGCCTTTTTTCTACCTTCAGATTTTTAGAAGATAGTGTCTCTTTCCCCTCGAAGAGACTATGGCCACCATAATCCCTATCCCCATCTCCTTTGGAGTGACTGGATGCACCACTCTGGATGTCCAGGCAAAGGGTAAATCATGTATAAACAGCACAGGCCTGACTACTCCATGGGGCTGCAAGCACATCATCCTACCTTCCCAGATCATTTTAACCATTAGTCTGAAGATGTGGTGCTAATGTTTGTTCCTAAGTTCTTGTTTAAGAGTCAAATCTTAGGGCACTGCAATGGGAAAATGCTGGTCGGCATTTCTACCACACTCTGACTGCCATTGCCACTTCTTTGTATCTAATGAAGAAAGAGGAAAGTTGCTGTGTTTCTGTGAATCTCAGTGATATGGATCAACAGTTCTACAGATACTTGTGGGATTTCTCTGCCCTTCCTGAAGTTAGAAATCTCAGACCCAGCTAATCGCTCTTGGTTCCTCTTATTGTCAGTGGAAACTACAAATAGGTGCTGCTCAAAGGGCTGTTTATTTGCTGATGCTAGGATGAGGTGGAACTGCCCCTTGGCAGTATCTGTTTCGTTCTATTAATAACAAAGGAAGACAAGAGTGTTGGCCAAGATGCCAAGAGTTCTGGTTTACTAATCCAGCTGTTGGATGCCTTGGTTATGGCACATGAATTCCACCTTAAAAGTTGCTTGAAATTATCGTATAAGCATATGCCGTGTATACATAATATGCCAGATATCCATAGTTGTGCATAGGTCCATGCTAAGTATTTTGCTTTTTTTCCTGAGGCTGCAGGAAAGTTTTGTGTCAAACAGTGTGGGATAATAACACTTGATGTGCAGTGCAGAGTCTGCAGTGTATTTCTTCCATCTGTTGGAGGGAGGAAGAAATACACTGCAAAGATTTGTAGCCTGTCAAATGCTTATCTGAGTATCAAAGAGCAGTTACGATGTGTCCTGTGGGATCTCCAAACCACATCTAAAAGTAGACTCTATTAACCCTAGTCTCTTGTGGGAAGGAGTCTTAATCATGCCCCTCATGGGTTTCTTGTGTGGAGTTTGAGACCTTGGAATACAGCCTACCTGTGGTGTCTCTCCTCCCAAGGAATTTCTCCCATGCTTCTCCAGCATTTACATCTCTACCTCCCCATGTGGGTGATACATGATGCACCTTGGGTATCAGAGTTGGTTTATACCCTACCATCCCAAAAGTTTCTGAGGGTGAAACTGTAGCTTCATCTCCAGTAGGGTTTGCACAAGAGAGAAAGAAAAAACTAACTCAGGTGGCAGGAGTTACTCCACTTACTTGAAAAGAGTTTTGTTGCCTTCCTCGGTATATCAGGTGTAGGAGTGTGATTTGAACAACATTTATGGAATGACAAGAACTCTTCCATAATTTCACTTATAGCAGCAAAAATGACCTGGCAAGATACAACCGGATTCTAATAATGGCAACCTTATTTTGTTATAGCCCTGTGAAAGTGAAAATCAGCCCCAGCTGTACAATTTGGGTTAAAATTGGAGGGCAGCTTGCCGTATGTGAAGTTGCTGAGAAGAAATGCTATTTAGAGCAGGAAATTGGTGATTCATAATTGACATTAACTCTAGTTACCCTCCAATGTGCATGCTGTACTTCATGTGAAATTATTATAACCAAAGAAAGGCCCTTCCCTTGAGCAAGTTCAAGTTAATGTTTAGGAAACCATTTAAGTTATTATTAGGACAAAAGTCATTATGGTGGAATGGTCGGATGCTCAGATTGTGCCCTCAGTTGCAAAACCTGTGCATTTAAATACTTCTTTTCAGGTAGCTCTTCAGACATGCTCATTTTGGCCTACCCACTGAAATTTCAGCCTCGCAAATGTCCCCAGTACAAACTCTCAGCGTTTTTTAAAAACAGCTAGAGATCAGTCAAGCTCTTCCTGGGGACAGCTTCCTAACTGCGCCCAGATTTGTGCTAGCCTTTGGTTTCACACATCATTCTGCACTCATATGAACTCCTCGGGCCACAGCGGCTGGAAACAGGGCCCCAAGGACATGTCTGTACCCAGTTGTGTGCAGGTCCCAGCTTTGATGCACCATGTGTGGGCAGACACCAAAATTGCAGAAGGCAGCTTGTGGAAATTCAGAGACTGCCCAGGGGCCAGATCCTCACCTAACAGGAGATGACAAGGCTCTGAGGCCTTTGGGGTGGCCTGTGACCCTGCAGTAGGTGCTAACCTGGTACCAGGCTGATGTCCACCTCGGCAGCCGGGTGCTCTGCCTCCTGGTCTCCACAGCAGAGGAGCCCACCGAGCTTCCTTAGAGTGCTGCAGTTTATTCAGTCCAAATGAACATGTGAACTTAATTACTCCACCGTCCTGTAAACTTAGAATAAGGGATTAAATAGATCTTGTTATGGATTTTGATATGAGTGAAATTTTGGCAAGTTATGCAATTTTTATGAGCTTTTTTTTTTTAAATGAAAGCAAGAACATCTTTCCTTCTGATATAGAAGATGCCTCAAGCTGCAAGCATAAATCAGAGGCAGACTTCAGGCACAGAAAGAGAGAAGAGACTCACATGGTTATAAATTCAAGCATCTTTGAACGTGAGAAAAGCACTGTAAACCACTGCCACACTATTACCACTAAAAAGGAGAGATTTGGATTCCTCTCTCCAAGGCAAAGTCCTCTGCAGGCCCAGGGGACTGAAGATGCTGGGCCATGGCTGCTTAAGATCTCCCAGTCCTGGCTGCCAGGCCTGAGCTGGCTTTTTTCAAATAGAGGACAGACAAAGGAAAGTTTGCCCTCATGTGGCAGAGCTAAAGCTTCAGAGCCTCCCTTGCAATTGCTGCCTGGGACAAAGCCTGGGAGGTTACCGCAGGAAGCAGAATAAACTCCAGGGAAAGGAATTGGGATTTGCCAAGCGAAGGAAGTCAACTAGGACAGACAAGCTGATGAAAGGTCAAGCAGAGACTGTGAGACACCTCAGGAAAAAGCCCTGAGGAGGAAAGGCAAGCCAAGCCTGCACTGGGAGGTGCTGGAAGAGCACATACGATAGCCTCGTCTTCTCAAGCTGCAGCTAATGCCCAGCATTTGGGAAAAAGATGCAAGAATTGCTGCAAATCACATGGTCTGTGAAAGAATAAACATGAAATTATGGTGCACAGCATGGGTGAGGAGGATGGCAGCAGCACCGTTAGAGGGAAGGGGCTTATTCACAGGAGTAATGAAAAATGTTGTGGCACAAGATAAATGGACAATCAGCCCCTAGGCAAATGGAAATAATCAATTTTCAGCTGGACAGAGCTGCACAAGCTGATAAGGTGTCTGACAGGGTTACGAGCACTGAAAGAAAAGCTACAGGCAGCATAACATAAGAAAAGAAAGGGCTCAGAATGGGTTGTTTCCCACTGAAGGAGATAAAGGCATGTGTAAATGAAAGAGAGTTCATAACAGTGTCAAGGATTTTTAAAATGTCACATCCTTGATCTCATCCAAAGGGTGAATGCACTGGAACAAAACAATAGCGTAAGAGGCGGAGGAGCTCCAGGGAATAGAGATGCTCGCCGCAAGCTGTAGAGCAGACCACAGCAGCACCTCTCCCTCTCCATCCCCACCCAGGCCAGGGGCATGGGCAGCAAGCCCAGGGCTGGGAACCAGTGGTCCAGGGAGAAAGCCAACCCGTGGGGGGCCCACACCCACCCACAGGAGGGAACATCGCTTACTGAGTGGATGAAGAAAATGATCTGAAGAGAGCATGTTTTCCTCTTCTCCCAGAGGGCAGTGGCTTTTAGGACATGGCTGATGTTACACGCTACACTTGACACGCCGCTCTTGGGCAGGAGCCCTTCCTAAAACTGAGCATGCCTTCAGCACCCTGGTTTAGGAGATGTTCTTGCCTCACTCTGCAGTGACTGAAGCTGGAAGTATTTTTCAAGAAACCTGCCATGAAAATCCACCTTTGGACTGCATAAAGCTTCCTGGTCTCTCTAAGCAGTCTTACTGTCAAAAGGGAAGAAGATGTACAGATCTGAGAGCTTGGTCAGTGACTGCCACAGGTGCTGCCCAGGCTGCTGCCCCATAGCCAGTGGCTCAAGTTGTTGGCCAGGGTGAAGGCACCTGGTTTTCCCACTCCCTACCAAGCAATGAAGGGAAAATTTTAAATCCTAAAAGAAGTCTTTCAAGGTTAAAGGACACAGGAAGGGAAGGAAAGGTCTGGGCATGTTGCTGTGTAGAAGAGGCTGAGGCACCAAGCTCAGGTGTGGTTCCCTGCTGGTCCATGCTGTGTTACTCTTGCCCACCCCTTGGCTCTTTTCTGGACCACCCCACCCAGCTGCCTCCAAGAGAAATCTCAGAGAGGGAATCCAGACTTACCGATGCTGTGTGAGCCTGTGGCCTTGGGTCTGGGACTCAGATGCATACACACGGATGGGGACTGAGGAACTGAAAAACCCTGGAGAATAGGCAGAAAGATCTGGTGTTTACCAGGCATTGCACCTGATGTAAGAACATCTGACAAGGGCACAGCCTTGTGGGCATCTGTCAGACCCTGGAGTTTGGAATCATAGAATCATAGAACCATTAGGGTTGGAAAAGGCCTCCAAGATCATCTGGTCCAACCATCCCCCTCCCACCAATGTCACCCACTAAATCATGTCCCTAAGCACCACGTCCAGCCTTTCCTTAAACGCCCCCAGGAACAGTGACTCCACCATCCCTGGAAATGCAGCCAATGGTGCTTGTAAGCCCCTGCCCAGTCTGTCCCTCTGCAGCAAGCTGGTGCTCCAGAGCGCAGGACAGCCGGTGGGTTTGCTGCTTCCTAACAGCACCAGTGCAAATACCTCAGGTAAGACCAGCATCTTCACTCAACTGTGAAATAATTAGTACATTGCCTATGTGCTATTAACTTCCATGTTGTAGTTTGTTCCTTGTTATGGTTATTGCGTTTAACCTGGTAGGAAAGAAACAGGAAGCGAATTTTGGAGGTTCTTGTAAGACCTAGCTGCAGTTATGGTTGTGAGTTGTAGAGTTTCTTGCTGTGCTGTGATGACCACTTACAACTCAGCCATGAACAAATGCATGAATGAATGAATGAATGAATGAATGAATGACACAGACCTTTGTCAGGTTTCCTGGCCATGAGATCTGAACTCTGAGCTCCATACACGCATCCAAAGATAATAAAAGCTCCAGTTATCCACGCCCTCTTCTACCGTGTTCCCTTTGCTGAATTGAGACACTGCGAAGCTTCAACCTATGTAAGATCAAATTCATATTGCAATCTACTTCCAGCCTGTAAATTCCAATGACTGTAGGAGATGCTTTGTAACCAGAGTGCCTCATCCTGCTAGCTCACCCCTGCAATTTCAAAGGACCACTCTGGAAAGTAAGGTGGTAAGACTGTAACTCCAGCTTGCAAAAAGTGGGGGCCAGTTTCACAGTTAAACCTGCTTGCACTTATGCAATCAGTGAGGATTTCCTAATTTTGCAGCTGCTGTAACTTTACCCTTCTGGTTATACTGCGACAGCATCTTATTTGTTATTTTCAGTACATATTGATCTAATAAATCCAATGAATGGGATGGAGCAGTTTTATTGTTTCAATACTTATAACACGTAGGACTCTAATTTCTCATGGTAAATTTGGGAGGGGATCATAGCTGTGCTCTAGGCTTTCTAAAAACCTCTGGAGTTCGTGGATGCAGTATTTATAGTTTATTGTCATGTTGTTGAATGTGGAAAAGGGATGGCCAGTCTGCAGGAATTACCGTTTTGTTATTTTGTTTTTTTTTTATTGTTTTGGCTCAAAACAGAGGGCCCTCAAAATTAAGTATTGAAAAGAGAGATAGTCATAGCCAGCGAGACCAATTGTTTTAGTGACACCGACCTGTACACAACACAAATGATATCGATGTAGTAGCAGTAGAACATACTGACGTGTGCCATGAAGGCACTGTGGCACTGCAGCCTCTGTTATCTCTGCACTTACCATACATGCCTGAACTGCCTGTCCCTGGATTCATAATCTGTAAATAGTCATGCAAGCTCACCATTCTGGTATATCTAAGACATGAATTAATGCTGCAGGGCCACCCTGGAAGTAGGTCAAGCCCACCCAACTGTCTGGAGGACCTGTACTGTAGACAAAACATTGGCTTTTTGGCACTATGTCTTCTAAAGATGCTTACAGCATAGTTAGGTAACACGGCAGGAGAAATACCCGTCCTTTCCACATCCAAATCCCTCCACTGTTAACACCAGAGGTGAATTAGTTTCCATATCTCCCACAGGAATGAAAAGTGATCCATTGCTGCTGCTGTTGGAGACAGGATGCTGGCTGATGTGGATCTCTGCCTGGTGCAGTGCTGCCATTCTTAGGGTTTTATGATCGATATAGCATGATATGATACAGCATGACACGGCATGGCACAACAGTTCACTGAATTACATGAATCAAATTAGGAAATCCAAATGGTTTTGCTTTTCCAAGAGAAAACTTTTCAAAATTATTAAAATCAAATCTCTAATTAATAAAAGCAATATCATGGGTTGTTGATGTTGTTTGTCTGGGTATTTGGGTTGTGGTTTGTTGTTTTTTTTTTTTCTTTCTGAGATGGTTACATTTTCACAGATCATTCCATTTACATTTATTCTGTAATTTCCTGGAGAAAATGACACTGATAGACAACAGAAATGATGTCTTCTGGAATTTTATAACAGTAAAATTACAATGCAGATTCTCTGTAGTGGTAAATCAAATCAATTTACTTCAATGGCCTAGTCTACCAAGCTTGAGAGGCTAGCTCTATCTGTCTAGTTTGTAAGGAAGTGAAGAACATCTTTGTTCAGCACAGCAGTCTCAGACTGCTTGTAACACTCAAGCACTGATATCTCTATATAAGCATTTTCTGTAAGTACCATTGCCAATTCTGATTTTCCAGGTGAAGGCAGACACCTCGCTAAAATGCTAAAATCATTTATTACACATCTTGAAGGAGAGAGTTTGTTGGCATCCTCCTGTGCAGGGAGACATGCTCTGATCCCAAAGTATTCCATCCATGGCATAGATGAAACACCACCTGCTTTGAAGTTTGGAAGACTATATAATTTTTAATTTATGTAGATTACCATCTTCTCTGGCACAGGAACAGCACAGGAAAAAAAAACAAGAAGCAAAAAGCTTTGTAACTGTTCACAGCAGGCATAACTACATCTCATTTATGACAGACAGCTAATAACATAGTTTTTCTTCCAAATAGACAACTCCTCCCAGGAGCTGTGCAATGACTTAATTTCTATGGCCTTAAATGGAAGGATTGTCTGCAGTCAACACACTAATGCTACCAAATCAGAAATAAAAAAAAAAAAAAGTCCAGAAGATCTGATAAAACCCATCTGGTAATTCTGATGCGTACACCAGACCGGAAACCTACAAATAAGAGAGAAACCCACCAGTCAACAGCTAATTCATTTGCAGACCTGCAGCTGGTAGAACTCCATCAGCAGCAGTGCCCCCCAGACACACCGGAACAGGCAGGAATGTCCTCAGGGAAGATGAGCTCTAGTGCTCACATCACCATGTCAGAGGCCTCCTGATGCACCTGAGTTGCCATCTAAGTGGTGGTGGATCCCAAGCAAAAAGCAAAAATCCTACCATTCTCAGAAGTTTTTACAATGGGCAGGGGCCGTTGTAAAAAACGGACAGAGAAAAAAAAAAAAAAGTGATTGATGCCAGAGGAAGCCATGAAATGAGCTCAGGTTTGGGGGTTGCAGTGGAGACAGGGCAGAACCAGCACTGGTTCCCAGTTGTTGGCCCAGGTGCAACTGCTCACAGCATCCAGAGCATCAGGATCCTACACTTCTACTCCTTTATAAACACAGTACATCTATAGGGCAGTGTTTTTTAGGGGAAAAAAAATAATAATTGAAATGACTTGGGGTATTCCCTGTCACCTGTGCTATGTCCCTCAAATTATTTGGCTTTATATACAAGCTTAGGGGGCAAAGGTTCCAGGTAAGCAACAAATCCTTACTTGGCATCATGCATGCTGCAACATCCAAAGGTAAGACCCGAGCTTGTAAATCTAATTTGAAAGTTTATGTTCTGGTCTTTAACTCATGCAAAGGTCGGGGGGGATAAACAATCCCTTCAGCCCTTTGCAGGAAACTCTGGCTGAAGCCAGCACCATGCTCCACCTATATGAAGAAGTGGGGGTCTGGCAGGTCATCTGGGAGCAAAGCCCCCCAAAAACCAAACCTCCCAGCTTCAGCCTTTGTGCCTCCCCAGAGACGTGCAGTAGGGTACCACCACCCACAACACAATGGGGCAATTTTGGCATCTGGGGACTGAAATCACATGTGAGAAGGAAAAAAATGCAAGGAGTTGGGCAGAGAAGCCTCAACTTGAGGCAGGCAGTGATGGACCCTCTCAGGAGGTCACCCATCCTGCAGCTGCAGAAAGGAGGTGAGGCAGGAGCCTCCTCCTAACACATCTGTGGGATGCCCACACCATCCAGACACCTGCCCGGCACCAAATGCTGGGAACCAGAAGGCAAATGTCTTCAGGCAGTCTATGGGGTCTTTCGGTTTTGAAACACTGAGTCACGTGTAGAGGTCTGCAAAGGTCAATGTAGGGTTGGAAGCTTTGGGGAATCACTGCGTGACTTTTATTTTTAAGTCTTGGTTCATGTGTGCTTTGGATTAAACACAAGGATGGTGCAAGTAGTTTTTTTTTTTTCCTCCTCTGCCACATAACTGCAGAGGCTGTACACCCAGATCAAGGCAATGTACAGTTCTCATTTAGATTCAAGTACGGTGCCAGTAACTGTTAACAAGTGTTACTCAGCAAATTCTTCTTTTTTTTTCTTGTTTGCTTTCCAGATGAAGGCTGTGTTTCAGACCTTTTCTTGATGGGGAAAACCAACCTGTCTACTGTTCTTTTCTCATTTTTTTCTCCCCTCAATAGTGAAACACAACCTTCATGCAAGGCTCTCAAAGGAACGTAAAGTTTCCTTGGTTTTCAAAGAGAAGCAAAGTAATTTTTTTGTGTTAAGACTGTGTTCTGACATGAAACGTGATTAAATGTCATCTTCTGTTTGTCTGCTATGTCCTTATAAATTAAGTTATCAAAATGGTGTTCTGCAAATTTAGTCTTAAGTAATCCCAACCTGTTTTATTTCCTTTGCCCCATTTCTTACTTTATATTAAATTTTGAAAATTGTTTTTAGAACTTCCTGGAATAGGAACAAAAATGATTCAGCTCACTGCTGGGTGGAGGAGAGAAGTGTTTGGTAGGAAGAGAGGTGGGGGGAGATAGGAAGAGCAAACAAGGGAAAAAAATGTATTTACTGAATCTCTAACTTTCAAGTGTCCAACCTACAACTGGTGTTGCCAGCCTGGCCTGACAGTTCTACATTTTCTTTTGACATTCAAAGATTAAGGGAGTCATATTTATATGCAATAGTACCAGCAGGCAGTCAGCTCTGGTCTCTCCCCACCTCTTTGGGACTTGTTGCCAAAGTGATACCATGGAAACTGCATCGCAGAAATGGCAGGGAACATGCACCCATACCAGAGACCAGTTATTAACTAATCTCCTGATTTAAGGCGATATTGAAATCATCTCCAGTCCTGCTTCTCTTCTATACCGAGTGGTTGCAGACAGACATTTGCTTTTTATCTCTAGATTTGTATTTTGTTTCTCCCTTAAAATTTTGGTAAGGACACAAGTAAGGATATCACTTAATGGCTGCTGTTTGTTTTATAAAGTAAACATGAAACAATTGACGGTAAGTTTCAAGTTCGTAGTGCTTTACTGGGGTTTGATTCGAAAACCACTAAAAATCTACTTAAAAGCACTTCACTTTCTAAAGGTTTCTGAAATGTATCCAAAACTGACTTGCAAAAGTAACATATCAATGTTGCCTTTATTTATCATTTACCTTTTGATCCTGTGTCTTGTGGCTGTAAGTTCATTTAAGTAACATGACTTGTTGGTAGGTAAGATCAACCTCAAAGCTTTCTCTTCACTGGAAATACCCACCCTAGATGGCAAATGGAAACAGACACATGATAGGCTTCAAAGGAAGGAGGAATGGGAGGGAAGGAGGGAGGGAGGGAGGGAGGGAGGGAGGGAGGGAGGGAGGGAGGGAGGAAGGAAGGAAGGAAGGAAGGAAGGAAGGAAGGAAGGAAGGAAGGAAGGAAGGAAGGAAGGAAGGAAGGAAGGAAGGAAGGAAGGAAGGAAGGAAGGAAGGAAGGAAGGAAAGGAAGGAAGGAAGGAAGGAAGGAAGAGACGGAAGAGAAAGGAAGGAAAGAAGAGAAGGAAGAGAAAGGGAGAAAGGGAGAAAGAGAGAGAGAGAAAGAGAGAAGGAGAGAAGGAGAAAGAAAGAAAGAAAGAAAGAAAGAAAGAAAGAAAGAAAGAAAGAAAGAAAGAAAGAAAGAAAGAGAAAGAAAGAAAGAAAGAAAGAAAGAAAGAAAGAAAGAAAGAAAGAAAGAAAGAAAGAAAGAAAGAAAGAAAGAAAGAAAGAAAGAAAGAAAGAAAGAAAGAAAGAAAGAAAGAAAGAAAGAAAGAAAGGAAGGAAGGAAGGAAGGAAGAAAGGAAGAAAGGGAAGGAAAAGGAAGGAAAAGGAAGGAAAAGGAAGGAAAAGGAAGAAAGAGGAGGAATGGCATGAAGGAAAATGAAGGGTTTTTTATAACCTTGATTTAACATCCAGTCTGAGCCAAACCTGTTTTTCAGAATATGTTTCCTTGGGGGCTTATAATGAGACTACTACAGAGAAACCAGCGTGATCTGACACAGCATAAACTGTTCAGCAGCCTGCTGAAAACACAAATAGCTCACAATGACAGGAGAATCAAACTGTAACTGCCTGGAATGTGAGATTATAAAATGCAAGATTATAAAATATCAAGATCCAAATTAAAATTCAATATATTTGTTGAAGTTGTCAGCAAAGTGATAACGGACTATTGGAAAATACTCAGTGCATTCCATACAGTTGCTAACAGCAGCCTTTGGACAAGGAAAGAAGTTGCAAGTTTAAAATAAAAATAAACATTCAAAAAAAAAAAAGTCTTCTGATGTCAATCCAAAGTATTCCAAAAATGGAAAATGTAATGGGAAGCAAGTAGTGAAAAGCCAGCTCTGGAGGGGTGAACAAAGGCAACTGTAGCCTCTCACAATGATGCCTCAAAGGCAAAGACAACTTACCCTTAAACAGAGGGTTCTTCAAGAGGTACTTTCCTGTGACACCATGCCCTTGCAAAATCTGTGGTACCTAGAGATTGCAGTATTTAAAGGAATTTGCTATCAGAAACTGCTATCAGATTAGGTAATGTCATATGTACAAAGTTAAACGTCAAAGAGAGAACTAGCCAGCCTGCTAAGCTAGCCATTAGTGTTAGTGAAGATAGCTAACAGCACTAAGGTATCCCTATTCAGGAAAGCAGTTAAACAAATATTTAGATTGAGCACACAGCTTCAGTATTCACTTAAACGATTTAATACACTGAGACCAGATTAATGAAATTCAACTGCTATTCATCCTGCAGCACAAAAGTGTGCTCCATACCATAGATATGAAAGCAAATAAGATAAAAGGAAAGTTGAAATAAAAAAAAAAAAAAAAGAGGTGCTACTTACCTGTGCTATGCATTTTGTCTTTTTTATGGAGCCATTTGTAATCATTCCTAAGCATGGTTTGCATTAAGGCTGGATCACAAATGACACCTACCATGCAGCTGTTTACATCTGGCTCACAGGTGTTGGAGTGGTGCTTGCCAGGAGCAGATGGACGCCTTAGAGGGACCTCTCAGAGCCGAGATGCGGAGCCAAAGAGGAGGAAAGGGAGAGGGTCTGTTCCCTACTGCTGTTACCTCCCCATTAAGCCTCCTCTTACGAAATGCCAAGTTGAACAGTCAAGTTGAGTTGAACAGAACTACTGGATCAAGTTGAACAGAAATACTGGATGGAAAGCTCTCCTGATTTTCCTCTTAGGTACTGAAAAGTGCAGTAGTGAATACACCCAGACAGGGCAAGTCAACAAGGAGAAAAAAAGGAAAAAAAAAAAAAAAAAAAAAAAAAAAGAGCATGGACTTTATTGTATGGTAACTCAGGTAAAGCTGCCAGCAACAGGAGTTCAAAGCACAGCCTGTGGCTGCCCTGGGATTGCAGTCAGCTGTCCTGACTGCTTCTCCTGCTCCAAGGGCCAGAATTGGGCCAAAAAGCTGCCAAACAGTCCCTGGGGCCTGGCAATACGATTCATACACAAACCAAGAAGCCCTCCACATGGCAAGTCCAGGTGGCCCCCCGGTGCTTCCTTCTCTAGCTGCTCTCCTTTTGCTTCACACTCTGTACGGACTTTTTCTCCAAGTTGCCCCTAAGGCCTCAGTGAGAAGCCTCCCAATGGATCCAGCACGTGCTAAAAACCCTCCTGTATCACAAAGAGCTTAGTGCTTTGGCTCCCCACAGGCTGAGCAGCTAGCCCTGCTTTTGAAAGCCCATTTGCTGCACCTGAGAGGCCAGATGCTAGATCTGACACCAGACAAACTTACCCAAACCTGTCTGGAGGGCAAGTCTTTTGCCTGCCCTATAATGCATTGTGTGGATAGCTGAGGCCGGTGAAAAATATGAGCTGCAAGGAGCATGCACTGCAACATCTCGCCTGCATTCATCCCACCCATCGTGGCAGAGAAACAGAGAAGTGGTGGGGCAGGAGGACCCAGGGAAGCTGAGGGGCAGGAGGAGCGGGCAGGAATTCGCCCCCTCTCCTGCCAGCCTGGCACTTTCAGAGCCAAGCACGCTGGGGCTTTGGCAGAGGAGTTTTGTCAGAGAGGAACGATGCAGCAGACACGGGCCTAACAAAGAGACCTTTGTGAGCACGACTGGCCTGTATTACAGGATAAGGCCTTCTTTTCAGACTTGCTGCCTGGAATACTGAAGGAGGACAAACAGCTTCCTGAGTCAGGAGACTGTGCCTGAAAAATCTCCACACTTTCCGCTAGCTCTCTGTCTGTGCAGCTCCTCAGCCCTGCAGCAACTGCTTCTTCCTCCACAGGACAGCTGGAGCAAAAAGAGGGGGACATGCAGGAGGCCGGGCAGACACTGAGGACGCTGCTCTTTGCATACATAGCACTCACAGCCCAGAGCCTGGCTCCTGCAAGAGGCTGGTCAGCTGCCCCATTGTGGAGTCTGGGGAGCCCTGTGGCTCATAAAGCCTGCACTGACACAAAGATTCAGTGCCTTCGCTCTCCAGAACCAACCAAATAAAAACCAACCCCAAACTTTGGCAGATCTGCTGCTTCCAACTTGCCTGGAGAACTGTCACAAGGCAGAGAAATTATTCTCAGCCCTTCCTCACACAGAAACCCAAGGGATTTTTCCACGGGCTGTGTAACATAAAATATCCCAAATGGCACCAATTGTGCTACTACAGTCAGGCACCACATGCACAGCAACACCCCCAGCAAGAGCATTGCAGCCTATCTTAAGAACCTACAGTATAAAATGTGGATTCCCAACCCGAATATACCACCAAAGTCACCCATTTCATTCCTGATCACTATCATTTTTATTTATTTATTTATTTATTTAATAAATTCAGGCCATAGAACCTAGCTTACCCTAAACTACACCAACTGCTTCATAACCAACTTCACAGGAGATTTTTCTCTTCATATAACTACGTCGCCAAGCCTATGCTTCAACCAACATTGGGAAATCACGTGTTCGCCATCTGGAGTGGAAGCCTGTACTCTGTTACCAATTCCCATCACAAATCCAGTAATCAGCAATGCCATCAAGCTGTCTTTGAAATATTCTCACACTCCTAGCAGCTTCACGGGCAGTATCATCCCGGCAGTGACATGCTGAGTCTCCCATGTACAAACATGCCTACAGATCAGCCCTTGTTATCTCTGCCGAGCTGGTAACCACCCAAAACCTTACTGGTTGCTGGGCCTTGCAGCGGGCTCTCAGATCCTTCTGGTCACTTGGAGGAGAGTGCTCATGACTCTTGGTTCATTAACATGAAACTGGGCTTTGCTTATCAGGGAAACTAATCTTCCCTTACATTGAGTGAGAAACCAGCAGCTTACCTTAATGCAAAAACAAAATAAAACAAAACAAAACAAAACAAAAAACAATCAACTGACTCTACCCTTCAGTTTTCACATACTAAGCTCTAATGACATCCACATGGAAAATAAGCAAGCAACCACAACCAGCATTCAAAGACCGTACGTTTTGAAAGAAACCTTTCCCAGCATCTGACTCCCTAACTTTTAAATAACTCCCAACCTCAAAGAACTCACAGTCAGAAGTGAAACAACCTGAGCCTACCCCTGACAGAAAGCAACAAACAGAAAAAACCTGTGAGCCCACCTCCAAAGCCACTGCCACAACCGCTCTCCAAGCAGCCCTGGTGCCATCCGGGGAGCCTTTGCGTGGTCACCATGAAATGTGACACACTGGGTCCCCTGCACTCTGAACTTATGGAAACTACGTGGTTGAACGACTCTTCTGTAAAAACAATAATAATAATAATAATAAAGTAATAAAGTTATGGACTTAAAAGAGACACTCTTTTTAAAGTATATTTTGATCTTCCTTCTGTTTCGCTGAATCATGGTATCTCACAAACCTTGCAAGTGCCTTGAGCCCTTCACACCGTGACCTGTCATGGTGTGGATCTGAGCCCTTCACACCATGACCTGTCATGGCGCAGATTGCTCTGGCGTTCTGCATGCTATGGGAGGAATGTGCCACATGTGCACTGCACTGGGCCATGAGGAAGAGAGTTAAGGTGCTCCTAGTGCCCTGGACTCACAGGGATTCTTCCATTTCTCGCTGCATTCAGTGAGATTGGAAGCAGAACAGCAGCTTCTCACCGCACCATGCCTGACCCCATTTTGATGTTTCTATGCTCTATGGCTCTATGCTGCAGTCTAAGTGCACCAGCACCAGCCCCAAGCTTGTGCCAGGAAGATGGTAATCCTGCATAGCTGAGGGCATGCTTGCTGCCCTTAGGGATGGTCTTGGCTGCAGTAGCAGCTTTCCTGAAATGCACGTGAGACGTGGTGCTCTAGTTACTTTCAGGAATGTGCCTCTACCAAAGATTAAGTAAAGTAAATGTTATCTGTTATTATATCTGTTTTCATGTTTGCATATGCATACCTGCCTCTAGCCCTGTCCAATGCTCAGTCCTACCAACTGCTCCTAGTTATTAGAGAGCGTCTTAGCTTTACAGGGTCACCCTCCACTTTTCAAGAGCCTTTTCTGTAGAGGATGCTTACATCTGCCTGTTCACATTCCCTCCCTAAACTCACAAATACCATATATAGAGTTACAGTTCCCTACAAAAGTACTTCAGAAACCATCCTTGCATCATAAAGAAGTAATTCAAACATAAAAGGTCACATTTAAAAAAATAATATGTATCGTAATACCTGCATTATAAACTCCTGCAAGACTTCCTTGGGTGCCCTAGTGAACTAAGTGTGCCCAGCATTTTTTTCTGTGGGATTTATGTGAACTATTCTCTTAGAGCTTTCATTCAAACTTTCTTTGAGCTGACTGTTCTCAGTCATAATAGCACAAATTAGCATTGCTTTTGCACGTCATTTTTGCTAAATTTCCAAGCTACTGCCTCACAAATTGAGCCAAGATTTCCACTAATTCTCATGGCCGCTGCCGGTGGCATCTGCAGAATGGTGCTGCTCTGGAGTTCAGCCCATGGTTTTTATTGAATCCAATGGTCTTGATTTTTAATGGGCCTCTTGCTCCACCCAAAACTTGCAGCTGTGCCATTTCCTGGGCTTCCACATCTGCAAGAACTCTAGTTGGACCTAAGGGAAGAGTCCAGTTCTCACACGGGGAAGTGGGGATGTGCAAAGTGGTTTTCTTGCCAGCCCATGCAAGGGGAGGATGGTGGGCTCATGGATCCACAGTGGGGATCTTCCTCTTCGGTCTTGTCAACAGAAAATACTGAACAAGTTTTATTGTATTATTGTATAATGTATACTGTAATGTATACTGTAATTCTGAACCTAACAGATTTCTCCTGACAGCAAAGACAAGCTATAAGCCTGAAGGAGACAGCTGCATCCAGTAGATTAAAGTAGAAGAAACTGTCCAACTTCTGGGCAAAAGCAAGCTCATAACAATCCTCAGTATTGTAAGTCCCTCAACACATACAACTAGTTTTGGTTAACTGGGTCCTTGACACTCTTTTGGTTTATGCCAACAGAGGGTTCAACCCAGAAAGTGCAGGTTATTGTAAAAAGCATGGGAAGTTCTTAAAACTAGCTGTGGATAGGTTGCTTTTCTTGGACATTTCTGAGAAGGACTAAGACCCAACTCTCCTGCAACCTCTGAAAGCTACAGGACAGCTGCACCCTGCAGGCAAGCAGACTGATTTGCACATCACAGCATGGAGCTCTGAGAAAACTCCCCCAATGCTTTTTGCACAGGAGGTGTTTGACAGTGCTCGGGGCAGGTCATTGTGGGCAATGCTGAATGAAATTGTCTGCCATTGTTTCCTGTGGAAAAGGCAGGCGAGGGGACACAAAGTGCCTCAGTTTCCAGGCTGGAGCAGCAGCTACAGTTCACTACTGCCCAGACAACTTACTCATGCAAAAATAACGAGACTGTCACCTTCTGAATATTTATAAACTCCGCGTGTCATGATCCAGATGAGAGCTAAGTGTGGAGCCCTGCAAATATGCAGCTTAACAAGTGTGCAAAAGCATTTGTCGGCCCCATTACCGACCTAGCAATTTTGACAGCAGCCCAAGAAACGGTGCTTCAGGGTAAATTATTAAAAAACCTGGTCCTGAACTTTTCAGTAGCACCTGCAGCTGGGCATTTTCAAAAGGAGTTGCAGGTGCAAATAAGAAAGTTTGAAATTCTCATTATCTGCCTTGCGTGAAATTCAGTTATGGGGCAGCCCTGAGAGACAGCGGTGGCAGTCGTAGAGGATGAGCAGCCCTCAGCACAGGAGCCGAGACTTTGCTCCTGTTCCCTTCTGCCCCGTCAACCAGACCATCTTAATTTCTGGATGCTGCATGTCAAGATCAGCACAGAGGAGGGGATGAAACTCTTTCTCAGGAAAAAGTTTGCTTAATGAGCCGTAAGTAGAAGATTTGTACCTGCTAGGACTGCAAGGAAAAAAAAGAAAAAAAAAAAGGAAAAAAAAAGGAAAGAAACAGAAAAAAAAAGTGGATCTTGCAAGCTGTCACTGTACAAGCAATGAGTCACAGAGCTGTGAGAAACCTTTTCTGAGCAGTCCCAGCCGGGCTGGGCATTGCCAGGCCAGGCACACTCGCTGCTCTGCAACCGACAAGCTCGGAAAAGAAAGGATCCCAGTTTGTGACAGAGGAGCTGTGGGCAGGGCGCCAGCCCCCTGGTTCCTGGATGCTGAGATGGGTAAAGGTTGCTCCCTGGGGAAAGGCTGGGCCTGGAGAGTGAATCCAGGGTGGACAGGGATGAGGTTTAACCCCTCCAGGGTTGCTCCTGCAGGGAGCTGGGGGGACACAGAGTGCACCCAGGGAAAGAGCAAAGCTCACCCAGCTGACAAAGCCTGGCATGCAGGAGTTGATGAAGCTCACTTTTATGAGCCTATGCCAACCCAAGTCTTCATGCAGTAACTTCATAGCAGGCAGGCACCAATTTAATAATTTGCAGAGTGGTGCCAAATGAAAGACATGAGAGAAACTACACTATTCCCAGGCATTTAAACAAAGGCACCTACCAAAGCTCATATGGCAGCATTGCGGCCTCCATAACTCTTACACAACAGTATGGTCAACACTGTCCAACATTACTTATGCCAAAAGCAATGCATCGTGTCGAAAAAAATTCAAGAGCCAGCCTGTGTAGTGCTGCCAGTTTGTTTTTCCTCTGCAATCAAATGCAAGTGGTGCTGAAATTTAGATGTTAATTTTTAAGTCTGTTTTCCCCTGCTAGTTTGTTTTTTTCTGGGATGTGTATAGGCATGCTTTGATCTGCTTATTTCTTTAATCCATTCACAGACCACCCGTCTGCTGCCTTACAGACCACCACAATGTGTGTACCATGGCCTGAAAAACCCTCTCCTTTCCCTTCCAGAGCCTTACCTTTACAAAATGCCAGGCATTAAACTAATGCTTTATGTCAAGAAAGATTAACTGTCAAATACTAAGAAACTACCTAGCAGGATACCTCTAACTGGTGCAATGATGAAAACATAAAGGAAACGGTGGAAAACTGAGGGGCAGAAAATGTTGCTTACTTCAGAGAAAATGCAAAAGAAACATTTTGTCAAATTGTGCATGTTTTGTAGCAACTTTATACAAGCAGGAGGGGACTAGTGCAGTCTCAGAAGATTGTAGTTTATTAAGAGTATGGAAAGAAGTGCACAAGAAACAAAGGAACATTCTCAATGGTCAGATGGTTGGGTCCTGATAAGGAGCATGAGCCTCACGCAGTCACTGCAGCTATTAAGAAGTAACATGGATAAGAGTTGATGCCTGATCCCTTGTCACATCCTACAATTTATCTAGCCCCCTCAGGCTTGCCCAGGTTCCTGACCTTCATCTCTGCTGGTCCCTGATGTACTCACACCATCTTTCCACACTGCAAAAAGTCTGCTCAAGGGTAGTCCATCCATTATGGATGATATATTCCTTCCTGCGCTGTGCCTAAGAGCCTCAGCGTTCACTGCTCAGGAAAGCTCAGTACATGACCCTGTGCCCTTCTGTGACTACCCATTAAAGCACTTATCCTTCAAATGAAATTATAAAGTTATGTGGCTCCAAAAATAGGCAGCATGATCTAGCTTCGAGCTGTGAAGCTTAAAGCATCATCTGAGCGAGCAGCAAGCAGCTTGCTCTTCTCTATCAGTATGAAAAAGTAATGCCCAGGGTGGAAGCATATGCAGAGCAACTTGGCCCAGAGGTGCCCGTGCTGCACTTCTCTTTGAAAAGTAGATGATTCTGTTTTGAGTGTTGCTAACACAGCAAATTTGAAAAGAAGGAAGTAACAACATGTTGTTTCATCCCTTTTTTTATGTCACTGATAGAACAAATTTTCAAATTACTATAGCAACTGGCTTAAACAATGCTCTGGAACTTGAGGGTATTTATCCCATAATGTAATAGCACTGTGTTGACTATGCTACTCAGCAAGGTGAAGACATTAAGTCAGGACTTTATTCCTTTAACATATGGTCCCCAGAAAAGAGATTTTCTCTTGTGCTTTGTACTATGCTCTACAGTGAAGTGCGCCACCAGTAAGATTCATAAAGAAAGGCATTAGTTACCTGTGAGTAAACCCCAAAGCCTAGGTATGGATTTAAAGTTTATGGAAATAAAATCATAGACATAAAAACGAGGTTGCATAGATCCAGATGAGTGTTAACGAGTGTGAAGGCCTGCAAGAGTAATGTGCTATTTTACTATTATTATAACATATGTTTATCTTTAAAGAAGGCGGCTGTAAAAGGTATCTCACAGGGTTTTAAGTCAGGTGGGTAGGTGCAAGTAGCACTGGATTAGGTGTCTGGGGGACCAGGCAAAGATCAAGGAAATTACGTCATTCCCAAATTCTGAAAACTCAGCAGTGAATCTCAAGGGGGCTTGGGAGAATTCCACCAGAAGACATTTTAGGAGAGGTGAAGAGGAGGAGGCTGCATGGTGTGGTTTTCATATTTTGGAGGAGCTAGCTCCCTGTGACAAGTCTCACAAATATGGCAAGAGACAGCAGTCCTTCTGGCCAGGACAGGCATCGTTCCCTTCTGAATCAGTGTCCGGAGATCCTCCTGCTGGTGGACAAATTCAGCTCCCGTAATTTAACAGCAGATTTTGGTTTATTTGCAGCAGCCTTTCTTCCCGTGACACTATGCTTACTGTGTGCTGGAGTTCAAATAAAATTGATTAAATAAAAAACTGACCTGAAATCAAGAGGATGAGGCTCAGTGAGAGGCACGTTGAGGACAACGTTTGGGAAGGAGAACACTGATGCACGTCAGACGGACAAGCCAGCAAGACAGACAGCACTGCTGTGCAAAGCGATCCGGGGCTTGGAGCAAACCAGGGAGCGAGTATGAATCAACAATGTGATACTGTTGTAAAAAAGGCAAATGTCATTCTGGGACATATCAGCCGGCCCTGTAAACAATCACTCCGCTCTGCTCAGCATCGACGGGGCCGAAGCAGCCGCGCTGCGCCCAGGGCTTGGCACCATGCCTCGCAGGGGAGCGCGCACCGAGGAGGGGCGAGAGGAGCCGCGAGGGACTGACGCACATGATTTATGAGGAAAAGCTGAAGGAATAATTTGTTTAGGCTAGAAAAAGAGTTCCGCCATAAATGCTCGGCAGAACAATATTAAATGCTGAAATTCACGAGCTTGCTGGCACAGGGCGGCTATGCTGAGGAGCTCTGAGATGTTTCGAGCACTGAAATGAGGAGCTGGTCCAACACGCCTGGGAGCCAGCAGGCTGCCAGGGGTGACCCAGATACACTCGGGCTTACTTCAGAGCCTGGAATAACCCTGATGGCCTTCCGGGCTGCCCCCAGTGTTTAAGGCCCTGCAGTCCCACCCTCTCCTTGACTGAGATCCAAACGCATCAGAGCCACCAGCTTCCACCAAACCGCTGCTCTGAGCTCATGTCACCAGTGGAAGGAGCAAAAGGAACCACGCACTGTGCTTCCTTCCATGCGTGACACTTGCTGGCAGCACTAAGGGTGCTGTCAGAGTGGGCTTTGGTCATGCAGGGTGGGAAGGAGAGAGACCCAGCTGTCTGTCTGTCTGCTGTCCAGTACTCCGGGGGGCCAAGCAGGCGTGGAACATACTGTACCATAAAACAAAAACAAAACCCAAACGAGCAAAACAACAACAGCAACAAAGACAACAGAAAATCACTTCTGGCTGTGGGGAAGACTGCGGATGGGTTAGCACTACAAAAAGAGTGAATCCACTCAGTTGAGAAGGGTTGGGGCCAGGAGTGGGGGTGGTTGCTGCTGATGTTCAGAGCTTTCTACATACAGATGGAAACCAGTTGGCAGCAGGTGGAGAGGGGGGTTATTAACTTCCCCCACCCCAGCACTGGCTGCTTTCCATAGTGGCTGGGGTTGCCTCTGCTGAGTCCCACTTGTTTCAGGGGTTAGGAGGAGGAGGTGCCATAGCAGTTGCCAAAATCATGCTTGCTTGTCTTTGGAAAACCAAAATCCCACTTACTTTCCCTGTGCTTCACATGGTGTGCCTCTCTGCCTGGGTCTTCTTTTTTTTTCTTTCTTTCTTTTTTTTTTTTTTCCAAATAGCAAAGTGACTGTGAATTCCGTTTATTTTGTTGCTGCTAATAAAACGTGCATGGTATAGTAGCATAGCTGGGTGCTGTGCTGTACAGGCTGAAATGTCCAGTGATTTCTTACTTGCACACCGCACCTTGGCTGGTTTCATACTGTCCTTCATGCTTTCCTCACCCATACACTTCTTCGCCTTATTCTTATGGAAGAAGTATTTTGCTAAAGCACTTCAAGACTTCAGACACACTGAGAGGTGAGAGGCCATAGTCCCCAGAGATATCCAGCATACACATTACCGTGCCACAGGTCCTGCTGACAGGCACAGGGCTTCATTCTGCACAATGGTACCCACAAAATCAAAAAACAATCTTTGCACAACATGCTGTCAGCCATGGTCTCCCTCAGCCATGGTGAAGACAACATGCCAAAGCTGTGCCTTGAGCAATTTTATACCACGGTATTTTACTGCAAAACTGCAAAAGCTTACCCTAATAGAAACTGCCTCTCTGCATCTGTTTTCTGTATCCTCTGCTCGACTGCTGGCCTGGTCACAGCCACTAGTTCTACCACTAATGTGCCAACCATGTTGCCTCACTGCCCTCTGACACCAGTCCAGTCCAAGGCAGGTGTGTACCTTCCCCACCTCCGTAAAGCCACTCATACCAGAATACTCAGGCCTTTCCACGAGCCCCCCTGGACCAAGCAGTAAATCTGAAAAACCTAAGAGATTATTTTACCCAGGACAGAAATGTGCTGTCCATCAATGGTCATGATTTAATGCATGTGCCTGCTGCGTGTCTTCAGTTGTGCAAGGCAGCATATTTTACCAATAACACATCCCTCTGGGACTATGCATCCCTTCAGATCTCCTTAGAGTGTTCCCATTCCTACATGGAGAAGAAAGACGAGAGAAATAATTTCCTGAGTGTGTTCAAAGACCTTCCCCTGCCCTCTCCGCCATGACCGCTTCCTTGCAGAGAACAGGCAGTGCACGCTACCAGGGTTTCTGAGAATGGAAAAGGAGCATGTGATAGTACTTTCAATGTCTGCTGCTTTTCCATGCCCTCCTCTGTGTTTGTTTCCTGGGGCTGTACACAAGCCAAGCCAAGAAAAGACTTTGAGCAACCCTCTGAAAATCCTCCTCCGCTGTGTCCAGGGAGCTGGTCCTGCGGGACAATATGGAGAAACAAAAAGCACTATGGGCCTCCTAGTCAAAGGAATACTCTAAGCTTGAACGCACGTATCCATGGATGATAGAGATGAAAAGAAAAGGCAGACAAGCATCTCAGTTATTCTAATTAGCACAAATGCTGACATTCACAAAGACCTTATCTCCATTGATTGAGGTGCAACCTCAAACTCTGGGGGGGGGGAGAGGGAGGGGATCCTGCACAGCTCTTTTGACAGCCCTGGCACTACCATCGTGTTCGTATTCTGAGTTATGAAACATTGTCGTTGCTCCAGGCTTAGTGGGTTTGCTTTATTGTTGCATTACAACTATTGGACTTCACAGTATGCCATGCAGAGGAAACACACAGGGCCCAATCTTCAGCGAGGTGGCAATTGAGGATCTCACCCTGTGAACTGTATTAATATGCCAGAAAGAAATGTGAAGCTGACAGATACATTCATTCCCCATTATATGAGTCTTCAGTTCCTGTACTGGCTCCCAAATGCCAGACTGTCATAGATAGGAAAGCACTGTCTCTTCAACAATCATATACACTGCAAATTAAAATAATAAAAAAAGGGAATGTTACTAATGTCGACTTACATTTTTGCATATGTCTTTGCAAAGCAAATACCTTAGAATATATGCTGCACTTAAAACATTATTATGTAAAATAATATTTTATGCATTTTCAATATCTTTCTGCATAACTTCAGGATTGGATAGTGAAAGTCTGTTGAATGACATATTTCAGATAAGAGCTCATTCAGAGATGGAAGTTTTCCAACCATTAAAAACACTAGCTGATTACAGCATTCAATAACTTGTTACTTGAGCTTTACAGGCTTTTTGGTGTTGTGAAGCTGTAGTAGATCCCACAATTCACATAGGTGCATGGGAGATGAAGATGACACTTCAGAGAAAAACCTTTCTGTGCCTGCAATGCCCCAAGGAGTTAGCAGAGCCCAACATCTTTCTTAATTTAGTGCAAGATTACCCTGAAAGAATGAAAAACAAAGTTTGCTGCAAGACTGAGAGTTCTTGGTAATTTCATAACAGTTGCATGTCATTGGTGAATCTCATTTATCACACAAATTAGAAGCGGGTAGCACATTATGCCTTCTGGCCCGGCAGAAAAATGTCATTTATGGCTATAGTCCTTTTCCCAGAAAATGAGTATTGACAAAAATAAGTGCTAAATTAGTTTCTACATTGCCTGGTTGGACTGGTCAGAAAAAAACAAAAGACTTTAAAATCCCTGACAAAGTGAGAAGAGAGAAGAAAAAAAAAATCAAACAATCAATCAATCAAACAAACAAACAAAAAACACAAAAAAACCAACAGCATTTAAATGTTCATATTTTTAAGATAAAATGCCATGATTTTTTGAATGAAAGCAAGGTTCCAGCATTCATTTAAATATTCAAAACACTTGTTTTCAGACACAATAAGCCATTTTATTCAGCTACAAACGATTTTTTTTTCACTCTTCTGTTCATCCAAAACACTTCGAATATTCTCATTTGGGGACAACCTGAAACAAAGTGTGTTGTGGTTCTTTCAGGACTGCCAATGAACTGAAAAAAACCCCTTACTAGCCAAGCTCTATTTGCAGGTCCCGTGCCCTGTTTTAATCCTTCAAAGCCTCTCTGTGTTTTCTAGCAATTGTGGGTGCTTCAGGCAGAGCATACGTGTATGTCCATCTATAAAATTAATTCTGGCATGAAGTCTTAGTATGATGGGAAAAGCTTTATGATTTATGACACTGAAAAACTTAGTTTTGCTTCTTCATTACCTGAAGACTAACTTAAGAGGAATTAAGAAGGATATTTTATTTTAATCTAGGATTATTGTCTCTTTAGCTAATGGCATATAAGATCAATGTTTAAAGATGCCTTTTCTGCTTCCATTTAAAGTACAAAAACCAACCAAATAATAAAAAAAAACTCTTCTTGTTGTCCTAGAAGTGTTACTGATGTCGTGGACTTTTTTTTATTTGTCATTTCTTACACCTTCCTTTGTAGGGTCAGATGGTTTGAGTCCTTGGTAGTTACTTTTTTGTAACTTTAAGTAGTCATTGAGATATAGGGGAGATGATGGAAACCAAAACCAAAATTCTGTCACCTTAGTGGAATACACTTTTAGTTAATACTGGGATACCTCTTCATCTGGTGAGAAATTGTGGCCCAGAGAAGCACAAACCATCTGGCTAAGCATATCCTTCCTTCCCACATGTCCCTTAGTCACTCCCTGCCTTTTGTAATACCACCACTTTCCCAGCTGTCCCCACACTGTAACATCTTCCAGGAAAGTAGGACATAAGCAAATTTTTTTCTTCTTCAACCCTGGTGCTGTCAAACCACAGCTCTGTGCTGCAGCTCTTCTTGGTCTCCTACATTTGAGCTGATGCTCCAAAGAGCAGAGAAGAAACAGAAAAATGTTGGTTCAGGGCACTGTAAAACTTGGCCGCAGAGAAAAACACAATGTGTAAACCAAATCAGGGATGATGTTAAAAGAAGAGCCTTGGAGGATGGCTTCTGTAAATAGGGAATGTTAAAAGAGAAATTAGGTATGGCTATGCCTCACCTAACTCTTGACCCATCCAGGCCATGGACTTTCTGCAGGATATTTTGTATGCAGTGAAAGAAGGACCCAAAAATAGAAGGTAGAAAATAAATTTTTAAGTTTTAAGTAAAGTTTAAAGTTTTTTAAAGTTTTAAGTTTTAAATAAAGTTTTAAGGCACCGGTGCCCTGCAGCATCTGCGAGGACGTTGTCTGTATGGGACATGCATCCCACCCAGGCAGCTCTGCTGGGAGCATAGATTAATTCACTCATCTCTTTCACTAACACATAAAAAAAGAGTGCTGAAAAACGTAGTGATATTTCCTAAATGGTTATCCTGACATGGAAAATATCTGGTGTGTCTATCAGTTGTTCTCAAACACACCTCACGTTCTCTGAAATCGCCAGCTGAAGAAAAGGAGTAGATTAAAATGTGATTAAAAACCACATATATGTATGTTTTGTTCAGCCATCATATTTTAATGTGATGTGTATATACACATATAGGTGTATATATATGTTTTATGCATGTATGCATATATATATATATAAACATCTTTTTTCCTTATCTTTTTACAAAGATACTTTCATAGAATTTATTTGCACTAATTCCCTGCAGACTAATGCTCTGCGTATTCGTGCTGTGGATTAACATTTTCCTTTCTCTCCATCACGACTTCAACGATTGTAAGGGAAGCAAAAATGTATTTTCTTTTAATCCAGTTCTTCCTCCAGTTTGACTCTGAGGTTTACAGAACTAAATCTCCTGTATCTGTCTTCCAAGTACTTCTGCCTTGGCAACATCAGCTGCTGCATAAGAGCACAGGCTCTCCAGTGAAACATGGTTGTGGCTCTGAATTTACTGTCTTTCAGATCCAAGAACCCATTTCAACTACTACTGAAGTCAATGGAAAATGTATGGGACCTATTGGGTGAAAAAAATTGCTTAATTTGTGTTTAAGTTTTGTGAGTTTAATCCTGGTTTCACAAAAGTCAGCAGGAAAGCTCTTGCTGTCTTCTGAGGGGCCAAGCTTTCCTTCGCTGTGGTTTTTCTGATGAGCAGATTGGCAGCATCGCTCAAACCTTTCTGCCCTCGCTAACTCCTCCCCTAGGAAAAGTCGTCTGAGTGCCCTCAGAGTGCTACGCAGCCGGCCAAAGACAGGGAGCTTATTTGCCATTTCTTTTGATGAGGCACAAACTCAGCTATAACTCATTTCACTGCCTCCCAGTTGTGCTGGCTGCTGGGAGGTGGCTGAAGAAAGAGCCGCGTGGTCACCCAGCTCAGCAGGCATGGCTCTGAACCGACATAACCAGCACGGGGTGACTGCTGGGAGCAGAGCTGCACATTACCCTCCAGCCGGACGAGCACACAAGGCAGAAAAGTTGTTCTTGATTAAAAACAAATATCAAGCATGGCAAGAAAATGAGTAAGGATAAACAGATTAAGTGTGATATGTCTGAAGGCTTCCCACAGTATAAAAGCCATATGTGGGAGGCATGAGCCTAAAATTAAACTCCTAGCAGTGTGAGTTAAGGTTTTTAAAAGAGGCACCTGACATCAGAGGGGGAAAGTCTGAGTAATTGGCTCCTCTAGGGAGGCTCTCGCTAGCTTTTCCCATGATCTGCACCTTCTTTCTGCTGCTGTGCTCATCCAAACAGAAAAACACCAGTGGAAGTGGGACCAGACAAGCTGACCTACGGGGCCATCCCGCCCCGTTCAGCCCAGGGCGTCCCCACATGAGGTAGCAAGGCCAACACAGGCGGCCCAGGCCGAGTCATGGCCCCTCCAGCACCCTCCCAGGCCCACACAGGCTGGAGCCCGCATGAAGGCAAACCCACTAGCAGCCTCCATCTCCCATGCTCCAGGGCCCTGCGCCACAAGCTCAAGTATGAGAAAAAGGGCCTTTTTTTAGAAACGGGCAACAGATTTTTTTTTTACCAATCAATGAACCACAGACTAACTGCAGCAAACAGTAACGTGGGACCTCCCTCACATACAATGAGTGACTGGTGGCAGTAATCACGGGCCATAACCTCAACATCCGCACAAGCAGAAGCGCCAAGTGGCACATTTCTGAGGAACATAAATCTTGTACAATTTCATTCTGCTCACCAAATGGTTTTCATTTGAGGTTGCCACTTCGTGTTCACTTGGCCATGTTGCAGGCTTGGCTTCCATGGGGTGGCTGGCACCCTTGGTGTCCTCGTCACCCACCACCCTTCACCACGTAGCTGCCTGCTCTCCCGGCAAGATTTGCATGCCACTCCCACGCAGATGAGGTTGGCCAAACTTTCCATCCCTAGGTCCCCTGGTCTCCCACAGGCCTCTCCACAGGCTCTCCACTCATCTGTGGGCATGAGTGAGCCTGCAGCTAGCAGAAAGCCAGCATCTCCCAAGGCTTTACGACAAAGTGCTTGCACTGCCAGTGAAGCCACTCAAACCACAGGTTTTCCAGTAACTGTGCAATCAGGCAATCATTCCACCAGACCAGGCTCAATAGCTCTCTGTTGCTTTAGATTGCAAGCTGCTCAGCTCTGATGGTTTCCTCCTGGTTTGTCTTCTTAACAGACCATATCAACTATGTCTTCTCTTATCTTCACTGAGGAAAACATAAACCAGATCCAGTCAAGGTGTGTTTGTGACTAGAAAAAACTGAAGCAGTAGTTTGCACACACTCCACTGAGAGAAAAACAGTGGTGAGACCTCTCCCAAGGGGCAACTACAGCTCCCAGAATATGAACAGCACTTGCCAGCCTTCTGTCACCAAACCCTTTTCCAGTTGTATAACATTTTCATATTTTTGAGAGACTCTATTTACACAGGTTGCACTGTACTCAGCCCATATGCCTCTCTGCCGTTTCGGTAGTCCCAAGGACCAAGCTCTGCCCCTCTCCGGGTGCTCAGAGGCCACGGGAAATGCACACAGCACCTCAGCCCCTGCTCTGTGGCGAGTTCTTCAATCAGCTCCCACCAGCAAATGAAGAAAATTAATTTGCTATTTAAAGCTATCAGCCACTCCATGTCAGGCACAAGATTAATAAATGATTGGGAAGGGAAGCTTTTCGTCTTCTCCCTCTGTGGAGGAGCTGTTTTCATCCAACTCTGCACTGCTCCAAGAAAAAGTAATTTTGGCTCTCTGTTTCAGCTATTTGATAAAACAAACTCAAATTTCTTAGTCACCCAAACGCAAAACTATCTTTAGCTCTTTGCTGGTGTTATGGCTTCATTTTCACTGCAATCTCTGCTCTGGATGCAAGCATGTGAATCAACAAGACACAGAAGCTGCTTTTTATTAGTCAAGTTTTTTCTAAATGAGAATCCATCTAGTATGAAATGACCTGGAGCAGTGAGAAATAACCAGCTCTGAGACATTTTAGAAGTGCAAGAGGTGAAATTTGACCATTATCAGCATCATTTCTGTGCAGTGCTCACACAACTGTTCACAGAAGGATGTAATTTTTATAAAGGATAACCAAAAAAGCCTGATGAAAAGAGTGCCAGGTTTTTCATTGTTGCTCACAGGCTTCACTATAAACACCATGGGCCTGAAATAACCATGTGTACCCATGTTTCCTCCCAGGAATTACACAAGATTCAAACCTGAGGGTGCACCTGAAGGTTAGTAACACAGCCAGGAGACAGTCTTCCCAAGAGTGCCCCAAGAGTCACTCTGCAGGGTAATGTGTTTTCAAAGCACTTGTAAATACTAAAAATTGAACTCTTGGTGGCATGTTGTTCACCTCTTCAGATTTATTTATTTATTTTAAATTTCCATTGCAGGGCAAAACTTGCCTCCAGAATAAATTGTTAATCATAAGATAGAGTAGGTGGGTACTTCTGACTGGACTAAATGTTAGGGGGAAAAATCACTAGCTGAAAGCTATACCTGTGTAAAATGGCTATGCTCTGCACTGCTTGGAGCTGGAAACCAGTGGCTCATTACAAGGGATTCCTTTTAGTTTATTTATTTATTCTGAGCACAATCAAATGTTAGGGATATGCAGACAAGTCATCGTGGAGGCAAGAGTATTATTACACACACCTCCCTTAACTGTATCTGCTTATAGACAATGGCCACAGCAAGGAGACCAAGGGAAAATGTTTTCCAAGATTTATCTTTTACTAGAAACAGAGAACACCATCATGCTCCCAGAGCCAAAGGGGGCATGTTTTTCACCATCTATGTTGCACATAAAATGTTCTTATACAGGTGAATGTAACTTCCTCTATGCCACATCATAGATATAGCTGGGAAATAGATATAGTTACTAGAAACCTCATTCTTTAGGTTGCACTTCCCTAGGCACAGATAGCTGAAGCATGCTAACCAAAGCATCATAAATATCTGTTACTCACTATGACCTGCTCCAGGCCAAGAGATTAAGGAGTATTTTTCAAAAGTTATCCAGAAAGTATTGTTGATTAATGAACACGTTCAAAACAATGAGCTCTCTTGGAAACACATTAAAAAAGAAAAATAGAGATGAAATTAATCAGATTGATTTTTGCTGATGGGTTATTAGCCCAGCTTTGTCAAGTAGCAGTCTAACCAAAAAGGATTGTATCATCTGCTTTCCTTTAATTTCCAGTTATTGTCTCTTTGTTTCCCAACTATATAGCGAACCTTTTCTCTCCATGCAAACTTCCAAGACACCTTTTCCATCAAAAAAAAAAAAAAAAGGTGTGAGTTGGCTAGTGTGAGGATGACTAATTTCCATCTAACTCACTTTTCTTGATCACAGTGGTCAGCCAAAATTTGAGCTCCAAAAGACTGTGTTAAATTAAGAAGATAATAATCCCAGTCAACTCATTGATGGTATCCTGTTTATTTATCAAATTAAGGGGAAAAAAGGAAAAAAAAACAACCAAACAAAAAAACAAACAAAAAAAACATGTAAAGACCTGTTCTTTTGGAGTCAGGAATAGTCAACATCAGGAAAGGAACTCCTTGTAGGTACCCCCTCACAATCTTTCTGGCCAGCAGCTGTTCCTAAAGCTCTTGGTAAGAGCTGCACTACCTTTCCATTCTCATGACCTCCTTCCAAGATGGTCTCCTGGTAGCCTCTCTCATAAACTTCAGTTCTCCCAGAAAAGCCAAAAAAATCACATTCTAGCTAGCTGTGGTTCCACTGTGTGTTGTAACTGATATATCCATTGGATCCTAAAGAATTTATACCATACAAAACATGTCTTGCTATTTCACCAAAAAGTTGGCAGGATTGGCTTTATGGAGATCTACAAAGTCACTTATCTAAGATATCAAGAAAGACAGTGGTGTAGTTAGATGCAGGTCAGGCAAACTGAATTTGCTTAGATTTATTTTACCCATATGAATGTGCACTAAACTGTGTGTGTATACACACATGCACACCCACACCCACAAATGCACAGAACCAATATATACACATACTTAAATGAAAACATATATCGTGTTTTCCTACAGATACACCCATATACACCAAACAGATGAGTTCATCACTTTCTTCTTTACTATATTACCACCAGTTAGAAGTTTGTTGAAATCTGTTAAACCCAGACAAGAAAAAAAAATGATGGATGCTGAGCAGATGCCTATAGTCGGCAAAGAAGATGAAGGTTTGTGAGGATGCTGCTGCCACTCAGTCTGTTTGGCAGAACAGAGAGGGTGGGAGATCATACATAGATGTGACCCATCACAGGAACATCATCTGAAAGAGAAAATTATTCTTCCAACTGAACAAGATAACCACCCACCAATAATCTTTTAACCAAAACTGTCTTCTGGGGAAAGTTCTTCAATTTCCCAGTCCGAGATCTCCTGTTATGAGACAGCTACAGGGTTTTATGACCAGCAAATATAGTCCAGGATGGTAAATGCCCATGTTCCTCACTTTCCCACCATTTCATTTCTCTGTCCTAAGGAATCAGAGCATGGACAAATCCCATTGACGTAAATGCTGTGGGGTAGAAAGAATGTTTGCCACCAGGCCATGCTCTGGAATGGCAAGTATGCAAGAATTAGCATCTATAACTCTCCATAAACATTGGGGTTAATCTCTAGGGTTTACAAGACTCTTTAAATGTGTTTTAATAGGACAATATGCTTTACACAGGACCCATCCAACACTTCACATATCAGCAAAGTTTACAAGAAAGTAAACTGAGCTGGGGTAATAGTTCAGATTTGCAGCCAGGGCTCTAATGAGAATGCCAAAGTCAAAGTAATAAATGGATTTGCAAGTATAATATCTTCCCAAATGGCCGAAGAGCATTCCAGTCTGGCAGAACAGTCAGAAGGGAAGAGCTGCGAGAATTGCATTGTTCTCTCTCAAACTCTGAAGTCTAAATAAATGGATCAAATTACTGCACATTCAGTGCAAAACGACGGGCCTGCATTCTGCCAGCCTCGCTCAGCGTGGGTAGGACATCGCTCCTGGGGCAGTCTGGCTGAGGCAACCAGTGCTGCCCACAGAGCTGGATGCTGATGAGAATGAGTAAATGCTGTTAATCAAAACTGAAGATTGCAAAGAACCAAAGGAGCTCAGTGGGGTTTATGCAGTGTTTCCTTCAATTGGCTACCAGGCAGCATCTTCCAGAATTTGTTGTCAGTCTTCTTCTGGTGGCGGTATTAAGACTGTGAGAAAAATACCTCCCGACCCCATTTGCCATTCCAGGCTCTGATCTCACAGGTGCAGGTCAGGACAAATTCTATGGAGTTGCTGGAGCTCCAGTGCAGAACTGTCCACCCAGTGCCTCCTCCAGAGAGCCTTTTCTCCAACGGGGACTGGGGTTTCCACACCAGCCACCGCCCAAAACCCTTTCTGGAGCCTGTTTTATTCTCCTGGCCTTCTGTTGATCTGCTTACCAATATCCTCTTGTTTACATGAGCCCTTCATTAAGCTGATCGTGGCTAAAGATTTCTTCATGGATATGGGGATTATGTGCAAATTGTTATCCCAAATGAGAATTCAGGTACTATTTAAAAATAATAATAATAATGATAATGGTGGATACACTTTTAAGGAGATAGAGTAGCATCCTGGCCATCAGCAAGACAATCATGGATTGTCACATCGTGGGTAAACTGAATGGACACAGCCTGTTCTACTACCCTGGTACTGGAGAGGAAAACACAGACTGGCATTCATTTCATCCAGCCTCTGTGAGACGTCTCTGTCTGAGCTGGTCATCTCAACTTCCCTTATAGTCAAGAAAAGAAAGACGATGCTGGCAAGGCACAGCCCATCTGAATTATTTGGACACCTAATTATGGAAGAGAAGTCTGAGGTCTGACAAACCTGCTCTTCTCCACTGATGACAAAAGCAGCCTGCATACATCACCAGCTTGCACGTGGGTGCCTTCTAGCTACCTAAAGCCAGGTGAGATGAATACTGTCCTGGGTTTATGAGAGCCTTGAGTGACCACTTGATACAGACTCTACCTCTGGGGTCAGAGAAAGCCATCAGCCCCAAGGACAACTTGTTTTTGTTTTGGAGAATGATGTTTAAGATGGCTGGCCTCAGCCTCACAATTATCCAACACACTCATACAAAAGGCCACATCAGACTCTGTTAGCAGTTGACCAGTTTCTTTCTAGCTAACTTATTCTTTCTGTGATTTTTCACCCAAAACCAAATATCAAAGAAAATGAAGATGGAAAGCTTAAGAAGTGACACATTTCCATTAAATCAATATGAAAACCAGCCAGACTGTCCTAATAAATGTAATGAATGAATTAGGCATTCAAAGAAGAATGACCTCATTTTTCACTTCTTTATCCTCATCCTAATAATCAGGGAATATTTGCCCAACTCTATTTCCATGCCTCCATAAAGAACTGAAGGGACTTTCTAGAGGGAGTCAGCCAATATCTTAGCTTCATTTGCTATTGTCTGTGTTTATCACTTGGTGCAAGCTCATCAGAGTATGGGTAGATTGGCAGTAAAAGGATGATTGCCTCATTATAATAATTCAATCTGCGCTGAGACAGGCTGTCTCCTTTGCTACATGAGAAACAGCTAGAAACTTTATTTCATAAGCAAAATTACCACTGGCCATTTGAAATGCCAAGAGCAGCTATCATTAGATTGTGGTTCGGCTGGCTCTGCTCTCTGGTGCAGGCTGGAGAGCTTCCATCTCAGGAAGGAATCAACCTTCCTGACATGCTGGAGCAAAGGGGTGACACGCAAGAGAATATCTGGCCATTTCTTTAGCACAAAATCAGGAAGTTCAGGAAAACATGTCTATACACCAGGAGAAGAAATTCTGTAATTGCCTGTATAATGAATTTGAAACATTTTTTCACCTTTAGAAATATAAGCTTGACCTTGATCACTGAAATCTGGTGGAAAGATTCCCATATCTGGAATGTTTAAATTAATCATCATCAATAAATTGTGTATTTCAGGAGAATCAGCTGTGCAAAAACTAAGGAGGACTTGCACTGTTTGTGAAAAAGGCTTTGTCCTTCTTGCAAGTTATTAGTAACTCCAGAACGAATGTTCTTGTATTGTTAGAAATAGGGTCTGAGATGGGTACAAGCAACATCAACTCTAAAGCCAACTGGAAGACTGAATTTCATTCACTGAATTATGATATGTAGGGACAAAAAAATGCATTTCATGGATGCTGCAGCCTCTGCAGGACAAGTGAGAGACCTCCCATTGCACCTACCAATCCATCTATGGAATATCCAGACACACAAAAGACACAACATAGCTTCAATAAATGTGATGTATAACATGCAGTGTGTAAAATCTGGTGTGTAATACAATATCTACTAGTTTTTTTCTTTACAGGTTACCAGCTGGTCAGACATTTTAAAGTAGTGACTGTGTAGATAATAGCCATCATGGCTGGATAACATTTATTGGGACCATCACCATATACCCCAGCCAGCACTGGGTGTTTTGAAGAGCCTAGTTTCAGAGAGCTGAATATGTCAGAATGAAGAATTTAAAAACAGAAATGTGAAGAATTGAACACAGCTTAATGGCAGAAGATCAGTAATCAGTAGGATTAATGAACCCTTCTTTGTGAGAACTCTTTTCCACCACCAACTGACTCTTTGTGTCAAATAAGGCTTGAGTTTAGCCAGAACTTTGCTCATTGCCAGCTACTCATGTGGGCTTTTTCTGGAATGGATCCTCTGTTGTCTAGTAAGTAGCAAATCCGTACTAAAGACTTTCATCCAGAGAAGTCACTAATTGAAAAAGGGTAAATTGATAGTAATGAATAAGAATTACAGGCTGTAAATTGTAGTCGTATGGTAAGGGAAGGACACAAGTAGAAATCTATCATCAGCAGGAGCGTTAAAGATATGTTAGCTACAAATAAGATCATCACAAAGGTACCGCATTGCTACTAAATGGACATGATAATAATAAACCCAATAATAAACCAATAATAAACCCAAAGGAAGTAAAAATGTCAAGTAAATGTTTCCCACCTATGTTTAGGAAAAAAAGCCAGATAATGTATTGCAACTTATGGAAGAAAAACAACCATTTCTTTTGTAACAATAATTTCTAAAGTTAGAAATTTTTAATTGGCGGTTCCTGGATAACTTGTATCCAAGAGGCAAAGATGTTCACTGGACCCCTGCTGCTGATTTTAAATAAGTCTTGGAACACTAGAGGAGTTAGAGATGTGAAGGAAAGATAACATTGTGCCAGTACTTAAAGAGAGTAACTAGGATGACATGAATAAATATAGGCCTGTCAGTCTGACATCAATCTGAACAAAATAATAGAATTGTTATTTGGGGACTCTATTAAGAACTAGTGAAAAAAAATGAAATTATCGTGAACTTTTTAAAAATAGATCCTATCAAAAAAAAATTTATAATGTTGGAGCATGTACAAGTTCAGTTGGTAAAGGTAATAGCACTGGTCTAAACACTACTGTTGATCTAAAGTCCATGACTTTGAGTCATCCCAAATCCATTAAAAAAAAAAAAATTATTCAGACTTAAAATGGTCTATTTTACCAACAAAAATGTCCTTAAATAAGACTGTCTTTGGGGTGTCAGCCAGTCTCATGAGTTGTGTTCTTGGCCCTTCACTCTGTATCAACCATTCCCTGCAGATGGAATAACACAAATAACACAAATACTCAGGGAGGTCTGGTGAACGGTGAAGACATAACAGCTAATCTGGGAGACCATTCTCATTTGCTCCGTAACTGTGACACAACATAAGTAAGGGAGAGCAAAGGAGGCAAGATGTACCCACTGAGGAGATCAGTGATTTTGAAGAGACTTCCAAGTCCTGGTAGAAAGTCAGCCAAACATGAGCTCCTCATGCATCTCAATGGCTAAAGAGACCAAGGGTCTTTGGCTGTGCAAAGTAGGGTCCAATAAAGGGTGAGGTACCCTCTGTGTTTCACAATGGTGTGGTGCCTCCTACAGTTGTTTTGGTGTTCAGAAGAAGGATCTTAAAAAAAAATTGGACAGGATTCAGGAAAAAATACATGAACTTGATTAAAGGACAGGAAAGCATGCCATGTTCTGAGAGACTCAGAAGTTCAATTTATGTGGCATGTCCAAAGGAGGATTTGAGGATGATTTGATACTAATGCATTACAGCCAGAGAGCAGGGGAGAATGATTAGCTGCCAGAGTTACTAACCAAAAGGCTCCTTGTTATTGATCAGTTTCTCATAAAGATTGGAGGTTTCCAGAAAGAGAGAAAGAAAGAAAGATTGAAAGATAGAAAGAGAGAGAGAGAAAGAGAGAAAGAGAAGAGAGAAGAAAGAGAAAGCAAGAGAGAAAGAAAGAGAAAGAGAAAGAGAGAAAGAGAGAAAGAGAGAGAGAAAGAGAAAAAGAGAGAGAAAGAGAGGGAGAGAAAGAAAGAAAGAGAAAGAAAGAGAAAGAAAGAAAGAAAGAAAGAAAGAAAGAAAGAAAGAAAGAAAGAAAGAAAGAAAGAAAGAAAGAAAGAAGGAAAGAAGGAAAGAAGGAAAGAAGGAAAGAAGGAAAGAAGGAAAGAAAGGAAGAAAGAAAGGAAGAAAGAAAGGAAGAAAGAAAGGAAGAAAGAAAGGAAGAAAGAAAGGAAGAAAGAAAGGAAGAAAGAAAGGAAGAAAGAAAGGAAGAAAGAAAGGAAGAAAGGAAGAAAGGAAGAAAGGAAGAAAGGAAGAAAGGAAGAAAGGAAGAAAGAAAGAAAGAAAGAAAGAAAGAAAGAAAGAAAGAAAGAAAGAAAGAAAGAAAGAAAGAAAGAAAGAAAGAAAGAAAAATTTAGTTCTATAAAACATTGAAAGATGGAAATTTCAAGCAGGAGAAACCCAGGTAGTCCCATGGGCTGTGTAACCATGAAGAACTGTTTAGAAGACCCTCAGGGCTATTCTAAGCTTAAAAATATGAGAAAAGAAATTGTCAGTGATATCATATACGTTTGGTGAGCATCGTAGCACTGAGCCACCCAGGAAGACCTCCCTTTACACAATAGAGCATTCAAACATTCCCAGAGTTACTGTTTATTTTTACCAACTAGATGTTCTTACAGATATACAAAAAAAGACATTCACCAATTTTAGTCACTGTCAAGCTTTCCCGCAGTAGTTCTTTTAACAAAATCTTGAGAGTGTAGCAATTTCTCCATCCTAAAAGGACTTTCAGATCTGCAAATTACTGAACATTTAATAGCAAGAAAACTAGAGATTCAAAACCATTTATCTCTTTTCTTCATACTCCTCCATTCCTTTTGTGGCACTGTAGAACTTCTTGCAGACTGATTTTACAAAGAAGCTGAACACATCTCTTGCTGTTTCTCAGCTGAAGAGCTGATACAATGGGAAGTACCTCTCTCTGCAGTCTTGGTATATTCAGTGGGAAAGTTTTCATTTGCAGGACTTGTTCCTTTAGTCCAGCAGCCCATCAGTTTGACCACTTCCAAAGTTTTAAATTAAAACTTGAGCAAAATCACCATGGTTTTCCCCCTTTTCCCATTAAAAATTTGTGAAACTACCAAGTTTTCCATGTCTTTTGCCAAAAACCACAACCTGCTGCAAATTCATTCAAAAGCAATTCCAAACTTAACCCAGATTAATAACACTTCCAATTAATATGGCCAAGTTTTTAAGTTCAACAGATTAAAAATTGTCTAGTTTCGTGTCTTTTTGTGAACATTTTGTTCCACTCAAATCATGATCCCACAACAAATTATTACTGCCAAGTTAAAGCCATTAAAAAAATCTACCTTTGCATTTTGAAAACTCTAAATTTTGTTGGAGTTCAGATCTGCAGTTTAATTTTGTCCTGTTGTATAAAGATGGGAGGAACCTGCTTCTAGATCCAGAACAGTTTCCAAGTCATAGCCCTACCCAGATCGGGATAGTTGGACCCATACGCTTTTGTTTGGATTGATCACTATTTTTTGCTTAAAATGGAGGCTGTGCTCAGATCATCTGCAACTGTTTCAAGCTAGCATGTTTTCAAACATCACCTCCCTTTAACTGAAAATCATCGCCCCTTGACTGAAGTGCAACAAGTAACCATAGCTCCCCATCAATGTACAGTGCAACAGGTTTGCTGGCCCACCTTCATGAGGAAGGAGATGAGAAGGGTGAACACCTACAAAGATGCTAACTCAATTGTTTGTAATCACGTTAACTACCCTCTACGTCTTCCAGAGGTTGGTTTCTTCCCCTGGTTTCTGCGTTCTTTTCCATAGGTACGATATCTGGAGACAGAAACATGGGCTGATGATGACTGAAACCACACTCCCTTGAACAGGATGGCCCTTGCACTTTCTAGAGCAAAGCACTCTCCGGGACTATGCTGAAAAAAAGATTTATAGTTTTTAATCTCCTCATGAAGTATGACTGTTAAGTATGCTATAATATATAGCACAGGAATTAATCCTGAATTTATTTAGATTTTTTTCTTATTTCATCTGTCAGAGGATTGCCATTTCAATTATTTATTAAGAAAATTATGTTTTTCAAGGTAAATGCATTACTTTTGTTATCTGCTTTCAATTAGCTGGGAATTCACTATGTTCAGCCAAATGTCCATTCATCAACAAATTCCAGATTCCTGGCAGTCTGAACAAATTCCCAATTTTCTTCTTTTATGGTTAAAATAAGTGAAGATATTCATGCCTCATGCTAAATTATAGCCGGGCTTAGATTTGCCTGGAGGGAGGAGAAAACAAGTATGGAAGGTCTCAAAATATATTACTAGATGTTTTGATAGGAGTAGAGCTAAAATATTTCATGATCTTTTTTTCTCCAGGTGCTTTGATACACTATCTAGGTGCTCTCCTCCATGGGCCACTTACTGAACTGAGCCAGTCATCCTCCAAAATGCATGCAACAGGTTGATGAGGCCATGTCCAGCTGCAGGGCTCTGTCTTCCACATAGAAATGTGGGAATAAAAGGAAAGTAAAATGCAACTTGTGCCACTGAAACCCCTCATGTCATGTCCAACCCTTCCGCTTAGTGAATTCACTTGTTCAGTGTAGTACTGTGCAAAGGAGATCTAGTGGTGTCATGGGCAGCACCGGGGCCATAGCATGCCCTGGAGCATCGAGGGAGCAGTGACTACAGAGAAGTACAGTGGCCAGCCATGTGCCACGGCAGAATAGGGTCCAGGCTTCTTCCTTGGAAATACTTCAGTGCTGGTCCTCCTTTCTCCTCCTGCAAAGCAAGGCTGCCTAGCCTGCGGCCAGCCCATTGCTGACATGGCTACATGGCTTGCGAGACCCCAGCTGGTTTCTCAGCCCAGCACCATGCCATGCTGTGTAGCTGCATCCATCGCAGCTGGTTCCCTCTCCAGCCAGCCACCTGCTGGAAGGTGAAAGAGCTGGGCTTCTTGCAGAGAGGCTCTTTATCACCAAAAGGGAGTATAGGTACTTGTTAAAATGCACGATGTCAAAGGCACTTCTGCTTGCAATTGACACTTTAGATGGTGCTGGACCAAAGGCCTTTACTAGGAATCTCCTGGGCAAAGCAGAGAGAAAGGCTTGACCTCTGCTAGATGTGGGGATTGAGGGCAACCAGAAACGCTGCCCCAGCCTGTCTGGGCGCTCACTACAGCTCTGAGCTCGGTTACTCTAGGTATGGCTTTGCGTACTTCTGTGCATGGTGTGACTGGCCCCAAGCCCTGCAGACAGCAGAGGAGCCAGGATGAAGCGATCCCACTGTCCCGTATGGCTTTATCAGCCTCCTTCATCTCTGCAGGGCATCAGGCTGCACGCCCAAGGTCTGCTTCACGTCCCGGGCTCACCACGGCTCCCTGCTGGCCCCCATGGCCACGTTTCCTTCCCAGTGGGCAAGGAGACAGGGAGGAGGGTAAGTTCCCAACAGGGAGTTAGGGCCTAGCAGAGATGTTCAGTTGGTCCCAGGAAATTTAGTTTGAGACAGGCATAGGCTTTAAATACAAGCAGTATCTAAAGCTCAACTTTTTCCTTCCAAAGTAGTAGAGATTTTCAGTAATTTTAGTCATCCGTGTTATCTCCTCCTCCCTTTGTTATGAAACTGCTGTCTCCCTTGGCTGTCTCAGTTGATGTTCTCAAAATTCCTCTGTCCTGATCATCTCCTCTGGGTCATACTAAGTTATCTGGGTCTTGTGCTGCCCTTCCATTTCCCAGATTAGTCATCACTGGCTCTGATTATGTTTGCTTGGTCACCTCTTCCTTCCTCCTTTGCACTCACACTGGGTACTTGTTTGTTTTCTCTTTCCCATGATTTTTGGCCAGTAATGCTTTCATTGCACTGTGAAGCAGGACTCTTCATCCTTTTTTCATCATATTCAGGTGTTCATAGGTCTCTCCCTCTCCGTGCATGCTCTGAGATGGAGTTTTCTTGTGCACCATAGTTTTTATCATGTCAGTAAAGACACAGAGTCATCACTGTCTCTCATTCCCCAGGCTGTGCAGAAAGCTAACAACCCTTACACGTGCTGGTGCTTTCTCAACCAGACAGCAGAGGCAGGAGGATGAGATTTTTTCCTTACATCATTTGTGTGCATCTCAGCCATATACCACTCAGCATGGCAAGGTGATTAGGCTGAGGTTTTGGGGTATATCCAGTGTCACCTTCACTTCTTGGTGACATGGAGCCCTGAGAGCCACCCTGCCATCCAGCCGGTCAGCGGTGTGTGCTCGTAGTGAGGGCTCTCCCAGCAGATGAAATCATCGCGATCTCTTCAGCATCTGTCTAACGTCCTATAGTGCAGGCAACTGTGAACTCATGTGTTTATTTTTCTAGTAGAATACACCTGCAACTTAAATATTGTATGATAAGCAGATGTTCGCTCCTATAAATTGAGCAGCGCGCAAAGATTTATAGACCCCAGAGATTCGTATTTAGCGAGTGAGAGCCAAGGTCACAACTGGACCTTCAGATCCAATAAATCTTGACATTACTGGGGCACTGGGGGAGGGGAGGAAGGCGTCATCATAGATGTATCACAATTTTTGAAGGAAGCCAGTGATGATCTGCGAAGCAGATGTAAGTCAAGCTGATTTTGATACGTTACACTGACCCCGCCAGGCAAGAGATGAAATAACTCAGGGTTTGATTTGGAGTCACATACGGAACATAGGAGTGGAAATGATGATAATAAGTCCTTGTTCACATGAGAAGCGGGGTGGAAAAAGCTCCATTAAAAGAGTAAATGCTCTTTTTTTTTTTTTTTTTCTCAAGATATAATTAAGCTGTCATTTATACCATCAGTGGCAGATTTATTCTAAGGTATTTTAAATGACATATATGTGCTATATACTTTTCTTTCAGTAATGAAAACCAGTGGTTTAGCAACAGGGGAACCAAAGTCCTGTGTGAGCAGAGTAGGTACCAGTGACACCCCAGTGGTACCTGCAGCTCTGCCGGTTGGATTTGGACCGCTGGAGAAGAGAACAGGTTATTGAAAGTAATTTGGTCTCTAATGCCCCTTTAGACCTTGATCTCTTTGCTCGAAGTTTAAACACAGGCTGGCAGCAAGGATGGAGGGGAAAAGAGGTGAGGACAACTTGTATGGACAGTCAGTGCCAACGTCACCACAGAAGAAATAGAGGCTGGAAATTGAGAGGGTTGGGTAAGAGGAAAGGAGGAATGTTTTCAATGGGCACCAAAATATCCCCAAGGGCTGTGTTTAAAGGCCTTCATATGCGCAACTGAGTTGCCGTTTCCTCGTGATAGCTGCTACGAAATAGCAGAAGTGGATAAAGCCCGAAACACCAGAGGCAGCCTGGACGTGCCTCTGTCCACCCACAGCTCAGCCTGGGCTGTGAAGCCCTCCAGAGAGGTATCAGAAACCTGTGCACTCCCAACCCCACGCCATACGCACTGGCTCCAATGTTTCCAAGCTCAATGCTGCCTTCCTCCCATCCTCGCATGGCCACAACCAGGGCTCGGTGGTTTCAAGCCTGCACCAGGTGGGTGAACGTGGCCGCCCCATCCCTGCAGGCACCAGGCCCCTTCCACACCTGCAGTTTTGCAACCCTCCGCGCCGTTTTTAAACAAACAGCTCAAATGGCCCATTGAGCAATTCACGGTTGCAACAACTAAAAAAAAAAAAAAAAAAAAAAAAAAACGAAGGTTGCGAAGGTTTCCAGCGAGCAATTATAAATTACACTGGTGTTTCTGCCTTTCTGTTTAGACTAGCTCATAGCGGTTTAAGAGAATCATCTAACCAGCAATTTTTAGGGACTTCCAAAACATGTAGTTCAGCCAAGAGCAAAACAGAAGAAAAAAAACACCACCAGTAAGGAATTCCCCGGTTACTGAATTATAACAAATATATACAAATACCTGTTAGAGCAGAAAATGGAGGCAGATGAAAACACAAGAAAGCAAGCGTGAAAATTTGTGCTGATTTTTTTCTCATTGAGGTAAATACCCATGTGAATACCTCCCTCAAACTCATGTATCTGAAAGCAGAGCTGACTGCAACAGAAACAGCCAGGAAGACGGCTTCTGTGGCAACTGAAATGAAAATTTGGAGCCAAAGTGAAGTTATTACTAGCTGTCAGATGCAATCTATGCAAATGACTGTGCTCCCAAATAAGACTGTGGGTTATATTCTGGCTGCCAGCGGTGATACAGATAAATAGTCAAAAAAATCATTCAGAAAGCACAGCAGACTGAAGCACTAGTTCAAGATTTCAAAAGCGCTTGTACAAGGATGTTCTAGATGTCAATGCATAGGTACCTGCACCAGTGGCTCAGCCCTCCTGCAAGGAAATACAACGGGAAGAGCTGGAGGCAGGCAGGGGCAAGCAAGACCCAGGGCACTGTCCTCACTTGCTCTCATTCTGGCTCCAGTTTTTCACCTCTGGGGACATTTTAACTCTCACACTCATGTATGGAGGATACGGGTATGTTTTGCTTCAGAGGATGTAGTGAAGATCACCCTGCTTGGAAAAAGGTGTTGTAAATATCCAATCTGCAGCAGAATTTTTTCCTGCCAACTGGTCTTTCAGGATGTTCTGCTCCAGCTGAGTTGCCCCAGCCAGGAGTCCGCTGCCGTGACCCCGCTCACCACATCCCCACGCTTGGAGAATTTCCACTCTGGCCACAGGCTCCGGGATCATTACAAAAGGGTATTTCTCAGTGCTTTCTCCACTGCTTTATGTACAGCAAAAATCCTACACCATCAGGGCAATCAAGAGGTGTTTGCATTACCCGGCCTTTATTCCAGTATCTGTAAACACTGTCTCAAAATCATTCCTATTTCCATACCAGACAGGCACACTGTAGCTTCTTTACTGGTAAGGCACAGATCGTGAATTTTCCTGCCTTGGAAGTTGGGAAATACAGCTCTGGTATTAGCAACATCTTTTAAGGGAGCTGCTGGCGTCATTAGTGAAAAAAAAAATCATTTAAGGGAAATCAATTTTCTGCCTCCCTGTCATCCTGTGTCAGATCGGGCTACAGGTGAAAGTCAGTTTAGTGCTTACTATTTATTCCCAGCCGACTACTAATCCCATTTCCCACTGCTGAAATAAGGCGTTAAAATCAGTGTACTCTTTCGTTGAAAGGAAGACATTCCAAACAGCTGTATCCTTCAAAAGCTTCGGCCTTTTCTTTCCCCTTACCGTCTCCCTAGGTAGCCCTCCGAGACACACTGTTATGTGGGATGCCAACTGCTCACTATTCATCACAGCCCTATTCTCCAAGGACCCATTGATTCTGAATGATTTATCATCCGATGTTTTGTGCGTTGCTGCAGAAATAAATCAGAACTGGGACTGCCAGGTGCTCCTGGGTCCCATCGTACTGCGTTAATTTATTAAAGAGGGGTTTTCTCGGCACAGCCGTGGGGTGCAGGAATCTCCTCCGCAAGGAGCACCAAGGATCGGGGTTTTGCCCTGAGCTAACCGTGAAGAGCACCGAGAGAGAGAGACAGAGAAAGACTTCAGTGTGGAAGCACACGAACCTGGAAACCCTTGCAGGGTGAGCAGGCGGTCGGCTTTCCAAGTAGAGCTAGTGGTGACAGCGCTCCAAGAAAAATAGATTTAGTCCTTAAGCGTGTAGCTTTTGTTCTGGGCTCACAGTCTCTTTTTGTTTCTTGGACTAGGTCTCGCACCCGGATATGGCAAGTAAATATCAAGCCATAAATCACAGATGTGATGCTTGCTTTTCTTTCTTCAAGGTTGTATAATATAATGAAAAAGATCAAGCAAACGCAAAGCTGTTTTACACTGCACATGCACAGAGTGCAAAAGGCCTTGGGCCACTTCCAATGACCGCGCAAGAATGATAGGCCTCCTGCTAACACGAAGATCTATTTTTCTGAGGCATGGTACAAATCCTCTCATGGATTGAAGGGTTTCTCCTGTTCTTGTTTTCTTTAATGGTCTTGCAATGCAGTTAATTGAACATATAATGACCCTTCATTCAAACCTTCTGCACATGTATATTGTGGTAGTTTCATCAAATGTGCCTCTGGCAGAACAGAAAACTCAAATTTCCTATGTTCCTTCCCAGAGTCCTGAATGCATGTCAGCAGCTTTTTGGTACTTACCACCCTTAGCTGTTTCTCATCCCCATGTCAGAGCCTCTGAACCACGGCTGCTCAGACACAATTTTACCTCTGATGTTACTGCTGGAGCACCAGGCTGACCCCACCTGGAGGACAGGAAGCTTCTGGAACTTCTCCTTGAACTTCTGGGGCCTTTTCCTTGAAGTCCAGCCATGCCACGGTCGTGCACTCAGTTCCAACACTTCCTAATTCACCCGTGCCTGAAGTCGTACTGCTGGTGCTCTTCTAAAATCAGTTTCTCATCACCTGCAAGGGGAAGAAAACACCTAGATGGCATCGTTCTTCCCACCTCCCCAAACACTCTTCAGGGTAATTCCTCCTCTATGTCTGTGCCCCCTGTGCAGGAAATACATCACAGGACAGCAGGATTTCCAGCACTGCTGACACATTAGCAGCCCCTCTGCTAATCTCCCAGCATGTAAAAATGGGACTTCAGAGCATCGTGTGTCTTAGCTAACTGACAGCCCGTGGTGACAGCAATAAAATGCACTTTCCTGACACCCGTTCCTCTGCCAGGCTGCAGAGCTTTGCCACACCTCCAAGGGGATTTAGCAACCTTCAACAGAGCGAGTTGGCAGGTGGGTTCAAGTCCCCATTTCTGTCTCCACTCTCTTCTCCTGTTCATAAGTTTCCATTTGTTTTGACATTTTCCCAAATTTGTAAGCTAGGGAAAGATATCCTATGTGCATAATTCTAGCCCAAACAGCTAATGTTTGCCAATGCTATGAGAAAGCATAAGCAACAGCTTATAATGGGAAGTGTTGGGCAATCCCATCTTTGCTGAAGGCAAAATTCCCCACTGTGCTGCCACCAAGATTAGTTCCAGATTTCCCCAGGTCCTGTGACATGCAGAGAGCCCATGTGAGGGGCTGCTAAGTGCGGTCAGGTCTAATGCCCTCTTACAAATATCTCAAGAACAGATTTTATCCTAAAATCTTCAGAAGACCACTATGGGAAACCCTGATTAGTCAGTAAGACTGTTGTTTATCCTTCTGGTGGAACACAGCTTCCACTAAACCAGAGCCATTCTCTCCTTAAAGATAAGCAAATGCTAGCAAAATTACTGTAAATCATGGGATTACTGGGTAAGGTTGCAGCAAAACATAATTTGCATCTTAACCCTGTTTTCTCTCATTTACAGCCATCTTCAAATGTCTTCTTTGGCACTGATAACATTTGTCTCAACCTAAAAGTGAACTTTGGAGGAGTGGGAGTCTGAATAAAACCTCTACAGCTGTTTTTGAATTAGCCAGGAGGAAAAAAATGCACGTTTCCCAGCATAAACATTATCTTGGTTTTATTTTTGTTTCTTTTCTGTTGTTTTCTTTTTTTTTTTCTCTTTTTTTTTCTTTAGTTCAAGGAGAACATTTGGTTTATTTAGAGTTAGATTATTTTATGTTATTTAGATGTCAGCACAGCACATCTGTAGTTCTCAGTGAGACAGAGGAACATCAGAGCAGCTCTACCAGGTCAGACCAAAGGTTCATCCAACCCCGTATCCTGCCTCCAGCAGCGGCCAGTAGCAGATGCTCAGAGCAAGGAGCAGAGAGAACAGGACCAGTGCCAGGAGCCCTCCCTGCTGTGCCTCCTGTGGTCCCCAAGATCCATGGTTCGAGGACTTCCTGAGCTGAGAGCTGCAGCTGGAACAAGGCGTTTGACGGTCACCAATGGCCCTATCCTCTCTGAATTTGTCTAATCCCCTTTTCAGCCCCTCTATCCCTTTGGCCTTCACAGCTCCCTGTGGTAAGGACTTCCACGAGGCAGCTATGCTGTGCGTGAAATCAATACTTCCTTGCCCTCATTTTAAACCTGGTAATGTCCTTGGAAGGCTCATAGTTCTTGTGTTATGAGAAACACTGAATAGACTTGTCCCAGATCACTTTTGGTGTTCCTGCCTTTTCACACAGGCTATTTCATCACTCCTTTTGTACAAGCTTGCTCATAGCCCTCATCGTTCTTATTTTTCTTGTCTGTACCTCTGCCTCTCCTGGATCCATTTTAGGAGGGTTAGAGCATGGCATATCTTGGTCTTGGTATTTATGATGACTTCCTTTCCAGGTAGGATCTAGTACTTCATCTACCTTTTTTATTTATTTTTTCCTCCATTGCTGAGTACCAGGACAATGTCTTAAGAGAATTTTCCATCATTATTCCAAACCTCTTTCTAAAAGGCAATAGTTTACCAAGAGCCAACTGTTGGGTAAACACTGGTAGCTCTGTTACTTTCTCTTTGTTTGATTACCTTGCTTCATTACCAGCTCTGAATTTCTCCTGTTTTTTTGTTGTTTTTTTTTTTCTCCCCCAGTCACTCAGTTGTGTGAGATGTTCCTGTGACTGTTTCATATTGGCTCTTCTGAATAATTCTGTATCATCTGCAAACTCGATTAACCCACTGTTTATCGCCCCTTGCCAGATTTTTGATGAATGCATTGGATTATACCACTTACATCTACACTGTTTTCTAGACTAGAGGAGCTCTGAGAAAGGTCTTCGGCCTTTTTCTCTCTGCAGCTTGGCTTTCCAATGAGCTGGGTGTGAAAACCACTTTTGGGAATCTGGATCCACTTTATTGGTGACGCCTTGGTTAGTCACATACCTAATGACTTCTGCAAAGGCTGCCAACAAATTTGCAAAGCATGGCTTTCCCTTACAGAAGCAACATTTCTCCTCTTTTACTACCCCAAGCTTATGGGATCCATCCATATCTATCAGTTCTACCCTGTGAGACAATTTTCAATACTTTGCCTGGTATGGAAGGCCAGCATATTAGTTCGTAGTTCTAGGGTTCATTCTTGAATTATTTCTACCTACAGTTAATATATCTGGAATAAAAGGTTCAAACATGAGGTTTAATTAATAATTAGAAGGACAATAAATATCCCCTATAGGTACATTCAATTATCCCTATTGTTTTTCCTTCTAAAACCATTATTTTCTCCCACAAATTGGTCCAAAGTATGCCCACAACAGGGGATTTTCCAAGTTGCTCCTTTCCTTGAATTAAGTGTTGATACAGTTTTTGCATTACAAAATGCAATGGCAGGTTCTTCCCTCAGAAACTCCATTTTTTTTGCGTCCACAATTTTGCTCCTATAGTCTCATGTGAGTCAGACATAGTACAATAGCGAAGGTACATGTATCAGCAAAGGCACGTGTATGGGAATTGTGCCTTATTTCAAAAACAAACAAACAAACAAACAAACAAAATAAACAAGAACCAAAGAGGTAGAAGTTACCTATAGCAGTGAAAGCAACCCATCAAGTATTTAATCATGAACATAATTACAAGCATGAAAGCACCATCTGTGAAATCAATGCAACCTGTCAGGTGCTTTAGAAATAGGCTCACCTAAATCTTTTGCCCACCTAGAGTTTCAATGGGTATCATTGTGGTACCACCTAGGCACACAAATGCAGAATCGTGGAGGGAGTAGGGGTGCTCTCACCTCTCTCCCTCAAAATCAGCAGCACCACTGCCCCATGCAGTCCCACATGGTAATACAGCGGGGCTGTGCAGCCCTGCCTCCACCCCCGAGTCAGATCAGGGCTGTGTTTGTCTCTGGGTAATGTTAATTTTGGGCCTGCATTTCAGGACTACTCTTCTTCACTTCGCAGCCCTCTCAGCTGCAGTATATCACTCGCAGGCCAATATCCTTAACACACAGGGGGGTATCCCTCGTGGCACACACTAATTTATAAATGAGAATGATATCTGAGTGCGTCACATTTCAGTGAAGAAAAACAAACCTTATGGACTCTTTTAAGGCTGTGATAAATTATAATGTGCACGGTACAAATATTTACCTTGCACCCTTATTACAAGTATTTCCTTTCCACTGGTTAATTTAATTAAGAGGTGTCCCTTTGGACCTAAAACTTTGTAAGATGGATATATTTCTCTCCAAAACATAATTCATTTTGAATGAAGAGGGGAAAACTCATAGCTCCTGAACTTATTAATAATGATCTGAATTAAAATACATTCCTGGCTTCCTTGAACACTTACGTATGTTAAGGGATAGCTGGGAGGGGAGGCAACAGGGATTATTTTTGTTTTCATGAGAAGGCCCTGATCCCAGAAACACTGTCAAACACATATGACGAGGAGTTAGTCACAGTGATTTCTTTGGCAAGGGGGGAAAGAAGCAGAAACAAAAACAACACTAACCCAGCTTTCTGTCAGGGGTGGGGGGCTATCAAGGGAGCCAGTGTGGGATCATTCTTCTTCTCTCCCAATACCCAGCATCCCACCTCATTCAAAAAAAGGCCTCCCTATGCTTGGCAAGCTCTGCCTTTGAAGGAGACCAAGGACACAAGCAGGAGAAGTGGTGAAGCATGGCTGGGGCATCCTACAGCCCAGAGCTGGTCACCCTCCTGTGCAGCCCTGGGATCCACGGGGGCCTTCCTCGCATGACCCAAACCATCACCCAGCGCAGCATGTTGGGCCCCCAGCAAAGGCAAAGCCCACAGAAGACACCATCCCCAATTGAGCTCACAAGTTCTGGGCAAGGGCAGCCACTCTGAAGAAGTTACATGGGCTGTAGACTTAAAAATTAAAAGGAAAAGAGAAAAAGATTGAGCCTGACTGAAAGAACCCCAACCCATCTGGGGATTCGGGAGGGGAGGATTTTGACTCGAGTCTGCTGTGCTAATTTTGGATGTGTCACTTCGCTTCACTTCTTGGGACCCCTTCCCAATTTTTGTCTTATCCACATCAAGGGAGGTATCTCTGGGTCACAACCTGACTCCTGCTGTGTTTCTGCAATGAGACAATGGGGCTTCAGCCTTGCTGAAATGCAGGCATTACAGAGAGATAGCGACAGAACTGCAACTGTTTTTCCAAAATATCTGTTTTGCCTCTGCTCACAGAGTAATTCTTGGAATTGTCCATTAGAAAATCAGTCCTCAGCTCAGTCCCCAGATAGGGTGAGTGATTTTGTGCCCGATTGTTTCTTCAGGGGAGCATTTGGGCATACAGATGCCTGGGAGATACACCTATTCTGAGATGCCTCTTCTTCCACAAAGGTTGGAGTTTACCCCACTCCCATCCTTGCCTCTGTAGCACACTAATAAGAGATGATTTTAATGATGTTCAAGTTTGAAGGATACTGAAATACTTGTAATTTCATTTTCTTTTTAGAGGGTTTTTTTTTTGTCAGTTTTTTAGTTTTGTGTCAATACTCTTATTTTCTTTCATTACAGAGCCTACCAATACACTGCTAGCAGACTCACTAACAAAGCAAGGGACATCACTGCCAGCAGAAAAGGATATTGAATCATTGCTGGAGGCATAACCAAAGAGGTTTCTCGGAAGACTATTCAAATTCGTATCGATGCTGTTTTGATTTTGCAGCACCAGCACCTGCAGAAAACTCTCTGCTGGCCTTAAAAGCCTTGGTAAGATTCAAGCCAGAGCGCTTGGTCAATGCCAGCTCTTACATCAGTGACTGGCACCCCTTCATGGCTCACGCGTCCCACTTATAAAAGAACAATTGCAGCCATGCCGCGAGTTGAATGACAAAACTCAAAGGAAAATGAACCTGAAGATGTTTCCCTAGCAACTGCATGCAACAGAACAGTGCTCCCGTCAGCCCAACAATACAACATCACGCTTTGAATCAAAAGAAATGTGCAACGAAATCCTTACCACTTGAACGGGGAGCGCTGCCTGGCAGAGACACAGCAACCTGTGCCTAGCTAACAATGAGACCACTCACCTTGAGGGGAAAACCACCGCGGCCACTCGAGGTGAGGAACAGCAATGGCCAGGAGCAGAGGCTCAGGGAGAATATCAGCCTCAAGAGATGGCCCTGAAATATGAAGAAGCTTAATTGCACTATTGTTAAAAGAAAATGGGTGTTGACCGCCCTTTTGTCCCCACCTTCCTGACCCTTCTGACTACATCTCTAGTACAATTTTAGCATATGCTGTTTAATGTGTCGCCTTCAGCCATCTGACACACGTTGGCTGTCTTGAAGCAAAAGCCAGGAGCTCCCAGTGGGCAAAGAGAGGTTTATGCACCTAACTGCAATGATCTTTGTCTGGCAAGTCTTTCCCAGTCCTTCCTGCTCATCCTTCCTAAAGTGGCTGGACTCTCAGAAGTGACGTGCCCTGGTGCAGCCTGCCCTTTTTCTCCCCACAGGACTTCGAGGCAGCCTTCCTCTCCATCCACAGGAATAAATAAACAAGCAAATAAGCTATTGTGGCCTGAATATTGTGGCACACAGATGAAAGGCTGCTACAGCATCACAGTGTAAAATCTGTTTGTAATGGTATATTATCTATGAGTTGCACCAATAAATGCAGCACTATACCACATCACTCCAAGAATGATTTCCACTCACCTGTGCTGGAAACTTCCTGCTCTATAAAAGCAGGTTCCACCTTTTGAGCCTGAAAATACTCTGAAGCCATTCCCCACTGATGGCCAACCAACTGCTTTCCTTAGCTGATGTGTGCTTAGCGTCACTAACGTTGATTAAATTAGCTGTATTAAATCCCAGTAATTGTATCTCACACTGTGATTTACGGTTTACCTCCCGCACTATGAGAGGCCTTTGGCACACCGAGGCAGAGATACCTCAAATGCCACTGTTGTGGTTTAACCCGGCTGGCAGCTAAACACCACACAGCCGTTCGCTCACCCTCCCCCCTCCCTCTCTGGGATGGGGGAGAGAAACGGGAAAGTGAAGCCTGTGAGTTGAGATAAAGACAGTTTATTAAGACAGGAATATAATAATAATAATAATAATAATAATAATAATAATAATAGTGATAATGATAATAGTATTAATAATAATGTGTAAGAAAACAAGTGATGCACCATGCAATTGCTCGCCACCCGCTGACCGATGCCCAGCCTATTCCCGAGCAGCCACCCCCCCCACCCCGGCCATCCACCCCTATATATTGTTTAGCATGACGCCAGATGGTATGGAATACCCCTTTGGCCAGTTTGGGTCAGCTGTCCTGGGTCTGTCCCCTCCCAGCTCCTGCTGCACCCCTAGCCTGCCCGCTGGCAGGACAGAGCGAGAAGCTGAAAAGTCCTTGGCTTGGTGTAAGCACTGCTCTGCAACAATTAAAACATCAGCACGTTATCAGTGCTCTTCTCATCCTAATCCAAAACATAGCACCCTACCAGCTACTAGGAGGAAAATTAACTCTGTCCTAACTGGAACCAGGACAGCCACCAACAGGACATTTTTTTACAAAGAACATGAGAGGAGGGAGGCATTCAGCAGCAGCCACGTGTTGGTGGTGCAGCTCTTCCTCGTGCTGGTTGGGTGCTAATACTCACGCCATTCATTCTTTCGATAACCCTGCACTTGCGACCCGTAAGGAAAGCTTGCAAAGGGGCTTTGCAGAGCAGGGCTGAGCAACCTTGGGATACCTGAGAGCCTCTGCTGGCCAAGTAGGAGGAAGGCTGTAGGCTCCTGCCCTGAGCCAGGAGAAAGGGAACACTGCTTCTTACCAAGGGAAAGCTGAAGGTTTGTGCGACTGAGCTGAGCAATCCAGCAAGGAAAACAACTCTCCAAAAGCTGAAACCTCTCCTCAGCGAGGAAGCAGTCCTGCAGTTGCTGGGCCTGCTTAGGGAAACCAGCCTCCCCATTGTCTCCCAAACTACACCTGGGGAGTTGGGCAGCCCACAAGGCTTGCAGTCACCCACAGACTTCAAATAACATTTCTATCCTGAGAGAAGGGCCTGAAACTGTTCCCTCTAAATCCCCAGCGATCTCTCAGGAGGCTTTGGAGCATTTCCTTACTGTATACAATTGGGGTCAAAGCCTGGGAAGTCCAGTTGGCTCCTCTATAATTCAAGTAACAGCCCACCAGCATACTTGGATTAAGGCATACTTTAGGATCATGAGCAGTCACAGATCCTGTTTTTGTGAGTATCTCATACAAAGGTTTCTCTGCTACTCCATCAGTCCCCTCGCGCATCCAGGATGATATAGATGTAATAGATCAGGCAGGCAATATTACGGATACTTCTCCTTGATGCAGGATCTCAGCCCCTGTCCTGTTCATTACCGTACAAGCCATTAGGAACATTACCTCGCACCTAGGAATTGTTCAGCTCCCTCAGCTGTCTTGCTAGCAGCATTTGCAAAACCTCCCTGGAGCCAGCACTAGAACTGGGATCCGTCCTTCCTGCCTGCACGTGGCCTTGATCCAGCCTCTTTCCTTGCTGGGAGCCAGGGCACGGCTGCTCCTGGCGCTCTGTCCCAGCAGGGGCTGGGGGCCAGAAGCCGCTAGCACTGCGGCCCCAGAGGCGGTGCGAGGCCTCCACACACGTACCCGCAGTGTGCGATGTGAGGAGCTGGTCCAGTCTCAGGGCCTGGCTGCTGAAACACACGGACTTACCCTGAGGAGAGCTGAGGATTTTGTGTGCAGGAGTAGGAAAGCAGTAGAGCAATTTCTCTTTCCCCTAAAATAAAACCAAACCCTGCTCCCACAGAAATCAGTGGTAAAACTGCCGTGACTGCAGCAGTGCCGGTTCAGGCACTTTGTGATTCTTGCCTCTTAAAAGTTTTGCTTCATTAAAGTGCCGAGTCTTTCTAACTTGAATATTTCATTTGCCCCTTGTATTGGGTTGTCTTCATAATGTAGTTGCCAACAGGGAAGCAAAAGGGAACCTGCTGGGAGACCACAAAACATTACATGTCGGGAGGCAGCGAATATACAGGCACGTTCCCAGAAGGATGCCTCCTGTGTGGTGCTGTTGTTATTGAAACTCCAAACTTCAGGATGAACCAGGAAGGCTAGTGAAATGCAAATGGCCTGAAGCCCAACAGAGACTGTATTTGCTCCCTACTCTTGCTTCCTGAAGGCCAAGCCCCCTTGTGGGCGTAAAGGTCACGGATCCAACAGCAGAGAGGTGAAAGACATGGATCTCAACAGGCACTTGAGGTGCTTCCTCTGGATACAAGCTCTCACACAGAAGTGGCAGAACGGAAGATGTGATGCAATGGTGAAACAAACGCACACAACGTGCTTCATCCTCAGGATGCGTTACTGAATGCGAGAGGGAGGGTGAGAGCAGCTGCCCTGCTGCACACCTCTGGCTCTTCGTGACCACGGGAACACAGCTGGCTAGCAAGGACAAAAGCTTCAAGCATTGTGGTGCACTCAAAAAATATGATTTTAGCAACACAGGAAGAAACATCCTTCAGCAGAAAAATCAGTGAGCAGAGAGAGGTGGTTTATTGTGCAACTATCTGCTGAACAGAATGGTGCCCCACCACACTGCAAAACAAAGCTTTCAGACAAAGGAAAGGGTCGATTTTTGTTGCAAACAGCTTAATTAATCATTTTCCTCAGCTCCAGAAGGAAAGAGACTTGAGCTACAAAAGCCCTGCTTGCATTTACCTCCAGGCACACAGATGTCCTTTCCCAGAATTCATTTAGCTGTCAAGATGAGGAAAAATAATGCCAGCAGCAGAGAGGTTCAAAAATTGTAAAGTCCAGGCATTTTGACGTTTTTGATGAATTTTGCTTTTCTTTTCCTTAAAATAAAAACAAAATAATAACACTAATAGAAAACTACACTGAAACCTAACTCTAGAGAAGATTGCTCCAGAAGGGAGAGGCGGGGTGAGGATCCCACCAGCACTATTATATGCAATCCTTTCATGTAAATTATTTCAAATGGGAGCTCTTTCTCTTGCCTGCAGACAAAAGCAGAATGCATCACTGTTGCCAGACCACCTGGGACATGGGGAGGATAGGAAATTTCCAGATGGGTTTTAAGACAATTCAGTTATATTTATACAGCCAGAATAAATGTTTTTTTTTTTTTTTTTTTCCTGAGATAGCTTTTCCTTTGCTCTATCTAGACCACCAAGAAATGAGGGAGGCACAGAAATCGCATTGCATTAATAGTCTCGGTGTTTACGGTTTTGGCTTTTATTAACTTGTGGGAGCTGTTTATTGAGTCATAAACTCTACTAATGGGGATATTATCTCTAAATTATATAAGTGCTACAGTATTTTGGTTAGTTAAAAGAAAGGTTTAAAACAGTTACATACTTACAGTTTATCTCAATTACCAACATGATCCCATAATGGGAATTTAATTGCTAATTGCTAGCTTATATTGCAAAAGAACTACAGTAACAACACACAATATATAGCCTGCGTAAACACGTCCAGACAACTCCATATTACCTCCTTTCCCTGCTACCTTCTCATATGGTGGGGGGCGGGAGGTTTATTACCGTGATTTAATTCCTAACTGCCTCAAATTCGGAATCCCTCTTTGTCAGGAAGTATTCCCACCCGTGCTTTGTTTGACTGATTTCGGCAAGCCTCCTGCACGTCCTTGACTGGCTTTACACAAAAGGGGCAGACTTATGCATACACTGAAATATCTCACGAAATTAGATTCTCAGAGAGCTCTAACAAGAGAAATCCCATTTTCATTGAAATCAACCCAAGTTTTCCTGTTTACCTAACTGGAGTGAAATCTGACCGAGGCCCACTGGCCAGAGCCAAGCTCACTGAGGACAGCGGGGTCAGCCTGCGAAGTACGGCCACGAGTCTCTGCTTATCCAGAACACCCCGAGAGGGGGATCACACGCATTTTCAGCATATGGTGTTGAAGACATCTCTTCAGCATGGTCTGCCAACTCAACCTCGACTATCCTCAGCTGCCTGAGCTCAGCCCTCCCTACACGTACCACTCTCGTTGCAGTATGGCCACAGCCCGCAGCGAGGGCAGGGAGCAGCCAAGCCGTCACCACGCCTGATGGCAGCGCTCCTCGAGCAATGCTGATGTACCCCAAGGATGGGGATCACCTCACCCAGCAGCAGCAGCACAGACAGCTGCATTTAGCACTGTCAGCACGCAGGGAGGAAGACTATATGGGGAAAAGGCTTCCTGTAGACATTCATGTAGGCTAATCACTCCCACAAGTGCCTGTTGCCCTTCCACGTGCAAGTAGGGGATGCAGAGAACTAGAGGAGGTGCAGACATCTGCACTGAAGACATCGGAAGAGAAGGTAGGTAAGCCCCCTCAGCCCGCTTAAACCTCATACTAATACAGAAGAGTCTTCATCCCACCTGTTGTAGCAGCTCTGCAAAGGGTCTTCCTTGTGTCTTTCAAGGAAATGACATTCTTCCAGCAGATTTGTCTTTGAAAGTGGGAGTTTTCTGAAGCAGGGTTAAGCGATACAATTAATTTATGCTGTTACAGATCATCCTACCACGTTCCTTGTCTGAGATCTGCATCAGGTTTCAGAGAAGTTCATGAATCAGCTCCTTCACTTCTCTTAATATGAATCTAGTCTGATGGAAGAGGAGAGCAAAGAGGATAGATGGCTAGATTGAAGGGCAGATGAGGATAGCTAGTTTATTTGTGTGTGATACATACCAGAAAAAAAAAAAACTCCAGATGATTCAGAAATGCCCAACTGTGCAGAGAAAAAGTTTATATAATCAATCTATAACATATTATATCTGTATTAACTTAATCTTCTTGGTTATACTCCCTCATTGGTTTTAAACTTTACATTGGAAATGGGCAGGGACATGGACTTGCACCCACAGCCTTGGCTGGCTTGTTTGGCCATTGCCTAAAATCAAAGTACCGCTCCTGTCTGGGTTTTAGTCACCAATTAAACAACATCGAGAAGCTAATGAAGAGAAAAAAGTATTTTCGAAAAGTTTTTTTCAAGATATTCTTTCTCAAATGTTATCTATTCTGACCTCTGAAATCTAACAAAAATGATTTTAAAATCAGTTTGAGCTCAGATCATAGCATTTTCTTCCTTCTGATATTGTCACTTTTTTCTTCCCAAACATGCTACCATTTTGTCTTTCTCATTGTACTTGGGCTTGCTGTACTCTTGGCTGAGCCAGAAGAGGAGGGCAAAGCCACCTCAAGAGCTAGAAACATCCCGTAAGCATGCAGTGGATACATTGCTGAGGGAGCAGGACATTACTACTTAAAGAACTAATATGTCTCTCCACACCACTGAATAACTTATACTGGACTATGAGATATTCAAGCACCAGTAATTTTTTCTTGTCTCAAACCATGGGAACATAGAGAAGGCTCCAGAAATCAGGAGGCTAGTGAATTATTATAAGTGGTACATGGACTGCTGTTCTCTGAATGCTGCCAAGTGATTGAAAATTCCCATTATTTTGGTTATTGTGGAATTAGGATCACTGCAGTTTGCACAAGGAAAATTAGCCCTTTGGGAGGCAGCAGAAGCATTTCCTGGGCTAAGACAGAGAGAGCAGACCTAGTATTCAACAGAGTCTAATTTTTTTTTTGAGGCGGTTGGGGGGAAGAGCTTTCCTGCTGTGAAGGCGGATCAAATCTCATCAACACATGAGATACAAATGCAGAAGTAAGCTTTCAGGATCTTTTCATTCATGTAAATGAAAAAGACCTGATCTGTCTGATGCCGGTACAAATGACTCTGTCTAGGAGAATATACTGGGGGCAGGACACAGAAAAATATTGCTTGCTGAGGAACTTTATTTCTGTCTGCAGTAGGTTAGATTGTCTGTTGGCTGCTTGGATCTATCATGTCTGAGGGGACTCACCTTCTGGTGAGCAGAGCAGGCTCTCTTAACTGGACACGAACAGAAGCTGATGCAAGGCTGCGAGCTAACTACATCACCTGCACACAAGGACAGGTCCTCTTCGCTGTTCACAGCCGGTCATTTGCTTGTTGCAGCAGCTATTCCAGAGAAGTTTAAGCCTTTTATTCTCAAATGCCAAGTTGAGGAAATAAAAATTAACATCAAACACAACCCAGTAGTTAGATAGGGAGCCAGTACCGTAACGTGAATCTCTTCGCTCCTGCCATGGACAGCAAAGATACTTGCGGAAAGAAGATATCTTTGGCTCCCCTACAGAGATCGAGAGCTGAGATTAATGGCAACTGCAAGGGCTGCCTTCCCCTTTATGCGATGCATGCTTTAAAGCTGTGGCCTCCTGCCATCTTGAAACATAATCTTGTGGTATTGTCTTCATTCAGGCCCCTCATCAGCAATGCGAAAAGAGAGAAGAAGCTGGTGGCAGGATTAGAAGAGAGGTTGAAATACTCTGGGCAGCATATGCTGCAAGTCACATTATACAAAGAGTATTATTGGACTGCTCATTGGCTGGGGCGTTTCCTTCTGGAAGCACTGCTGCTTGTAAAAAAGAAACCCTGGTGAAATGTGTTTATAACACATCAAACCACAGCATATGACACATTGTAAGCACAGTGACAAGCACTGAAAAAATTTTTCAGGTCCTGCCTGCTCCGCTTGAGATCCTTTTGTGCTCATCAGGGTTATGAGAGATACATGGGAAAAGAGAAGAGAAGTAGGAAGAAGAATTCAGAAGGGTATGAATAAAACACACTGAGTATCAATAGGAAATACTGAAACAACAGAATCAGATAATTCTCTATTCTTTAAAAAAAATAAAAATCATTTGCCTCATTACATGGGCTCAGACCAGGAGGAATTTTTCGATACCAGATACAGTCCTCACTCTTACAGGCAACACACCCTATAATTAGTCTTATCAGATTATCCATCTCAATGTTAAAACTAACTGGGTACTTTGCTCCTGGAAGATTGTTTGAGACTCTCATTATTTTAAAGGTAGAAACCTTCTTTTGTTGTCCAGTTTAAAATTATTTGTGGCAAACCATAACTAGTTTTTCTTAGGCAATCCAAGCTCGTAACTGAAAGATTATTTTCCTTGCCTGGCATACGTACCCATAACGAATACACAAAGAACAGCCATATTCTTTTTGAGCTTTCATTTCATTTCCCTAAATAATCCATACTCCTTTAGCCTTCTTTCTTATTTCCATTTTAGTGGTCACCTGTCTAGTTCTTCTCTGCACTGGTTCCAGTTTGCAGTTGCCTTTCTTGTCCATGACCAGATCAGACTAGACCATGATTGACAAAACCTGTACATAGGGTTCCAAACAAAATGATATGAAATTATATTTCTTATGCTATTTTTTTTAAATCCAAAAGGGGTCCTCTTCATCCTATGCACATTAAGGAAAACAAAGTAAAGTAAATTTACTGTTTCTAAAAGCTACTTGGGAAGTTCTAAATGTTCAGGGTCATTCTTCCTTGGAAACCATCAGCTGAACAAGTTTTCTACAACTGAAAGATATCCTTCTGAAGTCTGGTGAACATTAAAAATTTTCAAGGGCAACAGCATTCATTTAAAGTGTCAAGCTCAGCTGTGGTGGCATGTTTAAAAAATCTTCAGCTTTCATTGAACTGGCTTCGAACACAAGTTGTTTTTATTTTGGCTCCTGATACTATCTCCACAGTCAGACAATTTTCTTGTCATGTAAGCAACTATTTTCCTCTTTTGGATCAAAAGCAGTACATGGTTGTCTACAAAAGCTTGTCTACAGCTTGGAACATGTTAATAAATTTCACAGTTTTCTTTTTGACCCTCTGGACACAGACCATCACTTATTCATTTCATTACAAACACCTTCCTAAGTAGCAGCAACACACATAATTAGGCCTTGTCTCAAGTCCTTTTTTGCTAACAAAAAAGGTAAGAAGCTGCCAAAAGCTTCATATGTTGCCATATGGCGTGAAAAGAATTTCTTCTCAGGAACTGAAGGGCTAGAGAGAAGACATACAATTAGAAACTTCATTTACACTGCCATACAAAAGTGCAGCAAGATGTTTCTAAAATGGAATCATAAATCTAAAAAGGATTTCAAGTTTCAAAAAAACATACAGACTTACTGAATTAAATTATTATTTGAACTAGTGTCTTGCCCTTGGTTTGGGGATTTAAATACGCTCAATTCTCATCTTCTTAAATCACTTTCTCACCAAATCGCAATTTCAGATTACAGACAGCACAGGGTTTTCAGTCTAGTGAGGATGTGAGCTTCCCAGCAGCAGGTAGAGGTATGCTAGCTCATGTCTCTTCCCCTTCACCTATGGAATCACCATGGATGAATCAGCTGCCTCCTTCACCACAGCTCTTGCATTCTTTAAACTGAGGTAATTACTTCTCTTGCAAGCACATGCAGTAAATTGAGATCTAACCACAGCTTTGAGCTGGCACAAGCTTAAAAAAGATACAAAAATGCTAACAGGAGCTCCTTTTAGTCATCACATTTTTGAGCAAAGAGAAAGCTATTGATATTCAAAGGGCAAGTTCAGTGCTACCAGAGGAAAGATGCTCACTAAAATAATACCACATTACCTTCTTTTCGCACATTTCACCTGAGTAAAATTGGATGGTTGCTAATCTGAGTCACATTTAAGACAAAAAGCGAGAGCTGATAGCTTCTTGCCTGCAAGATATTTACTTCTACATTGGTAGCTTATAATTATCTCTGATAACAGAGCAACTTTATACTGTGCTAAAACTACACAGCTATGTCCACCATAAAATAATAAACTTTGACACAAACAGCACTTAAACATCACCATAGAGATATAGGAAAATAGACTGGTGTAAGCTAAAAAGAGAGGAAATTTGATCAGAATTATATAATTGTGCTAATTTTAGGCTAATTGGCCTAATAATATATGAGGTCAGTCAACAACCTGTTTTCTTTGCAGAACAAAATAGGGTCAGTCATATTTTGCTGTGTTTGACTCATATATTCCTTGGTATTTGCATGTTCTCCATATGACCAGGCACAAAGTTTACAGGATAGTTTTAACCACGCTTCTGTAAGTACAAAAGAGTACTGTTGATTTAGGAGTTAAAAAATACATAAAGATACATATATGTTAGAATAAGAAACAAAATGTAATAAAACCTACAGCCGATCTATTTTTGTTTTACAAGAAATATCTTCAGCATCTAATAAGTTTTGGACCTGAAACACTAATCCAAAAGCTGTAACTTGTGCAGATCAGGTCATTCTTCCTTGCCAAACAGATCATCCAGAAGAGGCAAGTATTTGATTTTTTTAAAAGGAAGGGATGGTGGCTGTCCGTTCCAATCATCTTCATTCTGAAATTAGTGACACAGAGAGTATCTTAAAATATAATATTGAAAACAACAACATATAAAAGCTGGTCAAAATAAGATTGAATGTGCTGCTTACCTTGCAATTACAATCATTCTGTGAACATGTGAACCTTTATATAGTGCATCCTCCTAAAACATTACTACATGCACATTTTTATCAATCTTCCAGAATATTTTATTGAACATATTGAGCACTTTTGCAGATATTTTCAAATTAAAGAACACTGTATTTTCTTCATTAAGACATTTATACTTGAAAACCTTACAAGTCAGCTATGCCTCAACACCAAAACCATACAAAATAATGATAAAGAGAAAGAGGAAAAGTCAGCTAAGCTAGCACAACTCTGCTACTGAAATCTATTGACGAAATACAGATACTATAGCCTCAAAATATCACCATTAATTCAAAGTAAGTTAGAAACAGAATGACAATTGGGTTCTAAAGCTGAAAGATTCAACAAGATTTAAATCCTTTCCTTTCACTGATCTTTTCCATGTCTTAGTATTTCTTCATTAGCATACTCGTGTATTGTACAAAAGATAGTCTAGGTATTGCAGGTAACTAACAGAATAATAAAGTCGATAAAAATGAATAAAAAATACCGAAACCAATTTGGATGCAGTTCATTAAAAACAGCACTATATGTCACTGTGACAGTCAGAGCAAGGCTCTGGAGCCAACGAGGAACTGATTATCCCAGCATGCTGATGAATGATTATAATTCCTCTTGATGCACCTTTTTCCTTTCTGGCCTTATCTGTAACCTTCCTCCCCTAACTCCCATGTACTGCTCTCAACTGGGGCTCTTAAGCATCAGCCACTCCCTGGAAGCCCATCCACTAACTATCTTCCAAGGAAAGATAACACCTGCTTCATACCCAAAGAAAACCATGTCTCTTACACTGATCAGAACATACATTTTACCACAGATGTCCAATCAACCTCCAGCTTGTTTCACAAGCACCTTTTCCTTTGTGCCTTCAACTCGTGAAGACCACTTTTTGTGCCAACATCACTTGCACCCCACCTTCACGGCGTAGAAGCCATCTCCTTCCCTCACCAGCCAGAAAGCAGGTCATGCTCAATGGCTAGATAAGCCATGCAGCTATGAGGAGAAAAATGGCCAAACAGATTAAACAGCAAGCATATCTGTGCAGATATCTGTTTCTTTCAGCCTTGATTTTTTGGTATGGAGCTTAGCACCATCTTCAAGGCAAAAATCCTCAGGGCACAGGCTCTGACCTTTTGCTTGCACGGTACTGAGGCCCATGAGGGTCCTTATCCTGGCAGACTCTCCTGAGAGAAGGCACTGGTGAAATACCAAGTTATAGCTTAAAGATGGAATTACTCTGTAAAAACAAAGAATACCCACTGAACACAACCTACTCCACAAGAACCACAGGACTGCTGTATAAAACACGTGAAAGGGCTTTGATTTGATTTGATTTGTGCAAGGAAGAAAAATTCTTCTCAATCACAAAGTGTAAAAGAAACCACCAGAGAAAGCAGAGCAAAGCAGCAGCATAGGGCTCTGGTTAGACATCCCAGACAGTTTGAGATGCTACAGAAGAAAGAGCTCGTAAGCCAATAAGAGAGAGCAGTCAGGTTAATAGCACAGCACTTGAGGAATATTGATTTAAAATATGTCACTGTTGAACTCGAATTCAAGGGAATGCTATGTTTCTAAGTGGTCTGAACACAATCAAACACATTCTGTACAAGCATAGCAACACACGGACTAGGCCAGAATAGCGAAACTACACGTTGGCAGAAGGGCTTTGTATTTATCTGTTACAAGATTTTTAAAAATCAGCGTAATTGCCTTATGTACCATCTATTTTAAAATGTTCCGTTCAGCACAAGATGGCAAGATCAGATTAATCTCTGCAGTTTGTTGACACCACATTTTTATTTACCCTAAGTAGCAGGCTGGTGGAGATATACAAAGTTGATCCTTCAGTACTGCTCCTGATTTACGCCTACCAGTGATGTGCTGTATTATATACAAGTTTCCACAGAGTTATAAAATATATGTAGCTATTTTCTGTGGTGCCAGTGGAGTTTTAAGAATTTCCTGGCTATCCCAGCAACCAAAAAGATCATTTGACATGTGGCAGAAATATTTGTGGGTGGCGCGGTATTAACACCTATTGTTCAAGGACAAATACACCTGTTTTCCCCTCTTTTTTTTTTTTTTTTTCTTTCAGAAAAATGTCACAGAGATGTGACACCTACTAGGCACAGGTGGGTAGCAGGCCTCCTATTCCCTGTGTGACTTCTCTGGTTCATTCTTAACCTCCCAGAAAAAGATAATTACACGAAGAAAATAGTCACAAATACGCAAAGATGAAAACCGTTATTGGCTTTGTTGGAAGAAGCAGTCATGTTACACTTGGCCAAAACGCATGAGTATCTCATGTGCTTGGCTGTGCTGTTCCTTTGCTCAAATATAGTGGTTTTACCTTGAGAGGAAGCTTTATTGTCTGGAATGCAGGTATTTGATTCTCTCTCCAGTTCAGCCCATCCAGAAATTTTTTATACTCTACTTGCTTATTGTCATCTTCAAACCTAAGCAGAACATCCACAAGATGACTAGTGGTTAAATGAAAATTTTAACACAGTTATATCATGTTATCTCCAACATACTAATACATTACTTTTTGGATAATCATTTTTCATTCCTTTAGAACCAAAGCCTGGTAAGAGTACGGAGAAACACTGCCAAACTGCCAAGCCTTGATATTGTACATTACATTCCATAAACTTACTGCTCAGTAGCGTCTCTCATACTCGTATTCAATTTCTTTAAGGTTTAATTTTTAACCATTGCCCAGCCTTTTCCAGAACTAGGATCCCACAGTTGGTGACAACCATAGAGCTGGGATGGTTGGTGTATAATTCCTTTGTGTAGAAAAGAAACTGGTAGTACAATACAAGAGAGATGTGCTTTAACACAATTGATCTGCTTTATACAGTTTCTACAATCATTTCCTGAAAATAAGCAATCTCTCAAATATGCTGTTTGTACACACCTTGGGATCAACTTACAATTGACAAACATGCAGCTCTCTAACCTATAATTTAATAGCCAGATTTAACAATCTCAATCCTTGTTATTTGGTAGTTGTTTTATGGTATTATTCTTCATTTCCATGGAATAAATATATATATTTGTGTCTGTTACAAAGGTTCCCTAACTGAATGAAGAGATATATCCTGCCAGCTAGGTTCTACAGCTACTATTACACGTGGAACATACTACCTTCCTCCCTCAGATTTCTAAAATCATTACCCTGCGCTAATAAACCCACTGGGAGCAGCTCTGTAAGCCACGCCATCCTTCTGCTATTTTTTTGAATGAAGGAGCTTCAGAAAAAAGTCCTCGGTTCAGCAAAACACTTACTTGATTAAAGCATACAGAAATCTGCTGTTATTTGAGCGGGTCTTGTCAAATGCTTCAAAGATACTTCAATTCTGCAAGCTGAAACACCTTGCAGAATTGACACTACCACGCACATTGTTCTTGAAATGAACATCTTAACTGCTCTGCTATACATACATACTGCATTAGCAGCTTCTGTGAATGACATCTGTCTCACTTAGCACTACCCACATGGAAAAAGGATCTGGTTTAGGCATCTAAGCACACACTGGAAGCATCTGTGCTTCACTGCTGTCCATGGAGAGACATATATGACTAGCTAGATTTAGTAAGTATTTTTTGGTGGCAAACATCATGTTAAATAATTCTACCATGTAACCCGGTGAGACAAATACTATTGTACATGTAGGAGCCAGATCAATTACACACTGTCATCTCTGGAGAAACATGTTTTTTAGAAAATCATTTTATTCTGTTCTTGGAGAAATAGAACTGCACAAAACACAGGCCTCAAATAACTTCAGTTCTCCAAATTACTGGAGAGGGTTCTGGTGAAAATTAAGCATGAAGGTACTTGAAGGAAGACTTTATAACACAAACTGGGAAAACAACACTGGGGAAGAGGAGAAATAAATCTAGTGACAAAAATAAACTGCAATAAACTGCAGCTCATCCTCTCCCGCTCCTCCCCCCACACCTTTCATTTAACAGTCAGCAGGAGAGATAATAATAAAATACACTGAAAGCCATAAACAGAGATGCTAGCGATAAACTGAAATGTTAAGTACAGTGAGTTATGCTGAAGATGAAAGCACAGTCAGAGAAGAATGCTACTGTTACTAGAACTAAAGAGGAGCCTGAAACATTGCCATGAGAAAACCTATTATGGCTTTCTTCTTTTTAATACCTCACGTGCAAGTTAACATTTTCATAAAGCCTCACTTTTGTGGAATATATCCAACATACAAGAAAATTTTCATTCCCACTTCTAGGGCGTTCTTGTTCTTTTTTTCTTTTTTCTTTTTTTTTTTTTTTTCAGGTGACATTTGGGGAAACAGGAGTTTTGCATTGGAAGTAAGAAGACAAAAAAAAGCTCTTAAAAAAACAACTGGTGCACAGATTTTGAATTTCAGTACAATCATGATAATTTATCATTATTATTATATGCACTAGTGTATATGTATTTAGTTTTTGCTGGTTGTGAAAAGTCAAAAGATAAGGTCTACTATCAAGATGCAGAGCTGCATAAGTAGGAGTTTTAAATAAAGAACAAGTGAAGGCATGTAATTACTTTAGCATCAATTTTATGTTGAGGCAATGAAGTTGGGGAAAAACATTGCTTCTGCATTTGACAAGCATTAACAGGGAGAAAAGTCCTTTGAACTGACAGCACTAGCAAACCAAGGCAACAACATGGACATGAAGTTAACTATAACCAAAGATTTTAAGGTGGGCATGGGAAATGGGACTCCTAAATCCCATATTTAAATAGCTACAGAAAGCAGCTTAATGTATTACACCAAAATAATCCAGAGGAGAAAAATCCACTCTTTAGATCTTTTCCCTACTGTGTCTTATTGTGCTAATCTTCTAAATGCACATACTTATAATTCGGTACAGAGTATCCAGATGGAATGAAGAGATGTTATCAAGTTCTGCATTATTAGGACAGAGATGTCATACATTTCAGAGGCTGGAATTAATATGACTGGAACTGACAGTGCTCTTCAGCAAAGGAAATTAGATTTGCCTTATCAAGAAGATGCAACAAAGATCTCTTGAAACTATGTTTCTCTTCAGTTTTGCCCTATGACTTCACCATTGCATGTGATTTTAGACTGTGGAAATCACTCCCTCATTCTTACCATTGTTTGCAGAGCTTCTTTTCCTTTTTGATATTACAGAAATAATCACACGGTTTTGCTTGTAAAAATGTATTCATAATGGAGTATTTACTCCAGACACATGAAAAATCTATTTAATTCACATTAAGATTGTTCCTGAGGATGCTTCGCTGAGTAAAGGTTACGTATAAATATATTTTCTTTCCCATCAAGAACTCTGCAACCCAAACATTCATATAAAAATATAATGTACATATGCAGATTTTGAATTCCTTAGTTTTTAATAGCATTTGCTAAGTAGTTAATCTGATAACAGTAAAGGAGAGGCACTATGCTGCTTTAAGCATAGAGAAAATGCCGGGGTTCTTCAGCTGTTTGACAGTCCCTGTGTAACACTGGTATACACCTAAATTTTCATAAACTGTTCTTATGAAAAGATTTAAAATAGCAAACACAGACCAGTTTATGCGGCTGATCACTATCAGTTAAGTAATGGCTACCATCTTGTGCATACATTTATTCTTGTCTTGAACAACTATAAATTGAACCATCACTTCCTCAAGATACTGAAAAACAGAAATAATTTCTTTTAAGAGATCCGTATATTCATGCTGGAGTCTTTTAATCATAAACGGCAAAGTGAGTCTCAGGCATCAAAGGCAACAAGCAGAATAGAGAGTGTAGAAGAACGATCTCATGACCATTTCCAATTGCTGCTGCTACAAGGGCACTTGCCGGAGCAGGAAAAGAGGGTTACCTTCCTGAAAGAAACAGGTCAACCCTAAAAAAAATGTTACAGGTTGGCAAGTAGGTAAAAAAATACATATATTACAGTGCCACAAATCAAGGAAAAGCTGGGCAGGCAGAAGAGGCTACCTGAGGCACTAGGAATTACCTTTTTTTAATAAATAAATAAATAAATAAAAAATACTTCTTCCCCACTGGCTATGCTTCTACAGCTTAAAAACCATAAGTGCCAGACTCCAAGACTCCACGGTCTAATAGACTGACCCTCCTCCTGTCAAGAGGAGAACTACAGAGCCAGTTTCAATAGAAATGACTTTTTTCAATAGAAAAGACTTTTTTAAAAATAGGGACGTGCTTAACAACTAAACTAATGCAGGATCATCAACATGTAATACTTGTAAACTTGTCATCCATCCCTTCTTCACACCATTTTTTCTTTTGTTATCTGCCAGCTGTTTATATACCCTCTGGGGAAAAACTGTATCTTTTTAAGTTCTTGTTAGCATACATTTAGCATTGTAGTAAATAAAAATATCAGGAAGGGAAATCTAAATTCATTACTTCAGCATTTTCACAACATTTATTTATTAAACAAACCATAATTGTTCATTATGCTTGCACAAATTTAAAGAAATGCTTATAATAAGCTACCCCGGTTTACTGGCAGAAGAAAGTGTATACCATATGTATTGCTTAATACATTGTGATTAAAAATCTGTATTGTCCTGTAATTGAAAAACTAAGTGAAATAATGCTGATGGAGAGAGGAAATATCTTTTAATAAGACAGCTCGATGAATTGCAATAGTGGACACCTTGTTAGGTACCCAAATCCTACTATTTCACCATCCCACAACTGAAAATATAAATTTACTCTAGACAGACAATTGAAAAGGGTTTTGCAAAATCTCACAGTCTTTGTGCTAATTCTCCCTGCTCTTTGTGGAATCTGAATGCTCTTCCGGTACAGTAAACAAAGTCCTGGATCATCTGGAGGTGACCACAAAATTAGACAGTAACTTCTAGTTCCATCCTGTGCTTTTAATAAGTGACAGATCATTGCGGTGTAATTTGCAAATGTAAATAGTAAATATTTTAAGGGCATTACCTTTTAAAATGGAAAAATAGAACCATTAACTCCTACAAAAAGTCTTCGCTACGTAATCTCAGATAGCAAAGCTGAATAAACATATAGGTCCAGTCTTCAACCATTATCTGATCCACATCGTCTACGATCATTTTATAGCTGAATAGGGTCCAGCTAGTGCATTAACTATATATACTGATTCTGTGGGAATCAGTCCAACAACTTTTATTGTACTGCTTTCTTCCATCATAAATTTGGATACATACATTAGGAATGCTACCACTGCTTCCTTCGGAAAGCATCAATGGACACAAAGGGCACAGAATTACAAACTCTGTCATCAAAAAAAAAAAACCACACAAAAAAAAAAGCAGAAAAAGAATACTGTTGTCAAACTTTGCCCACACTGACTTGCATAATCCCCAGGAGCCAGACTATTCTGCATTAACAATAAACCTGCCTGCTTCTTGATTCTTCAGTCTCAATGAGAACCAGAAAAGCAGGATGAAAGGAAAAGTCTAAATCTCATTCAGCCAAATCTATTTTTCCATTTCCAGATTACTGTAAATTAACACTTATAAAATACACTTCACAAAATCCTTGACTCTGCACCCTCGTGCAACAATACTCTTCCAAGGCAGTGCCAACTGCACACATCATTAAGAAAGTAACGTTCTTTCTTATCTGCAGCACAGTGAATCACCACAAAAAACACCATCTTTCAAAGCAGCTGCTATTGTAACTTTGAACCAGCATTATGCATAATGTTCTGTCATACACAGTACTTCTCCCACTGATTTCTGAGGCACAGCTTCACGCCATTTAACTTTCTCATACAGAAATCTGGAATACAAGTTGGCCATGAGCCCTTTTACAGGAAAATGGATGGTAATTCTGAAATCCAGTTCTTTCATGGGTTGAGATGACTGCCTCTCCTTCTCCATCGCCTACAGAAAGAACCTACAGTGGCTGAATCCTGATCTGGCTGTCATGGGTAGCTGCTGGGTGAAATCCAGGCCTTAGCTTCTTCTTTGTCTTCTAAGCTCATATCTAATTCTTTATTGTAGTGTACTGGGCTTTTTCTTTTTAACTGCTCACACTAAGCCCCTTTAAGAGAAGACTTTCATCTCGCAAAAGCTTTCCCTAGGATAAATTCACAAACAATAAACATGTTTCTGGAGCCTACGATTTGTCAGGCCTGTCTGTTTTTCATCAGCATTGAGTTAGTACATACAGGAAAACGTTCAGTCCGTTGTCTGTGCATCTATTCAATTTCAGCCTTCATGAAATGGAAACTATGAGCACTCCTTGTTTAGTCCAGGATGCCAACTGTCCTCCGACACTTTTTGAGTTGGGCAGCTTAGTGGGAGTTCTAAAAATGAGTTTTCGATTAATGCTAAAATTCAGACATGTTTCTGATGACTAACACTTGTAACCCAATTGTCAGAAGTGGTTAATGGCCAACCAATTACCAAAGACATCTATCTGGCTACTACAGGGAACTAATCTGAAAGATTTTGGTTTAGGGGGGCAACAGGGCTTTGTAGAAAATAGCCCTTTAGGCTTCTAAAAGCAGTCTTGTTGATACTGGTTGAAGTAGGAAGCCTTGCTTGTTGTATATAAATGTTTTCATAAAATGGATTCCACCTTTCTGCTTGACAAGAGTCTTTTCATTATTTGATAAATCCAAATGTTTAGTTTGAATTTCCTCCTGAAATCAAGAAGCACATCTACATGAAAACACCTAAGCATGACAAGACCTGCTTCTGCATTTTACACAGTGTGAAGGCACAGACGAAATATTTAATGATTTCCCTCAAGAGAAAGAAAAGACCAATGAGCATGTACTTTACCTGTTACCAGGGAAGCTGGCCATGAAAACCAAACTCATGATGACACGAGCATTCAAAACACCTTGGGTTACTCTGAACTTAAGCCTTTTTTACAAGTGCATTGAATACTAGTTCTTTTTCACTCCTGTTCCCTTGAATACGACTAGCCAAACAATTTGTCTCAAAAAAGTTAAATGTGCTATGGGAAAATACCAAAATCATGCAATACTCCTTCTTCTTTTTAATAATTACAATAGAATAGATGTTGCAGATGAGGTTAATAAGAGTAGGAAACCACTTTTTGTAGAAGAGTACTAATGCTGTCGACTTGATTCAAAGATACTTCATTGTATTCATCTTGGTATTGTATTCATCATGTGCTTCTATGATATTAGTGTTTTTACCTTATATAACTTATATAAACTGGAACAACTAATGCAAATAAAGTGAATCTCATTGATAATGGTAGGTATCATCAGCTGATTACCATGAGTCTAAATCCACTGAATTCCTGCAAACCCCAGATGATCTATCGTGCCAAACAAAAAAGAAGATACGTTGCTAAGATGGATGCACCACGGTTGATTATAAATATTCTATAAATAGGAAAATCTGCACCTGTACATGGACAAAATAAACACAATGTAATGACTGAAATTACAAAGATGACAAATTCTTAAGAAATGTGTCTGCAGTAAATATTTAACACTGATTTTCAGCCATTCATGCAGGTCATACTATCTGCCTTTAACTTACATGGTCAGTACAGCTTCCAGAAGGTCATCAGCCAGTGGCAACTTAAAAGACTTGCAAATAGTCCTGCACATCTGATAGGGCAGCACCCCACATCTACACAAACAGAAAGAGAGAGGGAGAAGTGTACATTAGGTATTAGCCAGGTTTATTTCAAGTTAATGTTAATGTGTACAGGAAAATGTGTCAGAGGCAATGAAAATATATTTTATGAAATTTCACTGTTATACAGCTTAGAAACCTGAAGTGCACGTAGTAGCCTGTCTCCACCATTCTGAGATCCTTAGTGATTCTGTTATTCTGTGACATCACAGAACAAAAAGGGCAAATGATCAACATAAAGGATCAACAATAAATCCTTTTTTTGTTAAATAACTATTTTTAGTCTTTCATTTAATATACTGTTTTGTCTGTGAAGAGACATCTGATTATGTCAGTGAATACTCAGTATGGCAGCTATTAACAAAAAGTACATGAACAAAATGAAAAGGACACAAAAAGACTATCCTTTTCTTGTCCACTGTCAAGTGCTGAGAGAGGCTTAAGATTCGAAAAAGCATTCTTTGACTGCAATATATCATTTGCTCAGCAACAAACAGAAACTAGGTAGGTTTGCAAGTAGAGTTTACCAGAAAGCAGCCTAGGATAAACAGAAGAAACTTACTTTTCACGATCATTGTATGCAAGTACTGCAGACAGTTGTCCAAAATTCTCAAAGCTATTTTTCTTCAGTTGTTCTTGAGCCACTGCAAGGAGGAGGTGGAGGTCTGTTTCATATTCTTCTTTCACACCATAATAGCGCCCAAGAGTCATAATTTCATGTTCTGAAAATGCTCCATCCGTGAAACTGACTATCAAATTTCTGTTTACAAAAACAACAAACTACATTAGTTTAAGTAAAATAGTTAAAAAGTTAATAATTGCTAAATTTCTGTGAAAACAACTATTAAAATGCTGTATTTATTTAAAATCTTTAAAGAAAGTATTCAGTTACATTTGAAATCCAGGTCTGTTCAAGGAGGTTTAACGGGAAGTACCTGAACTCTTAACTTTTGGAAGATGTCCATGTTTCCTCTGTAGCTGACTACACATAACAAAACACATAATCATTATAGAAACCTTTTACCTGGAAATGCTGTACTAGCATGGAACATTAGTAGAGATTAGCTTTGTTCAACAATACAGTGAATTATACAGGCTATTATCCTGTTTTGTTCCTAACTGTATTTTGCATTCTGCAATGTATGATTAATTATCTATAAACACAAAGCACATGCAACAGTTGCATAAAACATCATCGGAAGAGAAGTGGGGCAGAAGATACCAACAGAGAATGGTGGTATTAATCAAGTGTCAAGCCACACTCCACAAATCACTCTGAAAACTGGCCCTGTTGGGCAGCTTTCATGGGAAAGCTGGGGGAAGGGAAACACAAATCAGCCACACAGAAAGGGCAGAAAATTACACCCAACTTGTAATCACAAGCCCTCCTGACAAGAAAGAAACAAAGGACAGCAGCAAGACCAGATGATGCTTGGGTACTGTCAGTAGGGAATCAGATCCCACAGGGAAAAGCCTGAGATGTGCTCTCCCATGGTTGCTTGTGCTGCTCAGAAGAACCAGCCCAACCCAAGGAAGAAGAAATGTTCCTAAGATCCATCTGATGGGCCAATACTGGCCTTGAATGACTAATCATTCCTGTTAATATCAAGGATTTGTTGCTGATAATAGTACTGGAGTAATTTTAGGGTAAGCTCCTGAAGACACTTATTGTATATCAGCAAATGGAAACAAGCACTGAGACTAAATTATAGTTTTGTTATACATAAAACTTTGGTTTGTATTGTTGGGAGAGGGAGGAGAAAGACTGCATTAGAAGATGGTACAAGCTTTGCAGTAGGGATTGTGCCACCTTCAGTGATTATGGAGTTCCTCCTATGTCCTGCGTGTTGACACCACAGGAAGGAAGAAAAACGCCAGTAGCAAGGAAATGTAGGAGGCTTCCAGTTTTCCTGAGAAAACTGAACTGTAGTTTACCTCAATAGCTGCAAGACCTTTTGTCAAACAAACCTGGGTTAGTGTAACTATACCTTGGCATTATGATTCCAAATCTGTCTCAGGTGAATACATAATCAGTAGGATTTTTTAACAGCAAGCATCAATATCGGCCTGTGCGTCTCAGTCAAAATTAGATTACCTATTTATGATGCAACTGGATAAACTGCACTAGGAATAAACATCACCATAATGGCTTCTGCAGCTAGAGCTGTACCTTATGGCACACTTGAGGGTACTGCATCACTGTGATGCAATTTCAAGGATCACCAATCCTTGAAAACAAATGGAAGAAATTGTTAGTGATAGACAAAGATCGGACACGAGACTCAAACAGCTGGCTGAAGAGCAGTTAAATTCCTGAACAATTCTGATAGTGGATCTTTTAACATCCACATCTGAACTGAAAGCACAGAAATTTAGTACCCCTTCAAATCAGAAAATTTTATTAACAAATGTAATTTTTCACTCACTTTGTCTCAGATGCTTGTGTGGTCCTGTTCAAATGACGATACCGCTACAGAGAACAGGATTGCACTCACACAGCTATTCAAAAAGGGATATTAAACACCACATAATGTCTACAATGACTCAACTGCTGTTTTTTTATTTTAATAAAAAAATCAGTAAAATCTCTTATTTGCAAAGACAGGAGATAAATATAAGGAAAAGACAAGCTGATGACAGTACCAAACCTTATTCTGAGTTTATGCAAGCTCAATGACCAAAACACGGTCCATTTAGTAATATTATTATCTTAACACACACTGAATATTATTATTCATGTTGTAGCAGCATTCAGAGACGCAGTCAAAACCGGAGCCTCTTTTTTTGGTATTACTGCATACATGAAGTAGAGGACAACATTGTCTCGTAAGACTGGCACTAAACGCTTGGGTTGGCAAAGCTGAAAGCATGTAGGTAGCTTTACCCATGAGAACATGAAATCCACAGGCTGGATTTCCACACACAGCACAGACTTTTCCATTGTCGGGATTTTTTAAGTCTTATCTTTTCTCAAGCCAGTTGGTGACAATTAAGTCACCAAAACCCCAGAGAAAATTATTGTCTCATTTGGGAATTAAGGATTTTTTTTGTGATTCCTAGGGAATAACAAGTGAGAACCAAGATTCACACAGTGAATACATCTAAACTCTTCCTGACAAAAAGAAACAAGCTGCAACAATTGTTCCCACAAGTTAGTTATCTTTGTTGTTGTTGCTGTTCTAGAAGAATAATACAGATTGCAATCTGAATTTGGTAGAGAAAGAACAAATAATAATTAACTGCTTAAGAGAGCCATTTCTCAAGCTAAATTAAAGATAGGCATCTTTGCTAAACTCACATGGTTCTTTGTTTCTAACAGCAAATGGTCTTGCCAGTAGCTTCTGAGAAAAAGCAGTCTGGATAGGACCATGTGATATACAGACTTCTAAGTTATAGTTATTTTCTCTTCCTCTCTCTTTAACAAAGCTTTCAATAGTTCTAACAATAGCATTGGGGATTGCTTCTGTACGCACCATATATTTACTTCCTGAATGATGTCCCGTTGATGTGGGGTTTGAGAATACTTCAAGTAAATTGTATAATTATAATTCTGCTTCACTACGTCATACTTATAGGTGTATTTTTAAATTTAACTTGTATAAAATTATACAGGTGGAAAGGAAGAAGCCTGAACTGCAAAATTTAGAGCACAGCAAAGCTTTAGCTGTATTTAAGATAAGAGGATTATTACGCTGGTTGAAGCTGTCACACAGATAATTGCCTGTATTAAAAATAATCATTTGTAGTTAGTTTTAGTCATGAAATGCCATGACAGATTTAAAATAAGCAGTGATGTAAACAAGAAAATATAAAATTGAAGGAGAAATACATATTCTTTTCGTAGAAAAATATCTGTGATTTCTCATAGATGCAAAGAAGGGCTCTCTTGCCTTTGTCATTGAAAATATTTCTTTCCTATAATATGTGGATTTTAAAACAAGAAAAGAAAAAAAGAAAAAAAAGAAACCTGTTAAATATGAACAGAAACAAAATCTACTATTCACTATAAAGCATGGAAGTCAAATGTGCCTTAGAGGCAAATCCTTCCTGTGGCAGTGTGTGAATGATTCCTGTTAAAACCCCTTAGGTCCCACCAGAGGAGGGATGTGAACCATTAGTAGTTGCTCAGACTGGCCTATGTGAGCACTGAGGCTAAAAAACATCATTATGTGAATTCCCGTTTTCTCTCTTGCTCACGGAGAGGGCTACTGTATTTTTATTGCTTAAACCAAGTGCCTCCATACATGCCAGAGGAACAGCACCAACCTAAATTAAACAGCTGGGCTGTAATTAAATTTACGTGCAACTGAACCTCTGCTTGATAAAATAAATTAAAAAAAATCCCTGCTGTAAACAGGGAAAGCACAATCAACCCTTCTAAAAGTGTGCTCCACCAATTTTGTCATGCAAATGTTCTGAAGCCTTGATCTGCTCTTAGTACATGTAAGAAGATAGTTTTGCGAATAATTATTTCATAATTTTAATTAAAACCATAATTGTTTGATTTTAAACAGTTACTGGACATGTAAATTAAAACCCTTTTACAAGTGCCATAAAGTTTCTTCACATACACATGAACTTTCAATTTTCTACTCTTCTTACTCTAGAAATAACATTTTCCCTCTTAATGCAGTTAACAATTCAAAATCTTGCTTTTGTTGAGTAAAACATCAAGGTGTCTAGGAATATTTTGACCAAAATCTTCCACAAGCTCTGACTTCTCTTAGTTTGAATTCTACTTTTTAAACACTCTTTTTTGATTTCTGAATACCAGCTTGTTTTCATCTGTCAGTACTTTCACTTTGAATCACTGGAAAAACCTTCTTCAGATCTATATTTTCTCTGAGATATTTCACAAGGATTTTTCTGCATTGGTTAACATTTCTATAGGGATGACATTCCATGCAATATACATCTACTTATATGCTTCAGTTATTATGATAGTTCCTAAATATATAGTTTACTACCACTGTGAAGAACAAAATGTTTCTAGGTAAAATCTCCTCCTCTGTTCCACATCATTAATAAGCATTGCTCTCACTACTGCTTTCCAGTATGTTTTAAAGATGCTTATCACTGTATCCTGTAATTTCAGTACACCTTGGTTCATTTATCAATGATTCATTCATTTACCAATCATTCATTTATCAATGATTCAAAACCCAAATAACACCATTTTCAGAAGGCAACTCAAACCTTCTTTCTCGAATTTCAAAACTACAATTAATTTGTTTCACTCTCTGAGGATGGGCTTTTCTTTATCCTTCAGTGAATATATTACTACTTACTTGCCCTTCTTCATAATACCCTGTGCCAGCTCCATGAAAAGTAGACAGATTTTAGTTGTGCTTTCCAGATTACTTGAAAAGCTCTCTCTCATTTCTGTTTTTCCAGGGCATGGGTTCACCTTCTTTTCCCACAAAGTCTCCAAGTAAATGTAAAGAAACATACACCATTTGTCAGCTAACTTGTGCAAAAGGTGTCAATAGTAATTCATGCCCTATACTTTCTGGGGGAATGTGCCTCCATTAAATATTAAAAACCAAAACCCACTGTCTTACCTGAAAGGCTCATACTCAATCACCTTGGTATGCTCCGGGTCTGTGGCTGCAAACACCTGTCTGATTTCTCGTGAACGAGGTTCAGCTATGTCTTTCAGTTTCTTGAGGATGAAACCAGTATCAGCCACAGAGAACTTAACAGAGGAAAACAAGACACAGAGATAAGAGAGAAAAGCACTATGCAACTTATGTAACAGCAAGAGTTACCAGGATGCAGGGCAAAGCTGAACGGTTAGTTTCTTCATTGTTTCATTTCAAATGCATAAATCTGCAAAGTGTTAAGTCTGGAGGGAAGCTTGCTACTGAAAAAAACTTGCTTTCTACTGAGAATTAAATAACAAAACAAAAATTATCAGATCATGCATTCTCAGAGAGCTTATTGCAGACACATGAAAGGACATTCACTTTTGCTTCAAGCATTGTATTGTTAAAACTGAAGCAGTAACATTTGAAGTATAGATCTAATAACTTTGTCCTCATTTTGTGTTGGTGCATGTCACTGAATTCTCAATTAATAAATTCTACCAGGTTAAAACTAATCTTTTCACCATTGGCTCGGATCAACTGTTCCAACAGACACGCTCATTCATATTATGTAAAACATACTCAGAATTAGCAGATTGGAAATCAGTTAGCAAACAATTTTCCCTGTCATGTAACAAGAATGCTTATTTCTTCCTAAATAGACCATTAAAATAAAATTGAATTCAGATAAATAGAACTGGAGCACTTAGGCTTTCACCCTATATTCAGATTCTTGTGTAAGAGCTCTACCAAAGATTTATTTGCTATGTTCATCTTTACCATAAACATCTATGTATTTAGTCATTAAACTGGAGCTGAGTCCAGATATTAATATCAGATATGCCCTTACATCTATCATGCCCTACCTCCTTTATAAAGCACAATGAATGGTCTGAAAATAGTTTTCTCTCATTTCTTGCAGTAAGAAATGTTCTTTTAACAAACAAGCACTTAAAATTTGGTATGACTGGTATTGAGGACTTCATCACAGAAGGGATGAGGCCTCACTCCCCACCGTGCTGAAGTCTGTCCACAGAATTGTATCTGTTCAAGGAGATCTAGAAAAGTCCTGGAAGTATTGGAAGTCCTTATGACACTGCCAGAGCATTATAAATTGATCCACATTTAATTAATAAATCAGTGGTTGTAGGTAACATGCTCAAATTTAGAGAAGACTGCTGCTGCATATGCAAAAACTGCTCCAAGTACAACACTGGCATGCAATGCCACGCAAGCCAGTGGTGTGGAGCAGCTTGACCAGCAATCAAAAAGACTTAGAGACAGCAACTTTTTCAGTCCTCTTGCCAAGACTTTATTGTCTGGGCCACAAGCACACAGCATTTTACTGAAAAAGAAAGGAACAGAGATTGAGAAAAGGCTGGGCAGAAGGAATCAATCTGCAGTGTATTTAAAGATGGGCAAAGTGTTGTCTACTTAAAAAACTGCCCTTTACATTGTCAAAGCAGTTGCTTTTACACCTTCTTTCTAAACTATATATTGCAAACACCTATGTAAACATCTAGTATCCGAGCAGCCTGGTGACAACTCCTCACTCACTTTCCCAACTTCTGTTGTAGCTGTTGACATTCCAGTAGTCACAATCTAGTTTTGTTTGGTTGTCTTGCTTATGCCTGAGTCAGACTTTATTATGTTGGATTCAATGCAAGTAAAATCAACCTTCGTGCCTGTGCTGCAGAAGACTACAAAGTTTAAGCAATTGAAACTGCTTCAGAGTTGATGAATCCATTTCCAAGGAGGCAGAGCAATGCCTGGTTTGAAAGAATCCTCTTCAAACCTTGATAATACCATTAGAGCTGTGCACAATGCAAATGTTCTGTTCAGAAGCAAATTCGCGGTTTCCAAATACATCTTTTTTCATCAAACTGGAAAAGATACTAAGTGTTGAAATGTTTTGAAAATTAGATTCTTCAAGTTACTTTCATTACAGGCTGTGATCAAAACAAAAAGATTCATTGATTTCTTTTCGCCCCTTAATTTAAGTGCAATACAATAAATACATCTTTGAAACAGAAAATTTATCTCATTTTCCAAAAGCAAAATATTCCATCTAGATTTCTTTCACCAGTGTTCAGAAAAGGTACTGATGTGTTGTGCCAAATGGAAACCTCTGTCGATTCAGAAGGAAAAAGATTTCTAATTTTAGAAATAACTGAAAAATAATATTTTTTTCCCTTCTTCTAACCATCTTCTGTCTCTGCTCTTCTCTGATAATTGCTGAAGTTCTTGTGGTTTGAGTATGCAGCCCCGATGAACTGAGGTAAACAAGGTGTATCCTTACTTCTGGAACTGTTGCCAAAGGATCTGAATAAAGCATCTGTCCTTGGGAGAATAAAATGTTTTTTTCTACCAGCTGTTTTGAACTCTTCACTGTGCAAAGAACATTTCAAAATTCACTTCAGATAAATGTTTCCAGTGTTGTTTCTTCCCATTTTGCAGATTTTATTTTGGTAATATACAGTCATTCAGTCTGGAAAACTACAATTGCATTTATTTTCTTCAAGACAATCAATGCAAACAGCAGTTCCAAAGACCATTTACAACCTAATGATGCAGACTGCATTTTGGAGAATAGCTTTGATTTTTATTCTACTAGGAGTAAAAACAGTCCAGCAGTAAGAAAACATAATGTATATAGCTTTGTATTTTACTGCTTAAAGCATTTAGCAGTCGTAACATTTTACATCAGCAAGCATTTGCAGACCTTCCTCATTACTTCAGGGAAGGCGGGGTGGTGCTAACTCCACGTTGCAAAGAAACCGCGCTGTGTTCTGCTATTTTCAGCAGAGTAAGCACAGCATGCGTGGCCAAAAGGTAATAATACAGAGTCAGACTGCATTTACCTCTACCCCGGCAGCACAGTGATGGCAAGATGATGCTCTCAGTCCCCAAGACTATGCCAGGCCTACTGGCATGTGGGGAATCCTGCAGGTTCACTCACTGTGGTGCGCCAGCGGGCAGGGAACAACTAAAACCTGCACTAAACCTTCTCCCTTCCCCACTCACAAAGGGTCTGGATTAAAAGGCAGAGAGTATTATCTCATAGCTCAATAAACCTTCCTGGATATTCTAACAAGCCTGAGTAATGGGCAGCTCTGCAGAAGTTCTGCTGAAGGCACAATTCAGGCTGTGACCCCACCACGAGCTATGAAGCATATGCAGTGCTCCAAAGGCTTCAAAACACTGTCTAGTCCGAATGGCGATGTTCAAGATCACACGGTGCTGAAACAACTATCAGAAGAGGGACTGGGATGCTGAAATGCCTTGGCTCCTGGGCTGCTGCATTGTTAAGATGTTTGAGATCAAACCGACTGGTTTGGGACTGCACACAATAGGAATTCCCAAGTACACTGGGGTAATTTTTTTCAAACATTTCAGCACGAAGTTCATCATTTAAAAAAAAAAAATTTACATTTTTACCAAATGAACATAAAATCCCACAAAACGCTCCGGCACTCTTCTTTCTTTTGATTTTCCATCCCTGTACCATCCATTCTTTTTTTGACCTTTGTGGCAATTGCTGGAGGACAATCCATTTCTTCCTATTGGATATATTTCAGGTTTTTGTGAATGAGGGCTTTTTAGCAGACATCTGTGTAATGACTGGTAGCAAAATGTACACATAAACAGAAGCAGTCCAGCTCTTTCTTTATTACTGCTGTCCCCTCTGCAGGCAACTCTAGAAGACAGTGAAACTCGGTACAAACTGTAAGCCCGAATTCCTGACTGTGATTTGAATTTCTAATATTAAAATGGAAATGTTCAGTAAAATAAATATGTATGAACACAAATAAATCAAATCAGGGAATTCTCATCGGTAAGATTCTAAAGCTCTCCCTAGCTAGCATCTCCTGCATCCACTGCTAGAGACAGAGCACTGGGCCATGAACTTTGGGTGAAGAAATTAGGTATAACCAATTCTGAAAAATATAATATAGACAAGACATAGTTCTTAAAGCCAACAGAAAATAACAAGAGCCTGCTTCACCTCATTTGCATGCTTCTCCATATAGTTGATAGTGTACTCATCAGCATCCACCAAAAGAAAGTTGTGGCCATGGAAACAAACTCTGGCTCCAACAAACAGATCCTGAGCCTTGAAGTATTCAGATGGCTCACTCTTAAAGAGCTCCTGCCCAGGCTTCTTAATGCGACCTCTTTCCAAAAACTTCCCACCGAGTATCCCTATGGGAATAGAATTGTAAATAATTAATAGTGGCTTTGCTCAGGAAAAAAATAATAATAAAATAAAGGAAACCAAAAAAACTACTCCAAACCAGTCTGCTTATATTTATATATTAGTTTTCATCCTTGAGCTTCTTGTCTCAAAATGTGTCCCCCCCTCCTTCTCACTGCTAAAAGAACAGCCTCTACCAGTGTCCACAGCAACAGTTACACTGTGTATATTCTGTGACATCTCATCTGAATGCCTGCCAAACACCTTCCCTTTTTTCTTTTCTCTAAAATGTGAGAGAAATTTGCCTCTTCAAATGGTTCCCATAACCCTGCTGCCAGCCTTGGGACTGACCCGTGAGAAATGTAAGATGCGAAATGCAAGATCCAGGCAATTATCCTTGAACTGTTAAAGTAAAAAAGAAAAAAGAAGAAAGAAAAAAAAAAAAAAAAGAAAATCCAGAACTTAGTATAATACAGTCCTACTAAGATCACGAATTCTGGTGCACTGTAATTCTAACTTGCTTTTAAGGGCTTTTGAATATGAAAAAGGCAAGAGTGACATGACACTATCTTCTACATACTCTTCTGCCAATGCGACTTACCTGTGATCTGTTATTTCCTTTCTGAGCACAGTATGTCACATTATTTCTTCTCACGTTATAATGATTTTATTCATGCCACTGGAAACTGTACATTGTGCTCAAGGGTATGTAAGATACTAAAAGGAACATTTTTCTTTCCATTAATATCTTCTGGTGCACCACAAGATTACATCACATTTACCAAGCTTTCTAGAAAACAGTCTGTCACATGTTTAGTTTCATCAGGGTATGTGTACTACAACAACTCTGGAGTGCCTGGGGTTTGTTTCCTGTTTATATTTGAGCTTCCAAGCCGAAAGCCAAAAAGCATGCTTCAGTAACGTTTAATGATGTTTTACATATTAGGTAGTGATGCGAGTCCAATAAAAGGCTGATGAACAGTGTAATAAAATGCCATTTATAGTCAAAATTATAAATGAATGTGAAACCCAAACTACTTATTAAACCAGAGTTTGGATCAGATGTCTTACTTAATTGCTTTACTTGTACCATAAAAGCAAAAGACAAAAAAATACACTAGGGTAATGGTCAGGTCTAGCTTAAATCAAAAAACGATTCCAATCACTAATGTAACTCTAATCTTAACACATTCCTTTTTACCTAGCTATTAAAACAAATATGAAATTTTACATTATAGAATCCTGGCAAGTGTTTGCAATATTTAAACAAGATCGATCACTGTAAGACTGAAATTTCACTCCTGTCTCTGTTTTTCCCTTCAACTGCGCATTTGGATTGTAAACTTACCTTAATACCCCTGTCTGATAATTGGTTTTTAAATATTATGGGTGAGTACAGTTTGAGTGGTATAAAGAAAAACAAAAAAAAAAAACTCATTAGGTTAGAGATTTTACACTGAAACCTGATGAGAAATTTTGATGGAAATCTACAAGAGTCGGGCTCAAAGCACAAAATAAACACCACAACCAAAGACCCTCTTCCATTAAGATCAGATCAGACTTTGCAGGTGTTTGTACAGCTGCTAGTTTGGTCTAGGGTAAAAAAAAAAGGGGTTGTGATCTCCTGCATGGGGAGCCAAAGTTCTCTTGCTTTCACCCCCATCTCAACAAGTGCTTCAAGATGTCCAACCCTGTGTATTTCAATTACAGATTCACACTATTACTAATAGCATGAAGTACTTCTCAGCAACTTTCAGGTCCCTGGACTTAGAAAAGTAGGAGCAACTGAGGTCTGAAACATTTTATTTGTCAATGTGTATCAATTCATGCAAATAAACCAGGAAAAGACAGCCCTTTGAACCTGTGCACGAGAGAGGGGGTCAAATTGTTATTCTGGGAGCCATTTACTACTTTAACTCATTCACTAAGAAGTGTCCAGCCTTATTCTTCTCACACCCTGTTCACTTCAACAACACTTCTGCTCCTCGCAAGAATGTTCCTCTCATTCCCATTTTGCATGCCTTACCCTTTTTCCTAGCCTCTCATACCTGACCTCTGCAAAGCCTTCTCTTAACCTCAAAGAAACTTGGTCTCTCCTCCTTCAGATGTGACTAAAATGAGGGAAGAGGAAAGCAGAAGGAATAAAGGAAGGAAATGGGAACAAAGAAACTTCTGCAGTCCCAGACCTCTTTCTGACTTCTGCTCTATCCCTTCATCTCTACTTCTTATCCTGCCCCTTCAAGGCTGCTATCACTAAATGCTCCAGAGGGCAGTTCTTAGTCATATCCTTCCACGTAGTTCATCTTTTTGCCCTCTCTGAAACAGTCAGCTTCTCCATCCCCTTTAACAACCCAGGAAAGTTGAAAACCAATTTGCTGATACTTGCCTTTTGTACGTGTCTGAAAGCATTTCTTACTGTTGGTATGCAAACTTGCTCATTTACAGTTTCATGTTTTGTTCAACTAGCAATAATTAATGGGGCCCCAGCTGCAAACCTAGCATATATTCTTACTCCAAAATAAAAGGAAGCCAGGGAATAATCTGTGACCTTGCAACCATGCTGCTGCCAACCCGAGTGACTCACCACATCTGCACTGCACAGTGCGTGGGTCTGCTCCGGGTGCTATGCGATAAACTTGGGGTCTTAAGACACAGATAGCACTTTTGTGTGTTCAAACTGCTTGGAGGTATGCGAGGGCTGTGCTGTGGTCTAAATGAGCAGTGTTTTACAGCAGAAAATCAAGGGCATGTATTGCAGCACCTGGGTGTGGCAGAAGAGCCTGGGAAGGGTTTTTGAGTGTGCAAAACCTCCTGGGATAGTGTTAGATAACTGATAAGGGTGGAGCGAGCCAAACCTGATGCAGCCTTGTCCTCACTGCCTTGCAGGCGGGTTTTCTGGAGCTAAGCATCCTCCAGGAGGGGCCCTGGGCTCTGTGGGGCCCTGTTGTCTAGTTGGAATGGTGCAAAGGAGTGAACCAGGAGTCACTGACAGGCAATACAGATGATAGGGATCCAAGATTCAAACTCTTCCCTGGACTTCAATTTAACAGTGCAGCTGTACCCGTAGCATCCTTTGTGTCTCCAGACATAAAGCAAGCCAGTCAAACATGTCATGCTCTAGTGCAGAACTGAGCTGCTCTTGAGCCTCTCGGCAGCATCACTTAACAAACACACATACATGTGTGTATATAAATGTGTGTATAAAATAATAATGACAGGACACTGCTGCCATAAAGCAATGTTAGATCTTTAAGCTACACTTGAGCAGGGCTACCCAGGAATGGTCAGTGAAGCCTACTCAACGGCTCTGCACATTTTCAAAACATTCCTCAGAGAACTGCTTGTATTCAGACGGTGGGTGGGGTCTCTGTTTATGCATTCATAATATAGTTTGATACAAGCACAGATGCCATTAGAAGTTCCTTGCACTGAAAAGGCTCAGGTCTTCCCTGAGAGAGGGCACTCTAAATGACTCAGTAGCACCACTGGCATAGAAAAAGTTGTCTAGGAATACAGAAGGATCTACATATTCACCCCACCTTCACTTTTCACTAATGCGATGTTTATCACAGGTCTGACATGGACTAATACAAAAAAAACATTTTCAGTAAAGGCTTTGAAGTAAGGATACAAGGACATTCAGCCCTTAACTATAAGCTGAATAACTGAACCTCAGCAAGTCAACTGCTGCCACCAGAGCCTAAAAGCTAAGGAGAATGAACAATCCTCCCTGAGACAGTCTTTGCTGTAGACAGTGAGCTGTACCTGCTCTCAGGGTACCGAGCAGGTCAGTACTAAGCACAGTGAGCTGGTCACCATTGCAGAGTGTACCTGAAATAACAAACTAAGGCTCTCTGTGCCAAGAAGGTGGTAGAGAACAATTCAAACAGTATCAAAAGAGCTAGTCAAGGAGGTTCCACAGAAGCCTTATAATGTAACTAAGGAAACCTTCCATTCATGTTTTTCTCTCGTCTTTTAGAGAATATGAATTCCTGAATTTTTTCTCGCAAGGATTTTATCAGAGGCTGACAGCAATCAGCCCTTCAGCTGCACATCTTTAGAGGGGTCAGAGCACTTCTGGATGTTAACTAATGTGAAACTGTTGCTACAGATGTTTTGTGGTCTTCACAGAAATAGGCTAATCTCTCCAACAGAAATCCACTTAGCCAAGGCTCCCCCACCTCTCTGAGTTACAGCATGACTTCCTGCCATCCTTCCCAGTGTTGTGCCAAACACATACACGCAAACACACATGCAGTTTTGTACCACAGGGCAACATTCACTCTTTAGATGCTCAACACTGCATGATTAATGATAACGTATATTAAAAGTTGTCACAGCTGTTTTGCCTTCGTGAGCTGATTCTATACAAAGGACGTTATATAGGTGTCATAACACCATAACACTGCCTTGCAAAACAAACGATTTACTCTTTCATTCTTAATGTCTTAAATTTCCTGTTCCTTTTTCACACCAATTACAATACAATTCCTGTATGTTATCTACAACAAAAGCAAATGCTTAAAGGTCAAATTTGCAAATTAAAATGTAATAAAAGTTCTAATACATTAAAGTTCCAGTTCCCAAAGGACATTGTGAAATGCTGTCATACAATGAACAGCATTATTCTGAGCGATGAAGATTATAAATTATTATGACATACAGCTATGTAAGATAATGCAGAAGAGCTGCTTATGTAATTCCCACTGCATTTAAAAAGCCACATCCCTGCTTCTGCTAGTGCTGACTCCAGCCACAACATTTACTGTAAACTGTAATCAAATGAGCAGGGCAACTGAGACTGATTGCAAGACATTACTACGTCTTACCTGAGTTTCGCTGTGTATGTTCATAAACTGAAATGGTGTCATCACTCAGGAAGTAGCAAATAATGAATTTCCGATCCTTGTCGATGGGACTATCAGTAACAAATTTTGCAAGAAAGCGCAGTATGTTACTTTCCAGACCGCTTCTAAAAAAGATGTAAGAAATTAAAAACAGAGTGTGAGAAAAGTTTTCTTCACTTACAGATGCATTCCCCCGAGATTTTAAAAATATATTAATTGTGTTATTCCTGGACCAAGGAGGGGAATGGCATAAGGTTCCCTATTTTTCTAAAAAATCATTTTCAGCTTAAATTAACTGAACCAACAAGACTCAGCCAGATAGAAAGGAATTATTTTCAGGGAAAATTGCTTCTCTGCCAAAGCTCTGAAATGAATTTGTATTCAAATTCAGTTGCAAATGAAGCTTCAAGTTTCTTTCCAGAGCATTTATAGAGGAAAAATGTATTTAATGTGTATATTTTCAAATCAAATTCTGAATGGCAATACATACAAGGATCTATCTCCATGAAATCAGGCCTATCAGATGATCTTACTAGTTGGGTATTTGTTATGTTTTACATGATGTACAGTACCACTATATGCACTACCAAGTCTTTTCCTAATAGCTTTCTTCTTTTATGGAGGATTTACATGTGGTTACTGTTTCTCTAGCACGTCAATTTGCTGCTTTGTGGTCTTCACAGAAATATGCTAACCTCCCCCACAGGAATCCACTTAGCCAAGGCTCCCCTACCTCTCTGAGTTACAGAATGACTTCCTGCCATCCTTCCCAGTGCTGTGCCACATACATAGCCACATTTCCACTTTGGCCTTAACAACCATTGCCTGACGAGGCATTATGGAAAGTAAAGGGTTAATGCTTTAAAACATTGTTGTGGCAGAGTGCATGAAAATTGGCAGAGAAAAGAGTAAATGCCAGAAAGTCAAACATAAAGAACAAATCAGTGTTGGACTGCTGTAGCATTCAAAATTCCTGACTAATTCCTGGACTACTACTTCCATGAAACTGCCACTGAAGACAGCAGGAGAGAATGAGGGATGGGAGGGACAGAAGATTTGCCTTCTCAAAAAGAAATTTTGCTGAGGTCTGAGAAAATTGGGGTTCCATGTTAGTAAACTAGTCCTCATGCACCTGTCCCTTAAACCTCTGACGAACTCCATATTTTGCCAAAAAATGACATCTGTACTTAATATCCATTGCCTTCGCAAAAAGAAATAATAACCAAAAAAAAAGTTAGAATTATTTTTCATCAAAATACCTGTCTTTCTCCATGAATTTCTTGAAATCTTTTTGGGGAGGCTTGGGAAGAAGACCCATACAGGAGCATAACGAATCCTCTTCAGAACCAAATCCAGTATATGGTGGAAATGTTTTTTCTGGTTTTGGTGGTGGTGAAGTTTTATATGGAACAGGGGTGAAATCCTCTGCAACAAAGACATCAAGAGCTATTTATTATTGTTCTTATGAAGTCATTCTACTAAGGATTTAAACTTCCAGTATGAATACTTACTTATCTGTATTTATTTCTGCCTATTTCTGTAACAGAGAACTAATCAAAGTCAAACCAGGATCCCTCCTACTGCTACAGAGCAGAAAAAGACCACAGAAGCCAACAGCGAAATTATTGTTTCTTCACGGGTTGCAGAATTTTACCTATAATCTTAAAATGTTTTACAAAAATCATTAACATACACAGGCAAAAGAAATGACAAATGTAGTTTCAAAATGGGATAGAACAATAAATTAGCAATTCTAAATTTATTTTTTAGTTTTATCCTTTGAGACTCTTTGCCCTCTGCTTATCCCAGGAGGAAAATAAATACATAAATAAATAAAATTTTATTCATTGTTCATATCATGCATATATGAGAAGAAATTTTAAAGTTTATGTACATCTTGGTACACTGATGCCAATAGCTTCAGTCCACATCTCAACTTCATCCAGAGTTGTGGAAGGTTCATTTTCACTCATTTTCCCCACTCTCAAAACTTTTTTCACAGTGATGAATGGTCCTGACCTACCCTGGATACATAGCCTGCGTTCACTTCCAATATGCGTTGCCCCCAAAAGCCCTGCTGCACTAAGGTCTCTCCTTAATCCTGTATTGGTGAGAACCTTGCTGCTCCATCTGGCCCCTTATTCCTTCCCTGAGCTGCTTCACAACACAACTTCCAGCTTCCAATGAGGTCTGCATAAAAATTCAACAGAGTAAATACAGAGTCTTCCGGTCAAATACAGTGAATGGAAAATGGAAAAGGTGAAAAGAGAAAAGCAACTTATAGATGGGGGGAATAGATGGGCAGACTTGAAGCAAATTAAGCCATAAATCAAAGGACCTTAGTACAAAGCAGGCTGGATGAGACCTCAGGAGTGTGGTCTCCTATTCAGGACAGGGTCAGCCCCAGGCTGGACCAGGCTGCTCAGGGCTGTGTCCAGGTGGGGCAGGAAACATCCCTGGATGGAGCCCTGGGCCCAGCTGACCTTAGGAAGGATTTTTTTTAATACCCATTCTGACCGTCTCTGGTTTCCATTTATGCCCATTGTCTCACGCCCTCCTGCCACCAATGTCTCCATGGTTGGGTACAGGTGGCTGTTTGTGCCCTCTGTCTGTTCCCCAGGCTGAGAAACCATGATCCCTTGGCTGCTCCTCCACCCTGACCATCCTAGGGCTTCCCCCAAACTCACCTTGGCTGGTCCATGCCTTTCCTGTACTGGCCAACACAAAAGAGAACACATTATCTTGATGAGGTGCAATGAGCACGGAGCAGAGGGGGACAGCCACCTCCCTTGCTTTTCACACAGCTGCTGTCCGCGCTACCCAGGCTGCAGTTGGCCACCACAGCTCCGGTGCCCACCACAGCCTGCAGGGCCTTGCCTGCCCCAGCACGGGTGCAATGAGAAGGCTGGAGAGCTTGCTGTGGTCCAGCCAGCACAGCACTGCCCAGGTGGAGCAGTGCCACCTCCACACCTGGGCTGGCCAGAGGCGCTGCCCCAAGGAACCGAGAGCTACCCGGGCTGCCAGGTGTAGGATAAACATGTGGGGTAAACTGGAGGGACAGGAAGCTGGATCACAGTCTGCAGCCCAGGAGGCAAAGAGTGATGTTAACTGACCTGTGTATTAAACTTCACCCCACAAAATAAAGTTGTTGTTTTTTCTCTAAAACTTAAATTTGCTACAGAGAACTCAAGAGAGATGAATAACTTACACTTGTAGCTTGGGTTTCAGTACAATCGAGGGGAATGATAAAACTGGTGTTGCTTTAAATGTTTTCTGAAGTGGTTTGTTATTAAAATGTTTTAAACAGAAATATATCAGAAGATCAAAGCAACCTACTCTTTTAAACTCTGACTTGCCTAGCAGCAGTATGAAGCTGAAAAATACAAAAAGAATTCAAATGCCAGAGTTTTTCTTTAACTTGAAACACAATGTGATTTTCTTTGGCCTTTACTTGTTACAATATGGTCTAATGGAAATGCTAATACCTTTCCCTGAATCAGGAGCCGGGGGGGTTGCAAAAACATGCCAACATTTTTTTTTTTTCCATAAAAACTATGTGTGCCCTTTCTGTAACTCAGAAGTACAAAGGCCAAGCCCATAAGCAAAATTCCACTCAGAAATTTTCTAAGCTTCAGAGGCAAACAATAAATGTACGTGTAAACATGCAGCAATATATGATTTTCTCAATACTGGTTGTGACAAAACTGCTTCTCAAGGCATTTTCATTGTGCCATGTTATGTAACCTATACACGCAGTTCTTGGTACAATAAATGCTATGTATGTAAATCAACATATTGAGACAGAAAATAAAAACAATACCCGCTGGTATTGATTCTGCATGCCGAGTTGGTGCATGTTGAGTTACTCCAAAATTACCCCTGTAGTTGCCAACAGAAATATACATGTATATTGGTTTCATAATATAGCTTTTTCTTCTGCGACGTGGAACACAACACAAACCCGAAACCTCGGTTAAGATCACTCCTGCACTCCAACAGTGCCACCTAGTGCGTGTGCGGCAGATGGGACAGGGAGAGCCACGCAGTCACTCGCTTCTCTTGCTCGGGTGGCACGAAGGCAGCAGTAAAAGCTGTAATCCGTAGGCAATACAGCCGTACTAATAAGGCATGATGCAAAGAAATGCAATGGCTTTCAGCTGTGTCAGACTGCAGCTGGCTCCTTTATCACCTCCCAAGTCTCTTCAGGCAGTTGCAGGACGTTGGTAAGCCAGCTCTCCTGAATGGCTTCATAACCTATGCTCTTTGTGTTATTTAGAAATATAAACAGCATTTTTTATTACGCACTATGTTAAGCTGCATTAATATTTCCCCCTCGACGGCTGGATGCTTGGAACACCGTATTTTTAGCAGAACCAGAAACTCCACTTTGTACAGCTTTAAATAACACGCTTCCAGCCAATACCGTTTGGAAAGGCAGGACGTCCAGTTGAAATTGTAAACTCAAAAGACAAGCGAATGCATTTACATGCAGGTCACAGTATATGCACATTAACACTCATGCATAAGGCATTCATTAAGAAATGCTAAAGCATTTTCCTTTACATGTATTTTAGCATATACTGATGAAAATTAGACGGATAAACTGAAAGGAAACTACAAATTAAGAAGAATATTGCGTTAGTCCCAGAGAGTATGTTAAACAATCACAACCCAAGCATGGGGTAAACTAAATCCAGAGAGAAATTCAGGGCATTATTTCTCATCCTTTCCCCAGCATAAAACGATCTTGCTTCATTCAGATTCACTAGAGAATAATGCAAACATCTAGTCTTGTGCCACCTACAGCTTCCATGATTTTAAAGGATTATGTATGCAGATTCTATCCTGTGAACGAGGAAATTCATAAAGAATTTTACATAGAGAAACAGGGTTTAGCAGACTAGTTAAAAACTTGTTTCTGCAACTTTTGAACAGCCAGGTAGGTGCATTAGACTAAGAGCTATGAACACGTTCCAAACTGTTTTCATCTTTGCTCTGCCATGCACCATGAGGGTACTATCAGACAGACAACTTGCACTTACACATAAAATGCACCCCTCTCAAGGTTATCACTGTTTCTTAAGAAAATTACTTACGTCCATTCTGGAAAAGAAATCAATGCTCTTTTCTTCTAGGCTGTAACGTTTTCAATGTGAATTTACAGCGGGTAGCAGATAAATTGAAAGTCTTGGGTTACAAATTTCTAGTTCCAGAAAGAATAGTAGAGATATTTTCCCCATGGACTGTTTCACCCCTTATTACTGCATCAATTGATACCCAGCAGGAGATGTGCTGCCACTGTGGTGTTTATTTCACCTAGTATATCAAACATTTATCACACACTAGTAAAATCATGAGAAAATCATGGCATCAAAACCTGAGTGAGAGTTAAACAAGCACTGGAAACACCAAGAACCAAAAACAAATCCAGTCTCTTCTTTAGCATACAATTTGAAGATGACACAGCCTTCTCGGTGAGAAAAACTGAATTCCTCAAAAATGATTTGTTGCCACAGAGGCAGCATTAAGCTAGCTTGAATGAGATTTTGTCTGCTTTCAGTTTCAATAGACATTGTGAGATCATAATATACACTGTAAGATTACCTTCTGCCCTCAGCTGATGAACCGTAGGAAAACCCTCACATGTTAGATAAAAACACATTTCAAGGAAGAGTAAAGTTGTATATATTCTGGATCAGAGTGATAACCATATTGAATATCAGCATATAACAGAGCATATAACAGGCAGGCAAGAAATTCTACCTTCAGAGGAAAAGAACAGTCATATCTAAGCGTTACAGCCAGGAACAGGAGAGAGAAATCCCACTAGCCTTGGACAACAGAGGAAGTGGAGTTAACCTGGGGGGCTGACATTGCTAACATGATGTTCCTTATATATAAGAGGTATAAGAAACAGCCAATACTTGGTTCTCATGAGTGTTTCACGACTTAGGTAAGAGGTAAAATAAGAAAGCAGAACCAACATCTTCACGACTTTTACATGCAGCAATTAAAGCAAATCCAGTCTTCACAAAATCATGTGTGCAGCTAAAACATGAGAGTGTTCGTTTTGATTCAAAGAAAATCTCCTCTTAGAGAGTCCTACTTCAAGATTATTCCGGTTACCTGAGGGAAAAAAAGGCATCTGCAAATGCCTGTAGCACTCCCTGTGTATATTTAGATCCCGCAGCTCAGCCTCAACCACACTTAATGGAGAGGTTAGACGCCAGAGAGATTCTGATCTCCAACGAGTTCAGTGAAAATTGGCAGCAGGCTTTAATGCCCCCACTGAGGGAAAAGCAAGAAGTCAGCTGTTATCCAGCAGCAGCTGCCTGGCCAAAAGCACACATGTACTGGCCAGCCGCTCACGCTGCACGCTGCTCTGCCCAGGCAGCAGGTCAGACAGGGAGCCTGAGAAATGAGGGGGTGGGAGGGCGAGGAGAACCGCGACATGAGAGGGATCACAGGGTGCTGCGAAAAGGCGTAACAGACAGGCCTGGGAGGTGCCGGGACGTTGAATAAAAATCAGCAGGAAACCAGATTTTACTGGTTTTGTTCCTGAAGGAACAATCTGTTGTTTAAGAAAGGACGATTTATACTCAACTCAGTGCTGAGATACTGTATTTAGTTAGAAGAACAAGTATCAGCTTCCCACCATTGCACATCAGTGTATTTCACGTTTCAGCTGAGTGACCACAACATCTATGTGTTGGCCACAACACATGGCTACAGAATATTTTTCTCCTTCTCTGCAGCTTCAGTAACAGATCTAGACAGATAACACCATGCATTAAGCTATTTTTTCCTTGAATTCACAGCACTGTTACATGACAGTAATGGCATTAGCTTCCTACTGAAGGGCATTAGCTTCCTACTGAAGGGCATTAGCCATGTTTACCCATGGAAAAGCTCTCCTTCGCTTTTCACAAACACTATGAAGAGCAAAACAGGCAGAAACAACATTGGAAATACATCAGATACCATAATCATGCACTTCAAGGGAAATCCAAACTGCCCTTAATTCTCCTAAAGGGCAAATTCCATTGGCAAGCAACCGATGCTGAAACTGCAGAGTCAAAAATAAGTGTCGGCTTCTTTAATGGCTTTGGCAGAAGAGTATAAATTGAAGGGGAGTAACGTGAAAACACAATAACAAACAGCTGGACTGATGCTGTGAGGTGCTGAGAACTGTGCCTTGATGTAAGAACTCATTTATCCACTTGCTTACTCTTACCCAAGTAAATGGTCTCTCCGGATTCAAACTGCAATTAAGTACGTCTCAGTGTTTAATTGGATTGGGGCAGAATGCTGGGCACTTTGTGGGATCAAGCCCACTGAGAGTACCTTGTATGTCCACCAGAAGCAAACAAAATCGGTAACACACTAAGAATAAAAGGCCATCCCCTTTTCCCTTGAAACCTAACTGCTTCTAAGACAAAAAAACTACCCCGATTCCACTCCCAGATCCTACTAACTAAAAAATCATGCCAACATTTTCTTTAACCTTGATGGGGAAAACAGGAAATAATTTCACAGCAAATCATGAGAATCTTAGCTCTTAGAAAGAGTGTATTTTCTGTGAACATGACAGGCATCATCAAGACTGATTTTTTTGTGTGTGTTAGCCACACTCTCTGCCACCATATATCTTTAAAGTTATGTGCAAAACACTACCCAGTTTTGTGAAAGTCTCAGCTAGTGCATGTCTTTTAATGTCACATGTTGAGGAGACAGAAAATCTGGAGGGAGCACTGAGAAAAAAATGATCACAGAAAAAAATGAAAGGACTATGGAGACACTGAAAGAATTGGGTTTCCCCAAGCAGCCTGGGATGGTGTATTGGAATAGATAAAATATGTACAAGGTTTTTATAAAAGAGGATATTGATCAGTTGTTCTCCATGTCCAGCAAAGGTAAGGCAAAAAAAGTTACTCTCTCGGTTTACACAAACTTCAGAGTAGCTATTAAGCAACTTTTCTAACTATGAATTTAAGACAAGATACCTCAGGAGGCAGATAAATCTCCCCCACTGGAGGATGTTGATAAAAGGATATACAAGTATCAGTCAGTGACTGTCTAATATACACTGTCCTGCCTCAAAACAAAGGGAAAGGCCTAGATCACCTACAGTCCCTATTTTCTATAACTCTTCACATCAGCAACTTCTGGCTTCTCCTGACTTGCAAAGCACCTAACTTTAATATCCAGAGCCATAACCAGTAACTCATGAGCCAGCATTATAGCAGAAGAAGGGCCTTTGGGTTTGTGTAACACTTGGTAGCACTGCTTGGTTGATACAGAATGGTCAGCTGCATTTCATTTATCACTCTGCTGTGAATAAGAAATCCCCATTCACTGTTCCAGGATATTTCACTCAGACAGAGGATACTGCTGCCAAACAGAGGCAGCGGTCTTGGCTGAAAAAATTACGAGGCAAGAAGCCCCTGTTTTGCATCTCCAGAGTTAGACTCATTGTTATTATAGATAATACTATGGTTATTGAACGTAGCTTCTTCACACACTGGCTAGTGTATGAAGAGATTTATTTTGGCACAGACATTCCAAGCTATTATTTAAAAAGTTATGAAACATGTTTTGCCAATTATGAAATTTAGCATTGCAATGGCAGCACTACATTATTTAATTCCCTCAATGCAGCAAAGAGGCTCTGATCTAAACACTGCATTCTATCAGATCATATGTCAAGCTAAAAGAAATAGTCTACCCAAGTATTTTGTTTCTCCATGTCAGAGAAAGACCACAGTAGGATTCTTTCAATCATCTCTGAACAGTCAGACACTTAGCTGTATTTATTGAATGAATAAACTGCCAGAAATTAACTAAGTTATTTTTGCAGGAAGATGTCTATAATAGAACCATTAGCAAGTCCGACTGAGGGAATTCAGATATAGATAAGCGAAAGACCCTATTGTTATACATTTCCAAAATGATTTTCCATTATGGACATAGTTGCTAAATGCTTCCAGAATTCAGCACTGAAACCTCACAGAATAAATACTCTAATGGTTCAGAATACATAAAACGACACTGTAAAAAACAATAATGTGATAGACTACTACTGTTGTGTCAGGAAATCTTATTATGTGACGATTCCGACATCCATATAAAATGAAACATAGTGTAATGGGGAATAATTGAGCCTACTCACCCACTCACCGCATGCTCTTTATTACTTTCTGACTGCAAACATGGCTATTGGAATGGGAGGGGGAAGTAGAGGAGAAGAAATGGCAGTCTATTCATATGACTACTTTTTCATTCTAGTTTTAAAATAGAGGCAGTTAGGAACAGAACATGTACATTATGCGTTGTTTTTCAGCAGAGTAACATACAAGAAAGCCCTTCTGGATCACCTGTAAAATTACCGCTTTGCTGTTCACAGCCTACAACAGATTGTTATTGCTAAAGGTTTTAATGAACAAGTTTTGTCAGTAATAAAATTCAAAGACAGTTCTGTCAAACTCAGAGGTATAAAAATGTTCGTAAGGAAAGGATAAGTGTCACTACTTACCGATTCCATACTTTGTTCTGTAATAATCTTTAGTGAATTCATCACAATCACAGAGTAATATCTTCCTTCCCCAAACATTAATTACTTCCCCTATTTTCAGGTCACTGTCTCTGTAAAATTCCTGATGCACTGCTCCTGTCTAATAAAATTGGGAACATTTATACAGCAACTCTATAAACCCAGAATTGTACAACTTTTCTTAAAATCCAGGTCATTTAGTGATTTAAAATATAATCTTCATACTTCATTTGCACTCCATGCTAAGTCACCTTCACAAGCAAGGCACATTAAACCTTAGTAGTTTTGACTCGAGCTACTCTCCAGTGTCGACACTATTTTATAAACAACTCTCCTTGTTGTAGAGGATAACAACAACAGAAGTTACAAAAACTACTACAAGGACATTCAGCTGCTTGAGGCATTCAATAATATCTGACCTTACGATTGTCCAGAATGTAACGGCCTCTGTTTCCCACTAAATTTCCAAACACGTTGAGAACAGTGCGAGCGGTGATTGTGCCTGGCTGATACAACCCCGTTGGAGCATACTGCAAGAAAGGAGACCAGCTGTTAAGAAATGCAGCTAACAGTGAAGAAAGAGAACACAGTAACTTTGGAACTAACAGTGTTTTTACAGACTGACTGTTATTACAGTGTTTTCTTGGAAGAATTTTTAGTAAATTCTGAGGTAACTTTATGCCACTGAACCTAAAACCCAGTGTGTAGGTCAAAAGAAGCATTCAGGATCTCACTGCACATCCAAGAGTAAAGTCTCCTTTTTCTTGGAAGCAAACAGAAAGCAAAGATTATCACACCCAAAGTAGCACATCCTTGTCAACATCTGCTCTAAAGGCTACTATTTTGACTGGTAATAATAACAAAAGCTTGCCAAGAAAACACTCAGGGCCAGTCCTCCTGGGCTGAACACTGTGAAAATACAGGGGATTCAAGTCAGCATGATTCTATTGGGAGAAAAGTTATTTTTTGTTTGTTTCTATTGTAAGCTTCAAAATTACAATAGCAATTTCTACCAATAATATCAAACTTATTAAAGAAATAAACTACACACTTTTTAAATGATGAGCAAGCTGCTAAGGCAAGGTAACCAAAGTGGATTATTTAGTCATAGCACCTTCCATGACACCCCAACTTTTGGCTGCTGTTCTTCTCAAAATTGTCACTGAATTCAGAGGAAGAAGCCAGCACTTAAAATTGAAACGTGCACTTCCCTAGTAGAAGGGGTCTGTCAGCACAGAGTCATTGCTAAATCAGCATCTCAGAATGCAGGAGGCACTAAGTAAGAACGGTGCGTGTTTTGTTGTTAGTTTTTTACTGTAAAGTCTCTCATACACCCAAGGCTTCATAGATAAATTACAAATATTAGGACAGGAAGGAAAAGATTCCTCAGTGTTTTACTCCATCTGTAGGTTGACTTTACTCTGTCATCAGAATCTGTCTCGAGTGACACAGAAGTGTATCCAGCTTGTTAATTTTATAATCATAATAAGTTACACAGGACTCAAACCCCTTGAAGATTTCCCTGAGATGAGCCTTCGCTGATAAGCACTTGATTAATGCCTGACAAAGCCTCTTGAATTCTTATTGACTTTAACTAGCCTTCCATAAGGTCCCAAATTTAGGAATTCAAATTTAAGAAATCACTCTAGATTTGCTACAAAGAAGTAATATTACTGAATACTTAAACTGGACTTTTCCAAAAGTTCCAAATATAAGTCCTATGAATCATATCTGAATTCATCTCAGTTTTATTTTAGTTTATCTACCAATATTAATTAATTTTCTGAACTTTACCGCATAGCTTTATTTGTGCATTTACATTAAGACATTAATGTGGGAGAAAGGAAATTGTAGGATATCTTTCTACCTAAATTCTATCTCCTTTTAATTTAAGCATGACAAGCCTAAACTTAATTTTTTTCATTACTTAAAGTTATATGAATATTGCATAAAAACTAAATCATGCAATTACGATTTATGTTCTGATAATACTTTCTAAATATAATTACAATCCTAGTGCAGGATTTTCAAGAAAAAGACATTTAATATCTCTTTATTAGGAAAAAAAATTGAAATAAGATGAATTTTTCATTTCTTACCTTTGGAAGTTTATCTCTTCTGAGAAAAAGTGGAACTGCATCCCGACCTGAATTTACTGGTGTAATTTCTTTTATATCAATTGTATCATCAGACAAGTAATAGTGCAGAACCAGTTCCCGCGGGTCATGAAACATGGATTCTGGGTCATCCCACACACAGAAAAAACGTAAAACATGTCCATCATGCTCCAGGAATTGTTTCAAAGTGTCAATGCGCTCATAAGGGCGCAAAGGATTCATACTATCAAGAATCTGCAGATGAAGGAGAAATCAAGAAAAACACCTTTCTAATGACTTGCTCTTAAAGAGAAGATACCAAACTGCATGGTACTATCTGATCTTAGAACATCCTTTTTGGATTTTCAAATAAAACCACACATTTACAATATATGAAATTATTTATGCCATTAGCAAAGAACTATTCACAGGGTTGTCGTGCCCTCAGAAAATAAATGAGAACAATTTTGGATTGGTTTTGACCCTTATTTTTCTTGCAGTAAGGTCCCTTAGATCAGGGAATTGTTAAATTATTTTTGGTATAGAGTATTTGTTGCTTTCAGTGTACTAGGCTAGATCTACCCCAACTGGATACATTCACCAACAGTCCCAAAAAGTCAGGAGAAAAATTCAGTGCCATCTGCCCTCAGATTAATCAAGAAAAACAGAACCAAAAGGCACCGTCATTATCGCGTAAATAAAATAATACTCCCCCTAACATTCCCAGAGAAAAGACCCCGAACCCTGCAAAGATGAATCCACATAGCATCTAGCAGGTGAATGATATGGATTTTTGGAGGAGGTATACAATTTGTATTATGTATACTCATAAAAGAGAGAAGTACATTCAAATAAAAGCTTGCATGTATAGAATAAAATAAAAGCTGCAGAGTACTGGGTTCTGTGTGGCAGAAGAATTTGCTTTACATATGCAAAAAGCTGTTGATGACATGGGGTAGAGATGCAAGATGACATACGAAGACCAAGTAAACGAGTCTGCAGGAAGCCAGAGATGTGCTTGAACCACAATTCCAATCGTATCTCCCTTAAACACTTGTTTGTTGTCATTCATTCAGCTCAAGCAAAATTGTAAACAGAACATGTAAGAGTTTAATTTTTTCTTTTGAGTTTAATACTGTTTGTATCCCCAGCAGCTGGCACTGACAAATTCAGCCAAAAAGGAGAGCAGCTCAAGTGCTCATTTAAGTTAGTTTAGCATCCTAATCAAACTAGTTCAGGAATATCCTTAAACCTCCCTGTTTTCAAGTGACTAGAGAGTGCCACTTCCACCCTATTTCATTTTTTTTAATTATGTTATGAGTGTTGACTCTTGGGAAGTTTTGTCCAAAAGAGATCACAGAGTCTGACATGCTTAAGGAAATAATATAATTGTATGCACAGAACCTGCAGCAATACAATTTTTATTTTCAGCAGATATCCTCTGAGAATAAAGATTGCCATTCCAGCTCAAAGATCATTTATTTGATGCATTTTCTTTATTATGTAGCATTTATTTTCACTGATCCGCCAACCAATGTTTACAGATGAAAGTCATTTATCTACAGTAGACATCAAGTAATACATAAAAATCCATGACAGTGCTATGCCTAGTCAATACTGCTGGTTAAAGTCTGAGGCTACATGAGAAAACACAGATCAACATTGATTATAACTAACCCAATTCATATATTTAACGCTGAAAATAACTCATCTTATGTAGATGGTAAATTTAACATTGTTCAGCTATACTATACACACAACTTAAGGACAATTTTAATTCTATTTTGTTTTTTGTTTTTTTTTGTGTGCGTTTTCTTTTGCTATGAGAGGTAAGAAGCTACATCAGTTTTATCAAATTGAGGTACAGACACACACAAGGCAAAGATAATTTTATTTTTACCTTTTTTTTTTTTCCTATTTCAAAAGGTGTGTGAACACATCAGGTGAAAATCAGTTATATTTGAGTCTTCACTATGTTTGTACAATGAACCATATAATGGAATTTAAAAAGCAAGTATTTCCTTGTGATTCATTACGTTGAAATAGCTACCTCTACATTCTTTCTACTTGCCATTAGAGAAATATTTTATATTACTAATAGCAACGGCACTCTTATTAAAATCACGTATTCACCATTACTACCATTATAGCCTCATCTGACCTTTTGCCGCTCTTTGGTATATGGGTCATCTGGACGACTTGCTGGAGGATTCAATCTAACTCCCATCTTCCTCAGGAAATTTTTTGTGAACTGGTCACAATCGGTAATCTTATATCTTTGGGCATAAAAGATTACTTCTGTGTTGATATTGAAATGATCTATAGTATAGTACTCATCTTCGTTAGGAGGTGGAAGTGGAATCCGGTGACGTCGAACAATAGTTCCTGTACAACAATTACAATACATTCACAGAGTGAATACCCTTTGCTCTGATGATTGTTTCACACACTTGATAATTTCCTGTGCTGGTATGACCAAAGCAGATGAAGCCATATGGGACAAGCAAAATTATCCTTCATTCAGCAAAGGAAATACGAGGTAGGACGATCCTATCTTAATAACTACACTACATCGCATTGATCGCTTTCTAGAACCTCAAGTTCTATCACTCAAGTTAATACAGGAAGCTACCACCTTCTGAAACAAACATAAAGGCTACAGGAAAAAAAAACTATTTGTTGGAACAAATGTAACCGGTCAGTACTTTTTCCAACAAGAACAGCAAAACCTTTGCTTTCATTAAAAAAGAGATGTTTTTCACTTTTACTGAAAAGCAGTCTCCAGTACTCATTAGTATAATTATTTTTCTTAAAAAAAAAAAAAAAAGAACACAAAAGGTTGTGCAAAACAAATGTGGCAGGAGCATATGGGACAGACAAGATTTGTCTGTACACCCTGCAGGGTGAGAAGAGTCATACATAATTAAGGGTAGAGAAAAAACTTGCCCTACTAAGAGAAAAGGTCTGAACTATCAAGCTTGGAGACAGGGGCATTCAACCAAGCTTCCTTAAAAAGTGGAGAAAAAAAAAAGTAGAATAAAAAAGAGAGAGAGAGAGATTTTAACTTCATTAAAGTTAGCATACATTTAAGTTTTCTTCTTTAGAATATTTAAATGAAAGGAAGCACTGTTATTCTGTGCACATTGCATTTGTTTATATTCACCATATTAAAAGAGAAGGAAACTGCTATGTGTCTATGAGCTGAAAACTCACATCGATGAATTGGTTAATGCTTCAAAAGTACTCATTGCTGATAATGAAGGGACTGGAGCATCTTTCCTCTGAGGAAAGGCTGAGAGAGCTGGGACTGTTTACCCTGGAGCAGTGAAAGCTCAGGGGGAATCTCAGCAACACCTGTAAATACATGATGGGGGGGAACGAAGAAGACAGTGCCAAGCTCTTCTCAGTGGTGCCTGGAGACAGGACAAGAAGCAGTATGCACAAATTAAAAGATCTGACATTTCATCCAAGCACAAAGAAACACTTTTTTATTGTGAGGGTGGACAAATACTGCAATAGGCTTCCCGAAGAGGTTGTGGAGTCTCCATCCTTGGACATATTGAAAACCAACTGGACATGGCTCTGGACAACCTGCTCTAGCTGACCCTGCTTTGAGCAGGGAGGTTGGACCAGATAATCTTAAGAGGTCCCTTCCAACCTCAACCATTCTGTGATTCTGAGACACCACAAGTATTTCAATAATAACCTGTAAGCTACAGCCTCAGTAGCTCAAACAAATACGTAACATGCACATTAAAGGAAAGCTATGCAGCTGCACATATGACAAGCTATGATTTATTCTGCACAAAGTTAAAGTTCACGAAGAACTGCAGACTGTCAAAGCTGGGGCTACTGTTATTTTCACTATGAGAGAATGAAGAGGACAACAGTGAAAGCTTTGCCACATCAATACATTAGTACAGTTGTGTGAAAATAACCCACAGAGAATAAAGAGATGGTCCGGTCTTCAAACTCAGCATCTTTGCTGTGCTTACTAACTTAGATGTCCCTGTAACAACAGCTTTATCATGCAGATACCCACTAGCCAAAACCCGGCAGAAACCACCAGCCCATACTATTATAATAATCCCTTGTCACCATAGGTTCCTAACAACTTTAAAATTACAGTAATTATAAAAGGTGCAACTTTAAAACAACTGCAGTAAACACATAAAAATTCCAAAACTAAAAATAGTTCCCGTACTAACCTACTACAACAATAATAGTTTATTAGACACAATTATCTGAAAGGTCTATCTCATTAGCTCTCATTACAGGACTGGATCTCTTTCCAGTGCCCTTCAGCTGTGCATCTGGTAGTGTTTCCCACTGAGGCCCTTTTGATGATTCTCCAGCATTGCTTTTTTTGTTTTGGGGGTAAGTGGGAGTGGAGGGGGGATGAAGAGAGGCAGAGGAGGAGGGAGAAATATATTGCTGTGTATTTTTGTTTGGTGTTTGAGTGGCCTCATTTCTGAGTTAGCCCATGGAAATTCTTTATTGTTCACTTTATTTCCTTAGGGACTAATCTGTATGAAGTATTATCAGAGGTGTTTGTTACATTCTAACTCCTATAATGAGTAGACTCCTACAATATAACTCTTATCATTAGTCTAACTCCCTTTTTTTTTTTGTGAGTGTTGGGAAAAGGAGGGGGCAACAAAGAAAATTTACTTTATATCCCTGTTAAAATACTTATTTAAGAGCTGTTCAATATCCTGATGTTTCACATGTACCAAATCCAACATTCTTGTTACTGACCTTTGACTATAAAATAAATGTGAGCTTCTATCTGCTTATACATACATTTAAGATGCATCTTCACGGAAATATTAGTTAGAAAACATGGCAGTTAGCACATTTTAACGTGATGCAACACTGCATAACACTACCATTAACAAAACCATGTATTTTGAAAATATGTTACCTAATTTTGTCTAATCCTTGGGTTGCTCCCACAAAACTCAACAGATAATGTGGTGAATTGGAACAGCCCTCCACATTAATACAAGTGCTGTTGAATCATCCTTTTAATGACAATATAATGGTTAACAACTTCCTGATAGGAGGTGCTTTCTGAGGGTATATCCACCTCAGAAGTGGTAAATAAGCCTTCAGCTAGCTTTTCATGTCACTTTTGAAAGTACAATACACGTGCCCATTTTGTTCTGAGGGGATAAGAATTTCTTTCCTAATGTAAAATGTCTTGTACAGATAATATCAAGCCTAGCACTCCTTCATTTTTACTAGGTATCACTGTGCCTGATCTATACACGTGGATAAGGTATTTTATATTGTTGAACTTGAAATTTAATAAAATGTGATCGGCTCAGGTTAGGCCTCAGCATTTTTTAAGCTGCCCCTTCTTCTGGAAAATAATTACTTTTCTACTTATAGAACTGTGCTAGAAATCATCAGAGGAGGATCTGTGCACCTGCAACAATCCTGTTGCTGAGAAGGGATGGATATTCTTGATGTTTCATTTGTCTTCTGTCAGTTTCTTGAGCAGGCTATCCTACTGCACTACCAACCAGGATTTTAAATATTTGCATCTGGTAAGGGCAAAGCTTTTCTATGCTGTGTTCTTGTAAAGGGAGTTAGTATATTGCTTCTCTCTGACAATGGCGGTGCCATCAAGTTTCCACGTCACAATTTTTATCTTCTCTTTTCTCAGGGTTTCTGATTATTTGGCAACTACTGTAGCAGCTTAAGGAGACCTTAATAGTAATGAAGGACTTCTGACTGTGGGGTAGCTCGTGCAGCTGGGCACCAAATGGTTTGGTTTCTGCTGCTACACTGCTCTGCGGAAGAAATAAAGCGGTATCAAGAATTTCCTCAGCACAGTTTACTGACTCCCTCTGCACTACTTAGGAGTGCATCAGAGAGGAGAGGAATGGGTAACACCTGGATTTTGCGCACTCTCTGCTTGCACAGAAAGGAGAAGCAGCCACCACCATTCCTGCAAAACAAAGAGTGCACCCCAAGAAACAAGGGGACTTCTTAATTCACTTATTCACCCGCCTCAGAACGTAGCAAGGTCAAGCTTTGGCCACCCTCAAATATGGCAAAATCACAATTATTTCAAGGTCTCAGGGGAGGTCTCAAACTCTTAGATAATCAGTTATATTGGAGACGCTGACTGCAACTTCGCTTTCCTGATTGTGCTTTCCTCTTCGGCCAGCCAGCCTTGGGAGCCTCGCCAGCAGGCAGCCCCACTCTCTTTTTCAGCTGGCTGACCTTGGGGAAACCAGCCAGCTGCTCCGCTGGGCTCCAGCTCTCAAGGCCTGCGTTGCACTGGAAGCTTCAGTTCACCCCATGGGACGAAAATGACCTTTTGATAAGACAGTATCAGCCAGCTACAGTTCTTTTAACTGGGAATTAGAGCTACAAACCTCTTGCACCGCCCTATCTAGCCTGGCTTTCTATGGGGAGAATTTCTTTTTATACTGGGAGAATAATTATCATCCTGGCTCTGGAAAAACATTGTGCAGTTTGTTATGTGGTCGAGTTTACTGTCCTTCCCTCACTCTATACTCCCTTATCTTTACTTAGTTCTCATGCACTGTGACTGTCCTGGTATTTTTTGCTTTGATTCTAGTTTCTCAAGTTCAGGTTGGCCTCTGCATTCCTTTGTGTTTTGCATTTTGAAATTTCTATAGTTTTCTTCTAATGCTTCTAATAATTTCCACAATATTTGTCAAACTATAGCAAGGCAGTTTCCAAATCTAAGTGTACTTTAAATTTTGGTTATTTAGTAGCAACCTTAACTGTCCAAAACTGTGTCCAAGTGCAGCAGCCAATTCCATAAAGCATTTTTCTTTTTTAAAGTCACTGAAATATGTTTCCCACACATCATTTACTTTGTCACTCTGAGATTTTGATCCCTGGTAAAAGTACATTTTCTGGCTTTTTTTTTAAAAGCCAATTTTTTTCAGCTTTGTAAAATCCTAATTGAATTTAGAAATTCTAACTTCTTTGCCAGGCGTTTCTTCACCAAATCTTCCTGCAGTCTGTAAGCCTCCCCAAGTTTTCCCTGCAAAGCAACAAGTACTACCCACAGGGGAGATTACAGTAGGAAACTGCTATATTTCCCTAATCCAACCATGCCCACAGAGACCCATACAGACCATCAAGCTCTCACATGTGGGATAAAGCACAAGAGCTGGTAAACCAATGGCCTCAAGGCATTAAGCAGCCAAGTGAAGACCTACCTTTGATCTATCCCACCATCTGCCTTTGATCTACCCCACCACTGCTGTATCTGCTCTTCAAGATGACTCCTGAGAACAGCTGTCTCTTTTACAGCTTTTCCACCTGGGTATACGTCCAAGTCAGGGTCCCCACCACCTTCTGCAGATTAATTCCAAAACTTCAGCACTTTTTCCATCACTGTTTTTTGCTTTTCCTCCTTTATGCAACCCCTTTCCTGCCATTGCAACTCTCCAACTGTCCACACAGACCGAGCCTGTCCTGCTCTTGAAATTCCCACACGTTTTTCGTCATCCACATCCCCACATCTGTGCTCTTTTGTTCAGCACAGTTTGCACTTTCTTCAGCAAGCCAAGTTCTGCTACAGTTGAACTCTCCTCTACAAAACTCGGGCATTTTAATTAACTGAAATGTTTGATTTCAGCAGAGGTGCAGAGAACAGCACTATGGTTAAGACCCTGAACTTCAGCTCAGTTCAGTTCCTCTTCCTGTTACAACCTTTTTTTTTTTTTTTTTTTAATATGATCATGGGCAAGACTCATTCCTTTGTGATTCACCCTAACAGCCTCACAATGCAGACAGTTGGGCTTCTGTTCCTTTCAGGCTTAAAATATTCCTAGTCAGGACAGGGAATTTGAATAATACAAGAGATAGAAGAGGCAATGGGACAATTTTTAATCAAAAACTGAGTTAAACTAGCAGTTAAGGGTTTAAGCATTTTCTACATATATATATAGACATATAAAGCACTTTATACATTAAGCATTATATATATATATATGCACTTTAAGTCTGCTTTTATATATATTCAAGAACAATTATTTATTACCCTTAAGATAACAATTTTGTGGCTGTTCTTCAGTTATGGAGCATAAAGTCACTACCCAAGTGCATAGGAGTAAAGAATTTGCTGACAGGCATCACATCTTTTTTTCTCCCCTACATCACATTTATCTCCAGCGTAAGAAGAATATTTATGTGGATGCTTATGACAAAGCATAGACCCAAGATCTTCTCATTGGCTGTGAAGCTTAAACACATGCCGAACAGTTTTGGGGCCTTTCAATCAACAGTATCTCTTCCTTCCTAAATACATTCAATATACTGAGCTTCCTTAACAGCCCAGCTACAAGCAACAAATAAATTAAGTGCTCTTTTAAGATCCCAGAATATTTCTTTTTAATCCATCCAATTCAAGTTGTCCCCACACTCATTTATCCCACAAAAAGTGCTCATACAAAGCTGTAGAGGCCTTCAAAACATCCATGCATGGAACACAGAAAATTCCTATTTCTCTCTAATACAATCCAGTTCATTTTAGATCCAGTACCAAAGATGACTTCAACAGCCATTAACACAAGACACAACCAAGGAAATAGGGGGAAATTGTAGCCTTCCTGTCACCACAGGAACATGACTAGACTGCCAGGAACATCAAGCCGAAGAAGCAGCCTGCACAACCCATACTGCAATGACAATGAGTCATTCCCGTAGCCAGTTTCAAAGCAATCAGCTTTGAATTTGCTTTCCTGCTTTAATGAACCTCGCTTCCACCTTCCCTCTCAAAGACGTCACCTCTGCCTCTTAGGTTAACTGTGCTTCCTTTGCTGATGATCATTTGTTCTAAGCCACATAATCCAGAAACAGACACTCCCACGACACAAATCAAGGAAAACCTACATCTGAGGATGCCTCCAGCCTCACACAGATGGCTGCAGGGGGGGGTAAGTAAATTCCCAGGTGAAGAGATCCAATGTGCTTTTCTTTGGGTCATGAAAAAGCACTCGCCCAGGTAGGGGTAAGAGTAGGAGACAAGGTTCCTCTGAACTCACAGTCAGTTTCTACTGAACAGCCAGCAAGATTTCTGGCAAGAAGAACTAATCAACAGAGGAAAAGCTAGGTTTGAAGTACTAGTTTAAGATGATAAGATTCCCAGGCAATTTTATCCCAGATGTACCTGTGATGATGAGCATAACACTTGCAAATATTGTCCTACACTGTAGATACGTGTATTTATTGATCATACCTGATCACCTTGGAAAAGAATATGGCAGTTAAAAGGTTAATTTTTTTTTAATTGCTTTGCAACGATCCACCAGAATGTACAAAATATCTTTTGGGATTGGGAGGCACAGTCATCCCAAGATACTCATCCCAAAGACATCCTGCTTATCTGGACTACATCCCTTGCAAAACTTTTTAGTTCTGGCAGTGACCCATAAACACCAAGAAGCAGCAGCTGTGCTCCTCTTCTGCAACAGGATGTTGACCGCCAGCTCACATTTTCTTAATGTAAACCAACTTCATTAATACTCCAGTAAATCAGCTTATTAAACCTTTCTCCAAAAGTCCTCAGGCTGGCTCAAGTGCAGTGATATGACTCTGAAGCAAGGCAGAGTCTTAACTTAGAGGTGTCAAGGAAAAATTACTGAGCCAAGGGCGTTTTAATCATAACCAACAGCCAGAGACACAAAAGGTGCTCTCTTTCAGTAAATGCAGAGAAACCTGCAGCATCTAATGACCAATTACAAAGATACAGCTAGAGAACTTATTATCAGTGCCAGGATGGGAGGATCCAGGCTCAGGAATGGAAATCTAGAACAAAAATCACTTTTGCAGAAGTGACACTACATCAACAAAAGACCAACTATCATTTGACTTCTAACTGCTGCATTAGAGAAAAAAACGTATGCGTGTGTAGGAGGGGATTCTGCCTTATAAAACCAACTTCTTCAAAATCTAAGGCAATAAAAAAGTTCACATTGTGATCCGTAACAAGAAAAGATAATTATAGCCATTCATGTTACTGCCCATTTCAAGTATAAGAACTCATGTTATATATCCTTAAAAGGGACCGAGACTGTGCTTAAGATATAAAGGGGAAAAAAAAAGGGTGATATTAAAAATAAATACCTTGCATTATGCCACTATTTTTCACTTGGGGTTCAATCACTTGAATTGTATCATCTTCAAGGTAGAAGTATATTTTACAGTGTCTTATTCTATATAGCTCTTGATTTTTGTCAGGCACTTCTTCTTCTACATAGGCATCAAAAGACAATACCTATTAAAAACAATAAATACATATAAAGCAGCAAAATCTTCAATGCTTTTGCAAAATGCATCAATAAAATAAACTTGTGTAGATTATAAGCTAACTAAATGTATGGATTTCGGGAGGTAGATTTATTTTTCAGAAATGTAAGAATGGAAATCGACATAAAATCACATAAATTTAAAATTCTTTGCTTGGCATTTTTATTATCACAACATCTAAGCAGAGATAAAACTCTACAGTAAAGAAATAAATCAAATATAAAACTATCAGCAGGCTGCTTGGAAAATCTTCTGAACAAAGCACTTTCGATAGTACAATGAGCTACCTAGGTCATGAAGAAAATTTTAGACTTCTATTCAATGAATTGCTGGAAAATAAAGCACATCTGACAGTAATGGCTTTACCATTGAGGTAAGTGGAAAGAAGAGTTCTTTTTAAGCAGATCCTGCAAGCTGTCTAATAAATGGTATGGAAGACTACGAGAAAGAAATGATATTTTTTCAGGAGTCACTTAGAGCTGTGCAATACTGGCATTTCAAAATTTACCTGGTTCTGCAATTCAGCCTTCATGGTCTCTAGCAATGACAATAATGCAAGAAAAAAACCTCCATAGATGAGGTGCTCAGTGGTTTATTCGAGTGGCCTTAATATCTGCAGAGCCTAGATCAAACTGCACAAACCATTACACAAGTTTTGTACTTCTTGGTATCATTTATGGTCTTCAATCACCAAGACCAAGCTTAAGGGAAGGTGTAAGAAGTATATATTTGTGCATTATCTACCAAGATGCTTGCTGTGGTAAGGATACACGACACAGTATTAATAAAAACTAGGTTTCCACCAGCAGCACCCCCATCAGAACATTTGGGTCAAGTCTGTGCTAATTCATACTTCACTTTTGTAATGATTAATAAATTCAACAACCTTTATTCTTGATTCATTAGACAAAATGAAGCATTTGAAAAAAAGACAACTTAGCTGCTCCCTGTTTCAATGAGCATCTGGCAGACCTGGGCTTGAAAACACTAGAAACCTAGTGAGCCATCCAAGATCCCTACATGACACAGAAAAGATCAGTCTGTATTTCTTTAGCACATGTTTTTGAGAATCTCAAAGTACTTCCATAAATACTAATGGTAGACATTTCAGAATGCCCGAATAGAGAAACACAACCTCTTTTTCTAGGGAGACAGAGCTCGTGACTTGCTCAAGAGCACACAAGAACAGCAGCCACCCTGTGTTCCAGCCAGACCTCTCAATGGGGCACTCTCCCTGTCCACCATTAGGGAAATAAAATATAAATTAAAATCAAATTACATAATCCTTAATTTTTACATCTGATTGATTGTGATCATACAAAAGAACCTAGACGCTACTGATTATTGTTCGTATAAGTAGTAAAACATGCATGTTTCTGAACAACCTACAGACAAAATGGTTTAAAATAAAATTCATTCTGGCCACAAGTAATTTTTAACTGTGGATTTCACCATTTCATGTATCAAAGATGAAAATTTTGGATAAAACAATGTATGTCAAATCAAAAAACTGACATACAACGAAGGCAACGCAAACAACTCCATCATCCTTTAACATCTCTTCTTCCTTCTGCTTGTCTAAACATAAGTGTATAATGCCATCGGTGGTGACCAAGCTGTCTTACCTGGCGCCCAGCTGATACCCCAGAAGGACCAGAGGCCTGTGTAAATCTCTTGAATACTCCAGGGGACTTAGAAGTTATGAAATATGTCTGGTGGAACCACTGTATCCTAGTCTGAGCAACCTGGGGCTCAACTAACAGTGAAGCTGAATTTCACCCCTTGCCCAGCTGCTGCTAAGCCATGCAACCACAGGACACACGTACCCTCTTCTCCCCATTCTGACAGTCCCACTACAAATGTTTGACAAACATTGTTCAACTATTTGATTATTAATTCTTTTTAGTTCTGCTACTGGTCTTTCCTGTCTCATGACACTAGCCAGGTGAAAGGGTCTGTTTGCACACCTCTCCCAACACAGTCAGGTCCTAAATACACAATATTTATTCCTTTCACTGACCATATACTTGTATCGTGGTTTACTTCATTGGATGAGTCTGTACAAACTATTTTGCATTTAAACTTTATTCTCTTTATACCCTTCATTATGAACATGCTAGTGTACAACTGAAATACATTCAGCAGCCAACTGCGATTTTGTAGATCGAAACAGACAATTCAGGAAGGGTAAAGGGGTGAAGGAAGGAGCATAAAAGATGACAACTTATTTTTCTTTTTAAAGCAAAGTTAATTTTAGAAAGAGTCAAAGTTCAACACTTCCTAACTCGTGTGTCATCTGTAGTATATTGCTGTGTACGAAGTGCCCACTTTTTAAAAAACTTGAAGTTGGGCATGAAAATAAAAAGTAACAAATATTGAATAAACTCTGTGGCATATTGTAAAGTTGGCAAAAGGTTTCCCTAGCACCTGTGGTAGTCAAATTATAAACATCTTTTCAAACCCAGGAGGCCTTGTGTGTGTACTTAATCACAGAAGAAATTAAATTTACACCTGCTTCCTATTAGGCATATGAAGTTGCAAAAACTATTTCATAACCCACTTAATAAGAAGCATTACGCCTGTCCTTCCTCCAACAAACTGGCATTGCTGAAAGCTCGAAACCAAAGAAAAGTGGGTAAGAAAGCAGACTATATTTAAAAAGATAAACATCTGTTCAAACTATGTTTCATGGGGCCCACTTTGCTGAGTCACAAACTGCAGCACTGGCAGGCATAGCTGTATTCAAGGCTCTTACCAGGGGAGGCTAAATTAGTTGGGTAGTACCCTTTAACTGTCTGCAATTAATACAAAGGCATGAGCCCTCCAGGAGCCAATTCCAAACCTGTGAACTCCTGCCCTGTATCGATTGCCCTGTGGATGAAGGAATACAGTGACTAGACGAGGAGAGCAGGAAGGCCAGCTAGCTCATCTCACCGGCCAAGTTCAGTGCCTGATGTTCAGAGGCAGGTCCCCTCCTTCATGTCATAAACTTGGGTCTAAACCCTGCAAACCCTTACTGCGTATGTCCCCAGGAAGCCAGTGCGCACCTCCCCATTGAAAGAAGGGTGCAAATAAAGCATGTGCAGGACTGGCTGAGGCCTTAACACTTTGGCACATTATACAAATTTATATTTCAGCACATTGGTGAAAAATTGGTGAGCACTACTAGGCCCTTCAGAGACAATGCTAACCAAAATCATGTGCATCTGTATCAAGTCTTACATTCTCTTGTAGTAGTTCTGGTCTGCCAAGGAGGCAAATGCATAACTGTACTGAAATTACCTGCGTAACTTTCATTTTAAAACAAAAATTATGATTAGTCATTCTTCACAATATTTAAATACCTTAATCATTTTGTCATACAACATTTCTGCAACCTGCTGAATGATTTCTTTTTCTGTATCTTTTTCCTTCTCTGATTGTAGGCTTTTTGCTTTAGAAATAAACCATCACCAAGTAGCATTTAATGTAAATTTAAAAATGGAAAGTAATGACAGCATGCTATGAAATTCATATCATCCTAGATCACAGTTATTTGATAACTCTCTAACTTCAAAGGTGTCACTACACACCTACAAAATAAAAACACATATATATTAATTTTAAATTCCTGTGCCTATAACAGACACAATCTATCTATATCCCTACATGTGAACAGTTCACACAAAAGTCAACAGGACTTTGAGCAAGCAAACATGACTGGATAAGTGAGTTCTGAGCCTACAGCACTGCACTGTGGTTAGTGGTTCCCGTGTGCCCATGCAAATTTCCTCCTGGATTGGGGCCCACCTTACACTCTTGTAGCTACACATTTCCTTGTTTGGCCATTTGAAAAGCAAAGAAAAGAACTGGCAAAGGAGCATATTCGTTCTTAACAAGGTTGCCAATTAATTACTTGCTGTCACCATTTACACACGCACAAAAAAAAATAAAAAAAATAACCACCCCCTTACTTTTACTATCTCCTGTAGGAGATGTGCACCAATACAGAAATGTTTTGTGTTTGTTGCTATTAGGCATGATGCATGTCTACATTAATTGCTCAATATACCATTATTACAGAAAAATAGTAATTACCACTCTTTATCTAGGAGCTTTTTTGGACACACAAAGTAATCTTCTCAAGTAACCTTCTCAAGATTGACTGAATTTCACTTTTCTAAATGCAGATACAGATTTGTACGTACATACCTGCTTGTCAAATGCTACCCAAGCAGGAGCATCACTTCCCATCCCTGCAGGAAACACGCTGTATTTAGGTTTCAGCTTCTGTCCCGGTAACGGTTCTCCTCCTATTCCAGGTTTATCTTCTCCGACCAGCATAGCAACATTATTGCAGAAACCCCAGTGCTGTGACTTGTGGAACCTTTCCTTCCCTAACTGTCAAAAGTTTGGAAGAAAAGAGAGAAAACAACATATGGGGGTTTGTTTTTAAATCCGTAAGAGTTAAAGAGTTATCTAGCTACACAAAGGGGGATTAATCACGTAAAAGTTTCTCTACAATTACTTTCAATAGAGTCTAAAAACCTGTACCAACTGGAATGCTGCAAGCGAAGTGATACATTTCAGTGGTCAATTTGCTGGCTCATCTTATAGATCAAACCAGAAAGATTCCAGTAATGCATCCAAGCTGAGAAACAGGATGATATTGGCTGTTTTACCCTACCTGTTCCCAGTAATAAGGACTGAGGCACGTCGTGGAAGGAAGCAAGTCACCCACAAGATCTTCTGCAAAAGGCAGAGGGGAAAAGCCTCTTCTACAGACCTCCGGAGGAAAAACTGAAAGGTTCAGGAGTACCCCGAGAGCAGCCTGCTCTCATTACCTACATCAAATATCTTACTTACATTCGCAAAGCAGAGGGCAAAATAAATGCTAGTGAATACTAGAACTGATGCCACGGGCGAGCATGGAGCAGGCCCTGGGGAGCTGCAAAGGCTGGACAGCAGGATTTTCAGAGCAGCACCACAGCAGGTGTGTTGGTAACGCTGCAGAGGGACACAACTGCCTCTCCTGCTGTATTTGGAAGACTGTGCAATGATAATTATAGCACACACATTTAAACTGGTACTCCCAAAAAAGACGTAGACAGCACCAAGTTGAATCAAAACTTCAACGATGCTATTCACTTAGAAAATACTAAGTGAATCAAAAATTGGCCAAGAGAAACAACAAAGGGTTCAATCACCATTTTTCATTGTGGCAACATTGAAGTCCTCCAAGATAACATGACACACACTCAGTACAGCAATGCTGTGGGAAAGGTGCAAGCAGTGAAGCAGCAAAATCTGAAAGGGACCAAAGTATTTATTTTATTCTGCCGATACGAAAAAGAGTGAGGAAATCGAAAGGCAGCTACCCAACCTCATGGCTCATAACACTCGCTGCTCGTATATACAAACTGCTGCACACTGCAGGTTAAAACCTCAGCTGTTTGCCCACCCTGCAGAGCTCTAAATCCAATGGCACGGGCAGGAGAGCTGCACTTTGCACCAACAGCTCAACCCCTACCTTAGTTTAATTTCTGCTTAAAATGCAAGGAGAATGGCATGCAAAAGAACACATAACATTATTTTTAAAACTGCTTATTTTTAATGCCATAATAATCAATGGTCATACCTTGCTTAGGTTGACGAAGGCTGGGCTAGCCAGCACCCTTCAAAACAAGAACTCCTGAACCACATCATTTTTATAACTCAAGAATAAGGGTAACCAAATCAAAGAGAAAATCGATGCAAGGAAATACTTGTTTGTGTAACAAACAGTCAGCTCGTGGGCTCCCCCGCCACGCAGAATCCCTCAATCCAAGAATTTAACAAGATTAAAAGAGGAGCTGCGTATTTGCAGGAATAATGCCCAAAACCAAAATATGTAACGTCAGCACATTTTTTGAGCTGTGATATAAAATTTCATGCTTCCATGCACAGCGTAAGCACTGACCTTTAGGCATTAGGAGGTGATCGTCCCACCCATCCCTGAAGACCCCAACACAGGTGCCCACTTGTCCAGACAGGCACCGGCTGGGTCTGGCACCGGCTCTGCAAAACATTTGCAATTGGGATGGGTTTCTCCTTCTCTTCTGGACACTCCTACACTGCTCTCATTGTGTTCCTTTTTTTTTTATTTTATTAATTTTGATCCTCAGTAATTTGATAAAGAGCTGGGGAAAAGTCAGAATGGGAGGGAGCTTTCTGCATGTATTAGGCCAAATGTGGAATAGCTAGAGTCAGGCTGGGTTTTAGAAGGGAAATCTGTAGGCAGAAACATCTGGTTTACACTGAAGGCTCTATACAGCAGATCCACGTTTTGGCACAGCAAGTATTTAATTATTTTCCCCCTACAACCTAAGCATGAGTTAGGGAGAAAGGCACAGTTATCAAAGTACAGTGAGCGAGGGTGACAGAGCTTTCCGCAGGATAACTTCATGTCCTCAAAGCATCTTCTAGAGGCATTTTCTGTTCATCCATTACTGAGTTTTGGTGAGTTACAGTGTGGTAAAGTGTTTGTCAAAGAAATCCAGATTTGCTCCTACTGGAAATTTTCCAGAACTTAGCGATGAAATCACAACACAGTTCACAATTTCATGTGAAAAATAAGTGGCCCAACAGCTGCAATCCTATTAAGAATCTTTTGTGGAATTCTTCTAACTTTTTAGGGTTTGACAGAAAGATCATTTTCGATCATTAATCCCAGAACTATTTATAAAAACCCCTTCTCTGGGAACATCACCTAAATCTATATGCAAAACAATCTTTTCCAAAAATCTGAACGAGTTATTTCTTTTATGCAAAAACGTAATTATAATTGAAGATCACAAAAGAGAAAAATGACATTTTGGAAACTTCAGCTAATGAGCTCAGACCTCATCCGGCCTTAATCAGTGACAGACCATCACATTACATCCACAGCAATACTAAACGACTTCTAAAAGAAATCTGTGACAGTGCAGGGAAAGAGCTTTACTGCGTCTGCTGTGCGAACGCGGGCTGTAGACCTGCTGAACAAAGCTGGCCGTCTTCTGCGCGGTGAGCCTGAAATAAATATTGGGGATACACCAAACAGTGACGAATGCAAAGGTCAGGATTCTCTGACTGCAGCTTTTGGCTTTGCGAGCTCAGCCACTGCAGTCCCCGGGGAGCACTGCCTCGTGCTCTCTGCATCTTGCTCCAGTACAGAGTCACAGCGATCTCATCAGGGAGCTGCACGTCTCAGCTGAACCAAACACAACTGGAAATTTCTCACCACAGCCACTGTCTCGGGGACCACGGCTTGTTAACCAAGTCCCACAGGGAGTTAGGGCTGAAGCCACTGCCAGCGCTCTGCTGCTCTTCCCCATACCCATTTTTCACGACCACCTTGATAACAACAGCCACACCGTGGAGGTCCAGCTCAAATCCTGTGTCGGGATGAACCGTGACACTTCTGAACTACCCAGGACTGCTGACAGTGTCCTGGTTGCTTCAGCTGCACTATGGAAATGTGTGCAAACGCTGCAAACTGTGCCGGTGAAATTCATGCGGCCTCCTTCCCTGTGGAAAGCACAGGTCGCCAGCAGACAGAGCCGAGACAGGTAGCAGAAGTTCCCACAATATTTACGAGTAGCATCTCTCACAAAGCTAGCACTCAGTTCCTAGAGGAAAGCCATATTCAGTCACTGATTTTCCAGTCGTGTTTCACCCCCAGCTGGCTGCAGAGGTTTCAGTATGCTTAGAGGTAAGCAGTATCACTAGAGGGGGACTGCCTTAAGACACTGTCCCCAGCAGCTGTGGTGCCCCTCTAACACACCCCAGGACAAGATGCACCAACATCAGCGGCCTGGAGCAGAACAAGGAGCTTGCTCTTACTGCCGGAGCTGGTACAGCCCAGAGACGACAGGTAGATATAAAGGACAGAAGCGAAAACACAGCCCTGATGGGAAGCTGCAGGAAGGTTTGGGACGGGGGCTGTGAAGAGACAGAGATTGGAAAGCTGTCTGTCAAGAAAAACTAATGCCCCGTTTTGGCACCGATGATTACAGAGCAGCAGCAGAAAGTAGTTAAGGCAGGAAACCCAGAGACAGCAACAGTAGCACAGCTGAGGGTGATTCCAAGCTGCTGCAATAAACGAGAGGAGGAATTTGTGCTGCGCCACTAGAGTTTGCAGCAGAAACTGATACTCTCAAGTACAGACTTTCCCCCCCAAGATCTATAAACTCATTGTCTGAGTCTCCAAGAAATACCACGCAGAACTGTCGGAAAGAATCCTCTCTCCGAGGGGGATCTCCAACCTCAGGCACAAAAACACGCCGGGCAGTGAGAACCCGGCTAACCCGACCCCTAGGAATATATAGCCCTCTCCGTTAGCTGCTGATGCAAGGCACGAACAGCAGCCTGACACCAGAAGGGACAGCTGCCTTTCACAACCGGAGGCACATCGTTAACACTAACAAAAGAAGCAGCAGCACTATTGCATCGTGGTGCTGTTCCTACCACAGCCCAGGCTCTGAACGCACTGGCTCCTTTTCTTATCACGTATCAAGATGTGTGATTTTCTCTCCTGACAAACGGGCGACATATATGTGACTTCTACGGACAAAGCTGGAAATCTCGCCATCGCATCACTTCAGAATCAGTTTGGCTCTGCAGGTGGAAGGGAAGGTACAGTCCCTAGGTCTGCCTTCGGCTCTTAAATGCTCACCGCAGCTTATCCGGGGGCTTCTGTTCAACGAACAGGAATTTAAAGAGGTGAAGGTGGTTAACTGATGGGTGGCCATGCCTGTATCCAACTATGGTGGTTTTGATTCCAAAGAGATCTGAAAAAATGGGCACAGTTCCTTTTCCTCTTTTTGTGGACTGTAAGTATTTTATGCTTCTGATGCCTTCTGCTAGCAATCGCTCTTCTCCCCCCCCATCAAACCAACCATCAAACATGGCATTGCTGTGCTAGGCCTGTCACTTTCATCCCTGCTCTTCCTTTAGCACAGAGGAAACATCGTGTTACGTTACCGTAGGAACCACTCCAGCTATTTTGAAAGTGTCTGTCACCTTGCTGTACTACCCTCGACTCCAATTAGCTGATGCCCGAGCAGTTAGACTTTGTCACACTTAAACAGAACCGCAGCAGCAGCGGTCTTGGGGAAGCTGCTGAATTGGAAAGAGGCACCACTCACATTTACAGGGAAAAACAAAAAGTGGAAACCAGACGGGGGCTGCTGCCCTTCACAGCACCAGCACCAGGGGCAGCTGCGAGCTGCCTGGCCTCATAGCTCGTTGCCTTCAGCAGCAAGGGCAAGATGCGCTCAGCTTGAGGTGAAGCTTTTCCATTTGTAGGCTGGAGAGGAAGCAAACACTCTTGGTAGAGCTGTCAATATGTAATAATAAACATAACGGAGCGTAATGCAAGGGCCACTGACTCTTAGATAGGAGGCTCTAAGCGCTGTGAAAGGATGTCTTATTCCCACTTGCCAAGGGCAATCAATCCAGGGAGTTTGGCTCCGTGTTCCTAACCACCTCAAAGCCCTGATTTGCTGCAGTCAGCTCAGCCTCCTTGTTAGACACATACAAGCCAGATGAAATGGATAAGCACACCTTTGCCATTGCCTTCCATGGCCTCTGTACGCAGCAGGTAGCATTAGGGGTCGAGAAGAGAGGATTGCAGCAGTAGCTTGAGCAGTGCTTAGAGCAGGAGCAGGATTAATACCCGTAACTATAACTGAAGGACTGACAGGAACAGCAGTCCCCCATCCCCTGCTCGTCCTTCTTTAGGAAACGCTTTGCTACTGTTGTTTCTGTGAGATAAGATACACTGATGGCAATGCTCAGAGCCCTAGCATGAAAATACTTGCTTTCTTTTCCATGTACAATAGTCAAACCTTTTTTTTTCCCCTTTAAAATATTCCTCTTAGCCTCTCATTTGTACGAAAATTAAATTACACCTAATTACACACTGTATGTACTTCAGCAGGGGGTGTTCAATGCTGTCTATATGTAGCTCTTCTCCAGCTTGTGTAAACTTGTGTACCCAAGCACTGTGCCTTATCTCTGAGACAGGAGACATCATGTCTCTATCACAAAGCCTCTTCACTGCTGCTGTGGGGCTCTGCAGACAGCTCCATCATACTCCAAAAAACAATAATCTCCCTCAATTAAGTTAAATGAAATCTGGAGAACAATAAAGTCCTGCATAACCCTGAGCTGAGTTACTCTATTTCCACCTCGCAGACAGGAATGGTGCACACCTATTTCAATGCTGCTGATGTGCTCGCTCGGCAGCTACGTGGAGTGTTATATACACAACCAACTCCTTACAGGACAAATTTGAATTTAGCAAGACAGACTGAGCATTCAGCACCACACTTTTCTTTTTGCCCTTCTAAAACATCAGCACCCAGCCTGCTGTTCACAGGGAAGAAGTTGCCTGAAACATCTTCAGTGCCGTATGCCGGGCTCCTCCTGCAAGAGGTCCTGCGTTGGCATGAGCCCACACAATGCCGACGCACCAAACAAGGCTGGGGAGTCCAGGTATTTCTGCACAATTTCACCCTCCCTGTACGACCACCTGGGCAGCTACACTTGCCTGCACCAGTCCTTGTTCTTTGGAGGGAGCTCCCAGAGGCTTTCCACCGGACTGCACTTCACGCAGGCTGACTTACTGCTCGGAGCGGGCTCCCAGGAGACAGCAGGGAGAAGCCTCACCTTGCAGGGGTACCGATGGTTGTGGTATCACTGGCACCGGTGCAGGCAGCCTGATAAATGATGTGGAAGCCCTGCCCGAACTACGTTATCACCTGAGGTTATCACCTCACCGGCTAGACCAGACTCGGGAGCAGTCAGGCTGCAGAAACCAGGGCTCTGACGGCCACGGCTTGTCCCCAGCACGAATACAAGATTCCCCTCCAGACGCTTTAGGGTTATTAACGAAGTCCCCACAGTTTTACCTGCCTCCTCAGGGTTCCCCAAACCCTTCCTTACCTCCCGCACCATGTCACGACACGGTATTTTGTTCGTATGCAGAAAATTATCACTGCTGAACGAGCTTGAAGAGGCTTGGCTTTTGTTAGCTACGGTAGCTGACGATAAAAATGCTTTTTTTGTATATTCTCACTCTTCCCCGAGTACTTAACAGCCCTCGCCCTGCCTCTCCCCCCTGTAAAACCGTCGCGGTTCACCCGGAGCGCACTCGCCCCTCCCCATTTCGCCCTGCGAGAGACCCAACCCGCCCTGGGGCGGCTGCCAGGTCCCTCCTCCCGGCCTGCTGGCGAGGCATCCCCGCTTTTAATTTAATAGTTACAGCGGGGCCCCCTCACTCACGGTGCGGCCGAGGGACAGCCCCGGCGGCAGCGGCTGCGGCGGCGGCGCCATGGCCCGGCCCGCCCGGCCCCTCCGCGGCGGGCGCCGTTGCCTGGAGACCGGCCGGGGGCGTCACGTGGGGCCGAGCGGCGCCGGGAAGGGCCGAGCGGCTCCGGAAAGAGCCGAGCGGCGCTGACAGGGGTTCCGGAAAGAGCCGAGCGGCGCTGACAGGGGTTCCGGAAAGAGCCGAGCGGCGCTGCCAAGGGCCGAGCTGTGCCGGAAAGAGCCGAGCGATGACGGAAAGAGCCGAGTGCAGCAGGGCCTCAGGGGAGTGTGGGGGGGGGGGGGGCAACTTCTTCCACATCATGTCTGAATTGGGGGCCCTGGTGGGCTTGGGGGAAGCGTGTTTGGGGAGGTTTTACGTCTTTTTGTGTGGTTTTTTTTTTCATGCTAACCCAGCGGGAGCGTGAAACTAGTGACCTAGTGTTGGGTTACACACCTCGCTGCCGCGAGGTAAACGTTTAAAAGGTATTTTAATTGGAAAATAAAAGGAGCCCTCGTTTCACTCGCACTCATTTCATGTAGTGGGTGGCGGTAACGCCACGATTTAAATTTCAAACAGCAAATGCAGTGAGAGTTTCTCATGGAGAGCTTACTAGGAAGGGTTGTTCCTTTCATTAATGCAGCTAACATTTTCCTGGTTAACAAGGCAGGATGCCTCCCAGGTCGTCTCCGGAGCCCAGCATCCTACGTGGTGCTCCTCCATTTTGTACAGAGCTCTTCACGAGCGTATTTTTTTTTAATTGGAGCTGTTTCTAATAAAATAAATAAATGGATAAAGTAGTTAGCCGAAACCCAAATATTTAAATTCTGTCAAATTCTGTCGCGGCTCTTGTACTGTCTCAGAGGAGCTGTACTTCAGCTGCTTAACGTCCTTATTCTCGTGGATGGAGTGGATCTCCCCTGCCATATTTCATACTCCGTGATGCATCAGACCATGAAATTCCCACAGCACATTGTTTCTCCTCCCTGAAACAGGCTCGTGGAGCAGCATGGGCGATGTTTTCGGTCTAAATGAAACCAGGAGGCATTCCCCGCACAGCTCCCGTAGAACGCTCTTGTGGCATTTGCTGTCAGTTTTATTTTGTCAAAACGTTCTGGTTTCAAAAACTCTTAATTTCAACACAAATCCTTCATTTTTAATTGTTTCCAGAAGTTTGAAATGGGGAAGGGAAGGAGGGAAAGAAAGCTGTGCAAATTCTGGAAGTTTATTGCCAGGCATGCAAGACTTTGCTGTACTTCAGCTCTTCAGCATCGCCTGTTGTTCCCTCTATATTGGTGTATCTGACAAACATTGCACAGGAGACAGCAGTGTACTCGTAAAACGTACCTTTAGGTTTTCACAGCTTTCATTAGTGAGGATCTTCAGAAAGTGGATCCAAAGCATTTCTACATGCCAATATGCCTTTCCACAATTACTGAGCCAGCGTAGCTGCTGGTGCTTTGTACCGACTGCCCGTGAGCCCCATGCAACTGGTGGCACAACTTCTTATTTGGAATAGCAGCCGTTGTGAAAGCACAATAGTGAAGAATTAGGGTCTCTTTTCACTGCGTTTATCCTCTGGTATCTCCTCTTCGGTTTTTGTGGCTCATTGCAGAACGGGGCAGTTGGTATGTTTTAGTACTCTCTCAGTGGCGATAATGAACTGGTGCTTCAAGGTTTCAGGCAGCACAGGCAGAGGCTACATGTGAAAAACGTGCGAGGGAAACAGCAACAGCACTTACTTAGGAAGGTTAGTGAAGTGGATGGAGACTACAATCCATTTCCAACAGAAAATCCGATGAATCCTCCCTGACCTTTGGGTCAAATCTTCCTGCTTAGGATTATTACCTTCTGCCTCATCCCATAAAGAAGCCACAGGGAGCTGTGGAGAAGGAAAGGAAGCATCTGCCCAGTACACCAGAAGCATGGTTACAATATGATGTGTTCTGCCAGTCTTAAATCACTTTTTTTTTCTTTCAAATGTGGAAATATAAAAAGAGTATGTTCTACTTAGAATGGAGTTCCTTCTTTCTACATTACCTTCTCTTTGGGGTTTCTCTCACGTGTTTATCTTTTTTTGTTCCTTGCTGTATTCACTCAAGAATACAGATCAAGAGAAAACAAATTAATTTTAATGCCTTTTCTGGGAAAAATAAAAGTACTACAGGAAAACCATTTTTGATAAAAGCTTTTTATTAAATGAAGATTGCTAATGACAAGAAAGGCAAGCAGTAGGCAGTAGTAAATTAACTATATTCTGACAGTACTCTAAGGATGATCGTGGTGAATGTACATAAGACTGCATTAGTTGTACAGTTCAAAGGAGGAAGAAAACGAGGGAAGCTAAAGCTGGGGAAAGCACAGAAAATATTTTGGAGTTAAAAAGACATAGATGCTAATCTCTTTTTATTGGGATTGAGTTTTACTAGCAAACTTGAAATCAGTAAGGGTATTCAAACTGTAATCTCAGCAAACTTTCCAGAAATGGCCTTGTTTTTTTTATATTGCTTTGAATCTGACCAAATGGCGTTGGCTCCAGGGTCCATTTGTCTGAGTGGAGGACCACGTCCAGCCTATGCACTTCATCCCTCTCTCTGTCTCTCTTTTGCAAAATCTTTGGAGAACTGAAATTTCTCTTCCAGTCATGTATTGAGCACTTTGTTTTCCAGCTGGGATCACATCATAGTTCAGAACCTGACTCCTGGTTTGTTCTGTCTTCAGATCAGAACAAAAAGCCATCTGTGCTCACAAGAGGAAGCAGATAGACATCATTCGGCGGTGTGAGGGGGAAGCCTTGCCTTAGTTGAAGTTGTGTCAGTTCAAAATTCACCAGGAAAGTGTGACTGAAATTGGCATAACTTAATGCCACTTCACTGTAAAGACAAGTCTGTGCTTCAGTCATACATATTTCTTCATCCTGTTTCTGGGAGTGGTTTTACAGGCCATGTTAGGATTGGGTTGTCCAAAATTAGATTGTTCCCAGATTGCCTAGTTTAAAGTGAATTATGGCACTATGTGGATCATCATGCAAGCACGCTAAGACCTGTACATGACTAAAACTCTAACACGCACAGAAATTCACCATGGAGAATTATTGCCTGTTAGTACCTACTTCTTTAGGTCTGTCTAAGAAAAATATAAAATGCTGTTACAGTCACCACAGAAATCACATAGAAGATACAAACAGATGAATTAAGCACACATACTCACAAAGAACTGCAGCCTTACCTGTAGCTGGTTAACTTTGGGGAAAAAAAGGGCAAATTCTGAAGTGGCTGTGCATTGTAGTGCAATATGTGTCAACTGATACCATCCTTCCTTCAACAGCACTATCACAATCAGTGACAGATCCTTAGAAATATTGATTCCTTATGTTTTCTCATGTCTTTTATGCCCTCGTTCATTCTGTTTTCACCAGTCAATGAACATGTAGCGCTTGAAAATACCTCTTCAGTGGCTAGGAAACAATGTTCTGATTATAATCTTTGGCTGCAGCTGTGGAGTGCTCCAGACAACCCAGAAAGGAAAAAATCTGTCATTTCTGTGGCCACTGGTCTGTGCTGACCATGTACCACCTTGTCAGTTAGCACAGTATTGCTGCAGCTACCTACAGCCCCAACAAGACAAGGTATTAAGCATGAATTTCCACAGCTCATGGCCCATAACCTCTTTCTCCTGGCCATGCTGTGGGGAATAGGAGAACAGAAAAGGTTACATCCAGTGGTCTCACTGGAAGGTCTCATTATCTGGCATGACCTTTCCGTGGCTAATTGCTCCAATTCAGCATTCCCTAATAAGGCACATTTGCACGAGTGACTTTGTTCAGATCTGCAATGCCCTTTGGGGGAGCAAAGCATAGGGCAGAGAAGAAGAGTGGGAACTGCAGGACTCCCTTGGTACTCCCTGCACAGTCTAGCCCCCTGCTAGAGGCTGTGCATCCGGCTGGCTTTCCTCCCCATCACATCATCTTGCAAATTCTTCCACCCCTGAAAACTTGATGGAAATAGTTTACCGCCTCACAGAGTAAGCTTGATTGGCGTGTTTCTCTTTGTCATGCCGCTGAAAGCATTTTGAAGTTCCTAGTCATCTGATACCCAGCTCTTTTACATAAGGTGTGAACTTTTCTGGGATGTTTGCTATCGGCCTGACTTCCCTCTCATTGAAGTCAGGGAGACCTTCCTCAGTACCCCACACTTCTGAAAGCAGCAGTAGAAGAAACACTCCGAGCCTTTGCATTAAAAGTCTGAGTTGCCCCTGCTGCATATATTCAGTGAGACCTGCCATGGAGAGCGGCTCTTCTGCACCCTCATTATGTGGGCTGATTTGAGATGCAGCCACGCTAGTAAAACGAACCTGACAGAAAAGCCTCTAATTAAATTCAGGAGTGGAATGCAGATTTTGGCAATTAAACCGCGGGCACACGTTTAGTGCGGCACGCAGCCGTCGCTGGGACGCGTAGGAAAGCGCGATGTTATGTGAGAGACCGACCAAACCAGCGGGAGGAAAGTATGAATGCAGCACTCAGCAGCAACACAGCCCCTCATCAAAATGCAGCCAAGGCCTCCAAGTTACGTTGTCACCTGCACAAAGAGCAAAGCACACGTTCCTCCGTCTAGATAACAGCTATCTCAGAGCGAGGACAAATCCCCTGGAAATGCAAAGTCCCTGTGGCAGCATGGCTCTAACACAAGCAGCCTGAAGTGGCAGACATCCCTAGACAGTCCCGCAAGAGTCAGGGAAATGTTCACACGTGGCATCCAGAAACCTAATGACGGTATCAGACACTGCAGAATGGAGGGCCACACTCGTGGCCACAATAAGGAAGAGATGCATCTATTTCCCTTCTGACTTTCTGTGGGTTTCCTTCCTTTAATTCCTGACCAGCTTGTGATGTGAGTGGGACTGGAGCTGTTTGCAGCACAAACGTTTCCTGGCTTTCCTCTTTTTGCATTCACACTGTCTTGCTGACAAAAACGAGGGGTTTGGCTCAGTAGGAGCGTCAATACATGTTTCGTACTTGTACCCGTGGCCTAACTTGCCTGTGGCCTGAATATCGGTATCTACTGTAAAAGCTCTCACATCTAGCTAAGGAGGCACTGCAAGACACTCACAAGCGGCAGCACTGGCTCTGTTCAGCAAGACTTGCCAGTCTGCTTCCTTCTGCCTAGGAAAATTGTGTCGGCATTTCTCCAAGTCTTGCAAGTTGCCTTGAGGATACGCCATCAGTTGAGGCTGCATGACTGATCAATTCCTCCCTCTCCTCCCGTTCTCCATTTTCCAGCTTAACCTTTTCAGATGATGGATAAAACAAAAAATAAACAACAACAAAAAAAACTTTATTTTTTTAATTCTCATCGCAATAAATAGATATTTTACAGTCAACTACAAGAAACTGCTATTGATCCAGGTTGTTTCAGAAGTATATTTGCTTTCTGCAATCAAGCTTACGATACAATTTGCCCTACATACAGCATGTATTTCAATTAAAAAGAGAGGGAGGAAATGCCACTTATTTTAAATAAAAAGCTTTCAAGCCATCCTTGCAGGCTGCTTTGAGGATCTAGTACAGATCAAAGCTGCTTTGAGGACTGATCCATTCTGTTTCTAATATAATAGCACATTGTCCGTAGAAATATTAAGGCAGCGCAAGATACCAAAGGAAGAAGTACATTTTGGGTTTCCAAGCAGTGGTCTCAAAGCTGGTGAAGTCTGCCAGAATAACAGCGGAACAGGGGTGATAGTAATCCCCTCCGTCCCAGAGCCCAATACATTGGCAATTACTGGAATCATACCAGAAACTGTTTCTTAAACTAATCAAGCTCTGTCTTAATGATACTGAGGTCATCCGTATGGATCAGAAGTCTTGGTCAATACCAGCTTCTCAAAACTGACTGAAATTTGTCAATTATGAATAAGTTAGTAATTGAGCTTTGCCCCAAATTTAATTCCTTCACTGATCAAGACTCTATTCTAACTTCCAGCTTAAATGTATTCCTGGGAAACATCCTTTTCATCCTTGTTTTGACATTGTCCTTTAAATACCGTGTCTCTTTTTTTTGCCATTTGATGTCTGATCCTTATGTAATTATAGATAGCAATCACATTTCCTTTCAGCTTTTTGCTAAGTTTAGCAAACCAGACTTTTTGGCACGCTGTTTGCATGATAGTTCAGCTTTCTTCTGCACAACCTGGTATGCTTTTCTCTCTGCCTGTTCCAGTCTGAGTGCATCTGTCTTGAATAAAGGTGACTATTCACAGCGATATAAAAGAAGTCTCACTGAGGTGCAGTACAGCTCTATTCACTCTTACCTCTTCTGTATCTTCTCTATATTTCCTTCTTCTCTCTTTCTGTTTTCTTGGTTTTGCACTTCCTCCTACAACTTCTCATTTCCACTTTTACTGCTTTTGGTTCTGCTTCTTTTCTTCACTGCTGCTTTTCTCATCGAAGGCCAAAATAAGCGAGAAAAGTGTCAGGGCCCCCTTTCCGCACTTGTTGATCAAACGTGCTGAAGAACAAGCGGTCTGCAGGGAATAGGATTTATTGTGTTGTTAGCTTGAATGGAGCTGTCTGGTTCAGCCTATCGAGTCCCTGAGCACAATTTCTTACTGCCCAGCTCCATTGCTGCTGTTCGGACTTCTGTATCAGTGTGTGTGGAGTATGGGGAAGGCCTAATTTAGGGCATGGGAGAAGCAGACTTCACTGTCTGTCAGAAGTGGTTTCATGGCCTTCAAATGTATTTTTCAAGGCAACTGGTGCTGATGCTGCATGGCTAACTTGTCTTCCATGTGTTGAAATTAAAGCTGCTGTCCTGGAGGGGCTTCATTTTTTTGTTTGATTGGAGGTAACCTGTATTTGCAGAGAAATAAATTTAAGTTCGGTTGAATTTCTGATTCAACTCAGTTCTTTTTGCGAAGAAGGAACCTATCATTTTTTGCTATAGTTCTACCTTGAAGCTGGGTCAAACTCCAGATCTTGTTGATAGAAAGGATGAAGAATGTCCAAATAAAGATGAAACCTTTCTGTCATCCTCAGGCAGGAAATTATCTGGTCACTAGCACATTCCACACCACAGTAAGACTGTAGTTATTTTTGTAGTGTTAAATATTTTAACAAGGATACTTGCAAGTAAACAAATGGGTTGAGGTTGGATCCTTGAAGGAATTGCAAGTGGAACAAAAATTAATGTGAAATTTGAGGCTAACAGCCTTGACAGTGTCCCCTTAAATTACACTTATTAAATATGATGGAGCTGAAGTGTTCTGTGGTTATGCATATATTTGTAACAAATGGTTGCACAAATATTTGGCTCGTAACGATGAACTAAATGGTATGACATTTGCCTGGGAAAATTAATTACTTTAACATGTGTTGTATAAAATATGAGATAATCATGTAATATATGTGTATACTGTAGAGCCTTGCCGACTGACTAAGTTGTTACCAAAGGAAATTTATGAGAAATAAACAAGAAATACTCATAGATGCTGTAAATGTCATGTTACGCTCAAGGGCCTTTTGCGGCTGAATAATTTTTATTTCGATGAGGAGGACGGGATCATGCAGTGAAAAGTCAAGTTGGAATGAGTTAATCTTTGTATTGCATGTAATTTTATTGATATTTGATGTAGCTATAATGTTTCTGCTTCAGATTATTGAGTCAGTTCGTGACGAAGATGACAAGATCAAACCATCAGACTAATCATAGTGATCCAGTACGGTCTCAGTACCAAATTTTAAGTTGTCTAGATCAAGAAGAAGAGTTGCCTATTAAAGACATCGGGAATAAAGCAGTCTTGGTAGTTTAAATGATGGCTGCTGGCCTGTGCAAAATCTTACTGCCTAATTTATATATCTTGACTTTTTGGAAGGCTGAAGGAGTCTCCCTTAGAGGTCTTGCCTGCGAAGAGGTGCTTCTCTCTCCCTCCCCTCCCATTAGGACGCTCTGCATTGCCTACACGAGACTACGCACAGGAGGAAGAAGTGGGAAGAAATGAGCTGGAGAAATATGAACTACCAAGGGAAAAACAGATACGTGCATTTCTTTCAGACACAGAACGTAGAACAAGATAGACCTGATCGCTAAATAGCACCAGGAAATAATACAGTAAAAAATTACATCCATTACACTCATCTCCTTTCCCCTAACTAAGAAACTCAGACAGATGATGCTCTTTTGTGAGCAGCTAGCAGAATGCTTTTAAAAAAACAGGGCTGATTGGTTTGGGGGGTCTTTAGCTACTCCAGCAGTTTTGAAGAAAGTGAATAACCAGGGCACAGCATGCTCGGCGAGTGTGGCACCAGCATTTTCTCATGTAGCAGTAGAGAAAGCAGCTTCCCGGTGGCATTTCTACTGTCAGCTTCAGCCAAGAGAGAGGAACTGCTGGGGAGTGTGGAGGTGGAGGACAGCGCTGGGGAAAGAGTTACAGGGTTTGTAAGCCTCAGGGGGTAAAGGAAGGAAAACATACACCTGAAGGCGAAGGACTTGAAGACAGCAGGCTTTCATGAACAGAGGATACTAGCAGGTAAACTCTCTGGGAATCTATTCTGTGGAAGAAAAGAGCTCCAGAAAGAGTTGATGGTTGGTTAAAAAATAAAAATAAAAAATAAAGTCACTAGGAGCAAAATTACAAAACATCCCAGCGTATAGAAGGGGTAGAAAACGCAATAAGAAATTTCTGTGAAATCACAAGATCTTCAATGATCTCAAGTGCAAGAAGGGAGTGTGCAGAACACAGAAACTAGGTCAAATATCTGAAAATGAATGTTAAAAAATAAAAAAAACTCAGCACAAGCATACAGGGACAAAATCAGGAAGTCTAAGGCACAAAATAAAATACTTTGCCTATTTTTATACTAATATGACATTTTAAGAGTATTTGTGATAGTAATGAAAAGGGAAACTGAGGGAAGAATTAACCCATGGATAAGGAATTTGGCAGATGATGCTGAGAAGCTCAGAGAGCCTGGTGCCTTTTCTGAAGAAGACTAGAACAAACACACTGTTAAAAGTAGGGGCAGGGAACTGTGGAGGCAGGAAATTAGAAATAATCGCCATTTCCTTAATTCCTGAGAAAGGACTAAAACAAATAGTCGGGTGATTTATAACTCCATAAAGTGAGATATGGCTTGGTGTGATTTGCCATTTAGCAAATCCACCAAATTTCCTTTTATGACAAGTAAATCAGTGTTGTAGGTATAAGAGAAACAATATGGGCTATACACGGGGCAGTGGGGTGTGTGTATGTGCTAGGCGTGAGTGGGGGGCTGGAAAGACCTACCACAAATGCACTTGGAGGCAAAATGTGAGATCCCCTCTGGTTCCTGCTACCTGTGCTTATGCAGCCGCCTAGCCACAAGATTGCATGGTCAGTAAGAGCTGTAAAAAGTGAGCAGCAGATCTGAAAGGAGACAGGAGAGAGAGATGTGAGTGGTGGGTGCACTCTTGCAGTGCTTTTGCATCTGAGGGGAGTTGTGGTGCATTTTAAAAAGAGGATGCTTGGCAAGGATGGGAGGACGCAGGGAGCTCTTGCTGGCTGGTGCAGCCATTTGCTGTGTAGCTTTGAGCATCCCTGGCTTCTGAGCTGAAAGGCAGGAAAAGATGTGGCCAAGGAGAAGACTCCGAAAACCTTGCTTTTGGAAGAAGAAGCCAAACCTTCCCAGGGCTGACAGCATGCCTCTGAGTTTGTGCATCTCGGATGCTTGAGGCATTGCCTGAAGGAGATCACCAAATGTGGGGAAAAGACTACACATAAAAAAGCCCAAGGCTCATAGTACCTCTCTGGAGCTATGTTTGTTTTTTTTTGTTTGTTTTGTTTTATGGCCATAGTGGATAAGACAATGCAAGAAGCAATCCAGTTACAGTAGAAAAATGTTCTAGTGGCAAGAATGGTGAAGGAGAAGGATGGCACACCCCTGCTGAGCAGAGCATCCTCATATTCCAGAGCTTGTAACAACATGTTAGACAGATTTCTGCTAGGTACGGCTTGGGTCTAGCTTATCCACCCCTGGGTTGCTGGGATGTTGTAAATGCATTTGAGCAGTCTCATTTCACCACCGTTTTTCAGGATATTCTGATGCTTATCTGCAATCTGCCTGGCAGGAGCCCCACTGGAAAGGTGAGGGAATGGGTGGGCTTTCACTCACAGCAATCTGGCTCCTGGCTCCTTGCCACGGTGCGCTCACTCGGAATGGCTTGGGAGATCACGAGGCTGAACCGGCTGGTGGGACGCTTCGTCTCCAGGAGAGCTGTGCCAGACACCTCACGGAGAAAAGCAAAACTATTATGAGCGGGCAAACGGTGAACAAACTGCTCATCGCTGGACAAAGTGCAAATATGAGAATCCAGCTTTTCATGAAGTTGTAATCTGAAGCACAGCTACACAAGTGCTGAGGATGCTTGCATTTTAACCCTTTCTAGCATAGTTGTTCATGTTCTCATCCCTTGCAGGGTGCGTGACATTTTTTTAATCCTGCAAAGCTCTCAGGCAATGAAGTTTCATCCCCACGCTGGGTGGAGCAGACTTCCTCAACTTTTCTCTCAATGTCACGGATGGGTTTTGCTGTCATGTTATAAAAGAAGTCAGAAGTGCCAGATCTACCTGCTCTTGACTTCCTTAACTTGTACTCTTCTGATCCCTATGTAAATCAAACAACTTCCTCAAACTTATTTTTTTTCTCAGCTTCCCTAATGATTTTCATTAACTGCGCTTTGCATTTCTGTGTGTCTTGATAGAGAACGGGCTAACATTGGCCTCAGATTTAATGGAGAAAACGAGATTATTCTGAAGTATGGAGAACACTAGCCACCTGCTAGATGCTTGAAATGCCTCTGAGGAGAGCCCCAGGCCCGCTCATTTCTGCAGAGGGATCTTAGGAAGGGTAAGCTCCTTAAACTAAATCAGCCTTTCTGAATACATCTTTGCAGTGTTATGCTGACCCCAAACAAATGCAATATTCCAGGTCTATCACTGCATTGCAATGGCACAGTAATATCATAATTCTGTGTATATTTTCCATCCCATTCCTTATGTCCCCAGCATCTTGTTGGTGATGTGACTTGGTTTACACTCAGCTTCCAAGTGAACATCCCAGTCTTGCCTTGACTTTGGTGGTGGCAGTTCGGGACCAAACACTGTGCCGAGTGCTTCAGGCTTTTTCATCTGCTGAACATAATTTGCTTTTGTGAGCACCAGCATAGCTTTATCACCCCACTGCCTACACACTTGGGCAGGAGAGAGTGCTTGGGCATTTTCTCTTCACTGGTTCTACCTAACCTAAATAACTTTGTGTCACCTTCAAATCTCACTACCCCTACCTCTTTTCTAGGTCACAAAAAAGCGACGCAAATCCACTCATCATGTTATACAATTCATTGGCATATTAACGTGAATAAGGGATTTAAATATGTATATATATATATCAGAATTAAGATATGGAAAGCCAGAATTAAGACTTCCTCTGTAGTTGTGATCCAACTCCCTCTGCTCAGCAAAGCAGGCCTTAGCCATGGGTATACAGACTATTATTTAGAGGGCCCCTTCTTATTCAAGAGGCAATATAGATTCTGGACTAGGTGGAGTATTTTTTTCTGGCCAAGGATGCGGTCTCTGGGTAAATGTACTATCACTACATGGGCACAGGGAAAATACAGCACCATTTCTGACTGATGCTAGCAGGACAGACAACATGAAAAGGACTTTTGAGATGTAGTAGAAGATTGTCTCAACCTTACTTTTATTTCTGTTTGTTTTGAAGAAAAGAGGAGAGAGACCGTCTTTCGAAGACATTTTCATTTAGGACATGTTTAGATGGCTGAAACTGACTTCTTTAATAAAGTAGGAACATATTAATTATATTCTGTGCCTGCCTCATCATAGTCATAATTTAAAAATGTAAACATTTGGAGTTCTTGGTACCCATCACATACTATGATCATCCCAGATACTGGACAGTTTTGAACAATTTCAAGAAGACGATCCATAATGTTTAGTAAATTAAAATGATAAAAATGCATGCTCTGTGTGAAACAAAATATTTCAGAAACGTGTACCTTCTAGGAAAGGATTCTTTTTTTTTGATCATCTGCTGTTCAAGAAAAACGAGGTGTGAAAACACAGTCAATTGGAGATAAATATTATGTAGTCCTAAATGGTATCAAGACTCCCATTGCTACTCTGAAATAAATTACTAATCCTAATCAAAGGCTATTTTTGCTAATAATCAGTTCTCCTATTTCTGCAGAAGCAGTTCTGCTATATATTCAGTAGTGTGACTCTACTGACACGAGGGAATTACCTCCACAGATGACCTGCAAAATGTGCCCCATAATGTGGCACATAACACACAAGAAGAAGCAGATTTGTGTGTTTTACTGAAGGGGGAAATTACAGTGTTGAATTCAGAAGGCTCAGATTTAGCCTGTCCTAGGTTTTTCCCCTTTCATATCTTGTCCCATATCTTGTTTGAGAACCCTACCTTTTTTTTTGCAACAGCAACCCACAGAGACACAACACCAGGGACCCTTTGAAGTGACCTAGCCAGTGGAGAACAGGCAGCAGAGAGGGGGGCTCAGGGGCAGAGATCCCACTTGTGGGAGATCCTTTGCCAGCAGAGGGTGTTAAAATAAACATAGGACCACTGGGTAACTCAAGGTGGAAAGGGCCTAGGGAGGTCTGTAGTCTCCTGCTCAGTGCAGGATCAGCTCTGAGATCAACCCAAGTTGCTCATGGCTACAGTCAGTAGTTGGAAAACCTCCATGAACAGAGCCTGCCCAAAATTTCCATGCAACCTGCTCTGCTTCTGGCTTGTCCTTGTGGGGAAGAAGTTCCTCCTTATGTCCGCCCTGAACCTTGTCCCATCATATATCTGCTGGCTCTCGCCATCCTGCTGTATGCCCCTGTGAAGAGCCTGTCTCTCTCATCTCAGTGACCTCCCTGTAGATGTGCAAAGGTGACTGCTAAATCCCTCCAAAGCTTCCCTCTTCATCAGCTGTCTCCAGCTGGACAGGCAAATGTCAAGAAGCAGTAATTTGTGCACTGTAAACATTGCCACTTCCCATTTTATTCAAACAGGGAATTGATAAGAGTCAGTGAGACTCCCATGCTCACATATAAATTCAGAATTAATTAAGCAGTCTTTTTGCTAGATGCCATGTCATATAGAAATCAAGTAACAGCCAGTTGGGCATACACACTGATAGGACCCCATGCTTGCTAGCAGGGGGTTTATTCGGGCAGAGCCTTCAGTGTTCCAGCTGCGGATATGTCCACCACTGTCCATTGGTCTTCTCTCAGCTGTGGTGGGCAGGGGATGGGGCGGTGGAGATGGAAGGAGTCTTCCTCTCCCAGCACGCAGACCTCCAGAGCTAACACCCCAACAGAGGTGCCCTTCCCTCTGCACATATCCTTGTTCCTTAAGTTCACTTCCTCCCAGGCTTCTAACAAAATTCTGTTTTCAGGCTATTTCCATCTCACACATTTCTCCTCTGCTGGGAAGTCTCCTAATTGCAAGCAAGTATCTGAGGCAGAAGCATCATGGGCATCACACGGTTTGGGTGATGGGTCGACATCAATACACAGACAACCCCAAACACAATCTCTCTCCTTTTACCTCCAGTCTTCCCACCAGGGCTTCCTCACCCTAGCATGATCTCAAAACTGGAAAAAAAAAAAAAAAAAAAAAAAAAGGCTAATCTTTATAATCAGGAAAGCAAGCACTCCTGCTTTCTTGTTCCCTGGTTATAGATCAAGAGTCCTAAAGTCTCTTTTACATCTGTAAACAGCTGGGAAGGACTGAGCCTTAAGCTATGTCCCTATTGCCTTTTTCTGGATCCAGCAGTTTGGAAGATTTCCATGATTTTGAACTCCGTCACCTTTGTAGGTCCCTTCCGACTGAAACTGTTCTGATTTTGCTTTGGGACAAAATCAGATTCACTAAAACAATTAGCAATTTATTAAGTGTTAAAACGCAGCTGTATTAAATAAGTAAAAATAATTTAACTGTAACTAAGAGCCAAAATTCAGTATAATCAGATTAATACAATGAACTATAATAACATCTATTGAAACAGAATGACGTAACCTCAACTGCATTTGCAATTTGTACTGATCTGAAAACAAAACAAAACAAAACAAAAAATGTACCTGGGAAGATTTGTCATCAGAGTATTACTGAGAGGTTTTTCTGTTGCGTAATTTTTTAAGAACCAGACCTATTTAGTTGTCAATCGAAAATTAAACCAGTGAGACTCAATTAATGCATGACACTATTCCCTTTGAGTATAAACATGACTCACAAGCAGTTCATAAAGAAGACAAGCTCTTGCCTAGTTTAGCTACATGACCTGCTTAGTTCTCAACGGGGCCCATCAAGCTGAAATTAGGCAGTTAAAAAAATAATTCTAAATAAATTCAGGAACTAACAGATCCTGGGATCCCTCTGCTAATTTATAAAGCTGTACAATCACATTTTCCAATTTTTGTCAAGTTTCTCTCTTAAGTGAGAACATGAAGGTGAGGGGAGGTGGTTTTTATATAACATTAATCACAACTTTGCAGCCTGCACATCAAGTGACAAGTCACGCAAAGCCTGGTGTCAGCCCATTACCAAAAAAAACCATGTTGCGTTCAGTCCTCTGCTATCACTGACCACAGTTTTCCACATTTTCAGTACTTGGTCAGCCAAGGCAAAGATTTCTATGGTGGCACCGGTAATTTAAAGCAAGAAGATGTCTGCAGGTCCAAGCTGCCAGCAAGAGCTGGGCATGGAAAGCCCTGCCCTTCGGATCAGATCAGATCAACTCAAGGTCCTGGGAAGGGGAAGTAGCATCATTTCATTTGGAGCACAGTTGTTCTGGCCATGATTCTTCTCCCAGCTGAGAGAATCCTTTGGGGTGCAACATTTGTGCTATTTTGCTGCAGATTATTTACAGGAGGTTTGAGTAACTATGACAATATTTGGAAAAACAACCCAACCCACTTTTTAAAAATCATTTCCAGCTCAGCAGTTTTGCATTTGGGGAGGGAGATAGTTCAGGCATTTGTAGCATGCTTTCGAACAGGAGCTGTGCAGAGGTGAGGGTGAGACTCCCAGCTGCAGAGACAAGCTGGATCTCTCAGGGCTATGATTCTGTTGTCTAAACAGAGGCACCCAGGCCCACGTGAAACACCCTACAATATCTGAGTCATCCCCAGAAGGCTGGTAGAGGTGACGCAAAGCCCCATATGGATGGCTCAGGTATCCTGGGACATCCCAAGGGCAGTGGAGCCCACTGTTCAGGCACCTGAGTCTGCTTCCTCTGCTGCCCCACCAGAGGTTAGGTGGCACCCAGATCTACAATATCCTGGACAAATAATTGCATGCATGCAGGGAAGTACTTGTTACAAAGGAGGTCCAACAGGAGGAAATTTAGGATGCTTAAGACAGCAAAATGTCTGAAGGACTTATTTACTCTTCTATGAATCCCTCAGCAGCACTAGGCTACCAGCAAAGCCTCTCACTGTGTTAGATTAGCACATTGAGAGTCACAGGAATTCACCGCTGGGAGGGACACCCTCCCACCCTGCACTGCCTCATGCACTGAGACAGGGTTGAACATTTCTGAACCATCCATGCTAGGTGTTTGCTTAATCTTCTCTTTGAAAAGTTGAAAAAAACCTCCCTTGGTTATGTCTCCCAGTGCCACATGGCTCCTGTCGTTATGAGGTTTCTCTATTGCCCAGCCTAAATCTTCTTTACTTCAGTTTAAGCTGATTCCTTCTTGTCCTTCCTTTGGTGGACATGATGAGTGGTTGATCATAATCCTCTTTATAACAACCTCATATGTACTAGAAGTCTAGGAGACAGATTTTCTGAGAACTTGTTTTTGGCTTCAAAATAACTCTTACAAATTATTTTGCTTTTGTTCCACTTCACCACAAAATAGGCAGCTTTCATAAAAGAAAGAGACAGGCAAGATCATTTGATAACCATCTCTATCCCTCTGCAAACGCAAGTTTTAGTCCTCTGAGAGGTGACCTGTCAGACATTAAACTGATACTCTATTTATCAGTGCCATGTGTAATCTGTAAATCCTTCTAGTGAGATAAATGTTTGCAATTTTGCTCCAACAAAAATGTTTGGAGAATTTAACTGACTGGTGCCTCTGATCCCTTATTGAACTTGCAGTGGCCTATGTGACTGGTTGCTGAGCCAAGGGAAGCTATATTAGGTAATCTGGATATTAACACAATAGACTTCCCACTTCTTACAAAGCTGGAGATTAGGAAAGGCAGCACAGATAATCAGCACAATCAAAATACGCTGATCTGAGAAGTCACTCAGGAGTGTTTTCTTGCTAATGCTGCCACTTCAACTCTGCCTGTATGGCTCCTGGTATGAAGCCCGGGCTGTGAGTACCCATGTGCAGGGAAGGGTGTCTGTCCTCCTCATCTCAAAAAGAAACCTCTTGCACAAAACTTGATTTGCCTCTTCTGAAAAAATGAAACATGTTTGACAAAGAACAGAGGACCTGTCTGAAATCTAGAAGACGTTGGCACTGCCACCGTGCACCCATGAGAAGCACTGACAGCCCTGAGAAGGGAATACCAAACCCGTGGGTTTCCAACACCCCCATTCTCACTCAGGTTATTGAGCTGGCAGACCGAGGCCATCCCTGCCAGTTGTCCTGAAGAGGGTCGATTTGAGGAAGAAGGCAGCAGCATGCGAGGCTGTGTGTCTTCTGATGCTGGGCAGGCCACCTTCATCTTTTTCTAAGTTTTGTGGGAAAAGAGCTGAGCTCTTCAGTAGCAGAGCTGGTGAGCAAGAGCTGCAGTTCCATTGCCGTGGCTGGTGGGGCATTTCCAGCAGAATCCAAATGGTTGGAAGCAGCCCCCTCACTTGCTCTCCAAGGTGCAGTGGTCTGGAAGAAACTCAAACACAAAATGAAGAATAAGAGGTGTTATACGGGGAGGGCATCACCTTTAGCGGTTGGTAGAAGTACTTGTGTTCAAGTTTGACTCAGAAAATGCCATTTTTCCATGTTGTATAGTTCCTGGGTGGTGTGACACAATAGCAGGGAGGAACAAAAGTGAGGGGTGGCAGTGCCTTGTAACCCCAAAGTCCATAGGAACTGGGGGCAATGCCCATCCATTATATGACCCGAGGAGTAAGGCATGATTTTGTAGGCTTGGTTGTCACTCCCCAGATACCCACACCATACTGCCAGCAGTGCAGTGCTGTACCGTATGGCAGTGACGTCCCCCATGAAGCTCGGCTGCCTCTGCATGGAGAACCCAGGGCCCAGCAAAGGCTCTTCAGGTGCCTGGTAGGGTCAGGGGGATGCTGATGCCTCTGAGCTTGTTAAATCCTGTCTGTCTTTTGTGCGTGATAGGCAAACAACAATTTCTTAAAGCTTTAAGGCTGCGTATGGCCTTCTTACAGTCTTTTTGTACCCGGTTGAAGATGTGTAAACAGACTGCCCCAAAGAGAGGCTGGCAATACAACAATCCCATTCACGATATCCCAGGGTGGCATCACCCAGGGAGGTCACCCTAAATGCAAGAAAATGACGATTGTTAGTGGTGGACCAGGGCTGACATAAACCCTGGGGAGGGCCTTCAGCGAGGAGTAGGCAATGGGGACCACCTGAGGTCCTGGCCCCGCTCAGCAGATGGAGGCTGGGCCGTGCCCCAGGTGTCCCAGCACAGCTGTCCTCCGCAGCTCCTTGGCCTCAGCAGCGCAGCTGCATGGTGGCCCTGTGAGGTTGCTTGGCCTCCTGCACGTGCCTGAATCATGCAAGAACAGCAGGTGGCTAACGAGGGTCCGTCGGCCACCCCGTGATGGCGGACATGTCCCAGGGACCGAGTGCAGTTTAGGATTTGGGCCTGCGCAAGTCCTGGAGCAGGAAGCCCTCATGGTGGGTACTACAAAAGTGTGCTGGGCATGGCGGTTGCTGTAGATGGGGAGGATCTGAAGGATGCCATAGTATCCCTTAACTCTCCCCTCATTGCCCCATCCCTGGAGGTGCTCAAGACCAGGATGGATGAGGGCCTGGGCAACCTGATCTAGCGGGTGCCGTCCCTGCCCATGGCAGGGGGTGCAGAACTGGATGATCTTTAAGGTCCCTTCCAATCCAAACCATTTTGTGATTCTGTGATTTTCCCGGTGGTGTGGGTTACTCTAACATCGTGCGTTGCTCCCACGGCTCCCGCCTCACTGGTTTTGCTCTGCCAGCCCAGTGAGAGCTGGTGCGGGGTGCTGTGGAAACCTTGTGCAGAATATCTGAAAAACCCAGACCCCTCCATGTCTGAAAATGCAGATGCTCTACATGTAGGTCTTAAATTCCCTAATGCCATGTTGCTTTAAATCACGCCTGTCTCCTTAAAGAATGGTGTGGACATGACTGTGCAGGGAAATTTACTCCAGCATATCCTTGCAGGGTATTTTTGTTATGTGAAAAGAAAAATACTGCATGCTGCTATACTATTCCTTTGTGTTACCATAGCTGTAACCACATGGGGATCAGTATCAGTTAAACTATTTCATTAAAGAATCACATTCCTGTCTAAAATAGATGAAATAATGAAAAGGTGTGGAGGCCAAACCTGGAAGTTGTGTGGACACAGAACATTCATTAAACCTGCAGATGATAAACTGTGCATAGTTCACATATTTACAGACCTTTGTGAAAGATTAACAGTTACCTCCTCTATAATATCCAGTAATGTAGGGGGAAAAAAGCATTTGGAACTGTAGAAACATCTGAAACCCTTTGGGAAGGTAAACCATGACTGTAACATTGCCAAGACCTCTTCTTATATTGACAACAAAGGATTTGCACTGATAAATCCTATTAATGGAGATTATTTGCATAAATCTTCCATGCAACAGACTCCAAGCCATTTGTATCGTATACACTTCCTCTGCAGCATGTGTGTTAGAACATTTTTAATAATATGTTTCTGTTGCCATTTACAGGTGTACACGGTCAGGATCCACCAGTGTTTAGTTTCTCTTGTGGAGGTGATGTGAAGCTTATAAACTTATTAATGCCAGTCACCAGTGCTCCTCCTTGGTATTCAGTGTAATCTTCAGGAAGTGCCCACCAGCTCTCAGTAATCCTGTCCCTGGAAAGTTATCACAACCATTTGACAAAAGCTTTCCAACATCTCCCACTCCCTTTACTATCGTAGGATGTGATTTATCATTGCAGTCCAGGTGATCTGACAACTTTTAAGAGTACTAATTGCCTTATTATCCACTCCAGTGCAAGAGTAAAACCTTTTGACATTTTACTTCCTTCCCTGAGGAAAACAAATCCTGGTTCCTGGGACATTACCTTCTGCTGCCTCTGTGATTACTGGGGCGAAGAATTTCTCTAGGCCATTTGCCTTATCAGCCTCATCTGTCACCAGCTTCCCAGTCCCTACTCTCAGTTCCCCCTCATTGCTTTGCATCCTCCGTTATTTCATGTATTTCCATATTTTTTTCTTTTGTTTTTTATTTGTCATGTCAATGTTCATCACATATTCCATTCCTTTTTTTTTTTCTATCAACGTGCTTTTTCACATCAGGCTCTGTGATACCTTGCTTCAGTTTTTACTATTTTTATATTAGTGTAGGAGTACCTATTAAAGAAAAAAATATATATATGATGCATTTTTCTGGCTGTTCCACATATGAACTCCAAGCCAATCAATAAAGAAATTCACTTTTTTGTTGTTGTTTTTAAGCAGAAAGCTGAAATTAATTGCAGTACCATATATCCTTAGCATCTATTTTTCCTGCTCGATGTGAATAGTAAGAAGAGACCAGCCAAAGGAGAGCATTTATTACATGTGCTCAGAAGTACTGGAACACAAGGCTAAACCCAGGAAAAAGACAGAGGAGCTAAGTGTGATAAAACCTGAATTTCACAATCCCATTGACGTGCTGCCTGGATGGGACCACTGGAGCCTTCTGGTTACAGCAGGTTGTTCTCCAGCACTGGAGCAGGTCACCTGTGACTCTGCTCAGCCCAACCCTGAAAATGCCTGAGGACGGAGCACCCACACCCTCCCTGGGTGACCTGTCCAGTGCTGCACCAAACTCCTGTTGAAAGTGTTTTTCCTAATGTCCAGCGTGAACCTTCCAAACCACCACTTGTGGCTTCTTGTTGAGGGGTGATTTGGCTTCATCATCTTTGTTGTTCCCCTTCAAGTAGTTGTAGGCAGCCTCAGAGTGCCCCTTGGCCTCCTCTTCTCCAGTCTAAACAACTTCAGCTTCCCTTGTAGGAATTAAGCTTTAGGCCTCTCCACATCCCTCTTGAAGTGGAGGGCCCAAAAATGGACACAGTATTCCACGTGTGGTCTCACCAGTACTGAGCACAGCCAAGATGGTTCATAGCTATCAATAATTGATGCCCATGCTCCTCATCAACTACTTCAGCATGCGATTTCCTTTATTTGCAGTGAGAATGTAGGGTTTAAATTCAGCTTGGGGTCCACCATAACCTCCATGCCCTTTCCAGCAGCGCTACTGGCTGTGTATGGGGTTAATCTGCCGCAGACACAGAACTTGCTGCTTCTTGAACTGTGTGAGATTCCTCTTGGTGCAATATTCAGCTTCCCCAAGTTTGCCTTTGAATTTAAGCTCTACAGTTTAGCCTGTCAAATACCACTCCTAATTTGGTGTCATCCACAGATTTGTTATGGGGTTGCATTGAAGACATTGAACAATGTTCAAGAAGCAGCAGTGCCTGATGTGCCCTGCCTCTTACCACTACCTGGCAGACACCAAGGAGGCGTTGACCGCTACCCTCAGAGCCTGCAAGTTCGGGCAGTTTTCAGCCTCCCTGAGATCCCACTCCCCCAGCCTGCAGGTCCCGCACCCACTGGTGGCATTCTGTGGGGCAATGATGTCACGAGATTTATAAAAATCATGGTATCACCCTTTCTCCCCTCCTCCCTATAGCCAGGCACTTCATCAGAGAAGGCAATCAGGCTGGTCAAGCATGCTTTGCCCTTGGTAAGTTACCTTCTCATCCTTCGTGAGCTTGGAAGTTCAAACTACTTCCTGAGCTTCATCTCACCCAACCTTCAGTACCTACAGGTGAGCAGGTCGTCCTCTGCACTGCCTTAAAAACCATGGGGAAAAGTGGGCACTTTTAGGTCAGATTCACCCGAGCCACCCTAGATGTCACTTTTAGACCAAGGTAAAATTGCCGCAGAAATGTCCACTTCCTTTCATTTACACAAGCAGACCATAGGGTAGCTAGCCTGACATTCATACTCGCACGAATTCCACTTTGTGTCTCTACTTTTAGCTCCTATATATTGTGCAGTGCATGGTTTTCTGCAGACTACCTGTAGCAGTCAAGGCCTAGCCAGAGATTCCTGCAACACCATGAAAGAGAAGAAAACGTATAGCCCTGGTATTATTACCTGCAGTGTTTGCTCTACCTTTGCTTTCATTCATATACAAACCAATTAGGCAGTCAAGCATACGTGTACCTTGCACAAGCACTCTCAAAACAAAGCTCCTACAGGAGCCAGCACGCAATTTGCCTATCTGGCACGAGAAGCTTTTAAGTTTGGAAAATAAGTATCTTATTTTAATGCTATAGAAATATTAAAAATATATATTAACATTTTAGAAACAAAATTTCTCAATATTTTTTAACCTTAATCATACATTGTTACAGGAGCATTAAGAAAATGGAGTTCCTTACTGCTGTTAAGATTCACTGCTCTTTATTTTCCCAAGTGGCTTCTGAAACAATAGTTGGCAACACTTGATTTTCATACATCTCTTTCATGCATCTGTAGGTTTTTCTTACATCAACAGTTTTGTTCAGATGTATTCTGGCTTGTGTTTATGTCTGAGCAGCATCTAACTATCAAAACTGGTTCACTGGAGAGAATTTGAAATCTGAAAATAAAAATTGTGTATTTGGCTGCAGTATGAGTTTGTTGTCTGTTAAACACATGAAAAAAACAATCTAACCTTAACGTCACAATTTATATTTCAAGGAACTAAGATGTTTAATTAAAAATCATACTAGATATATTGTTTGTTAATTCTCTAGGTCCCATGAGTGCATATTTGGAAGTGTATGTTAGATAACCTCTTGTTGAGATGAAATTTCAAAGTATATATGTTAAATAGGAATTGTATGGTTCAATGCTCATTAATTTCCTTTGTGGATGTTAGCATATTCTATTAAATATTTTTAAAATATACAGTGCAGATATGCAGAAAGGTGATTTTTTTATTATTTTTTTAAGGCTATGTGAGCAATTGATTTTATGGGGTTTTGACAGAGAAGCCAAAAGCCTTCTATCAAGGATTAGATACGTTACAGCTCGCAGGTAAGCCTTCTACCAGAGGCAGCAAAATACCCTGACTATAACTCCTGTCTTCCTTCCTGCTAGAGCATTTCCACTGCAAGAAGTGCATTTAACTATTTTACGATGATTTATGGTAAACTTTGAGGAGACAAGACTGCAGTTTCTATCCCCACTCCCACGAATGCTGAGGTATGTCCACAGAACAGAATGCGTCAGCAGGAGAGACCCGGAACAGCTCATGCCAAAACACCTTCTGGTTCGGTGGGTCGGGTACTACTCTGGGAAGTGGGAGAAGTTTCTCTGGAAGAGGTAACTGAATGTGGTCTCCAGTTTCCTTGAGCTCTCTGCCCCTGAGCTGTTAGCTGGCAGGCCGTCCAACAGCGGAATTGGCTCGTGGGGTTTATTCCCCAACTTCACAGCAACTTCAGGCACCGCATTCCCTCTTTTTCACAGATCAGCGGCACTATGCCATGATACTCTGTTCTGGACAGCTGTGAAAAAAGAAGGAAGATGGGAAAAACGAAAGAAGGGAAACGGGAACGAGCAGTGCACTGAAATCCTGGGGTCACAGCGGTCAGGGGTCAAGGCAAGAGGTGATGGAGGCAGAGGATCTCCAGGTCCTGAACCTAATCACAAGTGTTACAACGCATTGGTTTAGCCAAGCTATAAGCTGGAGCCAGCTTGGGTCCAGCAAGGTTTTAAGCATGGCACTGCTTGTTACAGGGTTTGCTCTGCTGTTCCCAGCCTGGTATGCGAGCACAAAAGCCCGTATCACAGCCCTGCACCACGCTCCTCAGCACACCAGGATTTAGATGGCCTCCCTGCTTGAATGTGGGGCCGAACCTGATAGAGCATTCAGGCGGTGCTCTGACAGACCTGATAACCCTTCACAGACCCTCCCCACAATTACCTGTTAAAATTGGCTTCAGGCCTCCCAGGTCCTGGTGAAGGTCAGCTCTCCCAGTGGCTAACAACCCACACCTTGCTTCCCTTACGTCTCAGTACCAGGAGATCCCCACCCTGCATCAGGCCTGCTTCCTGGTAGGACAAAGATCAAAGCTGATCGTTCCTGTCTAATTTTTGAACTATAATACAAAAGACAAGTGAGGATGGCATCTACTACTCCTGACAGATTTATGACTTTAATCCTTCTCCCCTACCAGCTGCCCACCCAGTCTTAGGGTGACCAAAACCCCACATTTTCTTATGATCTTTCCAAAATGTCATCTGGATCTCATCGTGCTGAGTTTGGACAAGCTTTATGTTTTTCCACCAGCCCATACTGACCCCACGCAGGCAGCTGCAAACTACAGAAGTCTGATGCTGAAGTCCTTCCTTTGGAACAGATTTGGAGCAGTTTTTAAAAGGTTACGAGGAGGTGTTACTGATGCTTCTCCGCATTCCTGCATGCTATTATGAAACATTCACATGAACAATCACTGAGGCACTAATTTTGAATTATAGGTTTGAATTCTGCACTTTGTTCTGCATGCATCCTGCCTTTTAAGACCTCCTGACAAATGCCCTGAACCTAGAACACTGCTCCATCATTAACTGCAGTATTTTCATTTTCAGTCTGGCTGCTACAACAGAAACAGCCTTCAAGGATTTAACCAAATTCTGGCCTCTTAAAGTTCTGCAATAAAATCACACTGATTTTGGCCAACCAGCCATCTCACTTTAAATTAAAACCTGATGCTGCTTTAACTAAATAATTTTTTAAAATTGGATTATCCCATTGAGATAATGCAAAATGAATAGATGATTTATTAGCAGGCTCTTCCAGAACTCATTATTCAGTAAACTTTCAACAGATGTTCGCTACATTACAGAGGGTTATATGGCATGCCTTAGTGAATCACTTTGCTTCGCATTCAATTTTGAAGTGACTGATAACAACTGCTTGAGGGGAAAAAAACACACAAGCCTGCAGAAAGCAAAGGTAGACGAACTTACCACTGGGATGATGTTATCATGAATGTCACCAGCAGTATTAGCTATGGCCAGAGAAACAAAGTTGTTTTTCTTGCATCTTTAAACATAACTGAGCACTCCTGTGATGGACACGCATGTTGCCCCCTCTTTCTTTGAGTGGAGTCTGTTCCGTTGTTTCAGTAGCACGCAGTGCAAACAAGTTCCACTCGCTTCTGAAAGGGCATCTCTCTCTGCTAGGTTCAAGTTGACCACTTTTGTTTTCTTGAAGTTCTTCAGTGACACAGTGAAAAGCACAGAAATGCCAGTTCAGCCTTTCGTTAACCCACATATTTCTAACGCTTCGCTTCTTAATCATCTACCTCCTAAAATGGATGCTCTTTTTCCCACCAAATGGTCTTCAAAATGAAATTTTCTTCAGTCTTTATTTACCCTCCTCTGGATCTTCTTAGCCTCCATTATTTTTTGGCAGAGGGGACGACAGTAACTTTGGAGGCTTTCCAGAGGAGACCTTACCACCAGAAACATCATGCTGCTGTTAAGCTCCACTCCATTTCTGATGATGCTGTCATTTCTTCTGACCGTAACGTTACAAAGCATTTCTTTGTGTACAGGGATATGCAAGTCCCCAGTCTGAGCTCACACAAATAAAAACTCAGGTATTTGCAAGAAAAACTTCAGTTACACATCTCAGTACTTTGTGTTTACCAAAGTCTGCTGCTCCATCATCTGCTCACCCCGCCAGTTCTGCCTGCAGCTGCAGCACCCCCCAGAGCTAACCAGGACCCAAGGAACAGCTTCAAAGAACTCTGCAAACACCCACCCCTACGCCAGCAGCCGTTCCTCAAGCCATTAATGCATAAATTAAAGCCAATCCTCACACCAACAACCAGTGCTCACCTCTTCAGTTATACCATTTCTCATTTTTGTCTCTCACACAGCATTATGCTTCTTGTTCCAAAGCCTTTGAAAAAAAATAAACTAATAAAATATATATTTAGTTTGATCAGTTCTTTATTCATCATCTTACTGAGTATCCCAGATAACAGTAACAGGACAGCAGAACAACTTTCCTCTGCAGAAATTGGGCTTGCAGACTGCTATAAAAGTTATTTTAAATTCTACTTTTAACTATGAAGCATATTTCTTGCTCACAGCAGCCCTTTTAGAAAGGCCACTACAGTGTGCTCCCTTGGAACCCTTTCACAGAGTAGAATCCTTTTTAGATGCAAGTTTATGGGTTCACATTATCGAGGCACTCACTTCACCCCCAGAGACCTTCGAACATTTGAGTTCACCCATGTGCATGCGTGACTTGTAGCATTTGGCTTTGGTAAATCTTATGCCAAAATCCGTTAGCTTCGCCAGCAGAAAACAACATAGTGGTTACCTTCCCAATATCATTTCGACAGAATACTACGGAAAAGAAACTTTCATACAATGTTTCATTCAATGTTGTTAATTCCAGATGACCCAACCCCTTCCTTGGCTTCCCATTTCCAATGAACTGCAACAATTGATTTTACATAGCTTTAGAAATTCACCTTTTTAGAAAAACCCAAAACCTTAGGATGATAACATGCAATATGTTTTCCTTGTTGCTTTTTTTCTTTTAATTTTTTTTTTTAAGTTTTGATATCCAAATTCCTAAATGGGTTTTAGCTTGACTAAACCTTCACATAAACCTGGCAGGCATGCACGATGTGCTTCATGACTTACCCCAGCCAGATGAAGTTAACCAACAACATGTTAGGGCATCTGTGAACTCCAGAGGCCCTATCTAAATATATACTAGGTTATGATGTCGAAGGCCTTTCACGTACAGTCCATCTGATGGAGGTTCATCACATGTGCTACACATCAGAAGTTCACATTCAGCCATGGGATGCTGATGCATCATTACTGCTGTTCAGGCGTGGGAACGAGAACCCAACAGAACCTGCATTAGGCAGGCTCGGTTTCACATTAACTTAGGGGTACAGAATTAAAGCAGGGAAAGGAGGGCAGAGCAAACATCCCATTTTCTTAGGTAAAAGGTTCACAAGTTTGAAAAACAGAAAAATGTACAAAGCATGCATTTGGATTCCCAACTTCTTGAGAATAATTTAGTAAGAAATGACCAAAGCCACCTTAAGACCCTGCTTCAGAATTAGCTGTAGATAGGCTGGAAAATTATACCTCCAATCTCCTTTAGCATCTGCCTCTGGCTTTGATTTGTCAAAGATGGAGGCAGCAACCACATCCCACAGATTAAGTCTCATTTGCTTTCCCAGACGTCAGAGGCAATAGGCGCTCTTCCAATAAGCTGACTGAAGCCGATCTGTACCCTAGTTTTTCCATAGCTGACATCCTAGACAGGGAAAGTTAAATTAAGTGACAACTGTTTTTTTCTTATTTAAAGGCTAAGTTGGGCAGAACATAGTGGCAATAGAGGTGAATATGAAAGTGAGCATTACCTCATAGTTTCCAGCTAAAATGGACTACCAGAGAAGCCTTCAGTCGATCCAAGGTACATCATACTACCATGGCATCAAGCCACACAAAGTATGAGCCCTCGCAAAGTGCTCAGGCAGAAGTCTCACTGCTTCATTTCACCATCTACTGAAGTCTGAAAGGGACTCCATGGCTCACTGAGAGTAAAACAATGATCCTTGCCACAATTATCTGTGTACTACAGTTTTATCAATGAATTTATGCATGTCTACACATCTGGGAAAAGTTAACATACACATTCACTTAGCACACAAACTTGTGTGCACAAATATTTGTACCAGATGCCTGCAGGATATGAAAATGAGACTTATTCTCTATGTATACAGAGGCCAGAGTCAAAGTCAATTTTCACTTTTAATGAGCTGATGATTCTTTGTTATTTAATACTCTGTAAAAAGGTATTACAGATTTATAGATTATTGCAGTGACTTCTGAAGAACACAGGCAGCCACGAGGCTGAAACTACAGTATCATGTACAGTATGTAGTCATTAATACTATCTACTACAGCATGAAGAAAAATACTTTTAAAATTAACAGTATTTACTTGAAAACATAGAAATGGAGCTTTCTTACATATCTATATTCCAAGAATAACATTTTAAAAATGCTAGATCTTGAAAGGTCATAGATAAAAAGAGTCATGATGAAGATGAACCAGTTTTGCCCAGAAATGCTATAATGAGCACACTGCGGTTTTTCAGCAAATTCTAGTTTTGCCAAGCTTCAAGAGGCAAAAGCCTAAAATGTGAAAGCTTCCAAGTTTTCTATCTATTCCACTCGTCTTGCTCTGGAGGGCACGGTGACCCACACTGCTTTCTGACAGTGTGTCACCACAACTGTTCTTTTGACACGAATGCCATCAGGAAGAGATGATTCAGGTCCTTACGATGCAAGGCCTAACAAAAAGCCTCCAACAAATCCACTTGAGACCACGATGTTCTGTTTGATAAATTCTGTTGACTGAGAAGAAAAAGAGTATGCGTAAAGAACTGAGTCAACCGTGTCTGACAATAACATTTAATACTCTTATCACAATTGCCTGGAAACAAGTATACTGGAATTGGGGAGGTGGTAGTAATCCATCTGAAAACCAACAAAGTTAGGTGGCAACGGCTGGCACCAATGGAGTGAAACACATCTCTCAACTGTCTTCAACAATGTGTTTGCAATACAGTCAGCATTTTGAGTCAAAATACAGAGGAATTGTCATGGTAATTCCATGCCAAATACTACTTTTTTGGATTAAAAACAGATGGGTGTTTTACAAACTCTCTTGACCAAAAAAAGGTGAGGGTAGTACAATCATTTCAATTTTAATCACACACACACAAAAAAAAATTTGTAAAGAAATATCTTTTGGGGAGAAGACTAGGGCACTGGAAAAAATACAGTTCCCTCTTTTGTGAGCCATTTTCCTAGCAACTTGATCCTACAAAAAAAAAAACCTCTTAAATATCACAACTTTTGTATATAATACTTCATGAAATATTATCACTGAGTATAATATGCATCCAACACGCCATTTCATAAATCCTTTACTTTGAACACTTCAGATTAGCTATTAGGACACAATTAGTAAAAAAAAAAAAAAAAACGTAATTTGAAAAAAGGAAAACAAAAAACTTCCTGTCCCATCTGTTTCTGCAGCAGAATGCAGAAGGACAGGTTAAGCTATTTGGGGTAGAGAAGAAGGTAGAAAACCCTCTCTCTTAGCTTTCCACTTTAAATTCACTTTAAAACATAAGGCAATTTTTAGCAACTTAACTATAATTCCATCAGGTTAAGTATGAGATGTCAGAACTCTTTATTACAAAGCACCAGTGTGGCTGCTGTAACACTTGGTCTGCAGTACATTCCCAGTCAGGATTCACAGTTGCACAGAAAGAAACTTATAGGGCCTACATGACATTTTAAAAGTGTGTTAAAACATGCCAAACATGCCTTTTTTTGAAAGATAAAATGATAAAAAAGGTCTTCAAATGTCAGAACTAAACGGCCTCTGACACTCTGATCAGTATGAGTCTTTTTAACATAGCATGTAACAGAGTCTGTAGACATACTCTTCACGTGTAAAAATTAGATTTAAAAAATATGCATCTCTAGTTCCAAAGTGGTTATCGCTTTTCTCCAGAAAGAGGTTAATCTTTCCTAATCAAATAATATTGTGATCAGCAGACTAACCTTTTTGGGTCTTTGACCTACCATGTTTTAACCACAACTCCCCCCCCCCCCCCCTTTTTTTTTTTTTTTTTTAAACCAAGCCATCAGCATATCAGCTCTCTTGCTAGCCAAGAAGGTGCACAGACTAACTGACAAAGCCCATGGCAGTGCCTAGGCCACATCAAAGTTAATGCTTTTCTACAACCAAAGCCCGTGTGTGATCCTGCAAGAGCGAGCGAAACACCAAGTTAAATAACTTTTAATAACCGGTAACGTTTAATAAAACATACAGCCAGAATATTTCTGATGCCTACCCATTATAATCAGAATTAGTGCTCAGTTTTGCACCACATTTTCAACTAAGCACCACGTAAGGTGGAAAGTAAGAAAAGGTGGCTGGTAGAAAAGTTTATCTGCTTAGACTTACCTCTTCGATTAGAGTATTGATTTCAGGTGCTGCCTTATTTGCACGCTTTTTTAACTGTTTTTTTGCTTTGTTTACATCTTTTTCCACTCTCTTCCAATCAACTTGTACGTATCCACTATGACTAGCAATCTAGGAAAATAAAGTAAATTTAGTACAGTTGTAGTTAACATTTTATGAGTCAAACTGCAATATATTAGTGCCTACAAATTATCTTTTGTTTAAATGTTGTTTCTTCTTTGTATTACAGATACAGGAAAAGACATTGCTCCAATTACAACACTTACTCTGCTTCAAACACTACATTTTCCCTGCAGTAACAGTGATGTGAAATAGAACAATGAATTGCAAAGTTCAGTAGACTCTTGGTAATTTTACCACTTTTCTATTGCTTAGTTAAAAAAGTTTTAATTTAAAACATTTTTTTCCTTCAGAATTTACTGTAACTGTAATTGCAAGGGAAGAAAAGTACATTCACAGAATGACAATGAAAAAACTGCTCCGTTTTAGCTTCTTTCAAAATTGTGGAATTCTGACTTGTGACAGGACATTTGGGGCTAATAAGAATCATCCTTGGAAATACTGACAACTTTTATTCTATCTTACGTCATTTAAACTATCCAACAAAAAGTATACGAAAACAGAATTCTCGTACCTTCTAGAAAAACCCAGTAAGTAGAAAAATAACATGGCTCACGTACAGCACAAGTACTGCGACATAAGCAGAATATTTCGGGTAGCCGTTCATACCAACTTCCACTCAAACTCACAAATGCTTAATTATCATTCATGGGATTTTTAGCACATTTAACCATCATCCCAACCCTTTCCCTTATTTCTCTAACTCAGATTTGATCCTGGAAAAGGGACGTTTATTTACTCAACAACATTGGCAGTCCCACCAACTCACAAAAGAAATACATATTTAAATGTTTGTAAGATAATAGACTAAAAAAAGTAATTACTGTATTCTCCAGATAATAGTTAAGGGAAAAAACCTCATCAGTTGTAAAAAGAAGAAAATCAAAACTAAGGATTATTGCTCATTTTAACTGCTAAGACAGACAAATATAGACCGCTAGCTTTAAATGATTTATACCAAAACAAAAATCTTTGTGAAGAGTGAGATTTCTCAGATCCTTCTTAAAGTTACATTTGGCAAATTCATGTAACTTACGTAAGTGCGTTCTATGCAAACGGTATAGCTTGTAAATAAAACTCACAGATAATGAAGTTCTGTGCAGTAGATATTTAAACACAGGATTTATTAGGTTTGGGATACAATGAATCCATTGACCTTGCCTGTCTAATGTAAACCATTTACGCAGACAGGTGCTGGTGTTAGGCAGAGATAGGTAATTAAGGACTGCCTGTATACTGTAAAGACATAAAACAACTTTTAAACTGTAGTGGTTGTGCATCCAGTCACTGGATGACACGCCAAGAGAAAAAACAATTAGGCATTGGGCTAATTTTCATTTTACGGAGTTAACAATACCACAAGAATTTCAAAGAGGCCTTAGTGTTGAACTGGTGCCTTCTGACTCACAAACCTAAAAACTAAGTATGGATTTAAGATATTAAGTCCAACACAATATTAGAAATACAACTTTTAAGTAAGCAAATACATTAATAAAATATAAAATGGACTTTAAGAGAAACAAGATTAAGACTAGTTCAATTAGCTCAGTTATCCATACAGTACAGGTATGAGGCAGAAGTTTTTAATTAAGCTGTTTTTAATTAAGCTTCTAACCACAGAAGTTATACATTTCTCCCTGAACTTAGTAGCAGAGATCTTAAGTTCTGCTTTCAAATTTTAGTATACAGCTATGAAATAAACAATAGACAATGTTTTGGATATAAAAAGTGTAATGGAGGAAAAAGATATCTTGTACTTCACTGCAGTGATAGTCAGAGCTTGCGTCATACCTGCTTTGGCTGCAGTCCTACAAAATATGTAACTTTGTCTAACTACAGAAAAAAAATCCCACTGAAGTCTTACGTTGGTGAGACAGACTTCAATTTTTAAATCCTAATTAATCTTAAAAAAAATAAATCTTAACTATTAGTTTATGGTCAAGGTTCCTATAGTAAATTTATATAAATACAAATTCTTAAAGTTCAGTAGCATTTTTAAAGCCAGTCCCTACGATAATGGAGATAAAACATTAATATTCCATTATCAACTCCCTATATATATATATATTTTCTTAATGCATCATACAGATGTGTACATACATGTATAGCTTATTAATGTCAGATATTTGTTCAAGATCTTCCAGACCTATTAAAAAATAAGATATTTTCTAAAAATGCAATTAAAAAATACATTAATGCATGATTATTATTCATTAATGCATGAATAATACATTAATGCATGATTAACCAAAATGAGAAGAGAATTTAAAGGGAAGGCCTCATTTTGGGGGTGCTGTTGGATAGGCACACGAGCACTTTGTTATTATGAAGCATCATTAAGGGTAATGAGCAAATGATGCACAGGAGCAAAAAAATGCATACAGGAAGATGGGACAGCGAGATGGCGGTTGTAATTCCCTCAAAAGCAGAATTTCTCTCATACTAAAAAGGCCTAACCAAGCCCAGAAACTGCACGCAAGCTCCCCATGCTCAGCATACAGAAGCAATGTGAACTTCTTGGTATTTCCTGGTATTTACCTAGGCAGCAACCCTCTCTGCCCCTGACCAGGACAGACCTGACAAGCCTCTAACTTCAATATACAGAGATAAGGAGGGACTGAGAAATGATACAGTGTTGTTTTGTTTTGTTTTTAAGAGCTGAACTCCAGAGGCTGTATCTTCAGCCACCATCTACTGGCACAGCTTCCCTGCGACCATAAAACTCCTCCAGTTTACAAAAGCAGAAGAACGATGCCCCTCCACTTCATGTAAACACCTGCCAGAAGCAGGGCATTTCTTTATAAGGCAAACTTCCAGATACTGTTTGCTTTGGCTCTTCCACTGAATAGTCCCTCTAAATCTGCACAAATCATCTGCCAAGTGAGGTATCCAGCACAAAACCAAATGCAACTCTCCTTCTGTACAAGTCCCTACCCCAGAAGCATGCTGCTCTCTCACCACTCCGCTGAGATCCCACAGCATCACCGTGGCACCAACCAGACCTCTGCACAACACGCAGCTGAGGCTGTCTTAGGGTTTATCTTGCTTCTTGAATCGTTTTCAAAGCTTTTTCTCAAGGTAGAAGGTATTTTAATGAGGAGTTGAATCTATCAATGGCATGTTAATGGAATGAGGCAAAATTTATTACTGAAAGCACAAATAACCGCACAAATACACCATTTTATGATTAAATAGTAGTCAACACAAAATGGAAAAAGCCACAATTTATATGTTGACTGCAGAGCAAAATGTAATGAGACCATTACTAAAGATACAGGAATTTAAAAAACACTGAGAACAGGCACTCATTAAGAACAATTGTTTTAAGTAACCTACTATAGCAGAAACACACCAAGTTCACACTTCCCTGCTCTTCGGGATCTCACTAAGCTGTGTGCTGTATAACCTGTAAGCCTGACACGGGAAATCCCTTAAGCTGATACCCAACAGGAGAAATTAATTGTATTTTTCTCGGTATAGAGCATGGGTATTGATCATATACCAGCATACCTGAAGAATCACAACTCTTTCAATAAAAAATTGATCAAATTAAGCTGTTGAAATATCCAGCTCAGAGATGTGAGAAAGAGGTCTTAATTTTCAAGAACAATGCAGATTCCTTCATGTCATTGTTATTCTCCTCAGACTGCTTTTTATTTAATCTGCATTGAGACTGACAAATTTATAGATCATTTACAATAATTTGAAAGATCTTTTCACTTCTAGTACGAACTGACACTCCAAAACGTATTGCTTTCTGTTTCCTTCTAGATTTCTTCAGATGAAGTCATCATATGCTAGAGAAACAATGAACTTTTTAAATTCCAGGACTGAAATGTTTCAGTGAATGGGCTTTATCCAAGAATCTCGCCTTCTGTAGTTCTTTTTCTTGTTTGAGCAGGTAATTACAACATCAATATTGCAATCAGGAGTTGGAATGAAATCTGCAATTTCAGGAAAATTTACAGATAAAAAAGAAGTTTCTAGTCACGTGCTGAAACGTTCCTCTGCCCACACAGGGGAAGCGTTGAACATATATTCATAAGGAAATTAAAAACATAATGTGTGATCTTTAAATGAAAAAATTAAAGACTACAGAAATGTAATTACACTACAGAATTTATGACTCAGCTTTAAAAATGCAAAGTGTTTTGAATTAAAATGAAAGACCAAGGCATTTACTTTATTCCCTTCCTAGAGAATCTGATCTTTCTTAATTAACGATACAGATAACTCAATCAAAATACGCAACTCGTTTTTTCTCTTGGATAATATTCCTTTTCAAATACACTGTAAACGAGATCAACTAAGAAATCAGACACACTATCACATGGCAAACCGATTTTACATATAGGAAAGCTCCCCAAACTTCACAGCTCAACAAGCAAAAATATTGCATAAGTAACATGTTTTTAAGCAATTTCTATTCTATGCTATTTACAGGTTTTAGTTTTAACTTTTCAGCTTAGTGTGGTAAGAAGCACTAACGGGGACTTGCAGGCAATGTTCTGCCTGCTGCCCCTGGATTCCAGGCCTCTGTTTGTCAGGCTCTACAGCCAAATTTAGATAAAAATTGTCATTTAGTGAATTAAGACCAACACTACGCTAAATGAGAAGAGAGATTTTGGTCATGCTTTCTCATCTGGTTAAATTAAAGACAAATAGTTTAAAGATCCACTAGCTATATATATATATATTATGTAAAGATTTAAATGTTCCCTCATCATCCAGAAATACACACTGTGGGCTACAGAACTGCAGTGTTCTCAAATTGATTTATTTGGTGGCTTTGCACATTTTGCCAAAAATTTACATCTGGATGATTCTAATCCACTTCTGATTCAATACATTTGTAAAATCCATCCCAATGTTTAGGTACGAGCCCAATAACCAGTGCTTTCCAGGAGATTCACATGAAAAATATTTCTCCTTGACTTTTTACGTTGTTGTTGATGCTTGCCTTTGAGTAATTCAGAGTAAGGTAGGTGTTATACTTGTTGAAAACAAGTTAAACCAAATAGTTTTGGAAAAGCATACATTCTCACATGTAACTGAACTACAGTGCTTATATTTAACAAGGGGCTTGGAGAATTAAAAAAAAAAAAAAAAAACAGTAGAGAGGAGGATCATGAAGGAAGTAAGAGTACTTCACCCAACTGCCACCTGGACGCATTACACAGCAGCAGCCAGAGGCACTACACAAGCCTTCCTGACCAATGGTTGGCTGTAACAGCCATTACCGTCAAGGAAACAAATAAAAGTTTTTTTCAGAAACCATCCAGGGCCACGATGGCAATAATAAAAAGAAACTATCTTTATCCTTGTCTCAAAAAAATAAAATAAAGTGGTGTATTATTTGAACAAACCTAAACAGGCACCAGTCTACTTCTCTGAGTAATTTGAAGAAAAAAATAAAAAAGACAAGCCCACAAATATTAAGACATGGAAAATGCTAGCAAAGTAATTTTAATTCATTTACATCTCAGAAGGATATGTGAAATTCTCCTTTGCTTAAAGCCTTTTAATTTATTTGAAGGTTTTTTGGAAATCTGTCCTCCCCTAACACAATATCCAACAAAAAATTTAAATGGTCATGCTAGATAACACCATTATATTTTTTTTAGACTTGAAATCTGGTTGAACAGAGGAAAGCAATGAAGCCACCAGAAGTCAGGAGAGCTTCAGAGGTTCAACAGATAACTAGCAAAGACAGCATGGGGAGAAAAGGGAAACGAGTATCTTCATAATTGGACCAGTGCATGTCTTCCAAGCAACTGCCAAAGCAGCCCATTTTTTTCAAAGCACTGATAAAAATTCTCAAACCTATTTAAAATAAGCACAGCTTAAATACCCTGATTTCTCTAATAAGTTTACTTGTAGTTCCTCTAATCTGGCAATACGTATCACATACAGCATCTCAGTTTCTGCACAAAAGTTTCTTTTGGCTTATTACAAACTATTTTACAGGATAGATTCCGATTTAGGACTGTTCTTTTAGAGATGTCTTTTACACACAATATTCCATCTGAAATTAAGTTTTGGACTGATAACACTAAAAAGATGAAGTAGGTAAGAAGCCTTCCTAATTAAATTTTTAACCCAGCGGCTGAATTTTGCCTACAGTTTAAGTAAATAACATTTGCCAACTTATAAAGCATGAAATTCTACATACTTGAAGCAGAAGAAAGCCACCACCTACTGCAGTTGCTGCAAGCTTTCCGACTTTCTGGAACAAAAATCCCGCACACCTTAGGAGAACAAAACAAAAAACCCAGTCCAATGAAGTTGTCTGCTCAACAATGCCACACTCTAAAATTCCTGACTACAACTATTAAGCTGTTCATTTAACAAAAGCAAATGCATAAATTCACATTTTTAAGTCTTTAGATCAGAATATTTAACACAAACAACGTTTAATGAATAACGTCTAACAAAACAACATGAGCAACGGTTGCTAGTTGATGACTGATGGCCCCTTTAAAGTAAGCTTGAGATCTGCGGGCTTTGTCTATACATAAAAGCTGCATGCGGCTATTAAATACAGCACTTTAACAAAGCACAGTAGAGCAATACAAAAGTGCCATTTTAACTATTCCCAGATGGAAGGTTAATATATTACACTATCATTTATATTAGCTACACGACCTATAACTTAATTCCCAGGTAAAAAGAAGTTACATCCCTACCACAAGAGCTAAAAGCTCTGAAAGAAGGGGAGAGGGGGACAGGGCAGGGAAGGGCACTCCTCTGGGACATCGCCTTGTTCTGTTTTTAGTGGACCAAGGCAACCAGCGATTTAGTACCTTGTCTGCAGTCTCCAAACGCTCCCGCATCAAACACAGAAGCACACGGGTATCAGCATCACAGAAGATCTGCGGCAGGAGGTTTTCTGCCCCAGCCCCCTGCCCAAAACTGCACCATCAGTCCTGAGGGCTCAGTGCCCTGCTCGGGTGGGTGCAGGATGCTTCCCAGGCTGATGGTCCCAAAACTTCTCTGGGTGCCTCCTCCGGCATCTGACCTGCCCCCTCGCAGCCCCATGCACGTGGTTTTTTTTTTTTCCCCTTGCATATGAAGGGTGAAACCCTATTGATATGCACGAATGCACACACATACACATGTATGTACATAGACACAGACACTGCAATACAGTTCCTACATCGTTCAGTAAGCCACTTCTTGGATGCCAGATCCCACTAGCTACTCCATACAGGTTTCTGAGTTTGTCTATTCACACCTAACTCTTCAAAGCTATTTTAAAGCTACAGAAGCAAATCAAAAATCAGATTGAAAGCTAAGGCTACATTCCCCAAAGCTGTACTGAGCCTGTAAATACCAATTTCATTTTTAGCCTCTTTCATGTTCCAAATCTTGTATAATTTCATTTTAAAGTTCCTGTGCTACCATAATGTTGTTTTTCACTGAAATTATTAGATATTTTTTTAGAATACTGGAATAAACAAGGACTAGCCAAATACCTTTGGCAAATAACAAATACCTTGACATAGCTGCCAAGACTGTGACCACACTTTCCAATTTCTACCTATCACCACAGCATAGTTAGGCTAAAACAATTTATGGTATCTGCTCTCACGTTATCTGTAGAGAGACTGTTAAACTGTTCAAAATGGCTCCAGCTTAATTTAGAGAAACAAAGATGTCTTCATAAAATGGGGCTCTTAAAGATACATTCTGCCACACATCGCTTTCTTAATTTCTTTTACCTATAAAATGCATCTTAGCCATAATATCATAACTAGGCCTCTAAACCTCCATTAGTAAGTCAATCTGATTTTCCATAGAAACAAAAATTGCATGCAGTAATTTTCCATTTACTCCTTAGACTTTTAAAGTTCTGCCGTTTCTTCAAATCCTTTTCACAATAAGTGGTATGGGTTCCTTTAGATAACTAGTGCGTTTTACCAATATTACAAAACGACTTTAGGATGATGAGTCAGAGCAATGAGTTAAGAAATTGTTCACGCATGCATAATTCTGATCAACGATAAAGGAAACGCTATTAGAGAAAATAAGTGTATCTGCTTCAAATAGCCTGGAAAAAGATCTAAGAACAGTAGAAGGTCTAGCACAGTTATGAAAGCGACGTTGTCTCACCAGCCAGTCACTCCGCCCATCACAATCTGTGTGGCCACAGAATATTTTTCTACAATTGGTCCTGAATTGCGGCCAAACACACGATTCCACCAATGGTGACGCCTTGCATATTCTGTTAGATCCAACACTTCATAGGAATCATCATCACTTTCACGTTCTTAAAAAGAGCAAAGAAGAAAAAAAGTTATTTTCTGTTACACAGTAAGCTAACAACCTATCAAAAAAATCCACTAACAAAACCCCAAACATTAACAGAACTGCATTTGGCATTAGCTGGCTAATACAATGGCTTACGTTGCCATATATGGGCTACCTACGGTCCAGAGGTTCACAGAACCTTTGAGATTTTATGCCACAATCTTCAAGACAAGACTACAGGAAGGTTATTACCTATAAAATCCACATGTGGAACAGGAAAGGTGAACAGTAATCTCCTCTCTGTTCAAGGAGAGGAACTAAAAGGCCTTGGAGCTAGCAGGCAGCTGGTTTAACACAACAAAAAAAAAAAAAAAGGAAAAAAAAGGGAAGCCGCCTCTGCCGCTCTCTGAGAGGGACCCTGGTTAACCTGTAGAGCAGCTTGCTGTAGGATGCTGTAGACACCAACAGCTGATATGGACTCCAAATAACAACAGAAAAAAATAAAGGAACACCAAAAAAAAAAATCCACCAACAGCTATCATGAGGTCTGGAGCATAAAATCATCAGAAACATTCTGAGAAAGCATCGCTACATGCTTACCGTGTTATTCTTTCCTAGCTCACCCTGCAGCTGATGGCTTTCAGACACAAGATGCTGGGCTTTCATCTGACATTGCACAATCACTTTTATGATCTTCAGCAATGTGAAACACACCTGACTTAAGAGAAAGCAGATGCTTCTCTTTTAAGAATTCCTGGCTTTGTATCTTCTTCAGAGGGCAGGACATTAGGTTAAGGTAATAAGCCAAGAACAGACACGTCTGTTCCCATTCCACCACAGACAAAATAGATGAAGCTGGGACTTCAATTAAGTTCCATAATTTCAGCACAATTCTCTCAACGTTTTCAAACTAGGCCTTCTCCTACAACTCCAAATTAGACATCCTAAATACTGCTTAAACTCAGACATCAAAGGAAGAGATGGCCTAATTTCAAAAAGGAGTATTCTAAAAGCACGCCACGTATCAGTATACACACACACAGGATTAAAGTCTCCTTCTGTTTAATATCTTTAAGGTGAGATGTAAGTTCAGCAGGGATGCTGGGTCACCGCAGAAAAGTTTTGTTACTACCTAGAATTGTAATGAGTCGCGATGTAAACATTCTGTTCCTGTCAGCAACTTCTTTTTTTTAAACCACTTATTACAAGTGTAAGTGAAAGGCTAAGGAATGGAGGAAATACATAAGGAGGTATGATTTTTTTTCCCTTTACTATCACTTAAGTGCTGAAACACCAATAACAAGACCCATAATGATAAAAAGTTGCAGGTGAATGTTCCCTTCAACTTTGAGGTTTCAAGCAGTCTGTTTATTTTATTTAGAAAGGGAATAATGTATCATCAGCCACAGAGTGCGAATTATGTTAAATTATAGTAATTTAGGGGCAGAAGCACATCACAGCTCGCATAAATGATGCGTTGCGTGGCCAATAGCGACGCTTGAGCATCTTTTTGATAAAATAACTAAATGAACGCCCTTCCTCGTGTGATAACGTTACACTTTACGCACGCAACTGTGCCTGACCAAACCTCCGCCGCGGTGTTTTAGGACGGAGGCCGGGCACATCGGTGCCCCGGCCGTTGCCCCGAGCCCCGTTGCCGCCCGCCCGCCCCCGCTGCCGCCTCGGAGGGCGGTTTAACGGCGACGAGCCCGGCGCCCCGGGCGCTGACTGACCTGAGGCGCGGCGGGGCCTCCGCGCCGCCATCTTGGCTGCGGGTCACCGCCGAGCCGGGGCCGCTCTGCGCTGCCGGCGGCCGCCCCGCCCGCCGCGCCCCGCCCCCTCCGCCTCCCCCTCCCCGGGGAGCGCGCGGTGACGTCACGGGCGGCCGATGCAGCTCGGGCTCCCGGGGGATTGTGGGGGGTGTAGTTCCTGGGGAGGGCCGCCATTTTGGGGGTAGCATGGGGCCTTGCTGTAGTGTGGGGCTTGGTTTCTCAGCAATCCATGCCCGTCCTCTCATCCCCCATTTTTAAAGGTCGGGAGCGGGCTCAGCGCCGTGGTACGGAGCCTGACAACCCCCCAGTGCGGGAGACATCAAACAGCACGGCGCAGATGGAGGCCTGGGTGCCTTGCCCAGTCACCGTGTGGCCAAAATGGTGCCACCCCCATGGCAGTGCCTCCTTCTTCTTCTTGTTCTCTACCACGTCTGCTGCTTGGGCAACGTCCCTGTGGCATTGCAGCATGGCAGAGCCCCTCCTGTGTGTGCCGCTTTGTGTGATAAATAACAGACGTGTTATTTAATGTGACAGACCAAAACCCCAGCTTGGTGTCTGTGCCTCACGTTACTAGGTTTGGAGCCGTTGCATCCCATGTGCAGCGTGCCCAGGAAGATTTAAAGTGTCTCCAGTTGATTCCTGTGGCTCTGGCCCAGTTAGATAATGGCTTGGGCTTTTTTGCTCATGCAATGAAAATATGCAAGACTTACTTGCCTTGGTGTTACGTTTAAGGTCATCATATAAGTAGCCATCAGTAAGTCTCAGAATAACTCTTATTGTGGTTTGGAAATAAAATTGTGGCAATAGTCATTACAACTGGCAACATGCAGCTTTAGCCTTCTGTACACAACTCACACCTCAAAATTCTCATTGTATTGTCATAGGTATTAGGCTTCCCGTAAAAATTAATAACTGGAAAACAAAACACAGTCCCCTTAAAAATTAAAGTAAATGTGAGTCAACAAACATTTACCAGAAGTGAAATTCAGAATCACTTGACCTCAGTTTACTCCCTCCTTCATTGCAAAGTTGGGTGCTGTTGGTGTTGCTTTGGTGAGCGAAAAGCCACATCATTTTATTTTACTGCCTTTATTAGTTTTTTATTGTGTGCAGTTCTGTACAATATTTATACTCACAACATAGTAGATGGCACAATAAGTATAGCTTCAGGAACTTTGTGGCAATGTGAACATCAAGAAAGCAAGAGAGTTCAAGTATTATAAATAATAAAAGAAAATTGGAAACTTATTATTTTAAAATGTTTATAGTCTCTCATTTGGACTCTCATGCTGCCAATACACAAGACATTTTCTTCAAAATGGGCAATTATAATAAAAAACACTCTTCGATGTCATAAAGTGTTTTTTTATAGAGTGAGACAAATCTCTACATATGAACTATGCATTTTAGATTCTAATTAACCTCTTGATTATACCAGCCTTAACAGACATGCAAAAAATAGAAAAACAAATGTTCTTCATGAAGATACTTATTAAACTAGCTCTGGGATTGAAATTAGGGTGGCTAAAATAGTGGCTTGCTTATTAACTGATTTTATTACAAACATTTGCCATCATGACGGTCACATAGTAGCATGCCAAGATAGAATTATGTAGTATATATTTTTTCTTGAATTTGTGAGAACCAGTAAACAGAAGTTAAAAAAGAACTGTCACAGTTCCCCAAATGAAAAAGTTTTTGATGCAACTGCTTAGTACTCAAAACAAAACCCCACAGAACATCATTTGGTAGATGGGGGAACTATGCCACTTAAGATTTTCAATAAATCTATTTTCATACAGAACACAGATGTCTTCAACAATTTGTTTTGACAAAAAAATAACATCTTTGGATCTTTCATGTTTAAGCATACACATTTTTTGTTGTTGTTATTCGATTGAATTCCCAATCAATAATGACAAGCTTACTGACTTTTGTTCCTAAATGAATGATTTGATTTGATTTTTTTCTAACACTAGCAGGTTGTTGAAAGAAAAGAATTTGGAATGTGTTGCACAGTCCTTATAGTTAGCATATTAACAAGACTAAGAAGGATGCCTTCCCAGACCCTCTCAGAAAGCCAAGAGTGGACAAAAGACAATCCAGCTAATTCTTCCACTGTATCTCTGTAAAAGGCTTCCTTTATCTAGATATTTCAGGTCTTCCTGATTCTTGTCAATTTGTGTTTATACCTGAGTATATGCGTGCACGATGCTGGTTCTTGTAGCAGATGATCTGGTAATGAGAACAGAGAAGGTGCTTCGACTAACACAGTTAGACCCGTTGGCTATTTTCAGCTTCAGAACTGTTGATGCAGTTGGAAAACCTACAGCAGTTTGTATGACTGGCTTTCCGTGGCTCCATTTCTCTCTCTCAGGGAGATCCCAGAAGATAAATCTTTACGAGTATTTACTCATCTGCCTCAGTGCATCCCTGTGGAGCTCCTGCAACCTTTCACTTCCCTTGTTCATTGTGTAGATGAGGCTGTAGAAGAGATAAATGAGAGAAAAGATTTTCAGTATGCTCATCACAGCCAGCTTTAAACCTTGTTTTGTTTCTCAGTCAATGCTTTGACATTTCTTAACCAGTGCCTAACAGAGACAATCCTAAGTCTGTGCAGTATTTTAATATTTAGTTTCACTCTTTTTAAATGAACATGCAGATGACATTCCTCATCTTTGTACATAAAATTATATTAATTTCCCATCAGAATGGACAGATTTACTTGATCAATACTTTTTTTGAGATTAATATTAGTAACTGCATTACATTCTAAGTGCAACTTCTGTTTGCATCAACTTGGAGACTGAAACTAGTCTAGAAAACAGTGATTTGCTTGTTAGATTGAATTTGTATTGAGCACTTTGATGTGCCTTGACAAACTTCTGCATGCTGAGTTTGGTCTGAAGTTTAAGTGTTGTCTTGTTATTTATCTGTTAGACTGTGTCTGCATTTCACACGCAGTTTGCAGGTACAACACCAGACCCAATGCCACTGTCATAAGGTCCCTTTGACCTTGGGGCTTGCCCTGCTCATTGGTAATAATGACCACAGCTACACTCTTCTCTCAGCTGTACCCTATGGTGCTGTACTCTTGTGATACCCACACGTTATGTCAAGTGCATTCAGGTTGTCTATTTCACAAGCCTTTGCAGCATTTTTGGCAAGACCTTCCTCATATTTGTTTTGGATCCCACTCGTGTACCGCAAAAGCACACCAGGCAGCCCTGCCTCCCTTTGCCCTGCTCTTGTTGCATGACAATCCGAAAGGAAGGATTTGGGGAAGCAGCTAGAGAAAGACCTCTTGGCAGGTTGGGGGTCTCTGGGACCTCTCTTCTTGGGTCAGGATGCATCCACATCCATACACAAGACATCGACAGCTGTGATGTGGAGATACAGCCAAGTGCACCCTCAGCAAGTGTGCTGATGACTCCAAGCTGTGTGGTGCGGTGGACACGCTGGAGGGAAGGGATGCCATCCAGAGGGACCTGGGCAGGCTTGAGAGGTGGGCCTCTGGCAACCATGTCCGGAGTGGTCTGTTCAGCCAGGTCCTCAGCTGCTGCAGGGCAGCTGCTGAGCCTGCTGTATGGCTGCACAGGGTCTTTGGCACTGCCTGTGGGATCGGCTTGATGCCAGAACAGAAAATGCCCTCAAGATTACTCTTTCCTCCTGTGAACTTCACAACCTGTGCAAAGACAGCAGCAAACCTAGTGGCTCCAGAAATTCTGTGTATTTTGGAGGGCTTTTGACCAGCCCCACCATGATGTGTGCATAATCGTGTTAGACCTTACTGAGGAGATCACATATTATTCAAGCTCTGCAGCTATATAAAGCCCCCCAGTCCAGTCAAATTAAATGCACATAGGTGCCTTCTTCAAGCTATCCACAGGGAAAAAAAAATCAAGGAAAGGTAAACAATTTACACAAATGTATGGCCACATTTTCAGTTCAACCTTAAGGGCTCTTTAGAAACAAACACTTTCTAAAGAGTATCGGGAGCATCCTGGAGCATCAGGACTGTACAGAAAAGTTGCTCTCTTTGCTTTATAGTTCTTGGCTAGAAGTTCAGCCTGTGTATCCACCATTTGACCATGTGCCTGTAACAGGCAAGTTCACTGTCACAGCTTGCAAGAGAACATGCATGGGATGCTTGGCTTCCAAACAATTAAAATAAAACACAACAACCAACCCAAAGAGCAAAAGCAGAGGAGAGCCCCCCAGCCTTCAAACACCCCTGTGATGCCAATCCTAACAGCTCCTTTGTGTTGCTGGCCAGGCTTCCGAGTTGGGACACATACACTTGAATTTTTAACCACCTTGTGTGGTTAATTACAAAAAATAAAGGCCACACGTGCTGCAGGCCAGAAGCTACCTTCGCTAGGCTGTAGATGTGAATGAAACTTCAATTCTCTGTAGATATAACCTGGTAAACAACTTCTGGATTTCCTGACAGTAAACAACTTGGAAGGAGGGGATGATTCCTTGCCAGAAACGTGACTGGACGTGCTGCTATTCAAAGCTGGATCGCCAGCACATGGCAGAGAAATGCTTTGTCAGGTGTGGGAAGGGGCTTGGGTGCTGCAAGGGCCTGGCCAGGGGCTGCTGGGGGCAGGTGATGAAGGAGGTGATGGTGGCTCCTCTGCAAGAGCTGCCAGCTGGGTTTTGGAGCAGGAGTGAAAGTTTCTGTCAGGAGTTAGCCCAGCTCGTGCTTGCTTGGCAGAGCGGTGCTGTAATCCAAACTGTGATGCACTTTGGGAGAGGTTAAAATAACAATTCTCTTCCCTGCAGGTATTATGCTAAGAAATACATGTCCTTATGTCTTGTGCTGTCTCCATCAGAGACTCTTGATGGTGCTTTTTTGTGTCAGTTGTCTCCTTTTCACTTTTTCCTGTCGCTTTTCTTAACTTCGTAAAATGTTACTTATGAGATTTCTTTCTGTATTGGTATCATCATACAAATTCTGCTTTTCCATTTTGTAATCCTCTAATTCTATAGCGGTTTCTTTCCTTTTAATTTGATTATTGATACTAATATTGATACTAATACTGATACTAATGAAATATCAGTTAGAAATTCCCACCACAGTCCATGTAGAAGGAGAAGAGGGCAGGGTGCAGAAAGGGTTGTCAGTTGTATAAATTAGGTAGCAGTAGTTTAAATTGTCCCTTGCTGAAAGATCAAATTAACATGTACAAAACCAGAAACCTTCAAAAGAGCGTGTGGTGAGAGGCTTTTAAACAAGTAAGAACCAAAGGCATCTCCAAAGCAACATGCGCTGAGTCCACAGCACCTGCAATTTAATTATTAAACAAAACCAGTGGTAGGCGGCAGGTAGGGCTGCAGCAGGATACGTTCCCATGACCCTAGCCCAGAAAAGTAAGGGAATAAAAATAGACAGTTAAGGGAGAAGATTGATCTTTCCACTTTCGTTTTATTTACATTGTTAATAAGGCAAGCTGATTAGCCATTAAGCTTTTGATCTCATCTCTGATCTGCTATCAGACTTGTTCACAAACACAAAGCTTTGACCGTGACTTCATGCTACTGTAAAAATCCCATCCAGGTGTTTGGGCCATCGATATGACATGCATGTGGCCAGAGGGGAGCTAGCTTCTGCAGTGGTGTGTGCATCTGGTGAAGCCGAACTCGTTACTGCTTTAGGATATCTCCGGAGGGCAGCTGATACTGAAGCAGTGGGAGCAGGCTGCAGAAGTAGATGATTACTGTGACTCATGAGGGTTTATCTTGCACAGTCAAAATGCTTCATAAAGATTGGAGAGTCGAGCTAAATCTGAGGCTTCCTGTGACTGCCGAGGCGAATAAAGGGTGTGCAGGGGAACAGAGCCACCCCCAGAAAGCCTTAAAAGGCACTGGAAGGTTGTCTTTAATGTTATATAGGTCTCAATGAGATGCAGTTCTTATCATGTTCCCGATTTAAAATAAAATAAAATAAAATTGTTGTTTATTAAAAAAAAAAACTTTTCTCAAAAATAAATATAAAATGTATTTTATTATTTTTAAGGTCTCTTTGCAAAGTTTGTGTTCTTAATCTGTAGCTTTCTTATAAGTAAAAAGAAAAGGTTTTTAACTTCCTGAAGGTATCCTTTGGTTGGCTGTATATCCATAATTTAAAATAGGAGAAAAGGGTGCTGACTGTGGTGCTGTATTTTTTTTAGAGAAATTATTTAAATAGCTCTCGGCGCTAATCATGAGTTCAGTGATACATTTTAATTTGAAGTTGTCCTTCAGGGACAGATGTCTGATCCCCTTGCTATGTCTGGCAGGTACTGAGGAGTTACCTACCAGCGCTGCTCAAGTAACTCAGACAAAGCAGTGGGGAGAGCAAGAACGTGGGCTGACAGAGGACCTTCCCAGCATTTTCTTCCTGGTGAAGAAAATGTAAGGAGTTACTTCGTTAGAGCATCTCTGATGATGAATCAATCACACACACCACTTACGCCGTTAACAGATGTTCCTATTAAGTTTCTGTAGCTTAAGTGCACATAAACAATTCAGAGAAAAATAAAACTCTTTTGAATGGCTTTTTACACAGCTAACACTAATAGGATAATAACAGGGCAGGGCAGATTTAGAAACAATGCACAATGAAAAAGTTGAGGACCCTCCAGAAATGCCATCTGAGTGGCAAAGAGCCTGAACAATTTCAGGCTTTTCTGTCCATGCAACCCTGCACCAAGGAAAAGTTAAAAATCCTAAACTGAAGGGAAATGTGGTAATAATGTTTTTCATTCTCTTGCAAGAAATGAAAAACAATGCAGAATTGTAATGAGTAAACGCTAGACAATATACAAAGATAATTCATGTGAGTCATCTCTGCGGGCAAGGAAAGCTGCTGATCAGATACTGCCCTGCGAGCCCTCGGTGATACTGAAACACCTGGCTGCTCTCTGCTCACCTCGAGCTTCTGGAGAGTCCTCCTGAAGCTTCTTCTGTGGCTCCTGTTTTCGGATGAAATAACACGAACTGGATCTCCTCCCGATAACCGAAAAATGCATGCAGCCAGCACAGCCAAACGTGGGAGTCCCGGAGCACAGGACCGCTGCCAACTGCCCTGCTCCCAGTGGCTGTGTCTACTTCCTATACGCAGACATCAAAACACCATTTCTCAGGTCAAAGGACTAACTTGCTTTAGCAGCCCTGCGATTAGGGATTTGTTTTTCAAAGGTAATTTTCTTGCAAAGATTGAGGCCCCTGGCAACTGGGGAAACAGGCTGACAAATGAGAGATGCATTCCTTGTGGCACTCGTGCAGAGCAATGGCACTTTGTCACCAGGACTTTCCTTAACTTCACAACGGCAATGTCAAGTAAAATTTAACTAATTTCTTTATAACAAAGATTAATTCTTGAGAAAATCCCCACAGGATCAGGCTGCCACTTAGTTACCTTTCGAAGCTCAATAATAATGGAGTAGACTATATTGCAGCATTGTTTCTGGGAGCACTGTTAATTTTTCCAGTTTCTGAATACTCAGATCTTTATTTCTGATAAAGTGGTAACACAGCTGGACAAAAATTGAAAGCAGCTATTGCCTCTGATAAAACTGTTCAAAGACAGATAATGTTAATCTTTTCCTCCTGATTTCCATTGTTTGGGTGGAAATATTCCCCCCGCCGTGACTCATCAGCGCTGATCATCCTAAGCACTTACGGTGCCTTCAAGCACTCAGCAGTGACTTTTGCAGAACACAGGGTGAGCGCTATGCCCCCCTAAGTGAGACCAAGCGCTGCCGTGCAGAGCCTTCAGCAAATGGCAGGACAAGGGCAGTGCTGCTGGCTGAAGCGGTCTGGGACATAATTCTGAGTTAAATATTTGTAGCGGCAGCAATGCTGATTTTGCTTAAACCCGAAAATGGCATGGCTAGTCATTAGAGGAGGAAACCTCGTTCCTCTTCATGTCATTAGCTCAAGACACTCTGGCTCTATCTACCCAAGTTTTATTGCACGTATTTCCCGGTGCTGTTACCATCTGCCCGGTCCCGCAGACCGCAGCAAGAGGGAGGACGTGGTGACAAGAGCTCACTCTTTAATGCTCTTCCTCGGTCTTGTCTGGAGGTACTCAGGGGAGGATGACAAGCGTGGGAGATTTGCTCGGTCCCTTTCCCAACTGGAATCAAAATTAGTGCATAGTTTTCTTGTCTACTTTTCTATTGACAAAGCATAGATGCACTTGGAAGACAGCAAGCGCAAACAATGGAGCTACATGCAGGCAGAAACACTCCTTAGAGGAATCTGCTCATGCTTTTTTTTTGAATTGTTTCACAGTGAGGGCTCTCTCCCGGGGCCTGTCAGTGTGCACACCCTGTTTTGAACGTGGAGCTGTTTTGCTCCCGTTTTCTTCCGCGCCGAGGTCTGGCTGAAGCTGTCATGGGGAGCTGCATGGAGGCTGTGCTGGCCACTGCCGTTGTTTGCCAGCGCGCAACCCCAGGAAGATGTGCATGTTCTGCGAGGACTTGGGTCATGCAGCAGGGCTGGTCTGCTTGTCACCTGGCAGGGGCTATGGGCAGGTGGCTTTGGACAGGGTCTCCAGCTCATGCACAAAAAGATGTGGTATGCAGAGGGACAGGCTTTGTGATCCAGAGGAGAAGAGGAGTGCTTCCAGGCACCTGGTACCTGCCAGGTGCTCAGAAATGTGAGAAAATGGAAGCTATGGAAAAGCACAGTTGTTCTGTGTGTGCATGCACATTTCTATGCATTACGTGAGGTGAGAACAGGAGTGCCATGCCGTTCAAAGCAGCTTCGTGCCTGCTTACCTCAGCAGCCCTATTTCTGCTTCAGGACTGCCCCAGGACTGGGCTCCTGCTGAGTGTGAGCAGTTGTGTGGCCGGAGCCAGGCTCCAGAGGCACTCCACTCCTGGGATTGCTCCTAGATGGCGGGTCTGCACCGCAGGGCCACGCCGAGCTGCCCGGAGCCAGAGGAAGGTGTCAGGGGTCTGTGCGTCCCAACCCGGGTAGCACCTGTGCGGTCACCATGCATCATGCCAGAGGGAGCTGCATGTTGCCCACCGGCCACGTCATTAGGCCCACCCTTGCTGTTGGAATACCTTTTCCATAGTTCGGTCTCCTGTTTTCAGCACGTGGTCGCCTTCTCTTTGGTGGGGAGCCACCCTGGCTGCCTGCTGCTGCTCGTGAGGATGGAGCAGCGTATGTGGTGGATGGAGGCTCTTGTTCCTCTGGGACTCGCCTGCAAGTTACCAGGGGTGGTGATCCCAGTGGGGAATATTCCGACAGCGATTACCACTGCAGGCACACTTTGTCTTTTTCTTGCTTACTCATGATGCATCACCGAAGTTAAAAAGTAAACCAGAGAGCGGATCGTTATGCCGGGCATCAGCAGCTCAATATTTTTGAAATACAGCTTCGGAGCTTAATATTTACAAACTTTGCTTTACAACGTTCAGTGGTATTCATGTGTTTGGTAATTGCTATGTTGCATGTTTTATGTGTATTCTTTATCCCATAGGCAGTTCCTGAACTGAGTTTATTTTATTTTATTTTGTTTTCTTCCTGATTGATCAGGACCAGTAAGTAATCTTTAGAAAATTTGTTTGTTCTGTTTGTTCCTGTCTTCTTCCTAAATGTGTTTGATGAGTGGGTGATTTGTTTGTGCTGTCATTACAAAAACCATATGTTAATGTGGTCTTATGGAGGAGTGTTTTTATTATTTTAAGAGTTCAGCTAAGGATGTTTCCAAAGGAGTCATAATTGCTCTTCTAAGTACAAAGGCTGAACAATGACTGGCTTACAAATAATGCCAAAAATCTGTTCAGCTCAGTCTAATTATTTCAAAGACTAAAATCTGTTTCTCAGAAATGTCTTCTTTCCACAGTCTGAACTCCTTAACGCACTAAGAAATTATGTTTATTCAGGTTCTCTATGGATTTACATTCCAAGTGCCCTGAGACTAGGTAAAGCATCTGCTTTTTCATGTATGCATTTTTTCAATGTATGCAAAAACCTCAAGGCTGCCTCTCTATTCATGTGAAAGGCATTGTGCCATGGCATAGCTTAGGATTGATCTTGCAAGGACATTGGTGAGCTTCCTTTGGGAATAGCCTGGCAGAAGTGCCACAGCCAGCGTGGCCAAATTGCTGATATTTGTGGCATCCATCAGGAGAGGAACCAGCAACTTTTGAAGCAGACTGGGATTTTCACGGGTGGGCCCTCTGGCTCCTGTGTGTTAGGGGCTAGGACCAAGCTGCCAGCCCAGTGACACATCTGGGTGACGATATTGGGTGAAAAGGATTGGTTATAAGTCAACTTGTAGCACATCTTTTGTGTTGTGATGGGCCTAGTGTCAGAACCCATGCCCTGGAGTGTGCTGGAGGCTTTCCTTGTCCTCCCCTTGGCAGTCGAACCTTGGGGGAGCTTTCTGCTTGGGTAGACTGGCAGCTGTGCTGGTGTTGGCTGGTCAGTATTCGTGGAAACACTGACCTTGTGAGGTCGTTTGGCATTGCAGGTGAGCAAGAGACAACCACTGCAGATTTAGTCAGGGATGACATCAATTTTTGCCATGAATACGAGAGACCCAGTGACGTCTGGGATCTGGATGTGATGTAAGGAAAGTACTGTGAGTGTAGTGGTGGTAGTATCAGTCCCTAAAATGGCTGGTCCCTAAGGGACTGAATATAGGCTGGCAAAAGAAGAGTAGCATGTGGTAGAGATTCTGCAATGTATTTTGTATATAAAATATTAGGTAGGGACTATTATTCTGTGCTACAGAGTTAAAGAAAATGAAAAGAGGAAAATAGCTGTGCACCTGGCCAAGACCTTGAAAAGGACAGACTTTTCAGAATAATTTTCAGAAAAACAATCCCAAACTCCCAGTTGCAAAGCCTCCTACACAGCCTTTGCAAAGAACCGCTCAGAGGAGAACTTCAAACAAAGGAGTGCAATATCATGGCAACATTTTGTGAGATCAATATTGCAGATAAATGCCACACATTCGTAAGTACATGTCAGCCAAAATAAGTTACTAATGAAGCTGCTTTCTTGTGCATTGCATTGAGAAATGAACAGGGGGGAAAAAAGTAGAAAATATTAACTCTTCAGTGAGAGGCAACATGTTGTTCAAGTGTCATACACTTGTATGACAACATGTACAAGTGACATACAAATGCAGTTTGAAAGCATGTGTATATATATATAATTTATATTTTACATAAACAGTGTATAAAATAAATGGCATTAGGTTATAAATATTACCTAAAATAAATTCATATCAATTTCTATTTTGTGTGTCTGTCTGTGTTCATACGTATGTAATACCAAATCTATATTATTAGATTATTGGTGATTTCTACATGCTTCAGCAAGATGATAAAGGAAGTTGATAAGACGACGAAAGACCCAGCCTGGTATTTGGGTTCAGGTCTTGTTTTGTCTTAGGCCTCCTACATCTTCGTAGGTGAAGGTCTCTATGCCCCATCTACAACACATCTCACAAAGAATTTGGGAGGATAAATAATTTAAAGAATGAAAAGCTCAAATCTGTACTGGGCAGGGCTAGCCAGATATCTTAGGTGAACAAAATAATAATGGGCATTTTTTTCTGAAGGATTACTTTGTAGGATTTCCTGCTCTATGCTTCCTGGCCTTCGGAAATGTCTTTTGCTGATTATTGACTTTTGGGATATCTCATGATCTTAGCATGGGGTTTGGAAGTCCATGCGAAACAATAGGTCTGTTATGGATGCTGACTGAGGAAAAAGGAAGTTGTATTCCTGGTTTTGCATTGGTTTTCATCCAGGTTTGTAACCGTGAAGTGCAGTAGACTTAAAAAATGTATTAGGCCGCATTGGTGTGTTCTGACACCAGCACCACAGGACACTGCAGACATCTAACGAGGAACAGATTTGCAGAATCACAGAATAGCTGAGGTTGGCAGGGACCCCTGGAGGCCACCTGCTCCAAGCCCTGCCCAAGCAGGGCCACCCAGCGCAGGCTGCCCAGGGCCGTGCCCAGGCGGCTTTTGGAGATCCCCAAGGAGGAGCCCCCACAGCTCTCTGGGCAGCCTGTGCCAGTGTTTGGTAGTTTCCAAAGGCTGGATTCCTTGTGCCACCGGGGAGAGGAGGCAGGGAGCCCAGGACACCACTTCCCACCACCGTGCTTTTGGCAGGGGCCAGCCTGCGTGGTGCCTGCCCTCGGGAGCAGCAGCTTGGTCCCCGCCATCTTGGTCCCCCACAAATGCTGCGGTTTGCATTGCCACACCGTCAGCAGCTCACTGAAGGGATTGGAGCACAAAAGAAGATGTATCAAGAAGAGACAAATGCATTTGTGTGCATTGCATTTGCAGTCCCCGGGAAGTGCCTGGCAAGGCCCCTCAGGCTGTGGTGTGAGCAGACCCCCAGCAGGGCCAGGCCCACGCTGCCTCTGCTCCGGGCCTGCAGCAAAACAACGCCTTCACAACCTGAGCTCTGCCACATACTTTGCCAGGCTCACAACTCAAAACCAACCCAAATTAGGTTTGGGAATTTTGGGGAGGACCAGGGAGTTTTGCTGTGGACCAAAAAGAGACCAGATTTTCATTTGTTTCTTGCCTCTTTCTATGCAAGCTCCCTATTTCTGCCCCTTCCTTGCTCAGCTTAGTATAACACACTTACATGGCCAACTTTTGCTGCCCAAAATACTGAAAGTGACTTTAATGTTGTTGTCCATCTTTGTTAATCAGACCAAAGGACAGAAAGCTCTTCCTCAGGTGGCTGTGTCATAGTAAAAATGCTAGCAACTTAAAAAAATAAAATACAAAATAAAGCGATGCTAAGCTTGTTACAAGATATTCTCGTGTTGAATATTCCCAATGTTTTCCTTTTGGGTTGAACTCGTAAGAGCAGCCAACTGGAGACGTGGCCGAGTGTTGTTAGTCTGAAGCACAGGATCACTCCTGTAAAAAAATGATGTATTTGGTGCAGACTATGTTTCTAGCATGATCAGTGGGAAAGGAGGCATTGTGACACTTCTGGTATAAAGCTCTCCCCGTGTCTGCTATGTGACACCATGTGCCATTATTGATGGAAACCAGCATGACGGACAAGATGGTGGTCTCCCCAGAGCTGAATCGCAGCTAAAACCTAGGGAAAATCTCTGTTCTGGCTCCTAGACAGAAACCTACCCACTAGTTTTCTTTGGAAAGAACAAGAATTCAAAAGTTGGTTTGGCCTGAAAATTGTTCTGAGTACCCTAAAGGCAACAGGAAGGTGATTCTGCAAAGCCACAAGAAGAAAGTATTTTAATTCACAGATCATTTCCCTGATTTAAAATGTTAATTTTTATCTAACATTTTCCTTATTCCAAAACCACATTAAGTTTCAAGTTGCATTTCCTCTGAAACCAGAAAGCGATCGTACTGCAATGCAATAAGAGGAACTAAAAATACATTTTAATATTTTTCCTTTTTGTGCCTTTCCCTGCCTCCCCAGATGTCTGAGGAGCAAAACAGGATGCTACTGTTGCAAGAATTTGGGGGGAGAAGCAAATGGTGCAAGACGCCATCAGGGAGTCAGTACATTTGGCATAGGCAGGGTATTTCAGAAGAACTTCTTAGCTAGGGCTGCACGCAGATGGGTTGTGGCTCTGGTGAAATAGTTGGCAGGTGCCTCTGTATTTAACCGAGCTAACCGAACAAGGAACAGATAGAGCCCTCTAACTGTGCTTAGTCTATGCAGTTACTTATCTTGCACCAAGCAGATTGAAAAACCCTGAAGAAAATACATGCCCATGGTCCGTGTTGCAGAGATTTTGCTAGGGATTCTTTGCTAGGGAAGCTATCGAGAGACTAAGCGATGGCTTCACAAGCTGCTTGTCAGGAAGGATAACTCTGGGGTAATCTGTATCTGAGATTTTGCCTCCGTGTCACCAGCAATAAGATAATATCCATCTGTCCCTGTAGGATCTGCTTCTAAGGAAAGGAGAGAAAAGCAAGTTTCTCTTTAGCTCAAGAACAGCAGAAATACCATTAGGTATCCGGAAGTATGCACACAAGGTTTACAAGATCTGCTAATATTCTGACACGAAACGTTCCTACAGCTTGCAGTGTCACACCAATATGCGCAGGGGAGGCAGGAGGCACCATCACATCACCATCTTAGCGCTGGTCCATCCTTTGCAAAGTCGTGTGTGGCTGCGGATTGTGCAGAGCAGGAGACAGGGCCTGCTATCGGCAGGATCCAGTCACTGCCCTGTAATGGATTTTTATTAGCTTATAATGAAATGTGAGGAATTAATCACAGCTCAATTACATTTTTAAGTAGACTGCTGTACTTTAATGGGTGCGTGCATGTTTGCCTGCTTTTAATTATCCAGTGAATGCAAAGTTAGGGTGCTACGACCTAAGAATCCAGCTTGGTCCACCCATGAGCTTGTCCCCAGCACAGAGGTGGGCTGGGACAGTGAACGAAGCAGAGCAGGAGGATGCGGACATGCTCCTGGCTGACAAACACAAGGGGCCATAAGACGGGATGAGCAGCTGAGCCCCATTCTCCCTCCTTGCTTTTTGCTCCCAGGTCTCTCTTTCTCAGCCACCATGCTCGTTCCCGGTGAGCAGGGGTCCTTCTTCCACACTTTTGTGATGGGATGGGCGATACAGGGCTTCGTCCTTGCCAGCTGGGCTGTGGGTTCAGATGTCTCTGTCTTCTCCACTCTTCTTCAGATCACTCAGGTTTATCTCTTTTTTTTTTTTTTTAATCTGTATCTGTAGTACTGGATAGCCCAGTTTATTTTGGCCTTGCCTACCGGGAATGTCAAATAAGGATAAAATTAAACTGTGGGTAGACAAAACATAATGATGTTTCTACAGTGAAATATGATACGTATTAAAATCAACTCATTCATTAGTGCTCTCATTGTGAACTTATTAAATGCTCTCAGTTAACATAAATCTTTTAAGAATTCCTAGTTTAATGTCTAGTGCTGCAAACAGCTGCTTTCTGTTTACAAAATAAATGGAGTCTTTCATAGTATAAAAAAAAAGAGATAAGAATTTTTATTTCTTTCCAACATAGTCCATAAAAAATAGTCCTTTGGTGCTTTACAAACACACACCACTAACTGCATTCGCTGAAGGGCAGCCATGCACAAACATTGTCTTAACGTACAGTATCATGCTTTTTCACTTCTGTATGTTAATTTATTATGCTGACTTCCCAAGAAGTTGAATAGTATTTTAAAAATCTCTTTAAATTCTTAACTCATACTGAGATTCCTGTGCAGTGCTGAGGTCTGCACCTAGCACTTGACTGGTGAAAAATGCTCAGGCAAAAACAATATTGAAATAAGGAATGAAAGCACACCGGTGAACTTCACAGAGAAGCAAAGGGTTATTATTTCACGTGGGGGATTATGTAGATGTAGGTAAAACACACAAATGGTTCCCAAGCAAGGGTCTGCTCAAAACAGCTGACAGATTTAATCACAGTTTGAACAGACTGCAGATTGTCCATCGTGGTCATGTCAACAGAGGTCTGCTGTGTGGAAATGGGAGGGTGTGAACACCCCATCTCAGAAGGTCCTTCCATGGCCCCGAAGTCCTCTGTTCTTCCTTTGACTGTAGCAGATAACCCAAGCGCTTAGGGTAAGGCGCCCCAAACACACACGTGCATATTTCTGTGAGGTTCTTTCCTTAAACACTGATTACCACATCTGCTCAGACCCCTCTTACTCACCCTTTCCTGTGCCACTTGTTGAGGGGCTGGTATGATTATCAGGTGGGTTGCTCTCCCTTCCGCATCTCACAGCCTGTAGAAGTGCACCTCTACCCCTTTCGGGTTCAGTTCTGCTCACCCAGTTGCTTCCAAATTTGCCCAGAAACTTCCGTTCTTTAAGAACATAGTCAAATTAGAAAGACAAATTGCTTCTGCTCTTCAGGTAAGAAAAAATAAAAATAAAAAATAAAAAATGGGCAGCAAAGTAGAGCAGAAGAACAAGAAAGGGAATATGACAGGGAACATGATGCAATCCAGGAGGCAAGATCGCTCAAGGGCTTCTGCTGGGCCACCATAAAGGTGCACATGGAAAGATGACTGGTCCTTTACGTGTACTGGCACAAAATAAATCAGGAGAAAGGCAAAAAGCTATAGCCAACTGCACTGAGCTGGAAGATTTTTGCAGTTTCGTATTCATTATTATAAAAGATATGTAGTTGTTTTCCTAAAAACAGGAAAAAGTGCATTGGAAATTACTACAAAGCACTCTCAATTACTTGAGTATAAATAAAGGAAAATTATGGTCTATGTTTTATTGCAAATGCATCATATGTTTTATTGCTAATGCGTCATACCTTGTGCTAAGTTTTGTAATTACATTGCTGTTATATCAACTAAGTAGGATTTTGGAAGCATGAATGAGGGAAGATCTCATCCACTGTGACAAATTAAACCACCGTAAGCAAATATTGTGAAATCCAAAAAGTGTATTTATACCACATGTAAAATTGAGCCAGTCTGCTTTTTATGATGGCAGCCAAAGAAAAGTATAAATAAGTGTAAAATCTTTTAGAAGATGGGGTAATAATTCCTGATTACACTATAGTTAGGCTGTTTATGTCTAAAGTACAGTTCCACAAGGTCTTAAGCCATGCTTTATAGCAGCTTTTGATTGATCTTGGTACTGTAAAACATGATGGTTTCTAAGTTACAAAACACTGTATTTTTTCGATGTTAACTTCCATATATTTTTATTTGGGGAAGAAACTTTTTTTTTTTTTTTTTTTTTAACCCCAGCACTGTGGACATTATATCAATTTCTTTCACAGTGATCCTGGAGTAACCTCTCCACTAATGGCAACTGAATTAAGAGCATCAAGGCAAAACATTGTTCACCCACAACCTCCCCTCAGACAAACGGATCAATAATCCAGAGATATTTGGCTTTATCGTAACTCCCCATGTAAAGTAACTACTTTATGCTTGATGTAAAAATAAGACGACTAATCCTGACTTTTGTACAAAGCAGATGTTTGCTAAACCCAGCTTCAACTTGCTGCCAATGAAAATGTGATCTGGAAAGGTCTGTGATTTTTTAGGACAATTCATCACAGGGACTAGGCACCTCCTGAAGCAATACATTATCGACTCCTGATTTGGAAGAGTTAATTCACTGTGCTGCCAACTGATGTGAAATGGAGGAATTGCAGGGAAAGGAAGTTTCAGCTTTGATATGAAAAAATGAGCAGAATGAAACTGGGACATCAAAAGGGAGCTTTTTATAGAAAACACACTATAAAGCCGAAATTCTGCTCCAGTCACCCTGTTCGCTCCCAGCAGAAATATTAATTTATGACAAGGTTTGTGTGCTTCTTGGTCCCTTCTTACAACAGGGTAAACTCAGACTGAGCTACCTGCTTCCACATCATCAAAACTATGTACAACGTTATCTTGACCCTTGACATTTGCTTTCCTTCTAGTGAATCCTCGACATGTAACTTTAAACAAAGGTATATCAATATCCTAAAGACCCCAAATTAATAAACAGAATGTAGTTTTGATTGGGACAATGCCTAATTAAATGGGCTACCACTTCTTCCTGTAGGTAGAGGGGTAAGCTCAGCCTCCAGAGAACTCTTTCCTATAGATTTGGATTTCCAGAGATTCAAAATTTTCTGGGCAGCCTTTCCATATGTGCAAACTTGAAGCTGAACTCAAATAGATGGCAGAACTGAAAAACAAGACAGACACAGTAACTCAAAATGATTTATGGCAATTTAATTTAAGTATCTCGGAAAATTTACTCTTTCCGATTTATTCCAAAATAAATGCATGACTCATTCATAATCTTCATTTTCATGTAGCATAGAATACTTTGGGATTGCTTTGTCAAATCCTTTGTCAGAGGATTTTACCTATGATAGGGTCAAATTTTGGAGTCCCTTGCATGCATGTATGTGCAGTTTCAACTTCCTGGATGTGGAAGAATTTACATGTTGAAAACCTATTTTATTAGTTATCCTACCACATCCAACCAATACAGAATTAATCACCAATTTTTCCCTGTCTTTCCCTATCTAGTTTTAAATGTTCAAAGCAGTGATTTATACTGCTGGATGGGTATCAGAAACCAAATGTTTGCTAATATTTAACCTCAATTTTAGTGTCAATAAAAACAAGAAGTTTTTATACTTTTAAATTTGATCTACTTTCTTTAGTTTTATTTAATAAATTTAAATTGCACTGTAGTTCAGATTGCATAACAATCCTGAGTATTCAAACCTGTTTTAGAAGAACACAAAAGCATCTGTTAAATTTAGGGGCTGGCATAACCAGGAAGAACAATAAACATGGCCAACATTCCCTTTTTTTTTTTTGTGACAATTATTATCTCTGAAGCTGTAAACACATAAAGTCAAGCCTTGGGATCCCAACCTTAGGAAGCTTTAAAACTCTACTCAAGACACTGTTAATCAAAGATTTTTTTTTTATTTTTTTACATCTTGTTCTTTAAATGATAACTTTTAATCTCCATGTGAATTTTCTGCTCGTTCATAAATCCTCTTAATATTTCTTCTGCTATTGAGATGGAACTAAAATTAGGATTTCAAATGTGATTGCAAAAGTCTTGCGAAAAGGAGATAATGCGTACTGGTGTCTTAGGCAGCATCTCTGCTTTTCAAAACTGCATTGGTCTTTCGCTGTGTACACTTGCTTGACACTGCTCCTAGGTTTCATTCAGCGTTTTGTCTCTCCGCTGGGACAGCTTTGTGCTTCATCACATTGCCTTAGCAGCACAAGGTCGCACCTGACCAACACTACTGTCATTTGTTGTTTTCAATCCTGCGTTTGCTTTATCGCATTCCTCTCTGGTGTTTGCATGTTAGAATTCATGCTCACTAATAATAATCAGCTTCCTTCCTTCTTTTCTACACGACTTCCCAAGACAACAGGTAGGACAGAACCATGCTCCGCATCCCCCAGTGCTCCTCCCAGCCTGAGGCATCCACCATCACCTTGTGCTTCAGGCAGCGCCGTCACTGCTGGCAACCAGAGCTGATCAATGCAGAACCGACCCACGCGTTGCCAAATGTTCCACCGGGTTATGTTTTTTTTGCCATGTTTGCTTCATTGACTAATCCCGTGATTCTCTGTTCAGTACTGAGATTTACTGAGGGTAGGCTTACAGGTTTACTGAGTTTATTCGAGCATTTTTTCTCCTTTTGAAATAAGTGTAAAATTAGCAATGAAAGGATGCATAGCTGGGAATTCAAAATTGCACGCAAAACTATTTATCAATTAAACTTAATATGCATGACTTAAAGTCCGCAGGAAGAAACTAGGAAGACAATCTGACTTAAAAACAGCAGCAAAACCAATCTCAACTACAAAAAGAACTTAGACAGAAAAGTAATTGGGTGTTCTGGACATCTATTGTAAGGAGAAACACCAAAGAGCGTGTCGGTGCAATAGGAAGAGAACAATAAAGAAGTTATTAAAATTCTTGAAATAAAGAATTTCCAGGAGCGTCAGAATCTGGAGTCTGGCCTTCACCCTACAGCATCTGTGTTTTATCACTTAGTTGAGATAGCAGAAAGAACTTTTTTAATTAAATAAGCTGTACGCATTTGGAACCATTATTAGTTTATGTTTTGCTGAAAGTAACAAGATGGATTGGAACTGAAGAAAGCAAATTCAGGATGTAAAGTTGAGATATTTGCATGACTACTTTGACTCACAGGAACATCAGGGAAATAAAACCAGCTTTTTTTTTTCCCCCATTCGCCACACCAGGAAGCTACTCACCTCTTACACAGTTCATTATTTTTTTTTCTTTTTTTTTTCTGATTCGGTATTTATTGATTTCACAAAAATAGACAAGGTGTAAAAAATTACAAGACACTTGAACAGAGATCTGAGACTATTTTACTAGATATAGTAGCAAAAGAACAAGAAATAATTTTATATACTATAAGCGTTTAATAAATTAGCAGGCCTGACAACAACAAAAAATGGATCAAAAAAGAATCTCAATCTTTGACAAAGTAATAATAAAAATGCTTGAGGGTTTTAAATTATTTTTGTGTGCTGTATTTTATGATGAATTCTTGGCCTGTTGATGATCTTCAACTCTACTTGAAAGCCTGCGCACTGCAATGCTTACTTAAATAGCCATTCATCTGGATATAAACTATATCTAACTCGTTTCTAGTTTTCTTCCTATGTCCTGCTCAGCCTTTCATATTTTGAACATGATTTTTAGCATCTTCCAGTTGCATTTATATCGGAAAACTGTAATGATGTGCCTTTACATCTTCTCCGCAAGACTCAGCTCGTTTGTTTGGTTTTCATGAAATAAAACACCTTAGCAGTACTGCATTTTGTGTTCTCGGTTCTTATCATATTGAATTTAAATATCTTGTGGTTGTTGACTCACAGCTTGGAATCTATGCTAAGTGAACAATAACTGACACTGTTTGCCCTAGCGGTTATCACAAGATGAATCCTTTTTTTTTCTTTTTTTTTCTTTTCTGCAGATCTCTTCAGGTGGATCAGCAAGCTGATCTTCCTTTCTACATGGACACGATTGCTAGGCCAGCATGAAAGATGCTATGAGTGCACCGGTGGAAGCAAGAACATGACTTCCTCTTTTGGCAACAGCAGAGTTTTAGATCAGCTTCAGCAGGCAGCAGTTCCCCTGTCCTCTGGCAGCTGATCCCTGATCCACTGAAGTTAATGGAAAATGTTTCACTGATTTCAATACAACCACAATCCGTCTCTGATCCAAACACAATTAATATGGGAAAAATATTGCAAACAGTTGAAAGACAAATGTACAAAATAACACGTAAGCTTCGACGTATCACTTCGATGCAAAGACAGGTCACTGATAAAATACTTAACCTCTCAATATATCTATTTGGAAAAAAGCAACAGCAACATCTGAATTTGGGAAGTTCCATGTGTGTGCAGACTCTACAACTGGCTGAGCTGAGACATAGCAATGAAACCTTGTTTTATCATTTTGTTTTCATTGTATGGATAGAGAATACTTCTAAATAACTGGTTTCTGTACATCGCATTACATTTCATCATGTCACAAATGTGCAGTCCCCAAATATTTTTGTTTACAAGTTGCCACATGGATAAGCCAACTGTCATGTTGTTTAGATACTAATTTCTGGCATGTGCTTCGTCAGACACAGAAATCTGATTTATGAAATGCGAGACTGCAACTTGTCAGGTTTTCTTCAGTACATACAAAAATAACTGACTGCAAATAAATCGTGAGTACATCCACAATACATTTCAAAAAGCTGAAACTACTCATTTTTAAAATTGGTTATGATTTTGTGAAAAAGTGTCATTTTTTTTTTAGTTGAAATGGGCTCAAATTACTTAGGATTATAATTCGTACTGAACATTTTAATATGCTGGATGCTATAGTGACCAAAAAAAAAAAAAAGGATTGATAATGTAAGTCTGATGCTGTAAGATTGTGAGTGAAAAACCCTAATGAGGAGATAGAGAGAGGAAGGCTAAAGGCTACGGCTCTTCAGTCTGGTAACTCAGATACCATATGCACATCTTGTCAACTCAGATAAAGCATTTTAAAACATTTTAAGAATGGTCTAGAGACCATAACTTGTCCTCAATTGACCCTGGTATAGCTATGCCGATTTATATTAGAAATGGTAGATTTGCTTTTTAAAAGATACAAAGCCATTTTTATTCCATATGGAGTAACTGTAAACCCTTTAAATATTTTTCCAAGTTAAAAGTTTCCATGAAAAAATATCAGAACTTTTTTTTCCTCCTTTTCTTCTATTTTCTCCTACCCTTTCCTTTCTTCCTTTGACCATCAGTCTTTGATTTCCCCCCATTCTGTTTTGCCTTAGAAAAAGAAGAAATAGAGAAGAACATATAAAGAGGATGAATATGGTACGTTTTTCTTTTTTTTTTTTTCTTTTTTTTTTTTTTTGTCTCACTGAAGATAAACGAAAACAATAAGACAAGGAAGTTCCACAATAATTTGTTAGGTTGCCTTTCCACTAAAAATGACAAAAGAATAACAGGTCGATGTAGGTGTGGTAAGGTGTAACACTCCAAGCTCACGCCTTACACATTTTGTTTTGTAATTTCTAACAAGTGACTCAGGACTCATGAAGCTCAGAGTAAATTTCATCAACTGAATCTAATGGCTCGGCTTATCTGAAAAGGGAAAACATCTCACGCATCAGGAAGAGCACTGAAAAAAAAAAGATTTTGGTAGAAGAAGATTAATGGGGCATTGCTACTGGCATTAACCATCAAGGGAAAGTTGAGTTCCAGTGAGACTTGGTTGACTCATCAGACAGGGGCAGAGCTAAGACGAGCCTGAAAGCTGAGCCCGCCGACGTTACAAGCACCTCTCTTCAAGTGCTGAATAATCTTTAAAGTTGCAAGCCTTCCTGTGTGGCCCGGTCTTGCTTATTCTTGCAAAATCAAAGCTTTTATCATCATCATTGCCAGCAGTAGCAACAATTACAGTAACAAATTTGCTAATTGTTAATGACATGATAAGAAGCGTACAAAAAAATTACTTTATTTACAGGAAGCCATAATTATTACTTAATTTTTACATATAAATCACTGTGGGACATAGATTATGTCAGATTAAAAGTAGGCACACCATGTAGCCTCAGACTGATACCATCTAACAGCAATACGCAAGCTGACACCGCCTGGGCATTAGTCCTCTGAGCACTTCGGAAATTGTTACTCCTGTCATTACACATAATGCTCAGGCACTTCTTTACAGGAACAGACTACTTTTTAATGCAAAGAAAAATGAAAAAATGTCAGTGAAGCAAAACTGGGAGATGTAAAACCAACAGCTGTGAAAGCTCTACAGAGCAGTCATTGCACCGTGCCAGGAAACACCTCTGCCCAAAAACACTGCAGTTTTTCCAGGCATAGCAAAACAGCACTCAGAGCCTCTCTAGCTTTGAACAATTATTCCAAAAACACAAAACAGAACAAAAAGCATTTGTGTACGACCCTTTATGTCCCAGGAGGCTCTTCTGTACGGAGCCTGGTTCTGAGCACTCCTTTCCTTTTCTCTTTGCATTGCATCCTTCAGTGCAAAGTTCCTTATGCTTCTGAAGTGTATTTGAACATGCTGTTGTTTGCAGGTACAAATCCTTCTTCTTTGATGATTTCTGGCATTTCTTTTTCTGAGTTTTTCTCAGAAGAGAACGACCCACGTTCTGAAGCCAACTACGTCCCCTGCAAAAACACCAAGTAACTTATCTAGCATCCAGTAGGGTATTTCACTGCAGTAAGTAAGTGTATTATTTTCCCAATAAATTACTCTGGAAGTTATCATTTCTCTCCCTGAAAGATATAACTGTTACTGACAGATTATCTGACAGCCTAGATGTCAAAATATTTTTCTTCTTTGCAAGTGTGTACTTGCAAATGTTAGAACTGACTGTCAGGATTTTGAGCTTGGATGAAGTTTGCTTGATTTCAGAAAATGAACATATTTTTTTATTATATTCAGTTGCTTCATCATTGAATTCATCATAAATTGAAATAAAGCAAAAACAAAAACAACAACAAAAACAGGAAAAACACATAGACTTTAGCTGCCCTTTTCTAGACCAAGCCCCTTTTCACTAAAAAGTAAGACTTCCCACGGATAGGACTGAAGAACAGTGGACTGTAGACAGGTTAAGTAGCAATGAAGCATCTGTTTTGAAAAGATGATGCAATTTCTCCCTTTGCTTAGAAAAACGTCAGGATATGCTTTGCATCACTTTGCAGTGTGAAGCCCCGAAAAACTTCATACTTGTGCATATTTGTATAGCACACATATTTCCATTCCAAACGAACGATAAATTTCAGGTAGAGATCCCAGGGCTGAGCGGAGAACTAGAGCTGTGTAGTCATTCCCATTAGAAGGCTGTGGGAGAAGGCTGAGAAAGGACAAAAGAACAAGTGCCAATTGCAAGCAGAAGAATAAGTTCAGCTGGAAAGGATTCTTTTCAATGCGGGTATCTATGTTTAAAGTAAACGATACCTTTAGGCATCAGTCTGGGATACAGGCTAGCAAATTATCTCTATTCCTCCCATTTCTCACACGTAAGGCAAAGAAAGACTCACCCAATAAGCTGTTGGAGAACTATTCTATCCGGGCTTTAACCACAAAAAGAGTTGCTGTTATTTTGTGTACAAATTCTGCCCTGGACTATCAATCCACTATCACAGGAGAAAAACAAAAATGTTTTTTATGAAGACGAAAGATGGTGCAGATATCATGACTTTCAGAAACTTCTCGTATGGTGCCAGCCCTTTCTCTCCCTACATTAACCGCTAATTTCTATCTTTTCCTTGGGAATTTGAGGATGTGCTGCTACACCAGTGGTACCCAAACTTTCTGCTAAAGCAAAGCCCATGGCTCAGCTCTGTGGTGTAATGACTTGCCTCGTCGATGTTTGCAGAAGTCGGCCTGCACGAGTGCAACACGTCTGACTGGCTCAAACTTTTGAACCTCTGTTGTGTAGCAAGATGAGGAAAATGAGGAGAGACAACAATCAGAGCAGATTACTACCTCAAGAGCGATTCATTCAGCCTGTTATTATTCCCCGACTGTATCTCAAAAAAACAGGGTGGCTGGGAGTAGGCCAAATGAATTGTTCTGGTAGGTCTCAATCTCCTCCTGAGGAGAAAGTAATAGATTTTCCTGAAAAGAAGTCATGAAGAAATGTAACAGGAAGCCTTTAATGATCGGCTTAAGAGATAAAACATTGCTGGGTATCTCTTTGCAACTAAATATCTTTTGTAATTGTTGGACTCTGTCCTAATTAGCTTTGATATATCAGAGGATTACTTTGTGAGCTGTTTAGTTAAAACATGTTGTTCTGTTCTACTTCCTTTCAGATGTTCTACGGATAACATCATTAGGCTCACCTTTTTGTTCATTCAGTACACTGCTTCTATGCTAGTAGAACACCCACCCACCCTCTGAATTTGATTTAGTCTCTGAATAAGCCATCTAACTTTAAAGATGAGATTTATCTCATTCTATTTTAGCGCTCATACATCCACTGATTGCCCCAAAGTTGTTTCTGGTTCATTACAGTATGGATATATTTGAATCTGCATCACTCTTTTCTATTAACACTTTCCAAATCTCAAGAATTTTCTGTAAATTCCCTAACTATGGATATATTCTAATCTTTCCAAATTCCATGCCTTCTCTAATGTTAAAGTCCAAAATACTGATCTTATTTTCACCTTGAATGTCTTGGTTTTCTGTGATCAGTATCAAGATCCAAAATGTTAAATCTCATACCACTCATAAGTTCTTTGTAGCATCCTACCATCTAGATTAAGCAAAACTTCGCTGAAATCGGAGGATACAGTTATGCCACACATTGAGGATAAAGGTGAAAAGCAGTTTTACTTTTTGGAGTAACTGATACAGAACCTATGACACCTCTCCTATGAAGAAAGGCTGGGAGAGCTGGGGTTATTCAGCATGTAGAAGAGAAGGCTCCAGGGTGACCTCATTGCAAGTTTTCAGTACTTACAGTGGGCTTATAAAAAAGATGGAGAGCATCTTTTTGCTCACTCAGATTATGACAGGACAAGGAGGAAGGGTTTTAAACTAAACGAGGGTAGGTTTAGACTATATACGAGGAGGAAATTCTTTACTGTGAGAGAGGTGAGGCACTGGCACAGGCTACCCAGAGAAGCTGTGGATGCCCCATCCCTGGAGGTGCTCAAGGCCAGGCTGGATGGGGCTTTGGGCAGCCTGGGCTGGTGGGAGGTGTCCCTGCCCATGGCAGGGGGGTTGGAACCTGGTGGTCCTTAAGGTCCCTTCCAACCCAAACCATTCTGTGATTCTGTGATCTATGATACAAATCGTAGCTCACATGGCAAACCAGATGATGACTGCAGAGGAATTTTGCCAGGGCCTAGAGCCTTATGATATTACCCGACATAAGGAGCTGGTTATTCTTTACTCTAGGCGTTTCTATCTTTGAGCTGGAGATGATGTTACAAAGTTGACGACAGCCATAAAAGCAATAGGGATTTCTTTCTAGAAAAAAACTGGGAAACTTTGAAGAGAAACTACTCCACTTTCCTTCTATTTTTCCAAAGTTATTCAGTTCTTTCTGCAAAGAAATATGCCTCTGTGCACTCCTGGTAAAGAAATATGTTTGTTTGTGAAGAAACAGCAAGTTTGATAAACTTAATTTACTAAAGGAACCTATCTGCAAGAGCAAAAAACTGTTTATATCAAAAGAAGTAACAATGTTTTGGAAAAATAATCAGAAATTTCCATAAAGCAGAACTTAGTTTTTCTCTCATATGAGAAGTTAACCAATTTCCACACATTGCAACAAATATGCCTGTACACTTTTATTTCCTCAATATATGCTTGGTTTCATTAAATTTCACTGAGCCAAATCATATATATTTCTCATCAATATAAATTTGGCCAATCTGCGAAGTCTGAAATACTCTCCCTGATGTAATTTTACTAGTTACACTGAAGTCATTAGCTGGCATTATTCTTCCATTTGAAATACCCATAGGCATGATTCTAATTTCGCATACGACAGTTAAGCTTCTAATACAAACAATTACATGTTCATGGCGAAAAACTTTCCGAATGTTAATGTACAGCAGAAATCATAGCCCATTTATTAAGGCTTCAAAGGAAGTAGACAGTAGTTAAGAGTTTAATTTTTAACCTTTAGCCCTCATGGTACTTATTGTATATTTAACGTTAATTTAAACACTTTGCAGAATTGACACCTTAGCTATGACTCCTATGCTTTTGAACAGGCATAATAGAAACATTTCGAAGCTGGTCTTAAAAGGGATTAGTGCAATAAGATAATCTAAACAGTTCTGAATTTAAGAATTAATGTATGTTAGGAGACACAAGTTCTTTCCTAAAACTTTCTGTAAATAATGACATGATTTGTAAAACACAACACTGGGAAAGTATATAAACAATATGTAATAATTTAAGAAAAAAAAAAAGGCAAGAGTTTTCTTTAGAATTGAAAACAGTGTGGTTTATTTTCCTATATAATCTGCCAAGGGCATCATTTGGTAGATGCTGTTTCCTTTTCAGCCTTGCCAGCGGTGCAGAATTGTGCTCGTTTTTGACCATCCCTCATTAGGAAAGAGATGTGTGCGCAGGTAACAGCACTCAAAAGTGTTATCTTGAAAAAAGAGCCGCTCCTGCTTGTGTGTGGGTTTTGATTCACAGCAACAGCTGCTACATCAGTGCAGGAACAGTACCAAAAGACAGCTCGTGATAAAGAGCAATAGAAATTTGTCCAACTCTCCTGGCTTAAACAAGCAATCTGACAAACTGGCAACCAAATTAACAATTGTTTAGAGGTAGTAAGGAGTTGGTAGTAGGTCATTTTTATGGCTCATAAGCTTTTAGAGATTCTATTTTATTTTATTTTTTGGTAATTTTTAACTTGTGTTTTACTCTTCTGATAGCGATCTCCAGTCAGCCTGATAAGATGCAATCACCTGACTGTTTTGTGCATCAGTCAAGCAGCTCCTGAGGCAGTGCTATGAAGAGGCTGGACCTCCTTACAAAAGCATGTCAGAATTCTTTACAGCAGTGGCAGCCAGCAACAATGCAGGATTTATTAACCAGAGAAGTTTTAATTGAATTTGATATACTACACAATAATACAATTGCTGTACTGTCTGCCACGGCATTTGATTTTGTATTAAAATGGTAGTCCTAAATATTTTTCAGCGTGCTATGCAACATTGTATGTGAATAATTATCACAAAAGTTGTCTGAAAGTGGCTTTCACCCGCCTCTGGAAGTTTTGATCGCTCTTTTTTTTTTTTTTTTGGCACTGAGGTTACTTCAATGACATTGCCTCACTTTCCAACATGGTTTTATAAACAGACAGCAAATACAGTGCAGGATATCTCCCTTATTATGGGCTGAGGTGACAGAAACAAGGAGTAACAGTGAATCTGCAAGGAAAACAGTTTCTGGCCCATTTTCCTGATAAAGGAGCTCTGATAAACTTTCAAACTTCACAAGGTTATCTGAGCCGTTCCATTAAAAACGTCTCCTGCCAAGCGCTGAGCAGAAGGTCTCTTTAGCTGGTATTCTCTGACTTGCAGTTTCAGGTCCTTCGCAAGGTGGGATTATTCATTAGAAATAATCCAATAAATTACTCTTCATTAGTTTTTACAATTGGATTATTCACTGATGGCTGTGCCTGCATCAAAGGGGTATGTAATAAAAGCAAACACAACCACTTATTAAAAAAAGGAATCAATGATATGACTGGCAACAACCATATTTAAATCTTGTAATAAAATATTTATTCTCATTTTTGTTCAGAGAACACATGCAACACAAGCAGGAATAATGCAAATTTCTTCAGATTATGCCCCTGCCACTTTTACATAGGCTACCCATGAGAAGAAAAGAAGAAATATATCCATGTACTTTCAAAACTTTGATGTCTTTAAAACAGTGCTGATGGCACCGGTATTTTGTGGTATATAGGCAGCTGTTGAGACTCTGGTGTAGTAAAGTGGTAAAGCGATGCTTACACATAAGCATAAGAATGCCATAAGAGCATAAGAGCATAAGAGCTGTGATTTTATTTTATTTTTTTTAATTGTGGGAAGAATACTAAAGAAAGACTTTCTTCTCACTGACACTAGGAAGCTACTCGCTAAATGTTGATGGCCCTGTATGAAATGTAGAAAAAATACTGAATTAAACATAAGAAGGTTTTTGAAAATATTGTCCCTTCTTAGCGAAGCAGCCCTTTGTTACCTCTTTCCCCAGAGTCTACTCTCCCATTGAGACCGATGGCAATTTCCTTCTGATCACTTGGCTTTCCCTTCTGGAATTTATACCCATGGAACGAAACACCTTCTTCACCAGAACAAACAACCACAGGGCTCATTTACAGACAAAGAAAAAGAAATGACTAGAGAACTGCTCACAATCCGACTTTAGCAGTACTGAGTATATTTATACATACACGTGACTGCAAACATTCAAACAGAAACCAACTCATACCTTGAGAAAATTTAAGATGGGAAATTCTCTGAACTGTTCCTAAACTAACAATTTCCTGTTTCACAGGTTCTCAAGTGAAATGCAGGTGGCAGGTGGGGAAAGCAAGGGAAAATGTATACACAAAGGCAGGGTTACCCTTCGGTTTTATGAGCCTCGAGCTCAGAGCTGAAACAATTTGTCTTTCTCATGCTCTCCTGATGCTCTCAGTTCTGTTGAGGCCTGAGTTGCTCTAAGGGAGTCCTGATGTGTGCTAAAACAAGGATGGAAAACAGCCACCGTCTGTGTCTAACAGGTGTAAGGTGAAGCTTCTGAGCCACCACCGTAACTCCCAACAAGACACACATCATGTCACAAAGCGCTTTCTGCTATTTACACCTTCAGAAGGTTTGTCTGTACATGACTGCAAGATTTAATATCTGCTATCAATTGTGGAAATTAGCAGGTTTTAAAAGTAGTTGCTCAAGCAGGTGTAGTAAAAAAGCAAAGACTCAGACAGCACAGCCAATCAAATAGCTTTTGAGATTGGTTCCTGGAGATTTTATTGTTTAGACATCCATGAGAATGTTAGCAAAAAACAACACACACAGCAGTTGAGGCTTTTTAAGTGAGTATTTCTCAGATACTTTCTGGAAAAAAAAAATGTCAATAAAGCACTAAATGAAATCCAGTAAAAGCATGTAACATCCTCTGCTTTAGAAGAAAAACAAAAGTATCAGGTAATAACGTATCTTGGCTAATATTGCTTTCTGTTCCAGGATCTACAAAAGTAAACAAGATACCCATTCATCATTTGCCTGGTACATGAACAGCTCCTTTCAAATATTTACACACACACAAAATTAACTTTACTCCAGAGCTGTTCAAAAGCACTACTTAATTTATTTATTTTTTTACTTACACGCTAGAAAACCAGCAGGCTACATTAGCCTAGCATCTTATATTAAGTCAACATATATTTAAATACCTAGCAATTGAAAAGCAAAGCTTTTTTCTTCTTTTCCTCCTTCACAGCATTTACCAAGCTATATAAAGTTACAGGGGAGCTACAACTGGGAATCTGAAAATGAAGACAAGACAACATAAACACAATATTTATTATTAACTTCTCAAAAACTGCATTAAATTCCTGCATAGTTATGGACGCAAGAAGATCCCACTTCCTTCACACTGTTCCTGAAGAGCAGAGATACTTCCCCGTGATCATCTTCTGTCAAACAGGTGACTTTTGGGGAGGCGGAACATCACAGGCAGCCAAATCCAGTTCTTGGTGGGGGAGCGGGCTCTGACAGCGACCTATGTGCCCTCTGAAACATTTGCTGGCGTAAATGAAAGCGAGTCCATGCCTGGAATACACGCCAACACACATGGACAACATTTCCTAGGGTGGGGTGGGGGAGCCAACTAGCAGAAGCACAGTAAAGGAAGCACTTCCCAGACGAGTTTAGTTTTTCAATACTATTTATTTCTCCAACTATTTGCAGAAATTGCCAGTTATTATAACAGCAGAGAGCTACGGAGCATGAAAAACCTGGTACAGTGGTAGTGGTAGCTGTTCTAAAAGTTGCTGCTTCTGCAGGTAGGACTTGAGCAAGTGTAAGAGAGACCTAAATCTCTTCCAGCTGGGGTGCAGAGCATCAGCCCTTCCACGGAGAAGCTATGGATCCACCCAGCAAAACTGATCTCTGAATTTTACGAAACAGCTCAAGATACAGTTACAGTTATGTATACGAATTCATGCTTTTCTGTGTTTAGATGGAATTGTTGGCATGTTGTTTATTCTTTTAAAATGTGGAACAATTTCTACTGCTCCAGAGAAAATTTATGATTTCTGCTGACATACTGTACGGTGATGGAAATCACCACGTACCTGAAAACTACACGTTCCTTGGGACTGTGAATTACCACTGGAGTGCTAGATGAATTCAAGCATTACGCCTTTCAGATGCAGCGCAGATTTTTAAAATCCAGCAGACCAAGGGGATGAGAGGGCAAGAGACAAAAGAGATTGTATGACTCAAGCAGTGACATAGAACAAGACTAAGCTCTATAACCAAAGTATTTTGTAATTACTAGTCTTTAAACACTTTTGTAAAGAAGCAATACCTTGTGATAATGATGCACTTCCTAGATTAGGAAACTGTTACTCCCATACAGCGGTTACTGGGAACCTATTAAAGACCAAGTAAGGTATTTCTGCTATTTCAGATATTCTTTACCACTATGTTGATGAAGAAATTGCTCTTAAACATTTTCTAGTTTCAGTAATTATTTCTGCACATATATAGATATATTTCTTACAGACAGTGAAAATTCTTTTGGTGTGCATTTTGGAGGGAAAAAAAAGTGTTTTATATCCATTTCCCCTGCTTTCTTAACCACCATCTACCATCGAAATGTAACATGGATAATCACGCACCACTCTCATCAGAGCCTGAAGGAAGGTAGTACAGGGAACATGCAAATTGATCATTTTATTGCGAACGTGTAGACAATGAGTGAATTCCTGCTAAAACACAAACATGAAGTATGGCTTTTTTTTTTTTAATTTTATTTTTATTTTATTTTATATTCCTGATTTCAAGAATGTAATTTAGTAACTTGAGTCTAACAGCTTGGCCTGACTTTACACTGGGGTGAATGAAGTAAAAAGCAGCTAAGAAAAAAGATACCAAAAAAAAACCTACTAATGAATATGGAAGGGTAAATAAAAGAGACTGTCTTCTCCCCTGACTAACCTATTGTCAGGTCATATCAGTTTATGCTGCTTTCCCTCATATGCCCAGTAGTCACATATTTCAGGCAGCTCAACTAAAATCTGGCAAGGTAGCAATAACATGAGTGTTGGATTTATATTTTATAAGACACAAAATGGCATCTTGAGGCTTCTTCTGGTTAGCTTTCTTTCTCTCCTCGCTGTTTTTCACCATGCATACCCTGCCACACGCATCTGAGATTGCTGCTGTCTTGTCACCGTCCTCCCAGGGAACTGCAAAAAGGAAAAAAGGAGTTGCCTTAGAGCTAGAGGTCCTCTGGGCTCTTACAAGCATAATGTTGACTCCACACCTGAATGACCTTTTTTTTTTTTTTTTTCTTTGAAAGCAATGTCAGTAGAGGTCACACACGCATCCTGTGCTTCTTCATATTCCCACACAACATTACAACGAGGTAGCTGTTACCCTCACTATCCTAGGAGCTGCAAAGAACTGCGAAAAGCAGGGAAGAAAGGTCAACTTGAACCTATATAATAACTCTAAGCACCATAGTATTTCCAGGGGCTGAAATCATGTGTCTTGCTGTAGGTGAGCGGCAGCCGTGTCTCGGGCTATGGGAGAACGTGACATTTCAGCTGTATCTAATAGAGCTTGAAATTTTGTTCCAATTTGTTACCTGACTTGGAAGTCACACTAAGTGTGTGAGTAACAATCAGTATGTTCCGTTAAGTGGTTTTCTTAGAAATAAGCATGTATCTGAAGTTGCCAGAGAATGTATCTGAGATGGGGTCAGATACTCAGAGGAAGGGAGACACCCATGGACAAACACTGTGATCCAGATGGTCTACATGGAGCAAATGTGTCTTTTTAATACACTTTGTAAAACCACTGAAGTATTGCAGAGAACCCCTGCCCTTCTGGAGAGCAAGAGCTCTATGGACACAGAAAATGAAACCAGATTTATCCAGCAAAGAACGTGGTTTTGAGAAAGTGAGTCAGCGATGGCTGCTTTGTCCAGGAAGAACCTCAAGACCACGTCAAAAGAAAACAGGGAGAGCAGTTCCTCCATTCTCCATCAGTCAGAACTTACGCTTCGTCTTGTCCCAGATGTCCTTGACACAGGACAAAAAGAGATCAGGCCTCATGACTTGCAGCAGGGAGCTTTGTGCATTGCCAGAAGGAGCAATCCTGACGCTGGACAGCATTTATGATAGCAAACAAGCCCCTGGTCAGGAGTTTCTATCAGGAATTACAACGAATTTTTGTGGCGAACATTTGTCAGACTACTGGACTCTTGCTTATGAAAAAATCCTGGTAGGATCAGCGCCATCTCTGAACAGCTCCTCCTTTAGTTGACTACGGCAAGGTAAGCACTTGACTGCTGGAGTTGATGGTAATGAACAGTAATGATTAGAAAAAGTAGATCGGGGGGAGGTCACCCTTCCCCTTTTCCGTGCTCCACGAAGTTATTTGCCTGAGATTGAGTTCCTACCTGTGTGCTTGTCCTATTTACCAATGAACCTGGATGTCTGAGATAGCAGAACTACCCTTGACATCAAGTGAGATGGCAGCTCAAATCCCAGCGTCGATGCTAAATCCTTCTTCCCTATCAACCTCTGTGCAGCGATTTTAAGAGTCGCCTTTCAGCTCAGCAGGACATCCAGCAATGGGTGTTTGGTTTTACAGAGAGTTCTAGAATTCACACTTGCTGTACCTAACATTACTTTGCAAGCAGTATCAACGAGCATCAAGCCTGCATCTCAATTTCCAGCTGCAGAGAACGACAAGGCTGCCAAATGCCAACTTGGAACACAGAGCTCTTTGGCAAACTGGTCTGCAGCTGAACAGATTGGACAAGCCTTGAGCATGACAAAGCAACACTGGACACAGCAAATAGCAACACTCAAAGAAATTGCGTGGAAGTGTAAGCGGATGCGAGGATGCACAAGGAAGCGGGACCCAAAGAGCACTACTCAGTCCCAGAGCTTTATCCGTCCACAACTCCCACACCGAAGGCAGCAAAGTGGTTCTGAAGACTCACAGATGATGTTGGAATTCAAACAACACTAAAAACCTAACAAATTAACTAATATTTAACAGATACAGGACTCTGCTGAGAAAATATGTGACGGAGAAGCTGTGTAAAACACTGGAGATAGATGTTTAATCATAACTTTATTAATATTTTCACTATTACCAGGATAGGACCCATTCCAAAAAAAAGAGTAACTCACTCTTTATCTGGAGTCCAATCTCAAGTAAGAGTGCTTTAAACACAATCCCTCGCCTCTTGCATCGATACTCTAACCACTGGCTACTGGCTATTTTATGAAGATACGGAACCGTTCTAAACTCAGGTCGCTTTTTGTTCTACCTGCATTTGCATCAGAAAGAATAGCATACATGATTTTGCTTTTAGAGTGAGCACAGACACATTCATTGGAGTCTTTTGCGCTATTCAAGGCCTTGTCTTGACCAGATCATCAGTCAGCATGCTGGGAAGTCATGCAAGACTCAACACACTTCTTCAAGTGTCTTTGCTCCATGATATCAGAAAACATCTGAGGAGCCACTTCGAAAGCATTACTGATGTGAACTTCACCTGGTACACTCATAAGTCTGAACGGGAAAAAAAACACGGGATCAGCGCTGTGACTGAATATCCTCTGCGTAGCTCGCCCTTAGACCTTATTGACCCAGTTCCGGAGGGCAGCTGATAGCCGTGCCGAAGCACGGCGGGCAGCCGTTAAACGGGCAGGCCCTCCTCTGAGGGGAGGAAGCCCAACGGGCGGCGCACCCCCCCCCCCGTCACGTGACGGCCGGCGGGCGCCGCTCCACCTGTCACGGAGGCCCGCGGAGGGGCGGCGCGAGGCAGAGCCGCCCCCCCCAGGCCCCGCCCCCCGCCGTCCGCGCGCGCTGCGCGCCTCGCCACGCGCTCGTCCGTTGGCGGGGCGGCGGCCGACCAACGGCCGCCACCCCTCTGTCCCTCCCCAGCCGGCGGGAAGGGGCGGCAGGGGAAGAGTCCCCGCCCCGCCGCGCCACGGGGGGCGGCCGCGGCCGGGCTGAGGCGCCCTTCCTCTGCCCGCTGCCGCCCGGAGGCAGCGCCGTGCTCCCCGCTCCGGGAAGCCATTATCGGCCGCCTGTGCCAAGGCGGCCACGCCCCGCCGCCGAGCCAAACGAGAGCGCAGCACGGTGCGGCCCCCACCCCTCAGGCGTTAGCGGGGCCCCGGGGCGATAGCGAGGGCCGCTCCGGCCGCTCCCTCCGCGCCGTGCGCGCCCCCAGCCCGTAGCCCCCGTTACGCAACTCCTCCCGCCTCGCTCCCGAAAGCCCCCTCCTACTCGTCCTCCGCTTTTAAAGGTGCACTCCTCTGATTGACAGCCCGCTCGCCCTCTCGCGAGCCGCAGATACCCGCGGGCCCGCCCCCTCCCGCAGCCGCCAGCCAATGAGGCGAGGGGGGCTGGCGGCGAGCGGCCACCGATCCGTATCGCGGCGGCGGCGGCGGAGCGCTATGACTGACGTAAGTCAACAAAGGTCACGTGCAGCGCCGCGGAGGCGGCGATTGGCCGCGTGGGCCCGGGGCGGGGCGGGGGGGGGTGTAGGTGCCGGCGGTGGCGGCGCGGTGCCACAATTAGCGCAACTTTGGGCCGCGGCCGCACAACTTCGCCGGGGCGGCCCGGGGGCGGCACGGTTCGGCCCCGTTCCCTTTCCCCGCCGCCTAGGCCGGGGCGGCGGCGATGTAAACACGGCTGGGCCGCTCGTCCGCTGCCTCCGCCTCCTCCTGGCCTCCGGCGCTGGGGCTCCCTCCCCCTCCTCCCTCCCTCCCTCCTCCCTCCCTCCTCCGAGCAGCGGGGCTTCCCCCCGCCTCCCTCCCTCTCCCCTCCCTCCCTCCCTCCCTCCCTCCCCCTCCCTGCCGGCTGTTGTTGTTGTAATAAAAGTTGTGGTGCGTGTGCGTGTGTCGGGCACCCCGCCCCGCCCGGCGCTGGGGGGTGTCGGGGGGCTCGCGAGAGAGGAGGAGGAGGAGGAGGAAGAGGAGGAGGGGTAGGGGTGGCGGTGGGGGGGGGGGGGAAAGCGCCTGCGATCGGCGGTTTTAATTACGCTGCGTTTCCATGAAATCGTGCGGAGTGTCGCTCGCCGCCGCCGCCGCCTCTGCTGCTCCTTTCGGTGATGAGGAAAAGAAAATGGCGGCGGGGAAAGCGAGCGGGCAGAGCGAGGAGGACTTCGCCAGCTTGACAGCCGACGAGAGGGAAGCCCTCGCCGGCCTCGACAGGTACCCGCTCCCCACGCCGCCCCGGCCGCCTCCGCGTCCCGGCTCGGCCCGCGCTCCCCCCCCCCCCCCACCCCCGCTCCTCTCCTCTCTCTGCCCGTCCCGTGCCCGCGGCTCGGCGGTGCGTGTGTGCGGCCGGCCCCGAGGCCGCGCCGTGCCTCGGCGCTGGGCTGCGGGAGGGGGGGGGGGGCGGGGGGGTGCCCGTGTCTCCGTGTGTCGCTAACGCCTCGCTCCTCTCCTCTCCCCTCCCGCAGCCGCCTCTTCGGCTTTCTGAGGCTTCATGAAGATGGCGCCAGAACGAAGGCCTTGCTGTTAAAGGTACGAGCGGGGATGGATGTGGAGACCGCCTTGGGGGGGGGGGGGGGGGTGAACGCGGGGGGGGGGAGGGGAGGGAGCGGGCCGCTCCCCCGAGTGTGTGCGCGAGTGTGAGTGCGTGTGCACCGGGCCCGGGCGAGGCTGCGTGTGCGCGGGGCACCGCCACATCCGCAGCGCCCCCCCCCCCCCCCCCTCCGTCAGGGGGGGGAGCCGCGTCCCGGCGGGGCTCGTCCTGCCCCCCGGGCCGGAGAGAGCCGGGGGAGGGGGCGCGGGGGCGGCGGGGGGTGGTGGTGGGGGGAGGCGGTGAGAGGGGGGGAGGAGGAGGAGGAGGAGGAGGCGGCGGCGGGGGGAGGGCGCGCGCGAGGCGCTGCTGACGTTGGCCTCTCCCCGGGGCCTCCCTCGTGATTTTGGCCCCGCGCGGCGGGGGCCGTTGGCGGCGCGCGCGCTGCCCGCCGGCCGTTGCGCCTCACAGGGGGGGGGGGGGGGGGGAGGCAGCGAGGAGGGAACCGTGTGGGGACACCGGGAGCGGGGGGGAGGGGGGGGGCGGCCACGGGGACGGTCCCGGCCGCTCCCGGGCCCGGCGGAGGAGCGGTGTGTTGGGAGACGTGCGGGCTGCTCCGCGGGAGCTGCGTTCCCCCCCCCCCCCCCCCGCTCTCCTCCTTCCCTCCCCGCGCCCCGCTGTCCCGGCTCGTCGGGGAGCGGGGGAGGCGTCGGGCTGTGCGAAAAGTTGCGGGCCCTGTCATTGAGTTAAGTAATGGCTGCTCCCGTCGGCCCAAGATGGCCGGACAGGGAGGAGAAAGGGAAGGGGGGGGGGGGGGGGGGGAGGTAAACACGAAACAAACAGCGGGGACGGAGGCGCCTCGCCCCGAGCGCGGAGCCCGTCCCCCCGTCCCCGTCCCCCCGGTGAGCACCGAGGGAAACTCCCGGCTGCTCCTCGCGACTTGGCTCCGGCTGCTCCCCCGGCGTCCGCGGAGCTGGCGTCGTCCTTATCAACCTGTAGCACGTTCAGGCTGCCGGGCCGCGAGCTGCCGACAAAGGCTGTGCGAGGCTGAGTATCTGCGAGTTGGATCTGGAGCCTGCGCTAGAAGAAAACGCTCGTGCAGCAGGGGGGAAAAAAAAAAAAAAATAGGGGCTCTGAAAGCACCACACGGCCGAAGCAGGGGGCTCTGTTCCTCTGGGTCCCGCTTTCCGACTTGTTCCTGTCAGGAGCTCCGCGTTTGACACTTTGTTCAGCCTATTGTATTGTTGTGCTTGGGCTCTGCGCTGATATTTTCACGTGGAGATATTTTTCCTCGCCCCCCCCCTCCTTTTTTTTTTTTTTTTTGCTTGGTTGAGCCCCAGCTCCATACTGCGTTGCGTTCGGTGGCTTAGGCCCTCACTCGTGCTTGGATGTTTATTTCTGGCGTAATTCGAAAAGCTCAATGTCAGGACGTGGGGGGAGGGACGGGACAAAAAGCAAGTACACTTTTCTTTGTGCTTATATTAAAAAAACGAAAACAAAACAAGCCTTTCTATTTCGTTTTGATTTTTGGAGTTAGCTACTAAAGTATTTTTCCAGATAAAAAGGTAGGGGAGTGACACGTCAGACCAGTTAAATAACGTCCATTAACTGTTTAGTAGACTAGAGCTCAGGTTGCTGGGTGAGTGCTGCTGGGGCTATCGGGAGCGTTACAGAGAACCGTATGGGATAGAGCTTAAGGAGGCCAGGTCGAAAATAAAAGTACCGTATCAATTAGATTCTGTCACATAACATCACTAGGTTAAGTTGTATTTTGCATACTGTAAAATCAAGGAAAGTGGGCAGCAGTTCATCACGTTGGATTTTGAGTTCTTTCTTGCATTTGATGCCTTTATTTTTTTTTATGTCAGTCAGTTACAGTTTTAGTATTTACAGTCTGTGTCAGGTCAATGAAGTTGTGCAGCTTTTTGATATTTTTGAAGTACGTTTATGGAAATACTGTCGAATCTTCTCTTACTGCATCAATGTATGACTCCATAGAGCAAATACTTTTTTTTTTTTATTTTGATATTCCACTTTGGTTTTCTGACAGTGTTTTGGACATTTATGAATTGCATGCTAACTTAGGAAGCATGCTCTTTGTAAAACATGTCACTGAGAAAAAAGTAGATTGTTGAGGAAGTAGATTAAAATGTTACTGTTCAGTGCAAAGATGTTTCAGAGGAATTTCATGGCTTGAACCAGATGCAGTTTTGTTTGTGCCTTTTCCTTTTTGGGAACACACGTGCTTCAAGTACTGTTATCGATAAGTAAAAAGTTGTTATTTTTAAGATGCTTGTTACTCACACAATTCATTTTTTTTTTTGCGTTTGTGAAGCTTTATAGGTTCTGTAAAATCTACTCCGCAAGGGAGGGTTTAGAGTAGTTATTCTAGCAGACCATTTAAATTTCACGTAACGGTCATTTTTATTGCAGAAAGTGTGGACGTACATGTGTACATTTAATGAGTAGGTTTTGCAGTGATAGTAATGAAATCTTTCCTTTTGTGCATGGAGCAACAACAGCTAACAAAGACCCTGGGCTCCATAATTATGAAATCCTAACTGAGTGATTTAAGAATGTACAAGCCGGTGCATTGTAAAGTAACGTGAGATTTATGTGGAAGGCTAGCAGGTAAGGAAAGCCGTGGAGCCATGTTTCTGGAGGAATCCTCCACAAAGGCAAAAGTGTGTCGGGGCTTCCCGCAAGGCGGGAGCAACGCATCTGCTGTGGAACCCTCTGGAAAGGGGGGGGGCTGCTGTGATGCCCGGCCGCATTCCCTGCGGTCAGGGTGGTGGGAGCAGCGCGTGTGTCCCCGGGGACTGGCAGGGGGAGGTGGAGACCTGGGCTGCCAGTGTCCGGGGAACCTCTCCTTTCTCTGCCCCAGCCCTTGTGCAAGCAGCAGGGCTCTGGCATGGGCTCGGGTTCGGTGCCTCAACACCATGAGGTGCTGCTCCAGTTTTTAGGGGGGTTGCTTAGCAGGAGGCGGCGCGTTGGCTGAAGCTCCTCCAGGCCAAGCAGGAGATCGCGTGGAGCCTGAGCGGGGGGACCTCTGGCTTCGTGAAGCCACACCCTGGCAGGGTTGAACAGTAAGAAATCCGGGATCTCTTCCAGGGATGGAGGAAGCTTCTTGTCCGGAGCTTTAATGTAGTTGTGGGTTTTGTTCATGCTCCAGATCTGGACCAGAGTCCCGGTTTTTGGTAGTTTCACTTTGTAGGATATCTGACCGTAGTAGAATGAACTAAACTGGGTTCTGCTGCTGGGTGTAACAAATGAAAAGAGCAGATATGACATCAGATCTATACAATATTTATGGGGAGTATTGAAGATACTGAGTAAAGGTCAGCAGTACTGTGTTGTTGCTCCACGTATTGGATGTGTGATAAGCCAGTAAAAAAATCAAACTTTTATGTAATTGTGTACACGCTGCTAGTATTTGTGACAAAGAAATAGAATTTGCTGTTGTCAAAAATTGTTTGTTTTGCAGGAAAAGAGCTTGAAAATAATACTTTGCAGCTACTGTGGTTTTGGGGCAGAAAAGAGGGGAAATTGAAAGAGACATCTCCTTTCAAGGCAGTTGAAATGCTGAAAATCCAATGTAGCTGGTCTCGTTTAGGCGAAAGTGCATGCAGTTGCACTTCTATAGTTGACAAGATGTGAAGGAGCAAAAAAAAAAAAAAAAAAAAAAAAAAACCCTGCTGGTATCCTGATGTCTCTTTCTCCCAGAAAGATGTTTGTTCTCATGGGAGGTGGACCTGAAAATTACCTGGGGGGGCATATGATGTTTTGGAAGTGAACTGCAGTTTCCTTTTCCTCTTTATTCCTTTATTTTTTTTTTTAATTCTGTTGTTTTGCCAAAGTGGACTCTTTTTCAGTGACAAATCTTTGTTTCATAAGCTATAATTATTTGGCTCCTATACAGATTTAGGTTGATGTAGCTGGTCTAATTTATTGGATTTAAGATGTTTGGTAATTCCTATTCATTGAGCTTAATCAGTTTGTCATATTCTGTGGACAAAATTTGAAGCATGTTTCCATTTAACAGTATTGATGTTGAAGTCGATACAAAGAGAGATGAAGTAGTTTGTTGTAATATACCAGTTTTAGGTCTCTGTTACCTTTTGTGGTTTTGTGGACCTTTTGTTTTGCAGCTGATTTTTAAAAATCATGTTTTCTTTGTGCAGAGGCCACGCGTGTTGACAAAATTTACAAAGCGATCATCTGTGCTTTTATTTAGCATACAAAATAAGCATACAGAGACAATATTCTTTCACCTTCGTTGTAATTGTAGGTGTTACTTGTTTAAAAATAGTTCTGGACAGTGTGCATTAGTATATAGTGACTTTGTCTCTTTGGTGTTGACATTAATTTTCTACTAATCTATAATTAAATATCCTCAGTTTTAATTGTAACAGGCTGCTTGAAAAACAATTATGCAGGAAAACATTTTAACAGATTAGTCTAGGTGTAGTAAAGTCTTTTTTTTTTTAATTTAATAACTTTGGAAACATTTTGGCTTAATTTATTTTCATCAAAACCAAGAAAAAATGCTTTAAAAGTAATTATAGTGTTAGCCTCACATAATGGCAGTGTTGGGAATTGAGAAACTGGGAATTGGTACCATGAGGCATTTGTAAGCCATTCCAGGAAGTGGGAAGCCTTTCCAGTTTCTGTAAATTTGTATCTCAGCTGTTCCTATGTTTTATTTTTATTTTTTTAATGCATTCTGCATTTTTTATTTGCTTATCTAGCATACTGGCTATTAATGTGGAACAAGTTGGAGTTGGTTAACGTTTTGTAAATCCTGTTACGGGTGAAACTGGTTTTGTAGCCCCCTCCTGAGGGTGTCTGGAAGTTGAAAGATTTGAAGTAAAAATTGTAACTGTGACTATTGGATAGCTGGGAATGATGTACAGATTTTAAAGATCAGTATTTCTCTGCATGCTGCTTGTGCTTTATGCTAATATGGTGGGGTTTTTTTTAGGATCCAATTAAGGTAACGGATGACACATTCTACAGTTCATGGTTGTACCATGTTTATACTTTGAAATTGCAATATTTTAAAACAGCCTATATGATATTTATCTATCTTGGTACTTAAAGGCTTAATTATATGCTTGCAACATTTGTATTGCATCTGGTATTAAAAATAACTCTTTATATATATTTATATATGGACATTGCACAGTACTTTTTGCTCAAGTATGAGCTACTCTGAATGTTTTCATACTTCTCAAAGCTGGTGTTTAAGGCGTATTTCTTTAAAATAATGTTTTTTATTACTTAAAACTTCAATTTTTGAATGTTTTGGGTTTTACTTAAGTTTAAAGTGCAGGGTTGTGACTACTTCCTGAAGGCAAGGAAAAAATTGGTGAAGGTAAAATTTTACTGTTGTCATTTTAATATATTAATGAAAAGGTAAGCAGGGACCTGATCTCCTCAAATAACATGATTTTGTAGAAGCGCAGTTAAGATTGCAGGGAAACCAGAATACTGGTCTTTGCATCTCAGTAAGCTTTATGTTCTCTGTCAGGAGACTATTATTAGGGAATACAGTGTAAGATTTTTCTTTGTTATATTGTCTTTCCATGTTTTTTATGGAATAAATGTTGCTACATATGGCAGCTTCTAAGTACTCGTCTACCTAGTCTGTGGAGGCTGAAGCGGTACGTTTCTTTAAGCGACATATTTATAGAATTAAGACAACTCATGCTCTACTGCCTTAATTGTTAAATAGACATGGCAAACAGTAGGGATGAAGAAGAAGAGAGAAATACTGTGTTAATATCTTCTGAAGTTAGTGTTGAAAGCATCATCTGAAAAGTGTACCGTGTGTTTGTTCTATATACCATTTTAGAAAAGAGTAGATGTTTGATACTTGGGCAACTCTGCTTTTAGAGCCATTTGTTTTCTTTAACGTTTCTACAGTCAGAGAAAATTAAGGGGAGTTATGGAAAATATTTATGGCTATGAAGTGATTTTATAGTGATTAACGTTTATTACAAGACTTCCTGGTACCAGAATTAAATGCCATGGCCTACTTTTTTTTTTCTTTATCCCACTTGGGAGTTAGGCGAGTTTACGTTCTGTGGAGAAATTAAGCTTTGGTTTCCAGCCTTACAAAATCATGAATTAGGCTTCAGGTTAATCATGGTTAGTGAACAAAAATATCGTTGTTCTTGGCCCTCAACTGAGAGGGTTTTTGGGTAACGGGAGGGATTTGGCAATACTTTCAACCTATTGAAATGGAAATAAATGTGTATTTGTGAAAACTAAAATGGTTATGTAAAACTAGTTACTGCCGTAAAGGGGTTAGATGAGTTTCTGCAGAAGAGGGCTAAGCAGGTGAGTGGAGAGTCTGAAGTGAGCACGTTGCAGAGCAAGGTGACAGGTTTCAGCAGTTGTTCGGATAATTCCAGAAGCTGATCTGTTGTCACGCTCACGCTGACTGCTTAGGGGTAGGTAGGTGCATGTGTTGGTCTCTCAGTCCCTTAGTTCAGCCCTGTCTTGTGTTTTACCTGTACAACTCAGGTAAGCTACGTTTGTTGCAATCTCCCTTCTTGGTGAGGTTCTCCAGCTATGGTGTTGAAACGTAATGTTTCAATAATGTATCTTCACAATTAGAAATGGAAGCGGTGCTCATTAAACTTCAAGCAGCGTTATAGGGACCAGTTGACTCGTTGTTACGTGCGGTAACAATGTTAATCCTGTTCAGTAGCGGAGTACTTCTTTGTAGTTAAACAAACAAGACAATACCCAGCTCCGTGGGCCTGTATGGAGCCCTACAGAGGCTGTCAGGATTTGTATAGAAGTACCTGAAAGCATAATCTTGGTACCTTACAGAACACTTTTGTTGTAAGGAAGGAAAGGAACTGTGTTTGATAATGTCTAATCTGAATTTGTCAGACCAGAGGAGTCCTGTAAAGTAAGAGAAGTGAGTTAAATATTTTATTATATATGATACTGGTTTGCAGATAAGCGTAATAAAGAACTCACCCTAGTAGTTGTAATGCCTCTTGAGGAGAGCCTATTTTCAAAACCAGTCTGCTCAAAGCCTGCTTTCAAAACTAGTTCTGTTGACACCGTCAAAAGTACTGTGTGCCTGCCATTTGATAGTTTGCATTCGAGCCTAAGAAAGTTTGTTGAATGGAACATCTTTAAAGTCAGCTAGCGTGTTTTTGCAGCGAGTGGGGTGGGTCAGGTATTATTCTTGATACCAGATACTATTTTCTGTATCTAAAGAATGCTGGGGGAGTGTTCCCTGCGCAAATAGAGCACAGTGTGAATGAATAAAAAGTCCCTTCAGCGCATTTGGGAGTTGAAGAATGCTCTTTCTCAGATACTTTCACTTTAGAGTGTAAGGGTGCATGGATCGCCGGCAGAGCTGTTCTGATGAAATAGCTGCCTCCACGGTTCTTGCATTCGCTGCATAGCATTTGTGGAAGAAGCTTGTTTAATTAAGTTGTGTAATTAAGAGTTTTTTTTAAAGGAGTGACTAAATGTGTTATGAATTACAAGCAGAACACTATATATCTACATGTGAATTTCCTTTGTGGTAAGTTGTTAAATTAATTGTTGTTTGTTAAAATGGCTGTAAGTCATTTCCTTTTCTCACAGTGGTGTTTTGAGGATTATGATTCACTTTTCAATATAGATCGGTTACTAAGTTCTGAAGCAGATTGACTCGTGGATATGCTTTTCATTAAGTTTCTGGTTGCATTTGAAGAATTTCAAAATTCTGAACAATTTCAGGATATCACTTTTAGCATTAGTAAAAAGTTCCAGTGCAACAGCTTTTAAAATGGAGCCAATAAATCTTTTTTTTTGTAGTATTGCTCCTTTCATTGGATTTGCCATTTTGACTTTTTACACGAACACTGGTTTATGATTTAAAAACTTACTTGCACAAGAATTTAGGGGATAATAGTGAATTGAAGTTAAGGCTTTAGTTTTATGCTTTTTTCCTGTAGGTAACAGAATTTTAAGTAGTCTGTGTGTGTTTTTCTCCCTGTGCTGCTTCTCATATATGGTAGTAAAACCATTTCTGGGGTCTGTGCAGTAAATCAGGCTGGAGAACTGATTCAGATTTAAATTAAAAAAATAAAATAGTAAAAATGGGAAACTCCTTAGTTTTAATAACCAGTACAGTTTATAGTTTTTGTAATAAGAGAGATTTGAGAGCCTACCTGGTATGCATCCCTCTTAGTGTGACACTGTTTCTGGAAGGGATATTTGTAAAACTTGCTGAGGCCAAAAGGATTGGTCTCTTATTTTCTTAAGGGAAGCACAAGTCACTGGGGTTACGTTCCTTTTGGAGGGGAAGGATGGAGTGAGTGCATTGGCCTGGCTTTATTACCCTCTCTTAAAGGAAGATCTAGTGTTTTGTGGAGTTAGTCTGCCACTACAAGAGCTGGGGTGGTTTCAGATCTGAACATAGGTGCAGCAGCAAAGAATGCCAGAATGTATGTATGAGGACTGTAGAAGAAAGCTGAATATTTTTTATGAAGCTGTTTCATGTCATTGTGGACGTGGCTCTGAATGGGCTGAGGGATCCAGGTTGCATGCTCCATAAATTGCATTTGAACCTGCCTACTGAAAATCAGGCCTCCGTTTGCTTTTGGGGAAGGAGAGAAGTGAAGAAGCCTTTTGGGAAGGTTTCTCAAAAATAATATAATGTTACAATAAAAACAGGAGGTTTGCAGTGAAAGAAAGGGCCTGGAAGAGAGGTTGAAAAGGAAGGTTCAGGAAGAGGGGGGAAAACAAGGAGTTAAATAGGTGACAAAGTGATGCAGACAAAATGGGGTGGTGGTGGTGGCAAAGGCAGTAGAAATTACAGGATATTTATATTTAGTCTCTTCTGCAACTACCTGAAACTTGGTCCTGGCTACCGTCTAACTGTTACTGCTAACTTAAGGTAGCATTTATGCTATTAGGTGCTGTTCCCTGCCTCAAAAGGTTTTAAAAGCCGGGTAAACAGGAATAGAATAGGCGTAAGGAAGTTGAGGAGGGTGTGGGGAGAGTGTGAAAACTCCTGAGAAGTTACATGCCCTCAGTTCTGAATACAGTCATGCCTCTGCTTTCTCCAGTTTGTGAATTAAATTAAGGTATGGTAGACAAAGCAGCTCCTTTTGCAGAAATATCAGCTGCGCCTTTATCTTCTGCTGCTGCCTCCCCTTTTCCCCCCTTACCACCTAAGGAGGGCAAGAGCTAAGAAACCTGCTGCTTCTGTTTTTTCCGTGAGGTGAATATGAAGGCCAAGAAGAAACGGTCACGTGTCTGTTCTCATGTCATGCTTTGCTGCCTTTAGATTTGAAGGATGGAGAAAGCTGAGCAAGTATGGAAGGTGTAGGTGGATATGTTAAAAGGGCAAGAAATAGTTTTAAGTTTGGAATTTGAAAGCTTGAGTAAGGGAGAGTGATGCTGATCTTCAGGATGCACCAAAGCGTAGAAGGAGTACAAGGCGTGGTGGGAGGATAAGGAAAATGGAAAACATCCATTACATAACATCAGAAAGCATGTCATAAGCAGCCTCTGATAGGAGAGAAAAAGTGGAATGGGGTTGGGAAGAATGAAGAAGTACAAAAATGGAATACGTTGGTTGGTCAACTGTAAAAGAGCTTCTGGACGTGTTACAGATAGGTAGCTAAAGGCAAACGAAAAACACCGTTTCTGAAAACTTCATGTGTTCTTAGTCCTTGGCGTGGTGAACAGAAATGTGTTGCTGTCTGTGTGTTTGTAAACTCTCCTAACCTCTCTGGGCTTTAATTGTTGGGAAAACAAAGCCTTTGAATTTGTGATTTCATTAACACTTGTGCATTGTAAATTTTCAAAGACCAGAGACTCAGACTCATTGAAGGGCCATCTGATTTGAAGTGTTACCTGTTAAAAAGATTAGTAGGTCAGGCTTAAAGATCTCTCTGCTTTAAAAAAATAATAATCATAACTTTTGTTTTATTTTTGTTTACTTTTTAAGATAATTATTATTTATTTGTCCCTTTCTCGGTTCAAAGGGAAGGGTGTGAGTGTAACTCCTATAATTTCTGAAAATTTTCTAGTTAGAAACTGTTGTTCAGCTAATTTTGGATCAGAACACTACATAATCCTCTCTTCAGTGCTTAAGAGTTGGTGAAATTAAAAAAAAAAAAAGTAGTGTATGAAAACAAAAAGGGTATGAGAGGGATGTGTGTCTGAGCCAGCCTCTTCTGGCCTCTTTATGAGAATCTTCAAATATGCTCTTAGCATAGGAGCACGTGTAATGTAAATTGTGAGTTAACTTTTTGGATTGTAATGGAAGGCTTCCTTAACTGTCATTACTGTATGGAGGAAGTGAGTAGTTGAAATGGCTTTAATGCCTCTTTTGTTACATGTAGAGAGGATTGAAGTTTCAGATGTCTTCATCCCTGGAGGTGCTCAAGGCCAGGCTGGATGGGGCTTTGGGCAGCCTGGTCTGGTGGGAGGTGTCCCTGCCCATGGCAGGGGGGTGGAACCAGGTGGTCCTTAAGGTCCCTTCTGACCCAAACCAGTCTGTGGTTCTGCAATGAGATGCTCAGAGCAGAGTGCAGTTTTGGTGTCTACATAAAATGAGATGACAGGCAAGTCTGTGTTAACTAGTGAGCAGCAAAAAGTCTAATTTTTAACCATAAATGCACTCTCTTAACCTACAATTTCATATGTTAAAGAAGTTATTAGATTTGGCAGTTTTCTGGGATTGGTTATACACTGTCCATATTCGCTGTTACAGTGGGATTTTTTTTCCATGCACAGTGTCAATATGAGGCACCTTTTCAAGTTTATTTGATCTGAATAATTTGAAAATAGTATTAGTGGTTGAACAAGACGTGGAAAGGAGACAAATATTACATTAAAGAAAATGGAAAGCACAGCAGAAGTTACATTGTGGTTTAGAAAGCTATTGCAGAGATGTAGTTGGGACAGTTGGAGGAATTGTGGAAGGTTGTTCAAGGATTCCTTAGATAATTGTGCATGATAGGGGTAGGATTGTTGTTAGGACTGTGATGACTAATCTTGACGGTTATCTTCAGTTAATCTGGGAATGTAGGTGTATTCAGAACTGTGTAAGGAAGAAGATGAAATAGGAATATTGCAATCTACTTGTTCCCTGTCAGTAAAAATGCTGTCATCTCAAGTTGTATTTTTCCTTATTAGTTGATTTTCTTCCCCAATGGCAGCTTGTTTTTTGCTTTTGAGTGGTAGGATGTTTTCCTGTAATGCCGGTTGTGAATTTAGAGCTTGCTGGCATTGTGGCCAAAAATCTGAGAAAAACGATGACTCCATTATATCCAGTGAGAAAGGAATCTTTTGTACTACTTACTTTTAATTGCTAATTAATCTAAGTCCTTGGTAGTTTGAAAGAACGGAATAGCTTATGCCCTCCTCTTCAGACCAGCATTTGCTACTCAGATGCGGAGACTGATAGAAGGGGTGATTTTTATTGTGATTTCTAGATGCAGGCGATCTTCCTGAGAGAGTGGGTAAGCATAGTCATTTTGTACAATGTGCTCTCCGGATTCAGGGAGTGCGTGACACCTGTGGGACTGAGGAGCGATTTAGGACTTCCGTGCTTCTCGTGAAGGTCTCACAGCCCACCCCAAAGCCCTCTTTGGGTTTTGTTTGACCGCTCTGCTTCAACTTCCGTATTTAGTGATAACAGGTATTTTAGATCGTCCAGGCAAGCAGCAGAGATCTTCCGTAGAGAAAGCTTGTTGACATTTGTAGATTATTTTAATTTCTTCTAGACCTTGTAAAATATGAGTTAATGAGATTAGACTGCAGTTTCCTTAATGGTGAAGCCTTAGCTCCAGTGCATTATAACTCATTTTTTGGGGGCATTACTCAGCACAGATAGGTAGGAATTTCCTAACACCAGGAAACCACCTCCCGAGGAGTGGGTAAGCAGACCTGCAGATGTACCAACTGAAACAGGGAACCAGATTTCTACTACAGGTCATCTCACAGCTTTTTCCTTGGGGGCTTTCTCACTTCCAGAATCAAAACTCAAAAATGGAACAAACTGATTCAAAGCAATTCATTAATGACTGGCTTGATGTCTGTCAGGCTTCAGACAGCTGGAAAGTAGAAAAACACGTCTGCTCTAATGAGTTCATTTTCACTAATTTTCTATAGCATGGGAGAACCTTTCCAGATTTTTGTTGTGCCATTGCTGAAACTGATAAAATTCTGTGTTCTCATAAGCAGATCACATTTTGCTTAGCACTTAGTTTGCCAGTGATTCTCTTTTCTAAATAATAATAAAATTAGTGAAGAGTAGTATTTATTAGTACCTCTGCATATTGGTACCCCGGCTTTAAAATGAGTGTATTATCAAATCTGGATAACATCTTCGTGCATACTTGGATCTCAGCTGGACAGCAGTCTCTGTTGCTATAGCTGTGCAGGCATTTTCTCTACTTTGGTAGTACCTACGTAGAAGTTACTCTTTTAACATCATTGCACTGTGACGTGCAGTACCAGAATCAAAAACAGTAAGAGCTCTCTGCTGCTGCCCTGGTTGGAAGGTTGAGCCAAGGTGTATGGATTTCTCTTACCCTGGTGTACGAACAGGCAGAACTTGGTAGAGCAGAACTGATTTTTTTTTAATTATTATTTTTAAAGTAGGGATGCTATGGCTGTCTGCTGTTGGGATGCTATTTGTATTAATTTCAGTTTTCAGTATCTTCTATGTTTTCTGCAGCATGAAGAATTCCAGTCAACCTTAAACGTTGTTGTAAGTAATGTAGTTTAGAGCCCAGGCCAATGTGATCTTGCTACCTGTTATCTCAAATGACCAGAAAAGCTATGTAATGTCTTACTTATTGTACAGCGATTGCACAGGATTTGACTATGGTTATGCAAAAATATTCTCTACATGAAAACTATTCAGAAGTGATAGCTTTTAAGGAAATAAACATTTGTTAGAGCCTTAATAAAAGGTGCACTGCAAGTTATATGATTGCCAGTTAATGCATGTAAAATATCCCTGCCAGGATCATGGTCTGAAAGTGTGTGTAAGAGAAATGTGTTTTTAATGTATGTTGGGTTGCACAGTTATGAAACTCTTCTAGGATAAATAATCCTTTTTATTTTAGAACTACAGTTCACATTTTTAATCTTTAAACACAGTTATTTCTATAATCTGCCCTTTAAAAAAAGCTTAGAAACGTGAGAACTGCAGTGACAGTTAAATTTGTATGATCATATGTGTTTCTTTTACATTTTATAATACTTCATGGTTTCAATTTTAAAAAGGAACTTTAAAATAATATTCTGGCATTTGATTTTTTTTGTGTGCAGATTCTTTACTCTTCTACTGCTGTGTCAGCCTACATTTTGATTATAAGCTAGTAGGTTCCTTTTTTTTTTTTAAACTTGGTTTGGACAAAACATTGGAAAATGCAGTTTTGTGGATTAAATCTGCAGTGTAAGAAGAATGACAAGTGTTATATAGATTTGCAGATAGAAGAACATGATTAAACAACCGGTACGTTTTTAAGATGATGCAATATTTATGTAACTTGATATTTGCTAAACTGGTAGGTCATTTAAGTAGAAGAAATTTCCATTTTGTTTAGAAGTTAAAGAAATGAGTTCCTAAGCAAGTGGGGCGGGTACCATGGTATTGCCTCTCCTTCCACAGTCAGATCCCACTGTTTAAAGTGCTGCTTCTGAATAATTTTGGTTCTTAGTGTGAAGGTGGGTTGTCTTTCATTGAAATGCACATTAAAAATAAATGTTGGGTTTTCTTCCTTTGTATGTATCAAAATCTTGGCATTTGATTAACCCTTTGGTTGGGTCTCTTTATAGAGCTTAAAGGAAGATTCCCTTAACTTTGGGAGAGGGATGCCTGTTGGGAAGCCCTATTGCACAGTGCTTGCTCAGGGGATTGAGCTGAAACGAGAGGTGGAGTTTCCATTGCCAGTTGGCATTTACTGCAGAAAAGTGCCCATGAAGTTGCACATCTGAACGGAGCTGTAGGTCTGTATATACAAAGTCCTCTTCTCTTTGGCTGGTGAATAGCAGTCAGAGCTTAAAGCTCCGTTATACAAGAGATGCTGGCCTCCTTAACCTCTCCAGCAAGTTAACTGTTTCATTTTTTTTCATGCCCCTTCTGTGGGGCGTGAAATCTTAAATTCTCTTCATGCCTAATCCTCTGTCACGTAAGTGTTGTGGTGTGCGAGGTGTGGGTCTTACGCCTGCCTGTAGCAATGCGAAAGGGTGTGGGCAAGGGGAAGGCCCGTACTCTTTAATTTTAGAAACAAACAGTTTGAAACAGTGTTTATTTTCAATATTACTAATTAAGTTCTTCACACTTCTTTAAGTCTACTCCTATGCCTTTCAACTAATAAGGCAAGTAAATACTCAAGAAAAACCTAATTGATTGTGCTAATAACACTTCTTAATATACACATATTCTCGAATAATCCTCAACATTGTTTTCTCTTGATGCAACATGTGCTTAGTGGTTTATTTCTGTGCATGTAGCCTGCGTTATCTATGGGGAAATATCTTAAATTTAGTGTCAGCTGCTTTTATATGAGCAGTATGTAAAAGCCTCCAGTTTCCAGAATAGGATGGTTTCACTATGGACAGTTGGAACGGACCTGCAAAGATCTGAGTCCAGCTTCTGACCGGAGTGTGCTGGCTGAGCTCGTGGAGGTCTGACTTGCGCGCCGTGTCCTCAGTGAATGAAGCGTGAGCTTCCTGAGCAGGTGTGAACCATTCCAGAGGCCATACAGGTACCGTTACCCAGAGCCGTCTCAGTGAGCTGAGCTGTTACCTGTACTAGTTCTAGGCCTTGGGAGTGGATTTGCATTTACTTTCTGGAATGAAAAGTAATAAAAGTGTTTGACTAGGATGGGAGGAGGGAAGAAAGGGCAGAGGGATACAGCTGGTTGTGGGTAGTGGGGAGATCTCTATAATTAAATCGGGAAGATGCATGCTTACCTTCTCTCACTTGCTTAAAACTACTGTAACCAATGGTGGGAGGGTCTCCCAAGATTTTGGGAAGCAGCCCATGTTTGGGACTTAAATTTCCCCATTAATTGTGCATTATTACATGTATTTCTATGAAATATGAAAGGTTTTTGCTTCCTTCAGGCAGTGTGATGGAGGAAGGAGATCACAGGATAGAGAAGGCTTGTAATGCTGATCTGGGGCAAAGAAGTAAACCTCATAGTGGCTTCTTTTTTTTTTTTTTTTTGTCTTCAGGTGGCACTAAATTGCAAACTTCCTATTGTAGCACAGCAGTATGTGATACTTGCCACACCTGCAAACCTGTATGTCAGGTACAAACTGACCAGTTAGTTGCAACTGGCTTGTAAGGTCATGGAGTTGGCGAGCGCCATGGGGTTATAAATGAGTTCTGGAAATGTTTTGATTCAAGCACAGCTTTGGGAGGGTTGCATACACAACTCATAAGTCCGTTGAAACTATCGCAGAGTTTTTGGGAGGGAGAGAGGGATACTTGAGAATCACATAATATCCTTTACCTAGTGACAGCCTTGCTGTATGCAGTCTCTCTGGAATACTTAGATTGTTGTAATAGGATTATTTCTTTTGTCACTCCCTTGTAAATTTAGTGTTAACAGCAAAAATCTTGGTTTGTGCAGTTAACTTTGCCCTGTGGTGTTTTGTGTCCTTCCAGACTGGTCTAGCAAGGCTTTCGAAACTGGGAAATGAAATTGTTGTACCCATGGACATAACTTTAGCTCTGACTTCAGTGAGTGACATCCCCTCCTTTCCACACCTATAACGTGTGCGTGCTCATTTTCCTACTGTCTGCAGCTGAGGAGGAGCTGCCCGTGGCATTCCTGTGGTTCAGGTTTTAGGCTGCTTTCCACCAGGAAGACTGTATGCTCTGCTTTTTCATGAACTTCTTTTTTTTTTTTCCCACATACCCAGCGATTTACCTCTCCTACACCAACTTTGCGAGTTGCTTGTCACCCTCGTCTTAGGCAACTGCTGATGGTCACAGTGGCTTAGGTGTCCCTGAGCATTGCTTCTGCCTGTGCATGGCAGTGCTAAATAAATCATAGTGGCTTTCTTGAGGCACGTAAGTGTTCTTTCATTTGATCATGTCAGCAGTCAGGCTGACAACACCTCTCAAGGGAAAGTCTTTGTGTTGTATCACAACTAACATAACTCATATATTTTTTTTTTTTGCTTAATACCTTGACTGTAGAGGACAGCTACCCCTTATGCAGCTAGAGTACTAGTAGCTGCTTCCCAGTAACTGTTGTCAGATCTTTGTGGACAGGACTGCGGTTACATGCATTTCCTGTTTTCAGGACGTTATTTGGTTGCTCTAATCGTTCTGGAAGGCCTCATGCAAGATCCTACTTGCTAACCAACTGTGCGTTAAATTTCATTGATGAAGGTTTTTTCACTTAGTGGTTTTATACTTAGCTTGGCGCTCTTAAAACCTGTTTCACTAACCTAGAGCTACAGTTTTTGTTTAAAAGGAATATTACATTTTCCAGATATCACTGTCATTATTTGCATGAAGTTTATCACTATCTGTAGCTTTCGTTATAGATAGATCATGATACAAGTATAGCTTTAGACGGCGATAGCTTTTTGATAGTGAAAGCAAGTAGCAGCATTAGGATGTGAATGCTGAAAATAGCATTTCTCAGACGTTAAAAAACTGTTCCAGTGATCTGCAAGAGATAGCACGGAGATTCAGACTTGGGTTAATGAAAACGGGTAATAAACGGGTGAATTGCTTGATCCAGTACTGAGTCCTGAACAAAAATCACAACAGCATCCAACTGCCCCCTGCATTTTGCTGGATCCCTTTCTTCATTTGTCAAGTGCTTCTGATCTTGTTGAAAACATCTCTATTTTGGAGAGAAAAAATGTCAGACACTTTTTCGAGAACTAAGAACACTTCAGTACAATAGGTGATAGGGGCTATTTATATGTATTTTGGAAAGAAGTAAGCCAGAGTTAGAAGCCTACCAGTTGGGCGAATGATGCAGCAGAAAGCAAGCTCCGTGCTTCTACCCATTTGAATGCAAGTGGGGGGAATGTCTTCGGGGAAAAAATGCTGTGAACAATTACTTGGAACAGAGTGCTTTTAGAAAACTTGAGAAGGAAGCCTAGCATTATAAAACTTTAAAAAATATCCTTTCTAATGTAACTGCTGTGATTCCTGAATGCCTGTTTTTCTTGTAGCATTTTGTTAGCTCTTGAGATCAGAGCTGCTCATTCATTTGGTACCATGCTATGGGTGGCAGTGCGTGTCGGGCAAAAGACATTGGAAGTTACTTAAAAAGTAATATCCAATCTCATATTTTTTTTCCTTCAATGTAAGTTGCTTGTTAACAGAAAGTTATGAATAGCTGTTTCATTTTTTGCTTCAAAAACTTTTGATGTTTTTACATAAAGTTTTGGAAGCACATCACAGATCATGTAATGGTGATGACATTCTGTGAATGTTCATGCTCTTTTACTCCTTCATTTTTCTTTTTTGAGTGTTCCTAAACTAAAATTTCTCTCCAAGTTGAGGAGAAAATTGTTTCACAAATGAGCTTTGAAGAGCGGTTAGCTTTGTGTAAAGCAAAGCTAGTTTGTATAAGGACGGGAAGCTTCAGTTACTTTAGCAGAGACTGACATACCTGCAGTGTTAGTACTTGTCTTGTTCAAGTAATGCTGGAATTAAAAACAAAACATAATCTGAAAGACCACAACAGGTGGGCTTGGTTCTTAATAAATTTAAAAAAATCTGTTTTTTAAAAAAAGCATTTCTTCATTAATTAATATTTTTAAATCAAGATTCTCTAGAGAGAATCCAAACACTGAATCCCACATGTATTTACATCGTTGAGGCTGGTCAGGTTTCAAATATTGTCTGTGGTTTTTGGGTCTGCAGTTAGCGCTCTCCACTTAAAGACAATGTATTTGCCTCTTCTCTGGACAGTAGGGATGCCATAGTTCAAAATCTTAAGAAGTTAGTTCAGTCTTGTACCCAAGGTTTCCCAAAGACTTTAATCCAGAAGAGCCTGAAGGACATAAGCCCCTTGTTTCAGTTTAGCTCTTTATAGTAAGTAATTGGTATTGGTCTGTCACACTCAGATAGAAATTGCTTTCAGAAATCCTGTGCAGAGTCTTCTAGAGAGAACACAAAGAATATGTAGGTTTACATGAGAGTTTCCAGCTGCTTTTGAAGCCTATCCCTTCATGTTGCAGGCAGTTGTCATGGATCTCATTACATTTATGAAATGTCCCCATCTTAAAAGTAGTAATGCTTTTTGGCCACTTCTGCTTCCATTTAAACGCTGTGCAAGATCCTAGTTTTCTGAATCTTAGAATCCTTTTTTAATCCTGTAGATAGATGTGCTGAGGTGCTACTGATATTTCTGCCTTCAGAATAGGTTGTTCTCCATCTCTTGTAGCCCAAGAGCTTGGGAGCAGCGAGTGAAACTGCAAGAAAGCAGACTCAGAACAAATGGAAGGAAGATGGTTCCTTGCAGTTAATCAGAGGAAATGCTTGCCGCTGTATGTTGTTGATGTTAAATGATTGGACATGGTTTAAAAAAGCAGTGGGACAAAATGGAAGGAAAATCCATTAAGAGATGTTAACATCAGCTGTACCACCTGCATGCAGGAAGTTCCTGAACTTACACTGCTGCAGCCTGGGAAAATATTAAAGAAAATGTTACGTGCTGGCTTCTTCCCTTTGTTTCTTATTCAAGAATGTGTATTCGTGAAAAGGCTGTGCTAATCTTTTATTATTGCTATTTTAGTACATGTGCTGTTGAAGTGAACATGGAGACAGGGTGTTGGGCTGGATAGACTGTTGGTCAGACTTGGCATGCTTGTCTCATTTTATCTTTGGAAATTTATCATCTGGTGAATTCCAGAATTGCGTATGCTTTTTTTTGTCTTTATCTGCTTTGTGTTGGCAGCATATACTCATCTTGCTTTGTTGCATTGTAATCCAATAATTAATGTACTTAAGGTTTGTGATGATTTTTATGACTGTTGCAAAGTTCAGGATCTCGTATGGTTGCGTACAGTTGTACAGCTGCATGCCCCCTAGGTTTACCTTTGCAAAACGTGCCTGTGACATGCCGATAGGTGTATTTCTAAGTTGTAACGTCCTCACCTCATTTATAGCTGATGGACCTAAAGTAATACTGTAAATTCAGTCCAAAGGCCACTATCGTGTCACTGCAAATTGTAGAGATAATGATAGGCTGCCACCGAGCAGTGCACTTCAGAGGTAAAAATCTGTAATATTATTTTGTGTCTTGTGTTTCTGGGACTATTAAATACCTGTGAGAATGGATTTTAGGTAGAGCTTCATCTGACCCACAGAAAAAATGAAACCATGTTGGACTGTGTGCAAAAATAGTGCAGGAAACTGTGATCCAGAGTCTCAACTCCCATTCCATTACTACAGAGAAGGAATAAATTTTGACAAATGTATTTATGCCTGCTGCACCTGGTGGTCTCACATGCAGCAGTATAGCTGTGCTGCTAAATATTAGGAGATAAGGAGAATAAGGAGAATGGAGTTGAGGTTCTGCTCCTTTTAGGTTACTTGGGTGTGAGGGGGCCTAGTATGAAGTTGGCAGCCAAATCTTTACATCTGGAGATAAGAAATAAAATGAACAAAAAAGGTACTTGGTTGTAATATTCCACAAATACTTCGCTTTCCACATATCCAGTGGAAAAAATACTTTTTGTTTTGATTTTTTTTCTCCCCTTCTTACGGTAAACTAAGAATCAGGTCTGTGTGGTTGGTCCTACTAGCCTGCAAAGAGACTAACAGAAATTAAACCTTATACCTGCAACTCGCAATACTTATTTGCAAATGTGCTTTCCCCTCTCTCCACTCTGATTCTAGGATTCTTTGTCTTTGCTCTTTTCCGTGGCTTGCACTTACACTTTTTCTTCAGGCCTGGGCCTTCTGTCTTCGCCTGTCAATGACTCTGCGTACAAAGCTCTTCCACCTGCTCAGCATGTGGAGCAGGGGGAACAGGAGGGAAGAGATGAAGTCCCCTCCTGGCTGCCCCTGGCCCCAGTCGGCGCTACCTGGCTCTGGCTGCATGTGCCAGGAGAGCTGCTTCTCCTCTGGCTGTTTGGTGCGAAGTGGCCAAGGAGTGGAGAGCAGTCGTAGCCTTTCCACGCATTGAGCAATGGCACAGGCTTCACCGGTTAGCAGTTTTTCCCCTGCGAGCCACATTCGCAATATAGTGTAGCCACGTGCACCTCATGAGATGCCAGTTCTCCATCTGTGGCCTGAAGACAACGTAAATAATTTCTCTTGCATGTGCAAGTGTTATTCATGTTCCCAAGCTTAAGTGTAAACCTTACACACCTCCTGTTGCTTGCACAGCACGGGCCACAGGTGTTCCTGAATGACAGTTTTGTGCTTTTTTGGACATAAATTAATCCATTATTTCAGAAAACTGCACAAAATGAATCTTTTGTCCTAAAGTCAACATTTTTAAATAAAAGAATTAAAAAGGTTGACACTTGGAACTGACTTGCGTGTTACTCTTTGCCCTTTGCTATTTCTTGAAAAGACACTGAATTTAGATTTGATGCATTTTAAACTGTTTTTAAATGTTCTTAAACTGTCGTCTCTGTATTCTTTATCCTCCCCGCACAATCTCAGCAGAGGGTTAATCGCTTGTTCTTTGGGCGACTGGCATGATTGAAGTGATGTGTATGTGGAGATGCTCTGCGTCTGGTGAGAAGTAGCAGGAAGGCTGCTGTGCTGCCAGGGGGAGTAGGGATGGCATGATGGCAGTGAAGAAGGTGGTGGTGTTCAGGGCTTCTTTGGGAAAATTGGCATCTGTCTACTGTCCTTTCCCACTGACTGAGGTTTCATCTCGCAAGAGTTCATGCGTTCTCTCTTGCATGTTGGTGCTCCTCTTATTTTGCCTGAGCTTTCATTTGCTGCTCCTGTGTCTGTGCCCTGCGTTGCTCTTTGGAGAACTTCAGCCAGTGATGGATTCTGTTGTCTTTGCCTCATAGATTCTCGTTTTGTTTTCTGTTTTCCTCTTTGGGGAATGGCCTGTTCATGATGAGTTACTGTTTTCACAGCAGTTCTTGTGCAGCATATGTGGGTTTTAATATATATTAATGAAGGCATATTTAAAAGTGTGTGCACCTTTCCATATATCCAGAGTTGGTGATGTGCTGTTTCTAACAATGAGTAGTTCTACCTGTTGGGACCAGTGCTTGAAAAAAATCCAGTCTTCTGTGGAAATAAGCTTTTCTCACATTGAAGAGTGTTACTGTTGACTTCAGTTCTCAGACTGGTGTTTTTGGCAGTGTAAAGATCCGTGCTCCAGCCATTGAGTCCTTCAAATGCAAGAGCAGAGATCCTTTGAAGAATTTCATCATCAAGCAAACAGAGATTACTTACTTTAGTGGCAGTTAACTGGGAGACATGGGTATATCCCATTCATCCAAATCTTAAAAAAAAAAAGCAGGAATGATGGAAGACAGTCAACCTTTTAATGTTTCCAATACTGTTGATATACTTTTTGCATTCAAGGCTTTTACTTTATTTCTTCAGTATTCAGTTATATTCGCTCTCAATTTAAGGAACTGTCTTTTTAACAAAAAAAAATCTTTAGAGACTTTACGGCCTGGGTCATATGTTGGTGGTTTTGCAATCTGATTTTTTTTGCATTTCAGAAACTATTTTTCCTGTAAAGATCCTGAAGTTCCTTCTAAGACTTTGGAATTAATATATACATGAAATTGGTGATGTCTGCCACCGTAAACAGTGCGGGAATTGGTCCTTTGCCAGCCAAAGGCCTGAGTCTTTGCAGCTTCAATTGAAGAGTCAACTTCTTAACAAAATACTTCATCTTTTGTGGATGAAATCCGGTTGAATATAATACATCCATAAAAAGGAGAAGCTTGTCAATAAATGTCTGAAATACATATCATTCACTTATTTGTGTCATCATTTCATTTTAAATGTAAGCCCTACAATAACATCTTGATCTTCCAAATGTATTTTATGTATGAATCACATAAACATACTGGTTTATGAATGGTGGTAATAGCATTTGAACTTTCTGACATCAAATGCTGAATTGCACACCTTTTTGGAATACTTTGTCCCATTTCAAATCTCTGGTGATGGATCTCGTACCTCAGTGGGTTTATAAAACGCTTTCTGTTAGATTATTATTAAAGAATTTTGAATTTTCTCCCCAGTTGTGAGAAAAAAGCATTGATTTCAGTGCTTAGAGATACTGATTCAGTTGTTCTGAAAGTCAGTATGGGTGCAACACAAGGTAAACATCAAGTTAAAGATTTGCTTTCTGTACAGTGGAATTCCACTTACCTTGTGCAAATGTTCATTTTTAAAAAGTCTACAAATAGTCATTTTTAGGAGCTAAGATGGTCATTATAGTTTAGGACAGGCAAATGTAATCAACAGTAAGGGCAGTGAGCTACCTGTAAGCTTTACAAAAAAAATATTTTAGAGAAGTTTAGCTGGTTTGGAGGATAGGGGGTGTGTTGCTTTTGTGTTGTTTTTCCTGATATGTAATAACTTACTTTTGAGGTAACTTTGTGATCCATTCATAAAATTCTAAAGTTGATCATGGTTTGAAGATAAGGATGCTATTCTTGTTTCCGAACATTTCAAAAATTCTTAACCTATTCTGTTTAAATAGGTTTTGAATATAACCTTTTAAATATTATTAGATTTATAAGGACTTAAGTGTAACTGTTTGTAGAATCCCTTGTTACTGAGTGCTGTTCCCAATATTGTTTGAGTTGGTGACTTCTTGTCCCCGAGTATTACAGCATCGTGCAGTAAGCTGTCCAGGTTAGGCCCAAGAGAAAGGGGTTATTGTACTTTTTCCAGCTGGACATGGTAGAAAAGAACATTTGCAAATCCTGCTGTTGGAAGGAATAGCAGCATGATGGAATTGAGAGGAAATTGTAATTCAGGCTAGGTTTGTTAGTGTTCAGCCAAGATATATGGTGAGATGGCCCCAAACTCCTCAGGGCTTTCCTCTGAAGGATTGCAGTCGTCTTTGTGTATGTGTAGTATGTGTGTATAATATTATTTTCATTAATCACAAAATCCACCTTGCCTTCACAGGGTTATACGCTCCTTGCGGGTTAGGAAAAGGATAGGTAGAGTCGAGTCCTCTGTGTATAAGTAGGAGCTTAGTCTGTGTCATTCAGCCTCTCTCCTACTGTGAATCGTTGTGGTGACTGCTGGCTTAAAAGTGGGGTTGACTCTGGAAACTGGTATTTAAGGCACTTGCTATGAGTACTGACCACTCAATTTAACGTTTTTGTTTTGAATTGGACAAAGTCCTGATTCTTGGTCTTTCATGTCCTAGATGAGTGGGTTTATTGGATGTTATTGGATGTGTGTGAAGTTTCTGAGCATTTTTTTTAACCCTACGACAGTAGAATTGTTTTCTGGGCTGCTGTGTTTATTAGAAGCTGTGTCCTGTAAAGCCGCCTCTATTTTCTAGTCCAATAGCACCTCTCAAAAACACAGAGAGATACATAGAGGAGCCGTGTGAAGCTGGATATATACATGCTTTTCCACTTGTATTTGTCAATATTCATCTCTGTGTCAGATAGCAAATTTGGTAGGGCTCGGGAAGCATCATTCCGCAAGGAAGCCTTGTGCCCAGTTCGGATAAGTGTTAATGAAACCAGTCTCTGTTGACAGCCTGCGTGGCCATTCAGCCTGTGGTTACTGGATTCTTCAGGATGTGCTGCCCGTGGAAATTCAGTACAAAGTTTCCCTTCTCAGAGGGCTCTGTTGGCAAGTTCCCGAGAAACATCTGAGTTGCTGTCATCGCCCTGAAATCTGTGCGAGCGCTCCCCCCCACGCCCCGCATTGCTGCATGGCGCAAGCAGACGCTGTTGCTTGCCTTGAATGAGGCACAGCGGCTCCTCCATCCAGTAGCGGGGCTGCTTATTAGTTGTGTGACTCTATCAGAGGCTGTATCCCTCCTGCTTCCTCGCTCTAATTGCTCGCAGCTCAGAATACCCCGTAAGGTGGGAGAGGTGAGGGATTAGGGCGGGCATTTGCAGGCATTAGCAGTGAGGAGCTGCAGCTCTTCATGGGAATTATTGTGGTGCTTTTCAAGGTGACTGGGCATAAAGTTCTTCTCCAAAGCATTTTCCTATGCAAGCTGGTTTTCATGCACGTTTGGTTATATTCCAGTGTTGCTGACATTTATAGTTGAGTGGCTTCCTCGCTGTCTAAGCATAATTAAGCAGGCAGCGGAGGAGTGGATATATATGAATGGTTGTGGAAAAGGAGGATGATATGTAGAGACGTACCCGCATGTGAGATTTCAGTGATACAATTAAAAAAAAAAGTCTTTGCAGGGAGCTGTTCTTAGTATACTGGCTATGCTAACTCAAAAGGTACCAGATTCTGAGGATCCTGGAAATAATGGTACTTCAGTACTTGAAACCAAGGTCCTTCCATTTACAGAATTTTTGCTCGTTGTGTCTAAATGTGGCTTTACCAATTTTGTGTCTCTTGTGGCGCTGAAAATTCCCTATTTCCCAGCCTACTAACATCAGTTTTTAAGCTTTCTTCATAAACAGCTTCTGTCCCGTTTTCATCTCCATCCTTCTAAAATAAATCTCCTCCTTGTATTTCAGACTAACCTATCAATAATACTGAGCTCTGAAAATTGAGCCACCTCTGGTGCTTGAACCCCTTTGGAACTGAATTTTAGACTGTTCAAGTTTTAACAGAGCAGAGCAATTGCCAAATTTTAATATTTTTATAGTAGCTACACATCTGCATAATCGTGCATTTAAACAACACTGAAAAATCATTCTGTTCAATCTGAAACTAAGTATTTTCTCAGATTATTTTTGTCCGTCTTTGTAGACAATTTCTTATGGACATGTATGTACATTGTTCTCTTTTCAATACTTTTATTCATAACTTTTTTTTCAAGCACCTTTAGTCACTTCTTCGTTGCCTGCCTTGTGTTTGATAGCTGGTAGTCACTGTTGTGTTTCCCAAGACTTATGTCCAGATCAGCAGTTTTTTGCATGAATAACAGTTATTAAGTTGTAAACTTTTTTTCTTAAGTAAACCAGGCAGCTGTTAATGCAAACTCTGGCTTTGGTTGGTCTTCCCACCGTGTTGATTTAATTTTATTTCCGAAGTTATTTACACAATGAAATCAGTAACGCAATTTAGTTGATGTTTGGATGTTTGATATCTCACTAAAATCTTTATGAAAATCTTTAGCCTCCCAGGTACAACTGATTTAACATTTTCAAAAGGATAAGTTTGTCTGTTGGAGTTAACTGAAGGGTCGTGTCCTCACATCTTGGTTGTGATGTCCTGTGTTCAGTATAGTTCCGAATTGCTAGAATAAAATCAAATTAGTCTAAAACTTTATTGTGTAGTGAACTATTCATTAGCCCTAGAACAGTTGCAAAATTAAGGTGCTAAAATCCAACTCAAAACATAATTACTGTGGTGAGAATAACAAAAAATTCTGCTTATATTCTCTGGTAAAAAATCAGCCATTTCAATTGCCCGTGAAAAATCTACTGCTTGCTTAAAAAAAAATAAAATTTAAAAAAACGTCTATCTATATAAAAATAGAATGCAGGATTTGGCGTGATGAAATTCCATACAATATTTGTCATATCTCTTGGGTCTCCAGATTATGAAATGTTTTCCAAGTACAGGATAGAGAACATTCTGTTCACTGGTCGTTCAGAATCTGTTTTAATTTCCTGTATAATTATGTGTGTGTGTACATTCATACATACATGAATTTATACATTTGTAAGTACATCTCACTGTATTTGAAACAAATAGCAGGGGTTTGGATCCTAAAGGTGATCTCAGAATTAATGCAGGGTGATTCACTACATTAACTTCAGACAACTAATTATCCATCAAAATGCCCTTAGTTATGCACACCAGCAGCTGAAAACCACAGAGCTTCCCATATTCCCTTTGAGAAGTCTGTGCTATTGAGCTTACACCTGTGGCAGAAAGCACTCAAAGATGCTGGGGTTAATACCCAGTGTTCTTGACCTGCTGATGGCAAGTTTGTTTTTCCCCACTCTGCTAAAATGTCACTTTTCTCCACTTGCCATTGATTTACATATATGCTATTTTGTATGCTGCGCTGCAGTTCTGTGCTTTTCATGAAGTATTACCTCCCATTTTTCAATGATAATTGGCTTCAGGAAGAAGTATTTCTGAGTTCCTAGTGTCTCCTTTTCTCCATCTGATTGTAGCACTTGTTTTGGTGATAGTATTTCTCTGCAGTAGGTTTCTAAATTTTTTTTTTTTATTTTACTGTTCGTTTCTTATGGTGATGGTGTGCTTCTTTCACTCTACAACATTTTTTGTTTGTGACATTTACCTTTCAGATAGTTTTTATGTTAATTTTCACTTGTAAATTCAGCAACCTTGATTGTACTTCTGCCATTTGCTTCTTCATCCTCTCTCTCTTCTCCTTCCATATTCTACTGACATTAATACTTGTAACAAGTATTTTTTTTCAAATGATGGCTTACCATAGAAAAGTTCGAGACTGCAGCAGTGGCTTTTTAAGAAACTTAATTGGTACTGAATTATGCATGTAGCTAACACGTAACTGCTTGTTCTTCTTTCTTGCTTGCAGTGTTTATTCTTGTGAGCCAGTTCATGGAGCGGTAGCCAGGGGAAAATAAATTGGCCAAAGCTGGTGATGCATCTCTTGAGAAATCACGTGCAGAGAGGATTAGCTTCCATTGCTGTAAAGTTCTTACTGTCCCTGAAACAACAAGGGCTTCTGATCATCTTAGTATTGCTAGTAGATTAAAATGAAATTCCTGACATTCAAATATATTAGGGAAATTTTTGCTAAAACAAAAATACTGCAGAGGTCAGTTCACATTTTTTTTTTTTTTTTTCCTCGAGGCCTAAGCTGATTTGGGCATGAGCACGTTTGTGTCCAGCACACGGTGCTTTAGAGGCCGTTGTATAATATGGCCCACGTTTGAAACACAACAAGAGCAAACTTGTGTTAACATGAGAGAGAAACTTTATTTAGAACACAATATGAGCTTCACAGAGAGAGAGAGAGTATATAAAGAAGTCTTGAAAGCTCTGCTGGGAATTAATACTGAGTGTGAAAGTAAGGGAAGTTTAGAGTATTGTGCCAGCCACACAGAAGGAGAGCCTTTAGTGGAAGATACGCTGAATTAATATAGGTTACCTTTCATCAAATATGAATTGTATGCTTTTCTTTGCGGAAGTATATGAACTGTTCTTTTAAGTCATCAATAGCTCAGGAGTTGGTGTTTATCCAGGCAGTCATTGATGGGGGAGAATGGTTTAACTTGTGAAGAATTTGGGCTACTCTTTTTTCTCTTTGCTTAGCTGAAGGTAGCCTTGAAGGTAGACTTCTGTTGTTGCAGAGCAGGAACTAGAACGAAATCAAGAGGTTCTTGGGATGGTAGCCGGCACTGTTGTTTGAAAATAGAGTGCATTTCAGTGACCCGTGGCATGGAGGAGCAGCCTTTCAGAATACCCGCTTTTGAGACTGAGGTGGGGAGAACGGGCCCAGCACATCCATAGACGCCTGCTTTCCTGGTCTGAAGATAGCCCTCAGACCGACTGGCAGGAGACTGTGATCATCACTCCAGTATCCAGCACTGTCTACAGAATTACTTTCTTTTCCAGAAGGTTAAAATATCCCTTAAGAGCTAATTAACATTTCATTTCTAAGCATTAGTGTAGTCTTCCATTTGTGAAGAGTCCGCTGGTGTCTACTAAGGTTTTCTCATGCAATTTTTTCGTGCTTCTAGTTCTCATTATGTGCCCGCAAAGCCTGAACGTTCAGATTATTTCTTCCTAGAGAAGCAAGAAGAAAAAAGCAGGAACTGTTTTTTAGTTAGTTTGTTTAAAAATATAAATAATAAAAATATAAATAATGTTTAGTATTTTTGTATTGTGGTCTTTAAGGCTCTAGGAACATCTTGGGTGTTTGAATTTGTCATTTTACACTGTTGTCTGCTTCGGCTTGAACTGTTGATGTAGTTTTTGGCTTTCTATGGTTGTGTCTTTTTCAATTTCAAGTAAAAAAAAATTGCTGTATCAGTGCACTCTTCCATTTTCATACCATTAATGTATTAAAAAATGAATAATTTACATTTCGCTATGTTTAGTCATTTAGTCCTGCTACTGCCATCTTAGCCAATTGCGCTCATCGAGAGTAAGGAAGAACATCATTACATCATCTTCTTTATAAACAAAAAAGGCTGTGCTATTCCATCCCCCTCTGCCCTTTAAACTGTTTAACAGTGGTTTGAATTTGTGCTGTAAAATACAAATAATTGCAACCAAATTTGAAAACATTTTTTCTATGTATTAGATGATGCAGAAATAACATTGCCCTACGTTCTCCTTTACCAAGTAGATCTGTAGGATGTATGTATCAGTGGCTCTTGTATAAAATACTTTGAATTCTGATTTTATCTGTTGGATTATTTTTTTCTTACAGTGTATTCCCAACTCTACAGTCTTTCTTCATGAAAAGAAATCATGCTCTTAATAGCCAAAATAAGCTTTTATTTTTTTCTCCTGTGGAAAAGGGGGAAAAAAGTAACATTTTAGTACTCCACAGAAACTTAATGAAAAGCTCTTGCAAAAGAGGGAAAAATTACTCCAATTCCTTTCTGTTCGTAGTAATAAGTAGCGAACGTACAGGGGTTTGGTAGTGTTTTTTTTTAGGTAATGATTTTTTTCTCTTATAAACACATGAGAATGTTTTGTGAGCTTTTTCCTAGTTGATAAATACATAAAAATAAGTTGTTGTTTTGTTATTCCTTCACTGGGTTGTATTTAAACTTGCCCTTGGAATTGATTGTTGAATTTGTCAAATCAGACTTTCCACCGTAACTGGCTCTGAAGCCATAAGAGGCGTTTTGCAACCATCTTGTTAGAAGTGTTGGCAGTGGTGTGTTACTTAAGTTTGCTTTTAATCAAGCAGGTGGCAGGCAACATGGGTATTATCGTGCTTTTATTTATTTTTTACCTCATGAGCAGTAGCTTCTTTTCCTGAAGCCATTCCTGCGTGCGTTTCCTGCTTCTGCTCCAGTTGCCATGCTGCGAAGCAGCTGCTGGTGATTGTTTTGCCAAGTTTTTAAATTCTTCAGGTTTCCCTTTTATCTTCATGCGGCCTTGAACAAAGGGAAGGAAGTGGACGATGCTGTGTAGCAATCTTCCTTTTCATTTCAGGGTCTTTCTCCTTCTGGTTAACTTGTCGATGCTAGCAATTCTCAAGCTCCATTGGGTGTGCTTATTTCCCTGTATGGCGTGTATTTATAACAGTACTTAGCAATCTGAGTTTTGTTTTTAGTTATTTCATTTGTAGCTTTCTTAGAATTCTCGGTGCATCAGGATGTTTTAAATCGCTTGCACGAGTGGTGTCATAGATGGCCTTTGCAGTTCCAGGTTTAGTGAAATGAGATCTTCTGATCGCCAACACAGATAATAGCGGTGACCTCCCTCTTCAAAACGCTTTGCATCTGTCATGCAGCCAACAGCAGCCGTCTCTTACCTCTGCAGAAAAATACCCGTTCCTTTCTAAAGTTAATGGAAGGGTCTGGTGGGGAAGAAAGTTTCTCGACCCAGACTGAAGTTGACCAGATCAGTTTGTCTAGGTGGGTCTGCTTTGGCTGGTAGGAAGAGGTGTAAAGCAAGGGGTGCTCTTGCTTTTCGTTTCTGTTTCATTGGGTTAGAACGTGCTAGAAGACCATTGAAAAGTCACGTGAAATAACCCGCCCAAATATGAGTGTGCTCAAGTGTAAGTGCTTTCCTGACGGCGCTCTTTGTCGGTTGGAGACCAGCTGAGGCCGCCGAGTGCTTGATGGCACCGCCCGATTGCTCCAACAGTGAACGGTTACTGAAGGGGAAGTTCTGGTTTGCAGCTGTGGTGTCCAAGCCTTGCCTTCTGCTGGCAGCAGCGTTCGTAAGATGGTTTAGCTGGGTCTTCAGAGTGTGTTCAAAGACAAAGGGAAAATGTGCCTCGCTGAGAGTTGGTCAGAGTTGTGGGAAAGACTTGGACCCAGTTCATTGCGTCCCTGCTTTGTACGGAGCTTCAGATGCATCTTTTAATGAGGATTTACTTCAAAAAGGACAGGGCAGTGTTAAGGGCCCCTGGATGCGCAGCTGTTTAAGTGCATATGATTTATAACTTCCTTGAAGGTGCTGTATGGAAAAATCCTGTTATATTTGTTCATAAAGTCAAGTTCCCCTTAAATACCTGTAGCTGTCTAGTTAAAGAAATAAAATAACCCCAAGTTCCTCTCCAACTAAACGTTCAAGCTGCCAGTTGTGGTAGCAGCTTCTATGTGCTCTGAGCAGTGACTGAACTGTAGAAGACAACGTTAATTTCAGAAAGTGTTGTAGCGTGAGCGTTCTCTTCAGTTCCAGCAGGTACAGTGTGTCATCAGAAAATGGGAGGTCTGTCTGCAAATTCCGTCCATGACAGTAATGTTAGAGGCACTAGCAAGGATTGTCTTAGATTTGTACAAATCCAGAGATGACACCAAAAGGTAGGGAGAGGAATCAAGGCACAAAAAGCAAAATAATGCACTAAAACATTTGCAGATGGCCGTGGGTTCAGTGGATGAGCCTGAATGCTGAGAATTGGCTCAAACACACGTAATAATTTTAAGAAATTCACTTTAAGCTTGCGTGCTTCGGTTCTGATTCCAGGGTTAATTTTCTTTAGATTGAGAGTTGGCTGACTTCGAGAAGTATTTATAGGGGGTGGGAATAAAATTAAAGGAGTAGTAGCTTTGATTAATTGTCAGCAAAATCTCAGTCTTTTCAATGCAATTTGAGTCAAAACTTGCAGCATTAATGAAAATTTCTGCACCAGGTTTTTTATATATATATATATAAAAGGCAACTGCATTTCTCAATTTAATATCTTGAGAATATGGCCAAATACCTGCAGTTTGAAATATGTAATTTAAATGGATTTATCATGTTGTTTCAATACCATACATAGACCTAATAAATTTAATATACATGTGATCCATCTTGCTGCAGTTCTGCAGCAGCATAGCTTTGTCTTTATCAACCAGAACTTCTGGTTTTGAAAACAGACCTAAAAGAAAGTTACAGCCAAGAACCACTCATCCAGTCACTTATGTGGCTTTTTGTCCATTGAGTGCACTGAGACCTATCTCATAGCTTTCACTTTGGAAAAATAATGTTAAAACTAGCATAGCAAGGTAAAAACAAAAAATACTTATTAGATCAGTGGTTTGTATTCTCCACTGATTTTTTTAACTATTTCATAATATTTCCTTATGTTTTGATGACATTTCTCATTTTGAGCATTAATATAAGTAAATCACAAATATGGCCAAACCGACTAATTTAGAAATTGAAATATTACAGGATAGATTGACATGTTCCCCCCCTATTATTTACAGGTTTAATGAAATACTTAACAAATTGTCATTTTAGACTAAATATTAAGGTTGCTGTAATAAATTGCAATCAAGCAGTTCGTAATTGCAACCAAATTTGAAATATTGTCAAACCATGAATTGTTGGAAACCGGGGACTAGCCAGCTGGAGTTGGAATTCACTGGAATTCCAACAAGCTTTTGAGAGCAGTGAAGTCTTCTGCCAGCTCAAAGGACTTTCCCTCCCGTTTAAGTTTGTTCAACTACTTCACTTTAATGGCTGGTATGTTCAGAATCAAGAATCTGGAAGTTCAGAAAGTTGGGAAACTTTGATTTGTTTTTTTCCCCGCCTTTCAGTAGGGTCATGAGGTAAGAATATCAGAGGTTAAGGATTGTGACCATTGTGATGAATAGAAGACACTAGTTCATCGGGGTATTAAAAAAGCACTGAATATGCTGCAGTTGTGTGTGCTGCTTACAAACTTCTAGGGCAACTTCTCTCAAAATTCTTTTCTATTTGAATTCAGGTTTCTAACTTTAGCTCAGTCTACAGTGAGTGTGCAGTAAGTGGAGACAGAGGTATGCAAAGAGTTAGCTTAGCATATATTTCCCAAATATCTATGTGAATTGCCCAAGCAACTATGTTGAGGTGCTGTATTCAGCTTCAGCCGTGAAGCTGTGTTTCAGCTTAGTAAAAACTAATGAAGTGTTTGGTATAATGAAATGTGAATCCTTTAGAAAAAAACACAATGGGAATAAAATGACTTAGAGGGGATTCTTTCTTGCAGATTGGAAAAAATGAATGAAATATTACTTTATTTTATTTTTAAATAAATTTCATTTTGTTTTGTGTTTGGGTTATCAAATATTTCTGGAGTCAAGAGATAAACCAGAGAAAACTTCAGTTATTCACTTACTATCAGTTTGTATTAGAATCGTGAACTTCAAAAAACTGTTGTAATACTTCATTTCTTCTTCAAGAAGTAATGCTAACTATAAGATATTTGGAGTGTAGACTTCTTCCATTGGAGAGCAATAATTCTGTTACTTCTCAGAAAATGTATTATTTGCTTTAGTTAAATACAGTATTTTGAAAACCCTGTATTTCTTTTTCCCAGGCTGTTCGCTGCTATGAATCGCTAATTTTGAAAGCTGAAGGAAAGGTCGAGTCTGATTTCTTTTGTCAGTTAGGTCACTTCAACCTCTTATTGGAAGATTATCCAAAAGGTAAGTGGTTTTTATTTTTTAGTATTTCTGGTAAATATCTTTGGGGGATTGTCATTTGATATAGGTGATAAACTAGAATCAAAAACATTTGGATAACTCACTGTTTTCTCGGCTTGTATTACATTTCAAAGCCCATAACAGAGTAAGACTGATGTCTTCATGAAAGCACAGTTGTATTGTAACTTCTTGATCTTTTTTTTAAATTGAATTTTAATTGGGGAAAAAAAAAAAAAAAGCCAACACCAAAAGCATAATATGCTGCTGATGCAGGTGCGAATATGAAGTTTATGTAGTTTACTATATAATAATACCACGCTGCTTGTTTTATTTTTCTGGGTCGCTATATGACTACAAAGTGTTGAACTCGTACCTCTGAAGGATTCTTTTTTGGGGTGGGACAGATGGGAACTGCAGAAGCTAACAGTGCTGTAGAGATACAGGTGTGTAGAGTGAGCACCTGTCCTAGATTGGCCTCGTGTTTTTGGCCTTCATGTTTGTCCACAATCTCAACAGGTAAGACTAGGCTGAAAATATTAATTTAAAAGCAAAAAACAGCATTTAATGTGTGTTTTCAAGTTCTGTTTTAAACACTGACTGGGAGAATGGGTACGTGGGTTTTCTGTGGGGAGGCGTTGTTATTTTAGGTCTGTTTCTTCAGGCTTTTAAATTATTAAAAGCTTTTTGCCATCGTTTCAGCCCCTGAACATATAACTTAATGTACGTTTGTGCTTGGCTGTATATGGGTCAGCAGACTGCTTTTTTGGTAGAGGTGTTGATTTGAAAGGTACCCTGCTGTGTTGCTTCCTGAGGCGTGGGGCTACGTCTTTAGCTTGTCCTGTTGCCCGTTGATTGCGTGCTCATTGTCAGCCTGGGATCTGATAGCTGCCTCCTTCCAGTGGTTGTGGAGTGTTTAGATGAGCCAAAAGTCTGTGTCTAATGTAAAACTGTTGAGTTAGGGTTCCTGGAAGCCTATCTTGTCTTTGTTTTTTCGGTGACGGATGTTTCAATTTGTTACTACTAGGGCGGAATTTCCAGTATGTAAATTTAGAAAGCTTTGTATGATCGTTATTGTCCACCTTTTCCTACTGGATACATGGGGGATCTTAGGTACCTTTGTACCCACAGCTTGTACCTACTACGCCCTGTCCAGCAGGTACGATGTAATGTAACCATGGATGTTTCAGATTCCGTGGGCATGGCAAAACCTGAAGGGAGCGTTGTGGTATGTTGCCTATAGAGTTTCCTGAAGAGTGGTCTGATTTCATGCATTTTGAACTTTTTAAAAAATGATGTAAGAAAAGTCTGCCACTCCCTCTGCAAATAAGTTACACTGTTGTTTCTGATCAGCCTAATACAACTTGGCATGGTGTGACTGCAGAATGGCTTATTGGATATACCAGTTACGCAGAACTGTAAACAAGCATGAGCATAAGAAACATTTAGACATAAAAACTTGTATTAACATACTGGTATTTTCTTAGATGCTGCTTTGAAGTCACATCTAATTCATGAAGTCTCAAAAAGTGAGAAAACTAAGTTAGTAGTGAAATACTTGGATTAAGGGGAAAAAAAGATGGTATATTCAAACAAATGGTGTAGTGGAGAAACAAATACTAAAGGAATTTCGATGGTTGGGAAATACAGCAGTGGCTCAAGGAAGTTAGTTTTTTTGATTTCATTGAGGGACACGTTTTTGTTCACAGAATTTGTTGACATTCAGTACCAATGACTGTAAAAGTATTATTCACGACGCAAAAAAAAAAAGTATTCTCTAATTATTTCACCTTTTCAGTCTGAAAGAACTAGAGTGCTGGTGCACTGCGTTGTAAATTTAAGGTGCGAATAAGTTTGTTCCATTCTGTAAACTTAAATTCTGACGCTCTTAATTATCAAACACACTAACTGCAATTATGGTTAATTTTTTAAATACTTGAGATCTGAAAAGTAAAGGGAGTCCAGGAATGCACTCCCTGACTAATCTGATTTTTAAGTCTTGAAGTTCCAGAACTGCAAAATGCTGCAGCAGGCCCTTCAGAACTACAGTGTGTCTCGTCTGAGATTAGCCTTGGATAAAGTTGTGGAGAAGTTGATGAAGGATGTAATTAATAAAATATCACGAGTAGTATGACTAATGCTAAACAACTTTTTTTTCCCCTTGGAAGCCTGTTAATTATTTTATTAACTACCTTTAATAAATTCATAGACTTGTGCATGTAATGTAGGAAGGTGGGTCTTTATTAAAGGCAAATGTCATAGTGTTCTTCATTTATAAATGTTGGCAGTGTAGTTTTTGATAAGTAGAATGAAATTGTTAATTGCCTGCAAAAGTACAAAAAGTGATCAAGATTAAGTAATGCTAGGTTGACAGAGATCTGTTAAGAGTTTCATGTTTAAATTTTCTTCTGGTTTGATCCGTCTCTGTTAACTTTTTTCACAAACATGTTGACAAACGTGGATCACTCAGGTGTATTCCATGCACGTTACTATTTTCAGGTTGCTAGTAATTTCTTGTGTATGTAGTAACAAAAACCCGTGGGTCACTTCTGGATAAGAATTAGGACTTGTACTGGAGAAGAGGGACCCCGAGAAAGATTGATGGCAGGTTACTGCATGTCGTTACTGGAAGTAACACGGCAAGTACTATCCTGGCACTGTGCGCACAGGGAATATCAGTTAGGAGCAGGCTGACTTGGAATGCAGAATAAGGTGGTGGCAGATGCCTTACTGAAGCCTAAGTACAGCTAGCATATGTTTTTGCATTTTTAACTGAAACCCATTAAATGTTGTAGTAATTTCTCAATGTGCGTTATGTTTTCCATCAATTGTAGCCACTTAATTTCAGATTTAATAAGTTTTTTCATTTAAAAACAAAACAAAAAAACTAGTCTCCAACAAAAAGCTCTGATTTTACATCAGAAATTACTGGATGAAGTTCATTCTTTCTCTGTATTATGTCTGATGTCATACTAGCGTATCAAGATGTTTTTTCATAGCATTTAAAACTCCTGAAGCTGGTCTGCAGCTTGTACTTATCCTAAAATGCAGTGTATTTGAATTGCAGTTGTTACCTAAGGGGTTTTCTCTACATCCATGGAATTGAGTTGTCCTGTTAATGTCACTCAGCTATCGTTAGGAGAAGGCGATATAGTCAAGGCATCAACCTTGGGCTGATTTTGAAATACTGTGAGCTACTGACTCATATGTTCGCACAGCGATAACCAGGGCAGATTGATTCAGTTCAGCGAGCACGTTCCAAGGTGGTTTCTGTGCCCAGCATTTGTCTTCCTGATCATTACGGGTCAGGATTTGGCTTCAAGTGTTCACCAAATGAGAATGTTCATTCATCCCAGTGAAATCTTTTTTTAGGTAACTATAATCTGGTGTCTTCCTGTCTTCCTCTCTTTATTTTTTTTAACTAGGCAACTGTTCACCAGTTGTTTGATTGTTTCAGAAGCTTCCAAAGCCATTGTTCCCTGGGCATGTCTTTAGCGGCATCACCCACCCGCTTGCTGCCGCTCTCTGCTTTGTGCAGGCACAGCTGAATGTGCAGCTGTGTGGGGAACTGGTCCAACTGAAAAATTACCTAGCAGATGTGATGCAATTGCCCCAGAATGTGAAACCTCAGCCTCGGGTTTTGTCGGAGGAGGTTGATGAGTGGTCATGTAGGCTTGTGGAACCAGGCAACGCTGCAAATCCAGTTAAGACTCTATAGCATATACCTGTCATCTTTGTTGGCAGCTTCATTCCTTTTTTTTTTTTTTCTTTTTTTTTAACCAGAATTAGTCTTACATGAATGTGTTGCTACATCAGTACTTGGAGATGGTTCTTTTTTCTTTTTCCATGACTGGTTTTCATGAGGAGTACAGACTGCAGGCAGTGATCTTGGAGGTGAGGTTTTAGTTGTAGTTGAAGCCTGTTTGAGCTCATGGACTCTGACTGACGTCATCCGTGTTTTCCTTGGGGATCACTGTATCTATTTTGTAGAAGGTTCATATATATTATATATATGTGTGTTCCAGCCCGTGACTTGGAGGTGAGCTAACAGTTGCACAAGTGCAGGCATACTTTTATTATAGGCCACCTTGAATTTCTGTTCTCTGAATAAAATTCTTTAAAGTAGAAGTAGATAATGCAATTAATGAGTTAAATGGGAAAAACATGCAATTATTCACATCACAATTACTAAAGCGCAATAAATACTGCACTGAAATAATTCGTACTGCCGTACTCAAGCGTGATGTGTTACGTCAGTGTAGTTTTCATAATTTTGTTTGTAGATAGTGACTGTGTCGTCAGAAGCACTAATGTAAAATATTCTAAGTAATTTGTAAGACAGTATTACTTAGTTCAAAGGAATTCTTAGCAACGTGTAAAATATTCCCCACTCATTTATTAAACACTTTGTTTTTATGTAAAGCAGCGTGGTTGCAAGAATAACTCCCAAATTCAATGTGCATGTGTTCCTTTATGCTTACAATTCAAGCTTTGTAGAGATTTTTTTATAGTTGTTAATGTTTTAGGCTATCAGAACTTTCAAGGAAAGTATTGCCGGTGGAAGCCATTTCAATGTGCTGAGTTTGGAGGTAATCGAGTAGTAGGCATGATCTTATAAATGTGAGGGAGAAGTTCCCAGCATAGATAGGATTGTGCAGATTGCTGCTGCCTCGCTGCTGGGCTGGCTTTTACCGATGAGTCCTGGAAGAACTGCAATGGAGTTTAAGTATGCGAGCATCTGAACGAGCAGAGGAAGAGGTGGCTGTGTTTCAAATAAGTGAGATTATATTTGCGATGTTTTTTCTTTTGTTGCTTGTAATTGTTAATAATTGCCTGAAATTGCGTTGCTTCTATTTAGAGCTGTTTATATCATCTTCAGGATGGTGTTGTTGAATTTCAGGCAATTTAAACTGTCACATGAAATTCCTGTAGAAAGTAGTAAGAATATTCTCCTAAGCTTACAAGACAACAGTGCTCTTTATAAATAAATTTTTGTTTCTGTTTTGTCCCTGTGTTTTTTTTATTATTAGTAGTAGAAGTTTCTTACTAAAGAATATAACTGGACCATGTTTTCATGTTTTTGACTGAAATTTTTCATTTTGGGCAGCGTTTTAAGTGAATGCTTATTTGTTAAAAGCCATTTTGTGGAATAAGCTCTTTGAAGGATTTTGAGCTACATGTGGTTCTATTGTGTTCCTCCACTGACATTCTCAATTTTTAAAGATCTTTTTTACAGTAAATATGTGCTGAACTGGAATTAGTTCATTATCTAAAAGATCTATGTAATAGCAAACTCTTTGTCATAAGTAACTTGTTTGTCTTGCACATTTAGTTAGTCTTCTGTGCGGATAGTTGAGTAAGATCATGGGATATTGGGCTTCCCACCAGTGTGCCACTGCATTATATTTCCAGATAGGGATGTGTATTTGTTAATAACATTACTGAGAGGACTTTCTGATATTTTTTCTTTTGTAAATGTATGATTGAGTTGCCTTTGTGTGTTCACGTTCATTCTGTGTTAAAAAGGAAGACATGCTTTAGGCTTCTTTGATCACATCTTTTTGGTACTTTAAGCACAAATCTCTGGAGGAAACTGAGAACCTCCTCTTCCCTGAGGCCTTAGAACAAAAGACCTTAGCTATGTTTTGCTGCTCTAACTTCCACACCTTTTTTTTTTTTTTTTTTTCTAAATCATTGACTCAACCTTGGAATTTCCTCAACTTTTGATGTTCTTAATTCTGTGGCCCAGCGGTGTGCACGTTGTTAGGTTAAAGCACTATTGTGGAGAAATCCTTGCACGATGTAATCAGCTGTTTCCATAACCTGCAAATGTCTCCCAGGTGTTTAATGAACATTTATTTTTCCTGAACGGGTTGTCAGATTTAAAGCAATATATGTACCTTATCTTTGCTTCCCTTGGTCTGTTCTTCAGCTAATTTTCTGTTACCATTCATTTTCACACCAGATAAGCACTAGGAATTGTTCTTTGCTTGTTTAAAATTAACAACAATAAAAATGTATTTAAGAAAAGGACCATTTTTCACAGAAGAATACGGAGCTTTGAGTTGTTCAGGTTCTCAGGTGTATGTCATCAACTTCAAGCTTGCCCGTAACTTTTTGAAGTTTAGCAAGCCAAAAATATATGGTGGTCACATTTAGTCTTGGAAGGTGCCACTAGATGGTGTCAGTATCTAGTTCACTTTAACCTTACTTTGGCACCAAAATACTCAGTGTTCCATGTTTGCATCACTTTCAAAGGCCTCTTAAATTTTCAGGTATCATCAGAGTAGGCAATAAAAGATGTTCATTTATGACTGTGACTTGTGATTGGGTGTGCTAGAAGACAAGTAGAAGGATGTCATTCAGGCAGTTCTTGATCCCCATTTTTACCTTGCTTCACTGATGCAATTACGTAATGTGTGAAGTTTTACCATTTTCTTATGCAATTAAGTAGATTTAAAGAAAATAAATTCTGAAACCACATATGTGGCAATTTTGTAAAAAATGTATTTTGTTTTCTCTATGTGAAATCAAGGAATTAAACAGGAACAAATCAGGAAACAGTATCATCCCTGTCACGATGGTGAGATGTCCATTGACCTTAGTTATAGTAAGAGAAGAAATAAAGTCTTTGGGAGAAAACAAGAAAAGGCTGTATCGTTCTGTCCATGTGTATCTGTAGATGCTGCAAATGGGTGGTTCTGGGTGGCTGTAAAAGCATTTTAGTAAGAGGGAACCAGTGGAGGGTAGCTGTAGGACTCAGGGAAGGCCAGCACTGCACTCAGTGGCAGAGGCAGGAAAGACAGATTATGGCGTAGCTCAGGAGGTTTCTTGCTGCCCAGTATAATTTTAATTCTTTCAGCAGAAAGATAATGCTTTTCTTCTCAGAACTGTTTTAGCCAAACACGGTTTTATTCGCATCAAGCAATATAGGTGATTCTGATTGCTCTGATTCACTACGTATACTGTTGGGGCAAACAAGCCCTTTTTTCAGGTTAGAATGGCAAATGCTGTGTCTGCCACTCAGTATGCTGCAGATTTTCCAGGACCTAAGCATAAGGATCATGTGTTAGACAAGTAATGTAAAATTGCTAGGTTTTGGAGAGTGGTGTTGATTGAAACAGTGCTAGCTTGAGTTGATTTGGTAAGTAATGAAATATGGGGCAAAAGGACGGAGGTAGGCTGCCAGGAACCACTTTTGTAGGAATTACCGAGACACTTGTTGGTATTGTTTTAGATGTCTGAATATGATTTCCCAGTTTTGTGTTTCTAAGAGAATTTTCTGTGGTTGACAAGGTGATGCTATGAATGGAGTTGAGAATGAAGAACGAACAAGGGTTTTGCATGCTGAAAAAAGAAGTTTCTATATGTTTAAACTCCAGCAGTTCCATAGGTTTAAGAATATCAGTGGTGAACTTTTGGATTTGAAAAGCTTAATAATAAGTTCCTAATCAGAAGATTGTCTGCTGAATTCTGCTGTGCTTAAGAGTGATTTCAAAGTGTTCATTTCATTTTGGTATTCTGTAGCCCTAGATTAGTTTTAATGGATTTTTAAGGCTCGTTGTAAGTGGCATGTGGCAGAAGTTCTTAGATGCTTAATTTAACTTCTCTGTTCCAGTAAATTTGGATTCCTTTCAACCTTTTCTCTATATTCCTAGTATTCATAATGTTCACATTATTTGTGAAAATCTTACTACTTGCAAAGCCAGTTTTATTTAGAGATCTCTAGTATTTAAAGATCTGATTTGTCTTTCTTATTATATGTGTTTTAAATGAGAATTTTTAATTTTTTCCTGGGAAGCCTTTAGATTATGGGCTTATGTAAATAAAAAGGACATTTTAACTGAAAAATGGTAATTTGCTTTAATTTAAAAAACATGAGTTGACACTAATGTTGAAATGGAACAGTGATTCACAGAATATATATATTTTTTTTCCTGTCAAAAATCATTTTACCTGGGAATCACCAGTGCTGGATGAAAACTAAGAGATCAAATGACAGTGCACCCTTTAATGTTTTTTTTTTTTTAAATGCTACTAATATGAAATGTAATGTTACTAATGATACGAATAAATACTGTAATAATACTAATAAATTAGTATCTTTTGGATCTCTAATAAACCAGCGTGCATTATTCTATGATGAGAATCATAGCACTGATGAAGCATGGGTCAGGTTTCAGAAGGGGATTTATTTATTTATTTTGCTTAGCAGATTCACTTTTTTCCCCTTTTTCTTATTCTAGAGTAAGTTTTGTAGTATGAGAGGTTTACACTCACTTCCTGTAGTTAAAAACTTCGTTTAGGAGAGAAGTTGCTTGTAGTTCTGTAGCACGCTTCTTAGGTTTAAGTGTTCTGTTTGAGTTCTGTTTGCTCTTTCGAGTCTAAGCATAGACTCAATGTGCCTATCTGCTCACCAGTGACTCACTCAGGGAGCAGAAAGTACGGTGAGGTTCAAGTTCACGTTTTACGGTTTTAAAACCAGTAGGCTATGTGGCTTTTCAGAAATTTTCCTTTCATAATTTGGTTTCTAGCATGTTTTTGTATGCAAGATTTTTGTTAGCAGTATGCTTGATTAGGGATCTTTCGTGTGGGTTCTGGGAAAAAAAAAACACAAAACAACAACAAACAAAAACTGTTGAATCCCCTTTTTTTTCCAGTTTTTCTGTCCATTACTTTTTGCAGCAAAGCTTGTGTTCTTGTGGAGCAGATGTTAATGTAGTTGTGAACAGGGCTGAAATAAACGTTCACAGGTAACTATCTGAAAGTTGAGCACTTGTTAAATACTGAAATTGTGCACGAACAACAGTTTCTAGTTACCTAGCTTTTTTAAGAAGGAAAGGGATACTGCAGGTCTAATGGATCCCTCTGTGATTTGCTGTTGACAGCATTTTCAGCACAACACTGAGAATTTTAGCGTTTCGTCTTCAAGAAGTTAAGTGCAGTGGCTGATAGCAGTAGAATGCTGTTACCCTTGAAGGAAAGGACTGTAATTGGAGATTTGACCAGCAACCAGGATGTCATGGTTCAGAAAGACCTATGAAGTGAGAAACAGAGGGAAGAATCACAGAATATCCTGAGTTGGAAGGGACCCACAAGAATCATCATGTCCAACTCCTGGGTCCATGCAGGAACACCCCAAAATTAAACCCTATGTCTGAGAACGCTGTACAAATGCTTCTTGAACTCCGGCAGGTTTGGTGCCATGACCACTGCCCCGGGGAGCCTGTCCCAGTGCCTGACCACCCTCTGGGTGCAGAACCTTTCCCTAATACCCAGCCTGACCCTCCTCTGTCCCAGCTTTAAGGATGGATCCCTGGAACAGGTTGCTGAACCCAGAAGTAGGATTGGGCACTTCAGACACTCCAGAGGAGGAATGTAATGTGTTACTTCTTCCTCCGTAAGAGTAATATGACCTTTCTTAGAATGAAGGTCTTACCTTTTTACTGTGTGTATGTGAAATGTGCTTCATCAGGCTGTGATTTTTGAGTACTCGCTTTTAGTTGTGGCATGAGGCTGGAACTAATTTCAGTGATTTCAATTGTTACTGTGAGAAGCTGCTGGATTTTATTGAAGAGTGCAAGAGGTTGAAAAGAACTTGATTTACAAATGTCAGGACTCTAAGGATAACTAGTAGAATATAATGGAGCAAAACCTCTTTTAATCTGTTTTTTCTCCCTGTGGTAAATGGAGTTGCTAGTACTTCTCTGGGCAAGTTGCTTTAAAGCAGTAGCGTTAGTGGAACCTGGCGTCCTGTGCCTCCTCATTTCTCTCTTCCACTGATAAGTGCATGCTTTGTCAGTCAGGTCTGAACACAGTGCATACCTTCGTATGACCTCTCCCATTTTTCAGTGCTGCTTAGCTCCGTTCCGTTGCCTCTGGCTGGGGATCAGGGCTGTGCATCCTCGGACTGTCCAGAGTTAGGAGCAAGAATAAAACTGGAGCTGTACACCTTTTTGCTGTACTTGCATAAAGAGTAGGTTTGGTTGTTGTTTGTCAGTAAGGCTTTTTTTTTTCCTTCAGTCTTCTGTTGTTTCTTTGTTGTATTTTTTTTTAAACTGTTGATGTTTATGAACTTATCAGCAGTGCCATAACTCTATAGGGAAACGCATGTTACAGCTTTCTTGTTTAAAGGGTATGCCTGTGCAAGTGCTCATGTATATTTTAACACCCTCACTGAAAAGGTTCTCCCTTTTATTTTGCCAGTATAAGTCTTTAGCATTGTATCTGATGTTCTTTTCATCCCTTTGTTTTATCCATATTCCCTGTATAATTGACTACAATAGTTACTTTTAAAAAATACTGGATTGTAAGAATTTCTCGTTTTCCTAAGTCTTGCATCGTATGGTGCTGTTGACTTAAGTATTTGAAATATGCTTTAACCTTTAAAATTTGGGTAGTTGCTGCTTAAATTAAGACAATTTTTTTGCCTTTCATGTAGGTGTGGTGCATTACAAAAGTGTTTTTATGTTTGTGCTTGTTTTCCTGTTTGGGAAGGCAAAGTCATCCCCATGTTCAAAAGCTAGTTATACTTTTCTATCATAAAGTTATTAATGATACCCAGGAAAAGGTGAATCGGGAAGGAGGTGGTTTTCTGTTGTTATGAGCATATAGTACCCAGCTTAGTTACAGAATGCGACTGAAATATGCTTACTCTTAACGTTCCTGAACTTATGTTTGGACTGTGGTCCTATACTTCAGTTTGTACTGATTCAGGGAGGGAGTTGTATTCTTAAGTTCTGAAAGGCTTAGCCTGATGGTGTAGATTTTTAAACGGTTTTATTTAGTTAAGTTGCATGTAAGCACGTATACTCTTGGCATGTCGATAACGTAACAATGATGAATATTCTCCTAATTTTTTCCTACCCTGGGCATCCAAATGAATCCCAGTTTAGAGCACCGGAACTAGAAGCTGGCTTTTCAGGGAGCTGCAGCAGCGAGAGGCGCAGTATAGGCATGGTTCAGCACGTACCAACTAGGTGTGTAAAAACAGTGGCAGTGGGTGTCCAAAGACGGCCGAGTGCGGAGGTGGGTGCAGGTTGCTGAGATTCATACCCGTGCTATCCTGAGTGGAGCAACGCGGAGTGTGAGGAGGGCAGGAGCAGCACCGCTGGGGGTGTTCGGTCCCCTGTGGAAAACACATGGGAGTATCCTGCTGGGAGATGTTATAGGCAGAAAAGCTCCAAGCTAGTTAGAAAGAACAAGCCATTTCTGTGCTTTATGTAACCCAAATCAATGGATTTGAGCAACTATACCGATAAGCACTCAAGAAGATCAGCAAGAGAGCTGTAAGGTTCCGGAGTTTTGGTAGTAAGCTGAGCAGGAAGGAAAAACATACCAGAAGAAAACAGTATTTGCTTTATATTGGAGGATTTTGTTAAAAACGGTAAAATGGCGAACATACTCCTGCTCCAAATGGGATGGTGTATGGATAACCCTTAACGATCAGCATGTTTATTAGCCTGCTTGTTTCTACCCACAGGCAGAATTTTGTAAATGCAATCAAAAATATCTAGGGATACAGTAATAAAGAAAGATTGAAGATCACTAGGGTACAGAATGTAACTAAAGGAGATGAAGGAGGTCTGGGTGTATCCTCTGTGTGTCTTGTCATTAAATATATTTTGTTCTTACTTTGCTTAAGCCTTTATACTTTTAACTTACGGACATGAGCTTGCAGGACAGGCATTGAAGGATGATAAAATTTCACGACATAGTTCATCCATGATACCTTCAGGAAATGAACCTGCACAAAGTACATACAGTTCTTGCTGTCTTAATCTCTTTAGAGTTTGTAATTTTTTCAAAGCAGAGGTTGTTGTCTTGTTTTGGAAAATGCATGCAACGTAGAAACCATTCTCAAATCTTACGAAGCAAACAGTTGAAAAATGAAAGTGTAACTGCAGTGAATCATTATTTAAAGTAGACCATTTTTGATGGTGCCTAGTGCAGCGTTCGTATAAGAACATAAGGCCTGTTTGCATTCTAGTCTGATGTTGCCATATGCCTGTTAGCCAAAGGGCAAGATGTATCAACAGGAATTTTTAGTCAGAAAGAAGAAGGCAGGAATGGTGATCTGAGAAGTGCATTTTTAAGTAGTACTAGTATTCTACAAAACAGAGCTGTTCTAGAGCTGGTTTTCAGCTTAGTCTCAGTCTTAGTAGATGTTGAATAAAATGTAAGCTTTTTTTTAATTATTATTTGCTGTTGTTTCTCCAGCTACTGAATGAAAGGGCATGTGAAATTGATTTCTCTTTGTATGTCCCTCTGTACCAGTTCTTTAGAAATTACAGGACATCAGGGAGCATGGTAAATGAGCTACATGATTAAATTTTTAAATCTTAAAGCAGCTTTGTCCAGGAAGAAAATCCCAAAATTTCAAATGATTCCTTTTGTTACAGGATTCTTTAAAATATTGCTTGATTTACATTTGTATGATTAATAATAAATACACTTTGGGGTTGACGTCTCATAAAACAAAATTATAATCTCAAGGAATGCATTACCCACAACAGGGTACTTACTGTGGCAATGTTACTTTTATTAAACCATTTATCATTTTAATGTTGTGTATTCTGACTCTTAAGGTTTTCTATCGTTTTCTTAAAAAAAAAAAAAAGGCAACAAAACAAATTCAACGCTTATTTTTCTTTTCTACAGCATTATCTGCATACCAGAGGTACTACAGTTTACAATCTGACTACTGGAAGGTCTGTATATGCTGCTTTTTTTTCTTTTTCTTAAACATACTCTTGTAGATGATTGAATTTCTTAAACAGATTAGTTTTAGTATGTTTGGAATATCTACCTGCAATTACTTTTTGGCATATTAATTGGGTCTTAATGGAAATGTTCATCTATGTGTACAATTCATTATAAATCTAAGTGGAAATAAATCTTCACACCATTTGCTGAAATGACAGATTAGTTAACTTGACACATTTTAGGTTTTCTTTTTATTACCCATTACTTCATTTTTTCTTATGTATCCGATATCTGTTTGCATATGAATGTTGAGAGTATCTTAACCACTTGAAAGCTGCTGTGCAGATGTTGGACTTAGAGTAGGAAAAATGTTTTCAGGTTGTGTGTTATTTTCATAAATGTCCCTTTCAGTGTCTTAAAGAGAACGTTTTTAGGTAAGATGGGGAGAAAAACCTGCTAGTATAGATATGTCTCTAAGTCCATGTAAAGATATGAGGACTTTAAATGGATAAAATTTAAAAATTTCTTAGTGATACTGTGGAAAATAGGTAACATTGCTGTCTTGTCACATGAAATAATTTGCAGCTCGTCATTGAGTCACAAGTGCAAGAGAGCACATAACACAGAGCTGTGTGGTCTTCAGCAGATATTTTCCTGAAGTGTTCTTAAGTACATATTTCAAATAAGGAGGGTTCACTCTGGAAAAACATGAATACAGTGTATATGTCACCTTCAGGAAAACAACATTTTTAATGTTCTTTACATTTTTATAGGGACTAAGTATTTTCTGAAAAGTCCTTTGACATCCTTTCCCTTCTGGGAGGGTGGGAAGAGAAAGGCAGGGTAAATAACGGGTAGAAGAGCGAGCCAGAGTAAATGTATTTCCGTGCGTATGGAAGAGGGGTCCAGTCAGAGGATCCTAGAGAAATTGTTCATGTTGTCTTGTGATTCCCCCACTCCAGTAGAAATTGGTCAAGATCCATTTTTGGACCGGCGTATTTTGGAGTCAAAGTAGTTTATTTTCAGAAATAACTGTTGTGTTTTAAACAAGTACAACAAAATTAGTATTCATCTCTTCTTCTTACATGCTCTGGGAGAGTTAAAGATTGTTGTAAATGAATGTTGGAATCTATCAACTAATTAAATGTCTATTGTAATTGTTTCTATTGTTTGTACTCTTCCCATGTTAAGCATTTCAGAATATTTTGTGTCTTGAATTATTTTGTCTGCCTTCTATTCTAATGGCTTGCTATTAAGGGAAGTGATAGATGATTAGTAAACTATTTTCCTAACATACGTGTGCAGGGCGAGGTATGTGAATGTATATATTTTATAAGCATGGAGTGCTTTCATATGGCTCATAACATCTGCAAGTAAAAGAAATACAAACATCGATTGTTTTGCAGTTCCATTTCAAGAGCAAGGATGGTAGTAAAATGTGTGATCTGCGCTTGACTTGTTGAAAGCAGCAATTTCTGTTTGTATTCAGTGTGCTAATACTCTAAGGTACTTGTTTGTGGCCCAAGAGTTTGACCATGCTGAGATAATCTCAAACAATTCCGGTTGCAAGCATGCGAGCATTGTCTGGATTTGACAAAAGAGTATTTTTACTTCTACAAAAAGACAGCACCATCATTTTTCCTCAAGTTGACCTCAAGCAGAAAGGATACTATGTTTTTTGATCTTGCTAAGTTTCTTTACTGATGTGTAGTCCTAAATTTGGTAGTTTTTCATTTTTACTTTATCAGAATTATTTTGGAGATTTTCTTGGTTTTTATCTGCATGAAAAAGAGCCTTAAAGAGACTAAAATCATTCTTCAGCTAAAACTTTTTTCGTTGAAAGTGCTAAAAACCACAGGCTAACCATATTTGTTGATGGGTGATGAAGCTAGTCTGGAGTGAGCAGTGGGAATCTGCCTGGGTTGGACCTGGAGGAAGGTGTTTCCCCTCTTCCCACCTCCATCCCCTTTGCACCGAGAGGATTTCTTGTTTCTTGTTGTCCTTAATTAATATCTTGTACCTGTAAGAATAAGTGTATTTTTGATCACTCTATGATATGTTCTTTTTATAGACTTTTTAATTAACTTTTACGGAGATATGCAAATGCTTAAAACATACAAAAAAAAAACCCCACTTTCATTTCCTTGGTTTGCTGCATTTTTTATTTTTTAAGATTCTCTATTAGTTTTTTTTAGCTCAATTCTTCCAAGGTTAGGTGTTGTCAATTAAGCTGTTGGAATTTCTGATGGTAAAGAAAAGAGGAGAGAGAAGGGTGTGAAGAAAAGGTGGTGTTTGTGAGCTCTGAGGAGAGCTGTGTGAAAGAACTGAGAAATGCATGGAGATTGCTGAATCACATGAATGTTATTATATAAGTCAGGTTTGAAACCACACAGGGACAGTCTTATGTTCTGCAGCTATTTGAATATCTGAATTTATTTAGTGTATTGCATTGCACGTTGCTATGGTAGAAGTAAGTGACCTGTATCTTTGCTTCATAAGTAGAAAACTTCTGGAAAGGTTGTGAGAGATTTTAGCTTGCTTTGGGTGTACTTTGGCCTCCTTACGTAGTGTTTTTAGACTTTGCTACTTTGGGTTTTCACTGTTGCATCAGGTTGGTAAGTGTTCTTTTGATGGATTGTTCATTATATGGATTCATTCTGCAATCTATCCGTTTTTTCTTTCAAGAAGAAAAAAGACATTTTTCATAGATTTTCTAATGCTCTGATTTTTTTTTTTAACCAGGTGTTTTTCTGTCTTTTCAGAACTCAGAGTGTGGGCTGTTTTGTTGTTAATTTGGGAAGCGGTTTGTTGATCCTATGGAACAAACTAAGAAAAAAAAACACTTCAGAAAATATATTCTGAATACATGTCATAGTTGCAGAAGTGAAGGGCTGAAAGACTGGGATGGTGCTGCATTTTGCCATTTATCAGATCAATATTCCCTCCTTTCTGCTAAGACATTTTGAAGAAGTGGTGTCTGAATGCAGAGTTTTGAAAAAGCTGGGTTGCATTATGCCACGTACTCCTTAACAGACCACTTTTATCAGTGATCTCTTTGGGCACCCACAGATCAGTGTAAAATGTCCTGCAAAATTACTGAGTTTTTGCAGTTTTTGTTCTGCACAGACACTGTGGTGTCTTAACTCTGCATTAAAAAAAAAAAAGTATTTGACTTGAAATCTGGCGAGGTAAATATCTCAACTTGGATAAAAGCTGAGATAACTTAATAGAGCTCTTCAAGTACTGTTTTTCAGTGTTTCTTCTTACTTGTCTATGCTAAAATAAATGTGCCTTCTGTGCAATGTACTTCATTCGGATTTCTTTTTAAAACTCCCATGTCAAAATTTTTGGGGGAGGTGAGGAGGACTGTGGGGGATGAACAGATAGGAAGGGCAGTTCAGGAGAGGGAGACAACAACTAGAACTCCAGTTTGTAGATTTTGATGCTGCTGAGAAAAAAAAAAAGATATCAAGTGTAAGTGTCTGCCATGGTTATCAGTTCTGACATATTCTGAGGAGGAAGGATTAGAGGCTCAGCAAGGAGCAAGATATTCCTGATTTTATCCAAACGTCATGGCAGAAATCTGGCACCTGGAAAAAGTTATTTTAGTCATCTCACGTGGTTGTATTATAATGTAGTCGATCATACTGAACTCTTCTATACAGCATCTGGGTACTGGTAGGGCTATCCTAACACAAATTTCAGTACGTGATAGAGCGACCATGTAAGTACAAAAAATATGTGCATCTGTTGCATTGCCCTTGTTGCTCGAGGCAGAGGAAACCTTCATAGAAAGAAACCCCAAAGAGATGCGGGGCCGGGAAAGGTTTCAGTGCTCACTAGATGATTCCAGGGAGGGGTTTGTAGAAGAACCTGGCTGTCCTCTACTTCCCTGAGATCTCCTCTGCTTTGACATGGTGCTGTTACTGCAGCCCTCTTTTGGTTTGATAATCATGTTTAAAGTATGTGTACATGGCCTTCTGCAGGTAGGTGTGTGTTCACGTATTGTTAGTTAGAAATTGTGTACCTGTCATCGTTACAACACAGATTGTGAATAAATGGATTTTTTTGGTGCAGGTACCTATTAGGTTGAGCTCCACAGGTAGCTGCAGGCTGCCAGAGTGTGGGCAGACAACGTTCCTGACAAATAGGATCTTATCTGCAGGAAGCTCCTGCGTGCTGCTTCTCTGCAGTGTTCCCATAAGCCGTCTATTACTGCTATCTCTAGCTGGGGAATGTATATCTGTCTTTTTGGACAGGATTCTAATCAAATCCAAGGGATTGTGGACAAGTTGCGAGAAGTACGACAACGGCACTGCTGTCAGACGTGATTCTGAGTGTGTGAATTCATCACAAAGGATGATCGTGGAATCACAGAATGGTTTGGGTTGGATGGGACCTTTAAAGATCATCAGGTCCAAACCCTGCCGTGAAACCGAAGGGAGGAAAATAAGTCCCATAGTTGTTTTGTGGCAAGATCAGGTATCAGTCAGCCTTGTTCTGGAAAGTACCATCAGGTACTCCCTGCCGGTGTTTGTTGGATATTAGGACTCCAGTCTAAATTTGAAAGTTTGTCTCAGGTTGCCATCCTGTGTGCATGGCCTTCTTGATGTTTATCTCTTAAAATAAATGATTGTTAGAAACCTGATTTTGGCAATATGTTTGCAAATACCAATTCCCTCTTTACTTTTTCAGTCCTTAGAAAACTGAGGAGAATCTAAAACAATGCAGAGGTTCAAAAATAAAGCACTAAAATTTTGTTTAGAAAACCCAGGAAAATGAGGCTTTGTGTAACTGTGTGTGCTTGTCATGGAAGAAGGATCTGATCTTAGTCTGCTGAGTCGTTGGCTTGTTGCAGAAAGCAATTTTACAATGGTCTTTGATATGTAGCCCTACAGTGTAATTTAGTACCAGTTAATTTTTTACAGTGCTGTTTTATAATTAAACCTATGTAGAAATGTTACAAAGGGTGTTTTATCAACCTTATGGCTAAAACACTTTTAATTAGTAGCAAGGCTTTTTTCCCCTAAAGAACTAAAAGTAAGACCATACATGTTTGTTTTTAAATTGGACCTGCTGCTTGTCTTAAATATTGCTATATGACTTCTTTTCATCTCTATATGTTTTCCCTTTTGATAGGCCAAATGTCTTTTTGGTATGTTTTCTTAATGCTGTAAAATGGGAAAACAATTGAAAATACTTTCATGCTTTAATTTTGGATGTTTTGCTATCTCTTTTTCTCCAGACTGTAAGTCCATTTCCCCCTTTATAATAGTTGGACAAAAAGCAATTACTAGACGTACTGATAACAACAAATAAGAGAACATTTTGCACCTTAGAGAGTCTGTTATAAGACAGAGCAATTTTCCATTTCATTGACTCACAACTGTTTTATTTTCTACAGTAACCTCAAAATACCAAGCACCATTTTAAGGTAGAATTCATCAAAACTTTCATTATTTTTTTTTAATTGGCTATAAATGCTTAGTTTAGTTGAAACAGTACAGTGGTATAGGATCAACAGGAATTGCTGGAGCAGGCAGATTTCTGAAACTGAAGTTGGAGAAGGCAGTAGTAATATGATCTGTGAATGCTGTTTTTTATGCCCTTAGTTTTTTTCGTTTTTTTCTCCACAAAGTGATTTTTTTTCAATTGAATGGGTATCCCATGTAAGGAGAATGGTCTTAACAAGCTTCCCCATAAGAGTCCCAAGAGAACAAAACTTTAAAATGACACACAAAGCCTTTAATATAAATGATTGCCCTGTAGCAACGCAAGACATGTACAGGAGAAGCAGAAAAACAGAAACAGCCCCTTTGATCAGAGGAGATGTAATCAAAGAAACATTTAGAAGAAGACTTAATCAGGAAAGCAAGTTTCAAAAATCCTCAGTGAAGGGGAAATTACTGAACTTAGGGGCATTACAGAAAGAGCGGAAAGACAAGGTTACTTGACAGAGATGGATAAGGTGAAAAACCTGCAATTCAGAATACGTTTTAAAATAAAAATAGAAATTCCAGAGAAAATAGAGAATCAGCAAGTGAAAAATAACCAAAATTAATAAAGATAATAAAACAACTCTAGAAGCCATTGAAAAGGGAGATGCTATTAACATCTTATATATGATCTACATCTTCAAATGTTTTCTGTACTTCTTTCTGAAAACATAAGTGTCATCAGTGCAATACAGGGAATTCAGTGATGACCAAAGACAGGTCATCATCATGGAGATAAAAAGAAAGCATAGGTATTTTCAGGAGACTACTTTGTGGAGAGCAAAGTAGTCTGGAAATACAGCGTGAGTCTGATACAACATGATAATACAGGGTGGTAAGCTATTAGGCTCATTTAAAAATAAGGGGGGGGGGGGTGTCCTGAGGAGGGGAGAAGAAAAAAAAAAAAAGCTAGACTTGGAGCACAACTAAGCAAATAACATGAGAAAGAGGAAAGTGTGGCTAGAGGAAGAATCGTGGAGAGTGGGAGAATGAAAGTTGTAGCCTTGATGAGAATTTGAATACAAAGAAAATGAGAAAAGTAAAAACATACTAAGGGTACAAGCATATGTGGAGAACGGAGGAAAGTATATATAGAAGAATACAGGAGGGGATTGTGGGAGGTCTGAAATGAGATTTTTGCTAGCTTTCTCCCCAGCAGCAAGCCCTGTGTCATAAATTCACCATGTGCAGTGGGAGGGATTAAAAAAAAAAAACAAATCCAAGGAGGGCAATAACTGTTCAGGTAAAGGGGAGCACTGTATATCACTTCCCATCAAAGGACCAGGATGTCTGTTATTTTGAGCAAGGCAAGCAGTGTAGTGTGTGAAGCACTGGCAATGACTGGGCAAGCTAGATAAGTAGAAAAATAAAAATTCATTAACTCGAGAGTGGCAGAAATTAACTTAGTGGGACTTCAGCTAGTAAAAATTAACTCTCTGGGCTGAACTTGCTGGAAAGTACGTGGCAAGGGGATGAATGAGTTAAGATGACAAACACCTCTTTCATGAATGAAATGAAGAAGATTTTTAATTATGTGCGTGTTTCTGCAGCTGTTGACGGGAAATTTCTGTCACGAGAAAGGGGCTTTACAGGAAACAAGGAAAGAAGTATCTAGCAAGTGGAAAAGTATTTTACTAATCACAGAATCATCTAGGTTGGAAGAGACCTCCAAGATCACCCAGTCCAACCTCTGACCTAACACTAACAAGTCCTCCACTAAACCATATCACTAAGCTCAACATCTAAACGTCTTTTAAAGGCCTCCAGGGATGGTGACTCAACCACTTCCCTGGGCAGCCCATTCCAATGCCTAACAGCCCTTTCGGTAAAGTTCTTCCTAATATCCAACCTAAACCTCCCCTGGCGCAACTTTCGCCCATTCCCCCTCGTCCTGTCACCAGGCACGTAGAATAGACCAACCCCCACCTCGCTACAGCCTCCTTTAAGGTACCTATAGAGAGCGATAAGGTCGCCCCTGAGCCTCCTCTTCTCCAGGCTGAACAACCCCAGCTCCCTCAGCTGCTCCTCATAAGACTTGTTCTCCAGACCCCTCACCAGCTTCGTTGCCCTTCTCTGGACTCTCTCGAGCACGTCCATGTCCTTCCTGTAGCAAGGGGCCCAAAACTGAACACAGTACTCGAGGTGCGGCCTCACCAGAGCCGAGTACAGGGGCACAATCACTTCCCTAGCCCTGCCTGCCACACTGCTTCTTATACAAGCCAGGATGCTGTGACTGGCATACACTTCATTGGGTTAGAAACTGGCTGGGTAGCCAGGTCCAAAGAGTCATGATGAATGGAGTTAAATCCAATTGGAGGCTGGTCACTAGTGGAGTCCCCCAGGGCTCAGTACTAGGGCCGGTCCTCTTTAATATCTTTATCGATGACCTGCATGAGGGGATCGAGTGCACCCTCAGTAAGTTTGCAGATGACACCAAGTTAGGTGCGTGTGTCGATCTGCTCGAGGGCAGGAAGGCTCTGCAGGAGGATCTGGATAGGCTGGAGCGATGGGATGAGGCCAACTGTATGAAGTTCAACAAGGCCAAGTGCCGGGTCCTGCACCTGGGGCGCAACAACCCCAAGCAGAGCTACAGGCTGGGAGATGAGTGGTTGGAAAGCTGCCTGGCAGAGAAGGACCTGGGAGTATTGGTTGACAGTCGGCTGAATATGAGCCAGCAGTGTGCTCAGGTGGCCAAGAAGGCCAACAGCATCCTGGCTTGTATAAGAAGCAGTGTGGCCAGCAGGGCTAGGGAAGTGATTGTCCCTGTCTACTGATGAAAAATAGGTGAGGACATATGTTCCATTATGCTGAATGGTTTAGGGTGCAGTGGGGAAGAGTGAAGAATTCTGTTAGTGAAAGCTTTTCACTTTGGTCTTAAGATGCTTACAAAATAAATATGCAGCCAGCATTACCTTTTTGTCCAAAGGTTTGTTATTACATTTAGATTATGAACTTGTCCCTTCAGTACGTCAAGATGGCTAGAAGGGGAATGCAAGAAGATACTTGAAAAGCTGAAAAAGTAGTTAAAAGATCTAAGAGAAATTATGGTATGAGGTGTGCTGAATTGAACGACTACATTTATAAACTGTGCACCATATAATCTCTTTCTTGTGTCAAAATACTAGATATTCAAAATACTAGATATCTTTGGCGACACTGTAAATCAGGTTATTTCAGCATCCTGTGGGTGTAATCATTTACTTTGATGGCTCAAAGATTTTAAACTGGGATTCTTAAATGTGAACTGAGTTTATGAAGGCTAACTAGAGTTCTGTGTCTTAAGGGTAGAAAGAATTATGTGTATGCTTCTGAAATATTTCAGAGAAAATGATGAATAAGGAGAATCTCTGGAATGCTGGAAAGGTAATGATGGTTTTATTACCAATAACATATTGTCATCTTTAAAATAAACAGAAAATAGAGCCAATGAATAAGTGTATTTGGGTTTCAGGAAAAAAATCTTTTAATATTGGATGCTAAAAATAAATGTTATCTCTTGTAAAGCAGCTTTGAGAGAAGTATATGTATTTTTTCATAAAATGTGTTGTTAAATGAATGACACCTAGAAAGATTAAAGAGAAAATGTGTTGCATTTCACTCTGCTAATTAGAGACTAAAGCACAACTGATCACTATTTTAGAAAAGATGATACATTTATCCAGATACTTCTTAAGTGGTAATGCATCTGAAGAGTTACCTCTTTGGGGGGCGTTTTTTCTACGTCTTAGTGTGTTTTTGTGTGAAATTCTGTCCCTTTGCCAGCAAAAACATCGAATTCTCAGATAGTCCCATGCCAGAGAAAGAAGTGGACGCTGTTTTTTCGCTGTTAATGCAGACAAATAATGCAGCATGTCCAATTTTGTGTAACGTAAAATTGTACAAGGCCCTGATAATTAACATGCATATTAACTGGTTTATGTAACGGAAATGACAAGCACGCATGTTGCCTCTGCTTGAAAGGAATCAAGAGTAGGTGTAAAATCTGAAAAAGAATGAGATCAGCCAACTTAACTAATAAATTTTGACATGTTGCTTTTGACCTCCAGATAAATCTGATAAATTGTCCCGTCATTTGATACCAAGGAATCCTCCTTTGCACATACAAACCATTTACCTGTTTGGATCACAACAAATATTAGTCCTTTCATGGAGCATGTATGTTGCTCTTCCTTTGAAATATTTTGCAGTTGCACAAAATAATAAAATAAATTCATTCAAAATCTGAAGTTCTGAATTTTTGCAGTGCATATTCATTTATTAAGTAACTCATACCTCTTAATCTATTCATTTATTAAGTAACTCATAGCTTTTAATCAATGGATTTATGAGAACTGACGAAACTCCAGCAAGTCTGTAACTTTCTTAGAATGTTAATGGTGAAAGAGGAATGAGAAGCTTTGCTTGAGTCAGGGGAGGGAGAAGACAAAATGGTATCTCAGAGTAAACCCTGCTCCTCCTACCCCCGACACGGTATCTGTTTCCAAATGATATTCATAACATTTTTCTAATGTTGATGCTTCACTATGGAAATTCATTAGAAATGCAGTTAGTTATCCCTCTGTATGTGTGATCCGTGTCTAGAAGTGCAAATATTCTGGGTGGAAATGATGTAAGTACCATCAGGGTTGATGGAAAAGTCCTCTCAGTAAAGCTTTTCATGCATATGTTGAATTTTCCTATCACAGAACTTTCTTTTGTGCATAAAAAACCTGTCATCCTTCATCTACTGATAGTTAGAATAATAGCGTGCTTCCTTTCTCCAGTCCTTGTGATGAGAATGTAGGATGCTAAAATACAAGACATACTGTAGTGTGGCAGTGAAGAAACTCATCAATTTAGATTGCTTGGAGAGAGGCATATTTAGCAGAGTAGAACAGTTCTGACTTGAATGGAGGACAAATCTTCCGTAGGCGAGGAAATTATTTGACTGTTAACTGTATTGACAATGGCTGTGATGCTTGCCATTTCAAAAGTATCCTGTCGCTTGCAGAAACCACAGGAATGGTACAATTCCTTCATTTTCCATGTGATTGCTTTTAAGTTGTGTAGAAAAGGTAAAAACAAAACATGCCACACTTCTTATTTGTGTTTTGTAGATTCATGTTTGATCATAAGCTCTAAGTAGATACAATGTCTCGGTAATGAATAGCATTTGTTTTCTTTGGAAATTAACCTTTAAAATTTTTATTCATTTTTCTCCAAGAGATGAAATATTTCCTTAGTTTTAAAAACAACTGTTTTATTGTACAAATTTGTTGTTTCTTAATTTGCTCTCTCCAGGACTTACATTTCAGTTCTGATTTTTCTTATACAGCTACTGGAAGTGTTCTGCTGCATTGGATGCAACATTACCTTGGTGACACTTCTGCCCCTTGGTTTCCTCCTTTTCCCAGGGATACAGACCCAGTATTCTCTCTTCTTTGGGGGTGAGGGAGGAGTGATGGAAGTACAGGGGAATCTAGTGCAAATAGGTGGAGAAGGTAACAGGTGGGAGGATGGGGAGACGCAGAGCTTGGGGTCTCTTCCTTAAAGAGTCTGTGAGTAGCTTAGGTGAGGCTAATAAGCCCATCCTTTGAAGAAAAGGCAGGTCATCTGAAATGGTTTTAGAATTGTGCTTGATTGCAACCATGCTCTGCTTTGTGAAGCAGCTTTACAAGGATTAATATTTAGAGAAGAAATAGAAATCAGTTCTGCCTCTGGTGTTTACTTGCATGAAGGTTCAGCAAGAATTGCTCTTTCGTGTCTGATTGCCTTCGTGGAGTGTCTCAAGTGGGATCAATGCTGAAATCTTCTGAGTGCTCTCCTTGAAGGGAGGGCCAGGTATTGAAAAGTTCATGGAGATTCAAATGCTAGAACATAGTAACAGAAAGGAAAACAAGACCTTTGAGTCTAGATATTTTCAAGCAAAAGTATTTTAAACTGTATGCTGACAATGTCTGCAGCTATCTAGAAAACTTGATCATCTGTTCTTAATGAAGCTTGCAAAGTTGTAGTAAGCAGATAGGGGTTTGTTGGTATTCAGAAGAACCTGGGAAAACATTAGGCTGTCACCCATACCACATTTCTGGGCTGCTGTATTCAAATGATTTACCTTTAATTCCTAAGTCTCTGTGCGGTATCGTTTTGTACAACAGATTGGTCACTGTGTTATTTTTTTCATCTCATTTGCCAGAGGAGTAAGATTGAGAGGTCGAACATCCCTGGTATGGGAGAAATAGCTGTCAGTTAGGGATCTTTCACTCTGTTTTCTTCTTCCCCAGCCCTGTCTTTTTGCTGCAAGACTAGAAGGTTTCTCAATTAAATTTTATCTGGTAATACCAGCCAAAATAAATGTCCCTGGTTCCTTCATTCAGTCTTTCCTTCTTGGTAGATTTTTAGTTAGTGTTTTTTCTTTCTGCGTAGGCCTATCGCGTAGGGAATTATTCTAGCTGCTTCTTTCTGAATTCTCATGGTCAGCGGTAAAACTGTATTAACAGACATAATTGCTACACCGATACTGCGGAACGTGTTTTTTAGAGGATTTGAGGTTTGTGTTGGCTGTTTTCTTTTCTTCTCCTCCCCTCCCAGACAGTGGAATTGGGATCTGTTTCATAAATTTATCTGTTGGGCTCTGGTTCTTGCGATCAGAAACAGATCCGTTGCCAACTGTCTTAATGATGTAATCGGAAATTTGTGAACTCTCTTTGAAACTAAGCAAGCTGAAAAACTTGGTTCCTATCCTGGTAAACAGTGGAGAAGGTGAGATGTATCAAACAGCATCCAGTAAAGTGTTTTTTTTGGTCTTGTCTGTCCATTGTCTGCACAAAACAAAAAGGGGGGGGGGGGAGGGGGCAGTCATTTTTGCAGTTAACTTGATCTTTATTTTTGGAAAAGAAAGAGGAACGTAAACTTATCATCATTTCCAATTACTATTTTCATTAGAACTAAGGGAAGGAATTCTATGGTGGTTGCAACAAAAGGGGAATCTCTTCAAACAGGACTGGTGCTGATGGTGATGTTTTCTGTTCTGTTTACAACTGATCTGCTGCAGGAAATACATTATTACTGCATCTTCTAGAAGTTTTCATATCGCTGGTTTTATAGAAAGTTTCATCAGTTTTGCGGAATGCTGCAGACTTTCAGCGTTTTAATGATTTCAAAAAGCAGCTGGACAAATTCAGGGAAGAAAAATCCATTAAGAGCAATTAAATATGAAGACATTTTGTCTGGCTTTAGAAACCTCTGAACCACAAATCACTGGAGGTTGGGAGGGTATTCTTGGGAAGGGAAGGCTTAAAATAATAATAGAAAATGAATGAAGTTACTCTTAGCAGTAACTCAGCAACATTTTAAAAGTTAAATGTTACTGCTGGATATTTTTTTTTTTGAAAGCTGCCCCCTCTCTCCACAAGATCACCTACTTAGAGTTAGGTTTCCATTTGGTGACATACTCTTCACATTTTGGAGAGCAAGGATGAGTTTCTGGTGAAATGCAATCACTGGATGGTGTTTAGAACAGAATTACTCTGTGGAGCTATACAAAAATTTCAGCACACTTTATCCCGTCCTTTCTCAGAAATACATAAAAATATAATAACATAAATGAAATCATCCATCTAGTTCATAATGGAGCATTATAACTCTGTCTCAGTTCTGTTTCTGATCTCAAAATTTAGGCAAACAGAGCCCTCTGTCTGTCTGAAGCTTGTGAATAAGCTTGGAAGAAAAGCTCCTTTTGAAGGCACTTCCATTTCACTATTTTCAGACAATATATATTTCAGAGAAATGTCAGCCTTTTTCTTTCTAAAGTTTCTTCCTTGTGCATTGATGTCAAAAGCATTCCTTAGGAGTCTCTTCCTGGATCATGATAGCTATAACACTGGATTTTATAGAAAGAGGACATACAGGTACTTCTTGCTGGAGAATATCTCTGAGCTGGGCTTTGTGTAAAGAGAAGACTGAAGCAAAACAGATGCTGAATGTAATTTCTGAGATCAAGATAAGCCTGGATGACAAATAGTTCTGAACTGAGAATGAGTATCAAGAGCAGCCTTAGAAAAATAATGCAAAATAAAAATGTCTCTAAAGAAACACAGTTGATGTTTTGGATTTTTTAAATGCTATTGTTCAATGCTTTTGATAGTTGTGGTATTTGACATAGACATGCAACTTCAAATTCGCGTGACATCTTTCCATGTTCCCTGTCCACTAACCTGTCTAAACGTTCATTTTATCTTTTCCTGGGATTCTAGGGTTGTTTGTTTTTTTTCCTTCAGTCTTACAGCATGTACCTACAAACTAGGAGATGTATCCTGAGATATTTTTGTTTCAGTCAGGCTCAGGGGGCAGGTGCCAGGGATATGACTTTCCCTTGTTCTTTGGCTGGAACACAGTGAATCACTGAGGTATTGGAGCACTGTCTTGAAGCGCACTCCTCATGGTAACTCATCTATCAATTAAAACAAAGTAGCTGGCAATGTTGTAATTATTGGGAAGAATATGATCTGCCATGTTGACAAAGGATTACTTTGTCCTAAGTTGAACAAAATCTCCTGTCTCTGTGCTGTGTCGGTCAAGTGAGAGATGAGCAGCAATTCGCTAGACTGGGCTGTCAAACCCAGAAGCATGGTACTTCTGAGTCAGGTTGGTAGGCTTCATGTTTAGGAATGGTGAGCGACCATGTACAAGAATGTAAGGCACAGAAGTCTGAATGGAGTTGAGTTACACAAAATACTAACAAACTCCTAAAGAGAAGTTAAACAAAATTCTTGGTGTAGTAACTCCCACTTCATTTAAATGTAAGTCAGTCAGTTAGGACTTTCTACCTTATTCCCTTCACCCCATGCATGTCACACAGGCAGAGTTTTCTAATTGAAAGGGCTTGGGTGGACAAGGGACGCTGAAACAGTTTGTTAGGCTGAGGATGCCCTTTGCTTTACTGAACGGGATCTGAATTTTAGACATGATAAATCTATTTATTGGAGGCCAATCTTAGTGAAGGCACTAACAGGTTTAAAAATGATTGAGTGGTATAGCTAGCATTCTGTGAAATCATAAGAGAAGTTGAGAAGTGCAATCTATCTACCCACTGATGCAGAATAAGGTATTTAATTACCATGTTAAGCAACAAAATATGGCATGGACTTCCTAAAGCAGAATTTCTGTGGATGTTTTTGTTTAAGAAAAGGATCAAATATAATGCTGAGAGCATGTTAAAAATAACATGTTCCACAAGACTTCTTGTCTTAAAAGTGTCCATAAGGCATCAAACACAAGCTAGACATTCCAGAAAATGAGCTCTAATTCTTCCTTTCTTCATGGCAAAAACTGATCTGGAAAAGACTTGTTTAGGGTCCCTGTCTGTGGTATTTACTGTCTGTGAGAACAAACCTTCCAGTGCCCTTTGTCTGTCTCCAAGGAGTTAAGTTTATTTGATAGAATAGGACAGTTCAGTTGGAAGGGGCCTTCAGAGATCATCTAATCCAGCTGCCTGAGCACTTCAGGCCTAACTAAAAGTTAAAGCACGTTACTGAGGGCATTGTCCAAATGTCTCTTGCAGAGTGACAGGAACGGGGTGTCAGCCATCTCTCTAGGAAGCCTGTTCCAGTGTTTGACCACCCTCACAGTAAAGACGTTTTTCCTTGTGTTTGCTCGGACCCTCCCCTGGCCAGGTTCATCACCCAACATAGCATGAACCTGTTCAACTCACAGCTGGACAATTTGTCTGGAAGGGTGCTGTGAGGGATTGTATAAAGGCCTTACTAAAATTTGGGAAGATCATGTCCACCAACTTCCCTTCATCCACTATGTGGGTGAGCTTATTTTAGGAGGAGTTCAAATTACTAAGGCAGGACTTCCCCTTCATGAGCCCATGTTGGCTATTCCTGATAATAGCTTTGTTCTTTAAATGCCTTTCAGTGGCACCTGGGATAATCTTCTCTATAACCTTTCCAGGTACTGAGGTTGGACTAACAGGTTGCTGGCTTCCTGGGTCTTCTCTAGTGCCCTTCTTGTAAATCACTATAACATCAGTACAGCATTGATGGTGGGTGTTCTTCCTAGCAGACCAGTACTAAACCCTTAATTAATTCACATAGTCTTCACACTGTAGTATTCATTTTCCTGTATATTTGAGAGAAGTTTCTTCCTTGGTTAAGAAATGTACAGTCTTTAAAGTGCATTGATAACTTCCAGATTGGATATTTATGCCTGTCCATGTTGAGATCTACTAACCACAAACCTTGATTGCATAGATTAATGAAGCTGTCCACATCATTCTCTTCATACAATAGAAGTATCTTTGTCTTTCTGTGGGTACTAATTTACTTTATTTTCAATACCTGCAATTAGAGAATGATTTTGTTTATGGAAATTCCATTGTAGTACATAATCGGACCTTAAGAGAACGTGTAAATAACATAAATTAAGTCTTTCTTGAGGATGTTACTTTAAGTTAGAAGGTCAGCAGATGCAGCATATGTTGGAGAGGAATCACTTTTTCAAAAAAAAGATGAAAAGTGGCATACAGAATATAAATTTAAGCAGTCCTCCATGTTCTCTGAAGGAATAGAAAATTGTTGTCTATTGTGTCTCTAAGGGGGAAAATATCCTTTGATCTTGATTAACTCTAATTGACGTACATCAGACAGTGTCTTATGGAGGAGTTTGGGACTGGTATTAAACATTTTTTATGACCTTGAAGTGGAAGTGAATATCAGTATTCTAAAATAGAAAGTAAATTTTAGATATTGAGTGCTGGAATTTCAGAAGTACCAAAACAAAAGCTTTGGTTACAGAGAATTACGATAGCAGGTGGAATTTCATGCTGTATGCTGAAATTTTTAAATGGAAGGAGTATTTAAAACTATTTATATACACTAACTCATGTATACATCACTGATGATGTTCAAGAAGCTGATCTGAGTATCAGAAGAAGTAAAGAGTATGAGGAAAAAGTTAGAGGCTAAATAAAACATTCTATTTAATAAAGAGTAATATAGAAGACTATACTGGAAAGCATGCTATTATATAAAAGGTAAGTATAGTTCATCTTGACATTTTGCTAGAATCTAATCATCCTCCTCTCAAACAGAGAACAGCAGAATGAAATTTCAGATAAATGATAAAAGCGTATCCGAGAACTATTTGCAGAGGAGACAGGAAGGAGGATGAATCAACATGCATGATGTATAGGGGTTAGAAAGGGATTCTGCGGACTTTTAGTACCAGAGTAAGGGGGTATCCGCTCAAAATGAGGAGAAGCTATTATAGTGTAAAATTAATTTGTGGAACTCAACTTAGCAAGGTATCTTTAAATAAGAGCTCCCTAGAGTCATATAAAAGGATGTCAAATTAATGCAGAGGAGGAGAAAATCCCCATAATATAAAATTGGTTAATTGGCCCTCTTCTTCTGTCCTTTCTTTCCTTTTCCTTCAGGCTATCGGGTAACTATGTAAGTAATCAAGTTTAGCAATAAACTGCCCCAGAAGAAAAGATTTTAAAGCTAACAACTTTGAGAGGTTTCCCGTAACTTATCCTCATAAGAAAAGGTAAAGTCAGTATTAAGAAAGACTAGTGGACTCCTTCAAGACAGTTGTGATGTTCTGTTAGCAGCTTTTCAGAGTTGATTTTCCAGAAGGTAAATGATTGGAAGTAATTTAAGCAGTATCAGACACAGCAGCGGTGATATAACAGTAAGAAGAGGGATTAGTGAGGGAAAGAAGGCTGAGTTCTGGAATAAATGAAGAAAGAGCTAAGTAGTGCAGCAAAGAATTAGCAAAGGAGATAATGGAGAGTGAAGGAAGTGTCCTATCATTTGGCTTGTTTGTATTTTTTTGTTGTTTGTTTTGTCTTTAGAAATTGAAGGCTCTTAAACTCACTAGCATATATATTCACCGAGTGGGCTGAAAATTTACTGATGTACGGTTTTCTGTCGAGAAATGATGATTTGATGGAATTGAAGTATTCTGTGGGAATGGTTGGTGGGCTGCCCAGCTGCTTTGCCTCGCTCTTGGCTGCTGGCCATCTTGTCTGCTCCCCCAGCTGCCTGTCATGTGGGCCTGCTGGCTTGTCTGTTGGATCCTATTTTAAGTATTTGTACATTCTAACAAATAAAACGGCAAATCACCAATTAGAACACCAATTAGCGATTACTACCAAACCATCTACAGTCTTAATTAGAAAATCATTTTCAGTAATAATTGATTGATACCTAACTAGCAACCATTAATCAATGATCTTGCATTTCATTGCTTAAAATAATCAAATCTTAAAAATCACACATTCTTATTTTACTATTTGATATATTAATACATAAAGTATCTATCCAAAACATGCTATCCACTTAAATTTTCGATTTTTAAATGTCAGTGACTAATGTAAAAAAAAAAAAAAAAAAGAGTCAAAGTTGAAACGAGTAGTGAAATTTTATTCGTAAAGCTGATACTCAGAATTTTGTTCCAAGTGTGGGATTTTGTTCAGTTTGCAGTTTATAGAACAAACTGTTTTTAACTAGAGCTAACGAAGCCTGGGTAATGACAGGCTTGTGTCTGTTGTCCTTCAGCACCTCCTGTCCTTCCTTTCCCCACATCTCTTTGTAAGCACACATGAGTTGGAATTCCTCTGGTTGTCCCGGTGAAGCATCCTGAATGACATCTTGTCCCCTTTGACATCTTTGCTGGGCAAGATAAGCACACGCTTGCTCTAAATTTGTGCTGATGGGTTAAGTATGTCTGCCCAAAGAAGGGAAACTGATTGAATTCTGACTGCTTTCTGAAAGCGGACCTTGCTTTGGAGGCTCTTTTCTCTGTCCAGCAACTTTTCCCCCCGACATTCCTCAAGCCCTTCACCTTTGGGTCATCTTGCTTTCGATGAAATTCATTCGAAGGCAGCTAATAGATAGGTTCAAGAGTTATTCAGCTGGAAAGAAGAATATATAAGTAGCAACTGTATTCTTAGTGAATTTGGTAAAAAAATTCAAATTAAAAATTTTCCATTAAAGTGTTCTGTGTTCAGCTTGGTTCTGCTTGCTGCTCGGCGCAGTGTGACTGAAGATTCAAGCGAACAACCATGGACAATTTTGTGGCTGTTTTCCTTTGCTGTTTTTTTTACCGGTTTCCTTGCATATATTTGTATCACTTTGTAGTCATTCTTGCCTCATTAAATTCAGTTTGTCCACTCCCATTTTATGTGGAGTGCCTCAGGTAGAGCAGCTGTATAATTAATGATTTTCACGTTTTTCTCCCAACACGGTAGTGATTCTCCAGCAGTGAGAAACTGACAGGGAAATAATGGCGCTACTTGTAAGCTCAGTGGGACTCCTACCTTTGCTGGAAAAGGGTGGAAAAAATGGCAAATGAAGAACATAAAATTCCGTGCTAGTTGTTCTGTTTGAAATGTTTTGAAGATGATGGGTAGAAATAGTGATGATCTAGTACCATATAAAAGGGAATAAAACATTTCAAAAATGCTGTTCAGATGTCATCTTCAAAAAAGGTGTTGCAGTAATACACGAAGAAGTTTTACTTTCAGAATCACCAAATATTTGAGGTGGGAAGGGATCCCTGGAGGCCACCTGCTCCAAGCCCTGCCCAAGCAGGGCCACCCAGCGCAGGCTGCCCAGGGCCGTGCCCAGGCGGCTTTTGGAGATCCCCAAGGAGGAGCCCCCACAGCTCTCGGGGCAGCCTGTGCCAGGGCTCCTCACCCGCACAGCACAGAAGGGCTGCCCGGTGCTCAGAGGGAGCCTCCTGGGCTCCACTTTGTGCCCACTGCCTCTGGTCCTGGTGCTGGGCGCCACTGAAAAGGGCCTGGCTCCGTCCTCTTGCATCCTCCCTTTTAGGTACTTAGGGACATTGATGAGATCCCCCTGAGCCTCCTCTTCCCTAGGCTGAACAGCCCCAGCTCTCTCAGGCTCCCCTCACAGGAGAGGTGCTCCAGTCCCTCCATCATCTTTGTGGTGGCCCTGCGTTGCACTTTCTCCAGTATGACCATGTCCGTCTTGTACTGGGGGGCCCAGGACTGGACCGGGCACTCCAGGGGTGGTCTCACCAGGGCTGAGCAGAGGGGAAGGATCACCTCCCTCCACCTGCTGGCAATACTTTGCCCAATGCAGCCCAGGGTACTGTTGAGATATGTTCTAAGACAGATACCACGTAGTAGAAAAAAAAATAAATTCTATTTTATATTTTTGTTTGTTTGTTTGCTTGCTTGTTTTTTTTCTTCTTAAGAATCAGAAGTGCTTTTCTGTGGAAGAACTGTTCGGCTACCAGTTGTTGGTCATTGTTCCCAGAACAAAGATTGGCAGCTGAACTTACTGATTCATGAAAGTGTGGTTTCATTACCCATGAATGAAGTGTTTAATCTGTCATACTTCTTGTGTGTGGACCATTTCTTTAACTGGTGAAGTGTGCAGCCGGAGATGCTAAGGAATGGACAAAAAAAAAAAAAAAAGACAGTAACCCTTGAGCCGTGCTGATGGTCTTCTTAAAGTACTTGTTAGGCTCAAGTTTTACATAATTAACTTGGCAGTTGAGTTTCTCATATGATGTGTAACTCTTGATTTAAGGTTACTTAAAGCTCACTTTTATGTAAATCAGTGGCAATCTTTTATTTAATTTTTGAAAACCCTCTGTGGTTGCCCTGTCTTTAATATTTGGGAAGAAAAAAAAGTATTTTTAATGAATTAGGAAAGATGCATTGGCCACTTCTACAGGTATTGGGTGTATTTTGGCAGTACTTATTTTGAAAAGATAAACTTCTTAGAGATGAGATGAAAATTCCTTTGTAGTTGTTCACCAAGATGTTAAATGAATTAATTTGTTACAAATGCCAGAATATATTTGTCACAGGAATAATGACATTTATATATTAATCGCTTTCAAATTGCTGCTGAGTTGAGCAGGCTCGTGCCCATTAACAATTTCAGACTGTTGCGATCATTGCTCAGGAAGCAGGGGCTTGCCAGATATATTTTGTACAGGTGTATTTTAAAGATCCTCTATAAATCTAGTGGTTTTCAAGGTACTAAAAAATTTCTTGAAGACCTTGAATAAGCAGAAGCTAATGCTATTCATTTGTAATGCACTACTCGCAAGGATCTTAGTGCTTTTGCAGATGCTGGGAATATGGAGAACCTGTAAATAGGTAGCTCTCATTTATATTTGTACAAACACGAAAAAAGAAATCATTTGAACCCTCCCCTCTTCCTCCCAAATACTTTGCAACTGCTAGAGCTTGTCAGCTCCCAAAGGGCCGTAGCTGTTCATGCGTGAGAGCCTGAGTGGAATTTTTATGCAGTACGTGCTCTCCAGGGAACTGTTACTATACGCTGAGTAGTGTCAGGAGGAAATATTAGGGACAAGAGTGTCAAAACTTCATCTTTATTTATTTATTTTTAGTAAATAAATAAGCATTCTCACATTTGAACATAAAAATTGCTTTGCTTCGAACACGTGGCTGGCACACCCTGTGGCCCCTGGACATAACCCAAGCTGTCCAGCCCCCTTGTTGTCCCAGTTAGGTTTTCTGAGGTGCTGTGGGCCAGGCTCGAGCGGGATTTGAAGTTGCCTTCGGAGTCCTGCTGGAGGCAATTTTAATGTGTCATCAAAGGCTTCGATTCCTGGCAATAGTAAGCAAATGGAAAGTAGTGACTGGTCTTATGAAGGGTGCTGACCTTCATCTCTTTCAACGCCCTTCCTTCATACTGCCACCAACTGTGTGGGGAGTTTCTTGCTCCAGTTACGCTTTTTATTTATCTCATAGTATGGTAGGATATGCTAGGTAATATTTATTCTGTCTAAATGTTACCAACTTTCTAATAAGTTCACAGGATTATTTTAACTACATTTGGCCCTGCCCCTTACAGTCATAAAGAATAAATGGTGTATTTGCCGACATATATTAGTGGTCAAGGATTTGCACAGAGAAGGCCGGTAGGCCAGCTGTGATGTTATTTCATATTTTTATCCGTCTTCTACTGAACCACAGAACTTGAATTCTCTCATTTCAAATATTTGTATGCTGCTTAGGAGGTAATAAGGAAGCATTGCTTTTTTTTTTTTTTTTAATGTAGGTTTACTGCATAAATCTTCTATCTAGGATTTCACTCTTTCTGTATGGAAATTCAGTGTGGGTTCAATATGCATTTCACTGGTACCACTGTAGGCTCAGAGAGCTTTTACATGTCACTTGTCTTCCACTTCTTCACTTGCGGTAATGCATTTATTGGGGGGGGGGGGGGGGGGGGGGTGCGCTGCCCAGTGAACCTGACTGGGAAACTGATCCGGTTGAAAATAATCCTGTTTTATCCAGATATTAATAACTCGGATCAGTTCTGGCATCCAGTTGACTGTAGCACCCTACAAATGATAGTATTGGCAAAGATGAGGGGTACTGCTGGACAGGGGCTGTTTCTAAATCTGCAGTGCTATGAAGCTGTGGCAAAAGCCTTCCTCTTCGTTGGTCAGCTGGAAGGTCCTGACTGGAGGCTGCCCGTAGGCTGCTTTGACTCCTTAGCCTCTTTTTCTGTTCTCTTTCTAGATGTGTCGCTGTTCTCTTACAAACATAATTTCTTTGTATATTCTCGTATTTAGAAAATACAGTTTTGGAGTTGATTAACTGGGTCTCAATTTCTGGTGGCAGATTAAATCTGTTACTGTTGCAAATATCTCCACCCAGATATGGCAGCTGTACATTTCTAGACTCAATCTAATATGGCGGTTTTAAAGTCTGAACGTGAGTAACTTGTTACACAGGATGGGTATATTTTTCTGAGCCTATATTTTTAGATTGAGTGTTACTACGGTGTTCTGATTCAGCCATCCTTCTGCTGGAGGTACTGGCTATGTGCTTGAAGATGGAGAAAAAGGCTTTATTGTGAATTTGGCCCGGAGAGCAGAGCACATGGATTGTTGTAGATGTGTTTCCATCTGCTGCTTCAGAGGGGCTATGAAGCACTTATTTCGGTCAGTACAGGAGGTTTGTGAGATGGGTAGGATATTCCTTTCTTGATTGCTAAAAAGAAACAAGACTAAAAAGTCATCAACACATTTATTCATCTCTTGTTACGTAGAATGGTACAAAAGATACATTGTTGTCTTCTGAGTTACCCATCACTAAATTAATGTAGTCTATACATTTTGTCAAATATAATTGAAATTTTGCTCAGCATAAAATAGTGCATGTAAGTAGCAGAATACACAATATGAACTTGACAGTCTTTTGTAATTGCGTAAGCTTGTCAAATGGAAAGAGATATTTGAGCCATCTAGTGGTTGGTATGAAACATTTTAACACTTTCAACGGGTTGTAGAAAATGCAAATGACACCAACTTGGAAAATGCATTTCTATTTTGTATGCTTTTTGATAGCATAGCTGTAGAATGAAAAAAAATACACATTCAACTTCAAATTTGAGGTAGTCTGTTTAAGTTTGCAGCTTTTTTTCAAGGTGATGTAGATTTTACTGAGGAGATCTGATAATGTAAATATTATGTTTAGAAGTTAATAGCCAAAGAATGAATTTTAGCCTGACATCTTAGAAATTGTGAAGGTTTTGAGGAACTTCATTGAAAAGAGTGTAACAAGATAATTTTGTTTTCTACTTCATACTGAAATAAATATATATACTTGGAGGGGGAAAAAAAGTTGGCTTGTAGGCTTGTATTCTCCATCAGCAGCTATTTATAGTAGGATCTTGAATAACAAGGATTGAATAACAAGATATCGTTACTGAAAAACATGGGGTAGATACTATTCATGATATACCTGTGTTCAAAAGCAAGTAACAGTGGCAATTGAAAACAGGTTTCTTAAGGCGGGGTGCGTGACTTGGAGTCCCAGAATCTGAGATGTCAGGATAAAGGGCATTTTGTAGATGAAAATCCGTCTTGTAATGCAGCTTCATGATCCTGCTTGGTCCTGATAAGTGTTAAGCTGTTCTAGCTTTTCATATGGGCTGTTGCCAGTAAGAACTTGGCTGCATGTTGAAGTTGCTGGTATTCTGCAGTACAGGCAGAAAAGTTAGTTGCTGAAATAGTGAACTTCACATGTAACTCACCTTGAATTACTGATGGGAAAGTACTGCATGCACAGAACCTCTGTATTATCTCCCAGTCCTCGTGAAAGCCCCATCCAGCTTCAAGCCCAGATTAAAAGATATTTTTTAATCATTTAGACAAATCTAATGAATAATCAACAAGCAGTACTAATGGTGTTACGTGTAGTTAGAGCTGTAGTGTTTCAAAACAGATGAATACAGTCCATACTGACATTCCAGAATTTGCATCTTTACATTTGCAGTAAAGTATTAAAAAGTCTTAAATCTTGACCTGTTTTTTATTGAGAAGACAGTGGTATCCTAACATGTTTTTAAGGTCAGTCCCAAGTGCATTGCAAAGCTGAATGAGAAAAATCAGAAGGCCAGCCACAGAACAAAGGATGGAGCTGTAATAGCGGACTTGTGTTTTACTGCAATGGGGGCAACCTGAAAGCTTCATGCAAATTCGATATACTAATTACACATGGACAAATCACCTGCATTTTGGTCTTGTCATAAGCCTTGATTGTTGAGTATTATTAACCCTTAGGACCAAAATAACAGCTAGATTAATCTTCTGAATATTCAAATTTTGACTGTGAATTCTAATAGGTATCAGAAGAAGAATTAAACTCTTAAAGATTGAAGAGGTTTTAGTTGTCTGGTATATTTTTGCCTGAATTTTGCGGTGTGGTGATGAAGGATTTTTTTAGTATTATTCTCAGTCTCTATGGTGATCTAGTCTTGGATCGCGGTTGTTGAATCTCCGAGGTAACATTGAACAACTTTGTTCACTTCAGTTCTCTAAATAAGCATGGCCAGAACAGAGTAAAGGCAGCTAGGTGTACGCTGTATTTTGCAGGCTTCCATGTTGCACGTGTGAAATCTCTCCCCATTGTTGTCTCACTTCTTCATTGAAAACACTGTAGTCCGAGACATTATGTATGTTCAGTTTTTGAGCTTGTCTTCGTTCTTAGTGTGCTGTTGCCAGAACAGATTTGAGTAACAGCAATTACGTTGGGTACAGAGTTGAAGATCTCATATCTTTATGATGTCCATGTTGTGGTTTTGTTCACTTGAACAGGAACGTGATTTTATGGTAGTATTAACGACTGTCATCTTTTTATTGTCTATGTACTTCTCTTTCCACTCCCTTTGTACAGTGCTCTGATTGTCATAGTAGCTGGTCATACCACAGCGTTTTCTTGGAACCTGTCCATTGCTAAAGCTATGATCCAACTGTATTCATGAAAGGATCTTTGGCATTTCCCCTGTTTTTAATTTGCATTTAGAAGATGCAAATGAGGTATAATGAAATTGTAATACTAGGTTCTGTTTCTGATGAGTGCTTGCTCTTCAAATTATGTTCTGGTTACCAATTGCTTTCTGGGAGAAATTTGCTTACATCTCATATATTTCAGTTGGGTTTAAGGCATATCTAGGATTCCTTTTGTTAGGTTCCATAGAAATGAGAGTTGTTGAAGAAGTGAGTGCAAGTGGAATAGGGGTTATCTTGAAGAAGAATCTTTGAGAATGGAAATGCCATCTCTGGCTCATGTATTAGAGCTCTGTTTCCTTTGGGATGTATTCACAGTCTCTCAAAAACAGCGTTACACACAAAAAAAACCTAAAATTGTGTTGTAGGCAGCATATATGTGTTTTCTTCTGTAAATAACGGAATAGCTGCTAAACAGAGAACAATTTTACTGGGGCATAACATTTTTCAAAAGAAAATGTTGGTTAATTTTTATATAATTTAGGAAATATGTAATATTTATTTGGAAAATGAGGTATTTAATCATTCATTAACCCCCCGGTAATGTGACTTTGGAAGCAACACTTTCCTTTGTGAAAAGAATATGGGGGGGAGATGAGTTGTCAGAAGGAAAATGGTACATTTTTTTCCTTTTACTGCAAAATAGGGTAATCGAAGATAGAAATTAGATTAATGATGAAGAAATCTGATTGTCTTAGGTTTGAAGCTGATGGCCTGTATTTTTAATATTCAGAAAAATTACAGTTTTTACAGCATATTTTCAGATTCATATAATTAATGTTCTACTTCAGACACTGAAATTAGTGTGCATAGCTTTGTTTACTTTTATGTGAATATAAATTATTATAACTATGACATGGTCTTAGGTTATAAAACATTTTTATTGTATTAAATTGCCAAAGACCGTTGTTTGCTTTCCTGCTATTGTACAAATGGAACAAAGCACATCAGTGTCTCTGATGTGAAAGTAGTTGAATATTATGGTAGTTACTGTTCCTCAAAAAATACGTTTCTGCATTTAAATTCAGAATTTAGTACTAAATTTTACAAAGAATTGCATTTAAAAAAAAAAAAATCTGTAGCTATCTTCTTATTCCTTCTTTTTTGTTTTTCCTGTTCAAGGTAAAATTAAAATACGCCTATCTCATTATGGAAATTGAATGTCAAACGATGAACAAAATACTTGCAACTCAGTGGTATAGGTTATGGTTGGTGTATCTGGTTTTAAACATTGTTTCTTTTCTTTACAGAATGCTGCCTTTTTATATGGCCTTGGTTTGGTCTACTTCCATTACAATGCCTTTCAATGGTAAGTTGGAATAAACTAACAGTATCTGTATTTTGTATTGTTTATTGGTAGGTGAATATTTCAACTTTAATGTTAGTGTATAATGGTTTAACTTTTGTAGCATAAATATGATACTTGAAGGTATATTGTCCTGTATCTCATATCTGACTTACTTGTGGCAGCCACAGCAGTTGCTTGAATAGGAAAGCAATTACAGAGAAAGAGTTTTAGCTTCCTATAATGCAATTCAGCAAGGGGAATGTAGCGGTATGACTCAACAGGTTTTTGTGAATTCTCAGTGTCTATGGTCTGCAGCATATGTTGTGAAGAAATTTTCTTTTCTCTGGGAAAAGAAGTGCCAAAGTAGGTTTGTTTTCATTTAGCTTGCTATTCAGTAATTTTTCCATAACTGTATACAGTGACAGGTTTTGGACGTGAGCAGCAGTACACTTTGTCCTGAATGTTTAAAACTGTCATAAAAACTCAGTTATAAAGAGCTGTAAATTCTGGCAGGGTTTTGGGGGTGGGAAGGGCTTGCTTTTGTGCTGGAGGTGGGGAAAGGTGTTGTTTGATGGTTTTTTGGGTGATTTTGTTTTTGTTTTGCCTCACCGGTGATGAGAGAAGAATGAGAAATTGAATAGACTTGATTATTGGGGTTCTTCTGACAGATCCTCAAACTTTCCTAGTCAGTAATAAGAACGGTCTGGTTTATTCTTACACACATATTTTTGTTATCATCGGAATAAAGTCAGATAAAAGGAGTGTTTAGATCAGAGCTTTTTTCATAAATTTGATTAGTTTACCTTTTTTTTCTCTCTCTTCCATGCTGATTTCTTTGTGGTATATATTGCTTTAGTAACACTTAGTACAGAAGCTCATAATAAAATGAATGTGATTTTACTATTTAGTTGATTACAAAAAAAATTATCATCTTATTGGACTAAGCATGCCTGAAGCTAAGGAAGTAATAAGTGACTACTGACTGATAGCTTGGAACAACAAAATGAGATTTCTGCCCACCTCCTACTCCCACCCCCCAAATAAATTTATCAAAAGTTTCTATGTGTCTGTAAGACAAAAGTTTCATGCTTTCCTCAGGCAGGAAGTAAGCTTTTATTTTTGAAATTAACATAAGTTGGTTAAATCATGATCTCAGAAGCTTGATATTTTTTTTCCCTCTTACAACTCAAATGCTTTCTTTATTAATAGTGGTGCAATGTATTGTACATGGCATGCAATTACATTCCATTCTAATATGAGAGAAGAGCAAAAGTTTTCAGAAAAACTGAGAATCTTTTAAGATTGTGATCATCTTTCTTGAATTTTGCTAAGTTTCAGAATGTTCTTGTTCTGATGCAGGCTTGGCTTCATCATTGAACGTGTTACAGTTTGCACTGTGAAAATGATCGAAAATGAGTCAAATTACACGAAAAGTTAGATTTAGAGTAGTTAATTATTGAGAGGCCACCTTTTCAACGTAGACTGTTGCCATTAGTGGGTCAGTTTTTTTGGCACCATTCAGTGGAGGGAGCAACAAAGTCAGGTCATTGTGAGGCCTAAGTATTGATAGTTTGCTGCCTTGAATTAATTCAGATTTTTCTTACATGCTTTTGAGTAACCTTGTTGAGAACGTGAGTATATATTGATGTCTTAAGTTATGATGTCTTAACTGCATATAGAGCTGTTTGTTAATGTAGTTTAAAGTAATCAAATCTGTCTCTTCATTCATACCACAAAGGTATATGTAGTGTGGTACTAAAGAAGTTGTGCATATGAGAATATTGGGTAGAATTTTTAAAGGAAGAAAGTCTAATGCAGGTAAAATCTTCTACTTCTGTATGCGATTTTTTTAATCCCCTTGATTTATTTTTTTTACTATGTTTTGGGGACAGGAGTGGATTGCATGGTTGTGAGTATTTAGGGTGTGACAAAATCATAATTAGCCTGGAGCTGATTGCAAGTCACTTGCAGTAGGGATGTTCTTTGTACGCTTAGTCTTCCACAAGTCTCCACTGCAGATTGCAAGGAGAATCTTCCTTCTTTCAGAGTGAAACACTAGTCAGACCGTCTTGTTTTCTGCTGCAGTTATTCCATCTATTTCCATTCATAAAGTACACAAATCTGTGTATTTCATACAGGTAGAGGAGGCTCCAAGATTGTTTAAGGTTGTTTAACCTACTGTGCTTCATTCATGAATATTTTATTTTATTCATACAACCTTAGATAGTCGTAGATGTTGAGGAGAGGCATGTACATAGTCTTCCCAAAAGTAAGGGTTAATGAATCATCTGTCATACAAATTGGGATAATATAAGAGCAAGTGAGAATAAGGTCAGTTTTAGAGTTGTTGTTCGTATTTTCACGTTATTTTTTGAGTTTTCCAGTATTCACAAAAAGAAGTGTTGGACTGACTCCAAGACACATGCAATTCTCTGTATTCAATATTGCACGCTTCTGTACATGCTAAAGAAGCGTTACAGTGTTAAGTACTGAATCTTATCTGACACATCATTTTATATCGGTTGTTTTGTTTGACAATTTATGTAAGAACTGAAAGTACTTATATACATGTAAGTATATGTAAATATTGTGATAGCGTGATCAAAGATATTTTATGCAATTTTTTTAGTAAGATATGACATGAGGGATTAGCTCCAAAGAAAGTTGTATAGATCTTAGATTTTGATAATCTTTCTACACCATTTGTCATCAAGTTGTGAGAGAAGTGGATGGCTGGTTTTCGCTGTTTCTCAAGTAGGGCAAAACACCAGAATTGAGATAGCTGAGATACTGTCATAACTTGAATAATTTCATGTCCTCCATAGTTGTCTTCTAGATGGAACAATTAAAAAATTTTAGTTGTTTGTCAAAGACTATCCTTCAACTCAGTGCAATAGCTACAGTCCATGTAGTGGCTTGAATGCCAATTTTGCTCTATCACTTCAGTAAGGAATCTGAACCTGCCTGGTGTACGATCTGCAGATTTGAGTCCCCCCAAGAGAAGCAGATGGAGTCCAAGCTCTGCAGCTGTGTCCCGAAACTGGTTCTCCTGCTCCCCTTGGGTCCCTGTGCACTAACTGTGGTGCTCTGAGGCCAGCCCGCAGCGTTTTCAATAACTGTTACCCTGCAAATTGCTGGACAGTGTGAGAGAGAGGGTGTTCCTTAAAACACCTTACAGGAGATGGAGATCACAGTCACCCTTCTTGCATTGTTTAACATATCCTTTGGCTCCTCAGTCCAAGGATTCTTTAGCAGCTTAGAAGTTTAGTATTACATAAAACCTTGTGCTTCAGCATAGACACCTTTGCAGGACCCAGCCCTGAAGAATACCAAAGACGAATGTGAGTGGTGGTCCAGACCCTTTCCTTCTCCTCCATCATGGCTAAAGTTGCAGACTGCCTTAGGGAAATCTGCCGTCTCTGGCAGGAGCTGTGGCCTCCCTGCAGCTATCCTTATCAAAGCAAAAGCAATGAGGTCATCTGTGCAATATCTAGATCATAGCTGAACCACCATCTCTGATTCTGGCTCTTCTAAAGTATCTTCACACCTTTGTAAGCCGGGGTGTCCTGTACGTTGGCATTTCGTCCGTTAGCTTAAGTTTGACTCATTGGAAATGGGATAGGAGCTCAGTGCAAAAAAGTTTTTTTTTTTTTATTGCCTCTGCAGCTCGGATTCAGAATTGAATATTGACATGAAGAAGTCAGCTGCAGTCCCCTACACCTTCCATTATTCTTACCTGATTCAAGTAAAGACATTCAATGGGCAAGAGGGAGTAAGGATATGAAACCCCTACTGGGGGAAGGCAGCACCTCCATCTCCAACGCACAAGCACTGAGCAGGCTTTCCACATCCCTTCTCTGCCGCTGCTGCTGAATTCCACAATCCTCCCAAGGCCAAGCAGGCAGTAGTAGCATGCGGCTCTCAGTTGGTATCTGTGGTACTGTGTCCCAACTCTGCTGGCCTCCAGACTCTTGAGAATCATTTTTCTTATAGAAATCCTTCAAAGACTTCAGTGGGACAGGAGCATTCTTTTACAGGTACCCACTTTGTGGAACACGTGGAAAACTTACCATTGACCTCTGAGAGGGGCCTTAGTGCCAGACTTATTTAATTACTTACTTGTGCTGAAGGAGTCTGTTCTCTTTCTTGCTTCGCTCCAGGTTTCCTGGCTGTCATTCTGTTGTATCTTATTTTAAAGAAAGTGAAGGTTTGCTGTTCTCACAGTCATCTTGAAAAGCAGCTGATTAAAGTGTTTTTCAAGTATTCAGGTCTACAGTGGAATGTAAACTTTTTTTCAGCAGTCTTGTTGGCTAGCCTTCAGTCTTGCATTCATGATCATTTAACCAAGAAACTGCTGTTTTATGTTGGTCATTGCCCATCTGTGGCAGCGGGAGAGTCCTGTCCTGTGCTGCTGAGGTCCCTTCTTGGCCCTTCTTTGCTTTCTGTCTCGATACAGTTGTCTTTTTCAGCAGTAAGCTGTTATTAACACAGTAAGATTTACACGTGAGGGGGATTATTACTGTTTTTCCAGCAGGACCAGATCCTTCAGATGCTTCTCAAGCTGTTTGTGCCAGTCGTTGGCAGGTCCGAGGAACCAGGCTCTTCCCCACAGAGTGGTGTGTGTGGGAATGCGAACCACCTGCTGGGGACCTCCTTCACTTGAGTGGGAGCACTTCACCCTTTCCTGCAAACAGCAACCACTCGACTACTTCATCAAATGCAGTCTCTGCTCTGCCTGCCTCCAGGTATAGCAATAGTTGGTGCCGTCGTGGAAGGCATGGCATTTGATGAAATAGTTCAGTGGCTGCAGTTTGCCTGAGAAGTGCTGAGGTTCACCTAATTGACAGTGACATTGTCCTGGTAATTTGCAGCCTGCAGAGTTCCTGCTTTGGAAACACCTGCTACAGGGAAGTCCACGACGGACGTCATTTGAGAGCAGAAAAACAGCTTGCCTGCCAGTAACCTGCGATCTTCAGCATACACATTTATATTTATTTTCCTCTTCTATCAGAGTCCTCTTAGATGGTCAGTCGTTTTTAGTCTGTAGTTAGTAAGGAGTGCAGAGTTTAAACAAGCACTGTGTAGATACTGCATTGTCAAATAGTTCTTAGTTTTCAGGTGGCTGGGTCTACATATCTATTTTTATATATGTAAAATGGGAATGTACATGCAGACTACAAATACTAGTGGCAGTTAACCATGAGCAAAGTAGTAATTGATTTGTCTTTTGTTCTCTTTTTGTCATTGTCTATCAAACCTATTTCTTGGACTTAGGAAAAAGCATAGTATCTGTTGGTAACAGGAAAATAAAAGGGTAGTCTCAGCTGCTGCTATGGAGAAATGTTTGGAGCCTGCTGCTCAAAATGTTTCAGTATTCAACTGTTATGGCACAATGGACAGAGGAGTTACTGTATCTAAAGACTGTTTAAGTATTTCATGAAAATGCGGTAATGACTATTTCTGTATACGTAAATTTTGTTTATGTTCAAACTATGCCGATGAGTTTCAAATAGGAATTTGTCCATCATATCCTCACGGTATTTTCATTAGTTATGCTTGGAGCAGGTGGTTGGAAAATTGAAAGAGAATAAAGAATAATAAAAAAGAAAGTTTTACTCCAGCTGCACCAAGTAGTTTTCCCGACATGTTGTGTTCTTTTCTTTTGTAGGCTTTTTATGATTTTAATGCACTTTGTTAGAAACTCATGAATGCAACTTCTGAATAGTTAAATTGATGCTATTTATTATATACTTCTGTCCAGTTCAAGTGGGTTTTTATTCACAGTCTGTGAAGGCTTATTGGAAGTAAAGGCTTCCAATACATCTTATGAGAGTTCACTAAATCTTTAATATAATATTCTATTAATTATTATTCAGCCTGCTTTCTTGCATAATAGTAGGCATTGTTGTATAGATGAGTGGGTGGAAAGATAGCTGTAGTATTGATTTTGAAAGTCTAGATTTGGAAATGATAGATTCATGTCACTTTTATATTTTCTCAATTATTGTAGCAGTGCTGTACAAACGTAAGCCCAGAGGTGCACTTCATCCTCTGCAGTCTGTTTTCCAGTCCTGCTTTCCCATTTTGTCTAGTGTTAGCTAGCCAGCCTTTCCTGCCTGTTAATGGATACCTTCCCATTCTTGTTGAAGACTCTAATTTAATTTAAATAAATTCCAGTAGACTTAAGCAAAGTTTTTTTCTTGCCAGGCAGTTGATCAATACCCTTTAGAGAACAAACCTGAAGTCGTCTCTTGCTGAATTTAGACTACTGTCATTTATTTCTACAGTATGAGAGCTCCCAGCTGTTCATTTCTGTGATTTATCCTTTGAACTAATGTATGTTTAGTCTGCTAAAGGATTAAAATGAAAAGCTGTGTCCGTGCATGAAGGCCAGTTAATTAGCGGTGGAGGCTAACAACCTATTTGAGCAAGGCTGTGTGCCATCATCTCATCTTCTACTACTGCACTTGCTCCTACTTTCCACTTACTCTCATGTCCTCTTCCTTCCATGTTGCACCGTGTACCCAGATCCATTGTCATTTCCTTTGGATGTTGATGAGCACGTAGAACTGGGATGTATGACGGTGACATTGCAGGTGTTTTGCTATTGGTGTAGTAAGGGGCTGAGTCTGGAGCTCTGAGCATGGCAGAGAGGCTGAGGAAGCCCCAAAATAAAACCAGAGGATTTCCTTTGGTCCTTGTTCTTGATGTCTCCTGTAATTACGGATCCATTGCTATTTAGCTTAAATTTTTCTCATAGGCAAAATTAGATCAGTATTAATTCATCTATAGTGTAGAACTGCTTGTCTTTAAGAGTTAATATAATTAAGTCAGAGTTCGTATACAAATAGTTACTGTAATAATTAATGTTAATAGGAAAATGTCTTCTCAGTTTCGAGTGTTTTATTCTATGAAAATTTTACTAGTTAAGGCCATTGTTGTCAAATTAGACACGAGCGCCTACTATTGGTAGAAATTGTTAAAAATGTTGCCTTTCAGATTACTTTATTTGTAAAATTTTGAGGATTCAATTTTTTGTAGAAATAATGGAAGTAATTTGTATTTGTTATTGGTGGTAATCATCTTGGAAAAGCTACAAATTGCTTGATTGATATGGAATGAACACCAAAATTAAATAATAGAAATAAATAATATTTATGTATAAATAATATTTTGAAAGAAAAAGAAAATATATCTTAATACCTGATTTTTAGTTAGAAAAGCTACTTTGGGAGATATTTGCCATATTCTTTTAACATTTATGCCTTAATTTACTGAAATAATTGTGCTTAATTATAAATGTGTTATTTATTGGAATTCTCTTTTAGTTTTTATTATGGCATTCAGGGATACAGAGGTTTTTTTTCTAGATGCAAGCAAGACACTGGCACAGGAGTTTACTAGCATTTTGAGTATGATTCATGCTTAAAAGTAAATCCATCAAGTACTAGAAACTGAAAGAACATTTCTAAATAGAGTCTTTCACCAATTGCTATGACTCCATCCATCCGTTCCGTTGCAAAGCATCTCTGCATTTTCCTCCCCAAACCATCAGTTTAGGAGTGATCAAGTAGAGCTGAAATGTTCAGCTAGAACGCCGCTATCTGACGGTTAGCATGGTAACTGAAATAACATCTTAAAGGTTGTAGAGATTTTCGTTGTACTGATTAAGTTTATCCAAATGTCCATCAAAGCAGGTTCAGAAAGGTGCCATTGCTTCTTGCACTGATCATGTTTAAGGGAGTGATGTCTTGTTCCATTGATTTTCTTCCTTTTTCTATGTTTTGGGCTTGGCTTGATTAAAATTTTGTCGGGTTATAAGGTTATCGCAAATACTTAAAATTACTACTGATGTTGAACCTGATGCCACGAGCATCTTAGACAAGGGTGAACGCTGTTGCCTTGTCATCTGTACGAAGGTAACTACACCTTGCAAACCTCAGGGGCTGTCTGTGACTAGCAGGTTCAAGTGCTAAATGTGATACAGTCGTCTTACTGTCCACTGGTTGCAACTTCACTTTGTTTCGAGTGCAGTACTCCTCTGAAAGATGGGGTAGGCAAGATTTTTGGTCTTTTGAATGAATGACGCTGTATATTCAAACTGAACTTGGAAGTTGTCCTTAATTCAGTTGCTGTACTGTGGTTTCATTTAACTGTTGTTCAGCTGTGAAAATGAATACTATTTTCTGTTCAGTAAGATCTAAAATTATGTCTTTTAGAGTTTTATTTTTTTAGTAATCCATGTTTCAGTGATATTTGTGAGTGAGACAAGACATGACATAGGGAAATAGGAAAATATTTTCTGACCAGGCAAGCTGGCTAAAATGCACAAAATTTGAAGCTCACAAAGCGTATATGAGCGTGGTCAGTCCCACATGTGGTATAGAACTGCAGTGGCTTTAATTCTTGATTTTTGACCTCTCTTCGATGGGGAGACCATGCTTAGTGATGTTCTTCGTTTTTAGAACTTAGTATATATTACTGTCTTTGAACAGGACACAAATAATGGATTTTTAAATGCCAGTGCCCAACATACTGCATACTGTATTGGAGTTAAGATAAGAAATGCAGGTAAACAATGATAAAATCTGTACTTCTGTGTGTAACAAAAGCATAACTTAAAATGGTAGTAGAATCTACAAGCATTTGTAAGCCAAAATTTGGAGTTCGTTACATTGTTTGAAAGGTTTTCTTATAGACAATAGTGGGCATACTGTTACGAGACATGGCACCCTGTTAGTTACAGTTTCGGAGTGGTTCCTGAGGTGTGTAATTCACCACCACCCACGGTATTCCTGGAAAGTTTAAACGAGATGTGAGAGGATGCTTAGCTAGTGCAAGTTGTGTCCCTTTTGTGCTTTACTGGCTTGTGTGAGCAGGGAAGTAGGGTACCAGGAGAGGAAGACCTTTCTGAAGGGCTGTAAGCTTCAGTTCCATGGCAAAAATGTAGGTTTTTCCATATTTTCCTATGGCCTCACCTGTCACCTGCCTGCTCAGTGCCACCCTGGGGCCCTGGAGGCGAGGCCGGGTGTCCTGCCGTGGGCCCTTGGGTCCTGCCCGAAGCACCACTGCTCCCTGATGCCTGTCACTGAGTGGGCTGTGATGTGTGTGAGGGTGTTCTCTTTCAAACAGTCACTCGATTTCAGGAGAGGTAATGCGATGAGTCTTAGCTTCTTCCTGAATTTCTTGGTGAGTTTAAATCTGTTACCTTTTAGCTTCGTTTCAGCTGTCCTAATTCTACACAGTTGGCCTGAGAGGCAAAACAGGCTGTGTCAGTCCTGCTTAGAGTCATGTTTGTTCTTCCCCAAAATGTAACTGGTCCATAGTGGTTTTGTTTTAACTGGTGCAGTGCCACCACGAACAGGAGCATGTACAGAGAGGATTTAAAGATAAGGAAATACAATCAGAGCCATTTTCAGATGTCACGGAAATAGGAAAAGCAAGTTACGGTGAGAGTAGGTGGCAGACTTTCATATCTGTGTGGTTGTGGAGCAGAGTGACTGGAAAGTAAAGGAGTAATAGGTATTACCGAGTCCCTAGGCGGCCTTGGTGCTAAGAAAGGGAGTAACAACGTTAAAAGTGGAGCAAGTCCGGGCAGTGAGAGGTGTGTGAGATCTTCTAGGCCTCCCGTTCTGCCCCTGCCCTCAGGAGTCCACGCTATCGGGAATCAAAAGCAGCCTAGCAGTTGGCTGTGACAGGACTGACCACTGCGTACACTGTTGTTCTACAGTTGCTTTAATTTTGTTGCTTATTCCTGAATCGTCCTTTCTGAAATAGCACTTTTGTTGCAGTGTTTCAGGCAGCGAGTTAGTTTCTCTAAATGAACAGAGAAGGTGAGACTTTCAAATCGATTAGGATATCTAGAGTACAAAATTACCCAGTCTTTGAAGAACCAAAAATGATGCAGCAAAAACATTTAATCCATTACATTGATATGTTCTTCAGTAACAGTACTTTCTGATTTACTTTCTACTAGTCATACAAATAACTATTATAAAAGTAATACTTCAGTAGAAATTAATACTTTTTATCTGTTTGTCTTTTAGGGCAATTAAAGCATTTCAGGAGGCGCTTTATGTTGATCCCAGCTTTTGTCGAGCCAAGGAAATTCATTTGCGACTTGGACTTATGTTCAAAGTGAACACAGACTATGAGTCCAGTTTAAAGGTAGGTTTAAGTCCTTTCAGATTGAATTTAACATTTGTTATAAGTTGTGTTGCATCTAAAAACTGAAAGGAATGCACAAATATATAGCTGTTATATGCTTCTTGCTTTAGAAATAGAAGTGTTTCGGTATGAAGGATCTTACTCTAAAGACAGAGTAAAGATAAAATTTGATGTTTGTTAAGTACTAAAAATACTCAGAAAAAACCAACAAAGTTACAGATGAGCACTGATACTCTAGCAGTTTAAGTGGAATGGGAACAAAAATTGGTTGTAGGGCTTTCATTAAAATACCAAGTCTTAGGGGAAGGCTTAAATAGAACGTAAAGTCTGAGGAAAAAGAATAAAGGAATTAGCAGTTTGGTTTCTAGATGCTCTTTCTCTTTTTTTTCCTAGCTGCACTATTTCATAAAAATCATTGAAAATAGAAAGCTTTTATGCAAAATACTGTTCTCATATCAATTTTTTATATTGTTTCTGCCCTTCTAGCAGTGTGAAGGGAAGAGGGTAAATGAGTCCCTTGCAAGGAGGACTCTGTGAGAGGGAAAAGGTGTGCAAAAATTGGGGCTGCTGTGCCATATGGCCAAGTAGGGTGTGCCCGTGGCCGTGAGATGTGATGGGGAGCATGGAAGGGTGTGTCGGTTGATTATTCTTTTATTTCATGATTTGAGAGTCAGCTTGTAAGGCAGCAATTTCTGACTAATCAGTTAGAAATGCTTTGTGTTAATATAGTACTTTGTTTCTTCTCTACTCTTTTTTAAATTTCATTTTACTGCTTGTATTCTTTTTTTGGTCACTGATTGTAATCTGTAACTTTTATCTGCTTCCATTCAACACTTTTGCTCTTTTTTTCCCCCCTACTTCTGTTTCCCACTTTTATCCCCTTGTTTTTTTCCGTCACAGAATCTAAATTCAGTTATACGTGTCCTGGAAAAAGGATATTTTCTCTTAAAGGAGTTTCACATTACACTGGGAAATACACCTGCATTGTTGAGAATTTTTGTCATTTGTAATTAGCTGTAATTTATAAATACATTTCTGCATATTAATCTCCTCTAAAACCTATAAAAAAACGGTTTTTTTTTGTTTTTTTTGTTTGTTTCCAAGAGTCTTGTAGAATGGCTTCCTTTTCCTGGCAGATTGTTTTCCTGCAGCTTGTATTTGTGAGGCTATCAGAAACACATTGTCAATGATTTGAAAGAGTGGAGTGTTACTCTCACATTTTTCTTTTGCTCTTTGTAATAACGGGAAGCACTTCTCTCATCAGGCTTTTCCTCTTTCATCCAGAGTCCAAGCTTTCACCAACAGAGACAGATGAAGTTGGGAATTGTGAATAGAGAGGTTGATGTTGCCCAGTAATATGAAAGATTCACTGCAGTGAATGGCAAAAGAGGTCAAGGGGGGGGGTGTAAGTTGGCCATTGTATGGGGAGTGGGATTATGTATGAGTTTGGATGGTCATATATCCCTATACTTTGGCATAAATTTTGCATTGGCAGTTTTGATATATAGGGAATAAAAGGAAAAAGTGCTGAAAAGTGTATTTTGTTTTTGTTTTTAAAGGTATTGGATAGGGACAAAATAGAAGAGTAAATAAGCAAGGAAGTAGTTAACTTTTAATGAAGTAGTGGAAGGAGATTCTACATTTTAATTTTTAACGGAAGAAAATGATCAATTAGACAACCACTTCCTGCTGTACCATAAAGTATATAATTTTATCACTGAATCAAGTATTCAAATAGATATGATGAGAATTCATTCTAAATCATCTACTGTGATTTTAACCACTTTGCAAAATAAAAGTTTGTAGATGATTAGGATTTTGAGTATAGCAAACCTTTAGTTTTCATTATACCAACCAGGGTGAGGAGAAAAGCACCAAATAACTGTTTTAAAAATAGTAAAGGAATTAACTTTTTGCAATGCAAAATGACCATGATTCCATTGTTTTTATGTGCAGTATGATTAAATCACTTAGGAAAACAAATAGACACAACAAAAACAGCTTACCCTGTAGCAAAGCGAAGATCTTCAAGGGGATTAAGAAATAAACATGAGGGTGGATTTGCACTGAGGATAGTTTCCTTAAGTCAATAAGACTGCAGGCTGTTGCTAAAAGGATGTCTCATTTTCCACCTCCCTGTCTGATTGCATTGCTCTGCACCCTCTGCTGCACTGAGCCCAGTGTCTTTCCATGTGCAGTCTGAGGTGGATCAGAGTCTGAACCACCTCGATTTGGGGTTGCACAGTTACTGGGACTCTGGTAGATGGGAGGAGGTGGGAATGGCAGGGAGTGGGGAGCTGCATGCGTAACTTCTGATGCACAAACACACAAAACTGTACTCTGGAATTACCAACTGAAACACCTATGGTTGAATTTCTGTTTGGCTTCCTTGGCTGTGAAAATTGTTATCTTTAGCAAGGCATCGATAGCAAACAGTGAGGAGCCAGAAATAAAGGATCCAGTGGGGCAATCCAGTTGGTCTTGAACAGTTTCAGCTTTTTTCAGTTTAGTTCAGCTGTGGATTTAATCTAGTGTCCTGAGATGGATTGCTTTTGTTGTACATCAAAATATATAAATTGAGGCGTAGAATAAGTGTAATAAGCAGGACAGTAGCTCCTTGAAAAGCCAGTCACACTGATCCCCGAGTTAAGATTTAAGCCACAGCTCTGTGAGTAGCAAGTCAGAAAATACTTCCTTAGTGAAGAGAACAAAATGAAGTGGCAGTGGTTATGCACAAGCATGAGGAAAATAAAATCAGAAAGAGTTGATGAAAGAGTGCGAAAGAATGTTTTCACAGAATGTCTGCCTCTTTCTCTGAGACTGAGCGTCTCGTCTTTTCACAACACAAAAGATGAGTAACCTGAAGTAATGAAACAACACAGTTGGCTTTTTTTTTTTCTTTTTTGGTAGCTCTTATTGAAAGGATTCAGGATTTCACAAGGATGGCTCTGGTTTTTAGGATCTAGCCTGCTAGGGACTCGCCTTGAACACAGGCCGTTTCCTGGGTCCGTAGAGGTCTAACAGAATCCATAGTCAGGTTTGAGCTTCCTGTATGATACAGAGGCAGAAAGGAGAGAAGTTTTCATCTGGTATTCTTCTGTGACGGTTCTGAATTTCACAAATTGTACCAACGTTGCATTAATGTACTTTGAAATATCATAATATTTTTGATGGTATTTAAACATTCATGCTAAGTCTGTAATTGCTAAGAATAAACCACTGCCAACAGATGAGTCATTGTCAGTAAGAGTCTCCAGGCAAAGGGGGAAGGGTGGGAGTATGAAGGTCATATATTCCATGTTTTTCCACAATTTTAGGCCATTAACATAAATCATCTATATTTTATGTAAGCAATTTAAGCACAAAATTAATTTTTACTATTTTAAGATGTTGATGATCAAGATAATTACTAGAGTGCTGTTTAACAAGCATAAAATCAACTCTCAGTGTTTTTTTCAAAAATCAATTACTGCTTTTGCGTGTTTTTAATATTGCTGCAGTTAAGACTTGCAAATTACTCTGAGAACCCTTGACTGCTGTGTTACCCCATTGCCATAAACTTTGGCAAGAACACCAGGGCTGTTGAAAATCACTTGGTCTTTAGGATTACATTAAGGGGAAAAAAAGCTGCCCTTCTGGTTGAAAGGAAAGTAGTCTTTGTGTAACCTCACAGGACAGTGTTACCTTCAGAAGTGATACGTGAATGCTCAATTTGTCTCATTCAACAGAAAAATAAAATAATTCCAAATTCAACTGCTGTTGTCTTGTGGGCGTAGGGAGGCAGGAGAGATTTTAATATTGATGACTGTAGCAGAAGCATACAGTTAAGGTTTATCTCACATTCCTAACCTTTTCACACTTTCCTGCGTGTCCCAGCCCACCAGGAATTCTGTTTTCGACTGCCTTAGCTATGGTGGTGCCATGGTAAGCTGAACGGAGAATAAAGCAAGATGGCCAGGAATATATAGTATACCTCTTTATTAGTACGGTTAGTGTAGTTGGAAAAAGTGTTCGAGCTTCTGAGCACACGCCGTGTTATTTCTGGCATGTCACCTGCTTTTCTCCTAGTCTTCCTCTTCATTCAATATATTCTTTTAATTTTAGCCTTCTTTTTCGTAACGGTATGTACTCATCCTGTCTTACGTGTGTCTCAGTTCTTCCCGAGTACTTTTTGAATCTTAACCAATTTCTAGCAAATATGCTTGAGTGAAAAAGGTTTCAAAGAGAAGTTTCTGGAACATGCCTGTGGAACATGTTGCCCCAGAACCATTTGTCTGAGCTCTGCGAGCTAAGGATGAGGTGATCTGGTTGGCATCGTCAGCAAAAGAGGCACCTTATGTGGCTGGGTATGGGACTGGTGTGTCGGGATGTAGAAAATAAAGCTGTCCCATCCACGCTTTGCGTCAGGAAGCCTGATGCTTCTTGTCTGGCTGGCAAGCTGAACACAGAGGTGGGTAGAGCACACAGGTGTGACTAGGTACGTTCTGTAGGACTAGTGACCACATAAAAGAGAGCTGAGGAAAAAAAGTTGTGATATTATTTAGTTGAATAGTTGGGTTACATTGGAAACTGCAGCTATGGGAAACCAGTCATCCATCTGGTGCTCATTCTGTTCTACTCTGTTGAAGTATCACATTATGCTTTTGGTGTGGAGTTACAATGACAATCCGGAAAGACTTTTATCTGTAAAATTCAGTTCATTTCCTTTGTTTGCTGACAGACTACTTCAGAAAAAAAAATGTGTAGTTTTTTGTATTTATTAGAATGATAACATTGAGGGTATGGTAAATGGGAGGGAGGGCTTCTGTGGTTCTGGTTTTATGAGTTTTGTTTTGTAATGGGTGGTCAGGAGGGACTCTGAACATGAGCAGGTTATTTACAAATGAAGGTATGCTGTGGAGTTTTTTTTTATTTTTATATATATATATTTTTAAAGTGTACTGCAGGTGCATCCTGTGCCCAGTGACAAAACCCACAAAATAATGAAAATTAAATTTTTCATGTTCTCAAATATCTGCCTTTTAGTAGAAATGCAGATCCTGTCTATCACTCTTGAGAAATTTTGCCTCTATATTTATGGATAAAACAGCTATTCTAGTATTCTGCTGCAGGCTGATTCTTTGATCTTGCCTGTAAATGATCAATTCAAATAGATTTTTTGTATATATAATTATTTCCTAAAGATTCTTATTTGTTAGCAACTTAGAGACATACTGCATTTATTAGGTAAGGAAAAGGCTGCTAAAGAATTAGAATTTATTGGGAAGTATGCATGAGTTACATGAATATGCATGAAATATTAAAAAAATTGAGACAGATGAACAGCTCAAAGAACCTATTTATACTCAGTACCTATTTATACCATCACTTTATTAGTCTTTATGTCTATATATATCTTTTAAAAGATTTTTAGCTATTGGGAGGTATTTCATGTCAACATGTAGCTGTTACAAACATATTGTTATGTCTTTTTCTCAATAATAAATGAAAGTTTATTTATGAAAGTGAAAACTGTTTTAAAATCTTTAAGTGCTATTTTACAGCCTTATTTTTCACATATGCCTAGATTAACATTTTTTTAGCTCACACATGTTAATTTGAAGCTGTATGTATTCACTTTCAATTATTAAAGAAAAATGAAACAGTCAAAATGCAAATAGATAAGAAAAGTTTAAATTTCTGAGGTCTACTTTTATCTCTGTAACTGTAGCAGAAGCTGATCAGGAACATTTACAGGTAAAAAGCAAAACAGATAAAGGACTTTGGCTATCATAAGGTGGATATCCAGGTATTCAAGCAGTGTACCTAAAACATTTTGCCAAAAGCAGGGTGAAATTAGGCAAAAGATTTTATTTTATTTTCTTAAATTAAGTGGATGGAAACGGCAGTTGGGAATTATGTTACTCTCTATGCCTTTGGAGTTTGTGTATGTGTATGATGGAGAAAAATATACCAGAAGTAAAAATACAGAAGTTTTTAACACAGCATGTCATTGTAATCCAGCTGCAGTGGAGTTATTAGCACAACTGACTGTGGTGGTAGATCACAATGTGTGGCCTACGGAGGGCTTTGTTTTGTTCTCTCGTACTTAGTTTTGCTTGGGTTTTTAAGGCATTTTGCAGTTTTTCTATAACAGGTCTGTAGGCGCATTTTAGAAATGTCATGATTACAAAGAGGAGTAAATGCTAAAACTGAATTTACATGCTATATGGCATCTTCCGTCATGGGGGGGGGGGGGGGGGGTCGGGGAAGAGAACAAACCACGTGAAGAGAAATAGCTGGCTCCAAAGTTAAGCGCTGAAGCTAATGAGTGTAGGTGCTGGAACACTTGTTGGTCTGTGGGCCTTCTCTTTGTGAGCACAGTCGGTTGTGTTTCCAGGCTTTCGAGCTCTGTGAAAAATGGAGCGAAGATTGGACAAAAGTGACTGTGTGCCTGTTGTATTCAAGCCTTCCCCTTCAAGACGAGCTCCTTCTGAACTCGCAAGACCCAGAGAGCAGAGCAGGGAGCACGCAGAGAGCTGCATGCACAGCTCGTCCTCTCCTGACCCTCTTCTCCCCAGGCCCCGGCCAGGCCTGGCAAATGGAGGCCTGGCGCTCTGCCATGGCTTATGCAAGGCTTTCTGTGCCCTACTTATCTGAACAAAGGCTGCTCTGAGGAGCACAGGCAGCACACCTAGGTCACATAGGCAGAAAAAGCCATCTCTTGACAGAGTTATACTGAGTCATGATGGAGCTTTCCCTCATGGTAAGTCTGGGAGAATTGTCAGGTTTCAAACGATGGCTCGCCATGCTTGCTAAATAAATGCAGAGCTGAGAGTTACTGAGCGCTTCTTAATGCCCTCCTAGAGAGCAGGAGGGTTTAGAATCACTGTCCTGAAGTCTCAGACTTCGATGTAGACAGAAATATTATTAAAAAAATCTTGTGAAAAGAGGAAAACAGGTCTTCCTGCATTGGTCATTTATTGATGAAAAAACAACAAGGGTAGGGGCACTTGCCTATAAAACTGTGAAGAGCTAGGGTGCTAAGAGAACTGGTGTTTAATTCTAGTAGTGAAAACATATTCAGCTGCTTAAATTCGTGTCAGTTTACTTCTATTTTCCTACTAGACCTAATGCTTTCATCAGTTATGTTTATGTGCAGTCCGCTGTACTTCTGATCCTTGAAAAGGTTACCTTCGCAATTGTTTCCACAATCAGAGGCAAGTCAAGGACTGGAGAGGAGACAGAGCAGGCTGTAGATAATTGTGCAATTACAGATGGCTACAAATCAAGGTATATTGTGACTTCGTCTGCAGCCCTTGAAGAGAGACTGTTACTTTTTAACATTCAGAACACTGCCTTCTAGGTAAATCCTCTTACTCAGGATTTGAATTTCTATAGACTGCTGTCTGCCTTGAGGTATTGTATGTCGTCTCTGAACTGCAGCGGCCTCTCCTGCATAATAACTATTTCACACAGCAGTAGCCAGCTTCAGTACTGCAATATTTGAGAGAGGTGCAGATGTTTGCTAGCTGCTTCTGTTTGTTGCAGAGATGGAAGTTGGAAATTATCACTATTCTTTTAATTTTTGGTGCTGGTAATTGTAATTAGTGGACCTGCTTCTGGCTGATAAGTTTTTATGTGTCGGACTGCATGCTTTTTTGTCTGTTTTTGAATACTTACCGCGGAGCTATGGATTATTTATCTAGCAAGAGGTGCAGGTTTGCTCGTGTCTGTGCATTTCAAAGGTTCTTGGTTTGAAAGGTTCTGGGCTGTCTGTGTGTTGCTTTGCAAGAATTGTTTAGGGCAAGTGGTTTGTTTTTCTGTAGTTACCTGCTTCAGATTATCCATTTCCTTATTCTTTATGGCTTTGTAAACAGTTCCAGCAGAAATCTGCTACATTAAGAAAATTTTCATAATGTGGATTTTGAAATTGGAAAGACAGTGTGGCATGAGTAGGAATTTAAATTTTTAGAAGGCATTGGTGAGTGTACTGCTTTTTACTGTACAGCACTGATATTTCTGGCATATTTAAATATTAAAATGGTTAGATTTTCTTGTATGGTTGCCTGCTTTCTCTCGGTGAGCCTCACTGCAATAACCTTTCTGCAAAGCTGCTGCAGAACAATTGTCAATCACTTCTCTTTACATCTGCGGATTTTTATAATAGCATTGCTAGGTGAGAACAAATCTGGTCCTTTCTGCTTTATCTTTTCATATTAATTGTTAATGACAGTGTAAGCTTACGCATCTGTGCAAAATGGATTTTGAATCATTTCAATCGGTATACTCAATGTACAGGCCAAAGTATACAGCTCTGTTCCTTTTTGCTTTCCCCTCCTTTTTTTTTTTTTTTTTTTTTTAGGAATAATGCGATATAATGCAGAACATCTTATTTTTATTTAGTCTTTTTTTTTTTTTTTTAACTTGCCTGCTTAGTAGAGTCACTATGGTAACAGACTAAAGGATGTCTCAGAGGCACACAAGCAGCATTGCAATGTGAGGGGAGATTTTAAGTTCTCTGTGACTGCTGAATACTAGAAAAAGGATCAGGCAAAGCAGAGAAATAAGCTGGTATTTGGTATTAATAAGCTATTACTTAATGTTTGTGCTAAAGTTAAAAAGTTATTTTACAAGTAATGTATACGTGAGTTCATTGTTTTCTGTACCCTGTTTTGGGAATATGTTGCTGAAGTTTTTCATTAAAAATTGTGAATTTGGGTTAATCAACTTGAGTTTGTTTCATTTTCTAAAAGCTGCTGTATATTACAAATGATGTTGATGTAAGTCAGTGAGGAGGTAAGCTGTGCTACTGCATGGCTCTGCTAATGAGGGTGTTCTTTTCTTATACTGTGCTGTGGATAATACATTAATTTTCTAATATTTTTTTCTGTTAAAATGTTTATAAATTTGGTGTTCTGTTAAACTCTTGAAAATCTTTGAGATGTGTCTATCTTTGAGATAGACATTATGCACAAGTTATTTATTAGGAGCAGGAGGAAAGCTATCTAGATGCTTGGAGTACAACAATATGGAAAGCAAGTTGCATATACATCTATTATCAAGGAATTACTTTTTTTTTTTTTTTTTTTTTCCCCAGCTACACTAATAAGCTCCTGATGCCTCCTCATATGGCATCCTGAACAGTGGGTGTCAATTTTGTGCTAAGTGGTTAAAATACCCTGAAGTATCAGTAACGTTTTGTGCATTCAAGCCACCTGATATTGTACTTTGTAGATAACTGTATCAACTGTAGTATGTTACATGCTGTCTCTTAGGTTCCTGTATTCCTAGGCCTTACTCTCTGGTGAATGGGTGCATTCATCCAAGTTCTCCGCTGCATGTGGGAATTTTCTGTGAAGTTTGTGGAAAAAGGGCATGGGCACTTGAGTTTGTATGCCTAGTCTATTCATTTTAACACACTTGATTACTTTTCAAACTGTAAATAGTGATCATTGAGTTGGTACAACACTTGTGAAATTGGTCACATCCAGGCTTTCTTGCAGATAACCTTTTTCTCTTCTTTTGCGTTCTCTTCTTTCCAGAAGAGTGAAATGCTTATCTCAGAATGTTAGAACACAAAGGTGTTTACAAAATTTTTCATAGCTCTTGAGGAAAAATGATCAAAAATAAACAAGCTTTAGTGTTTAACTGAAGTTAACCTGGTGGGGAGAGGGCATAAGAACTTACTAACTGCTATTGAATTCATGTTTTAATGTAGAGGTACTCATTTTAAGTGTGGTTTGACAAAAGAAAATGTTTAAAAAAAGGAAAAGAAAACCAAAACCACTCTTTTGCATAAAAATACTCTGTTTTTCTAGATAACCAAATTTGTAGCTTGATGTTGATCTTCATGAGGCTATGAGCTAGTAGTGTAACTTCATTCTCAGTTGTGCATTCCGTGGAAAACTTGATTTTCCAATTCTGACCATTCACTGATGCAATCATTCTTCCAGATGCTGTCTGTTCTAATTATTTTGTGAAGATGTCTTTTGCAAACTTGCATTGCTAGAAGCATTGCTACATGTTTACAACAAAAATTTTACTTTCCTCTAGTAAACACTGTTGAACAGAAATTGAAAATTGTTTTCTTTAAGCCATGTGGTAAAATATGGTATTTATTTTCAAGTATGAGTTTGATTTATTCTTAGTAATTTGTGAAAGTACTAGAATTACGTTGTTTGAAAATCAAATCATCCTTGTTTTTTTCAGCATTTTCAGTTAGCTTTGATTGACTGCAATCCCTGCACTTTGTCTAACGCTGAAAGTAAGTAACTTTTAAGTATTTCCATTTATTTTGTTGCAGATTAAAAAAAAGAAGTCTTATATATGCTCACAACTGCATCAGTTTTTAGTGAAAAAAATCAAAATCAAAAGACTCAGAAAATAGAGAGGAAGACTACAATACTTGCTGTTGTGAATGGAGACAGATACTCCAGTCGAATTGTGATTGTTTTAGTAAATGGAATAAGTAAAAATTGAGACTTTTACCATATTAACTGGTCTGATGCCTTGAGTTCTGGAGGCAACTTACTATTTGACTGTTAGTTCAGTTATCTATTTGTAAATGTAGTGTGTGTGCCATGGCTCGTATTTAATAGTTGTCATTTCAAACTTTGTGACATCTTGATAATGTCTTTTTTCAGCAATCACTTTAATGCCATTAAAATTTATAAATCTCATGTTCAATATTAGTTTTATGCTGTTGAACAAAAATGAGAAAATCATAATTTATTTGGTTTATTAGGTGCCACTATATATCAGTCGGTGCTGCAACATGTTAAATCTTTTAGTGTGGTATGATCTCTCATACTGTTGTATGTTCTGTAGGCTGTTACAGAGCATACTGGAGATATTTATCCCTAATTAGTGGAATTGTATGCAGGAATAAATGTATGTTATTCTGTGCTTTGGAGTCTGTAAGAATTAAAAGCCAGACAGTTTTTAAGGTACCTTCATGCTGCACTTGGTGTTGAGTTTAAGTTGCCTCCTAAGAGTAAGCTTAGAAGCATTAGATAAAATATTTAAAAGCATTTTTCTATTTCTTAATTCAAAGCTGGATGGAATTCTGAATATTCTGTCAGCAAGGGTAATGAAAGGGGTTTTGTTCACACGGGTGAAACTGCTGGCTGCTTCGGTATCAAGTGCCAGCTGTGCTACAAAGTCCTCTGCAAAGCATGTCGCTTATCAGGAGCAGGCACAGATAATTTTGTAAAATTATTTGTGGAATTCTTACTAGGTCAGTAGGTTTTTATTGTTTTCTACCAGCCATATCATTCCTTACTGTATTTCATGCTCTTTCTTACTGTTTCTCACCGACTTAATCAGTTTTCACTGTATCTCTGAATATTTGTAAGGCTTTCCTCAGCCTTCCCCCACATTCCTCCTGTGCCCCCAGGTTTATGTAGAGGTACGGCCCCACATGAGGGCTGCTTTGTCCCGTGGTGTTGGGCACAGTGCCTGGCAAGCACAGAGGAAGAGAGAGAAGAGAAACGAGAGGTACTTTAGTTAGGTTCTTCAGTACCACTTAGTGGAAAGGCATCAGGTACTGTCACATAAATGCTTGAGATTGCCCTAATCCCGTCCCTTCTATTTCTAAAGTGGGCTGTGTGAGTAACAGCAGTACAGTGACTGTCTTCCTAGCAGAAGTGTTTAAGTACCCAGCGTATCTTTTTATTTAGGCTGTCGCTAATGTGACATCTTTAATTTTTTTCCCCTGCATGGTACGGCTTTCTTTTGTAGATTTGCACTGAAAGGGTTTTGCTATGAGGGGGGGGAAAGAAGGAAGATTATTTTTTAGGTAATGAACTCCCTAAAACAAAAGCAGAGGTTTCTCTTTCATCAGTGCAGAATGAAGTTTGATGATACGGTGAACGTAAATGGGGGTGTTACGTGCCCTTTAGCAAAGAACACAAAAAGTTTATTAAAAATTGATTACAATTTTAGATGATGCATTTCATTCTGATCTGGTTCCTGAAATGCAGTACGGTGCCTTCTTTTATGGTGAAGGACAACACAGTGTATAGAGGGATCTTTTTCCCCCCCTTGTTACCCAGAGAGAAAACCTGGAGCCCCAAATTACCTGTAACCTCTGTGTTACACTGTTCTGTAGCTCTGAGAAAATTCTGTGCAATTGAAATAAGTTGAGCTTAGCTCAAGCCCAGATATTTTCTTATTTATTTCTAACTTGGTTATGTACAGCAAACATTACCTATATTATGTCATTGTGCATCTCTGCTTAAAGAGATTTTATTGCTAACTTTACTGAAAGGTTAATGGACTCTGCATTTCAGAATACAAATAAAATCCATGGACTGCCTTTCTACACTATGTTTGCAGTCTTGGTGCTTTGCTAGAATACACATTTGTTTTCTGTCAGTTCTGTTTTATTAAATGTGAAATATCAATGTTTACATACTGTTATATTTTCAAAATGTAGTTAGCCTTGGTTTTGCATTGGTAAATTTAAAACATGTTTCTCTCTCAATTGAAAAAAAATGCAATTGTTAATGTCATTCATTATGACTAATAATTTTGATTTCTCCCTCTTACAGTTCAGTTTCACATCGCCCACTTATATGAAATTCAGGTAAGCTTTAAGCTCTTTTTTATAATGAGTTATGAAGTTTCTAACTACATGATATGATCAGTCTGTGGACTTCAGCTGATTATAGATGCTTTTGTGAAGTTAGGCTCAAGTCTTCAGTCACAGAATAAGCTTTATTTACTTCTGTTAAGTTGAAAATACCATGCATGAGGACTCATGCTAAAGTGAAATAGCTATTTTATTAAACATACATTCACTAGTCTCCTAAGTGGGGTACAAAAAAAAACAAAACGTAACTTCGGCTAACATGGTAATATATGCTTTTTATTTTATTTTTTAAATAGATATATTGCATATAAATGTAAAAAAATACATAGTTTCTCATTTCATATATTTATATTGTTCTTGCATTCACACATGGTAAAGTCAAAGCAGATACCCAGGTGCCTTTTAAATATATTTGACATGAAATTTTCAAATTTAACTAGACATACGTGACAGAAGCATGTGAGATCCGAGGACAATAGCACATAAAGCTGTGTTATTAATTCTGTGTCGAATCCCACCGCAGAGTTTTTTAGATGGATCTTTTGGGAAATTACCAAACACTCACTGAGCTTCCAGGATATAAATAAATTAAAACCAAGCAGCTACTGAAACAGCTATTGTATATTTGTAATTTGACTGACTAGTCATATGATTGTAGGTTGTATACTCTCTTATCATGTTTATAGGTATAATATGACTGAGGAAGAGGTGTGACATGAAAACAAAAACTGTTGTAAATAAAATGGATGACACAAATTCTACATTTTCAGTCTATTGAAAAGTAGCTTGATAAAGTAAGTGCTGTCTTTTGATGGCACGGTGAAAAATGCCTTTAAGTAGGTATTTATTTATAAATGAAAGTTGTAGATTTGAACGAGGTATTTTCTTCTGAACTCTTTCGGTGCAGTAGAATATATGAATTTGGAAACCTAAATGACCCAAATCCCCCATCCCAAACAACCATTAAGAAACTTCCTGGACTGTTGTGGCTCTGTAACGCATTAGAAAGACTTTTTATTTGGCCACCAGCCAGATTTCATTTTGAGCATTGGAGCACATCTGACAAGTTTATATAACAAAGCATCCCCCACACGCTAGTTCTTTTGATCTGGCAGAATAAAACAGAAAGTAGAAAATCTCAGGTCGCCATGCCAGGTACCTTATAGTAGTGTGACCAATGTTACAAATACTTAAGCTAAGCTTTCTGTCTGGCATTTGTGTGCGACGGGGACTTGTAATGCAAGTCAGAGCCAAAAAGTTTCAGTGCATACTGCTGTTAGACTTGGTTTGCCTCAAAGTTCTCCTTGAGGGGTGTCTTCTTTTCTGGAATTTGAGAAACTTTGTACCATGAGGGGTCTTGACTTGATTCTGAATATTACCTTTGGCACAGCAAAGAGGTGTTTTTGGAGTGAGGCTGGATGTTTGGTTTCTTCTAAAGGACATAGTGCTACAATTCTGTGAACCCTGTGATATATTTGAAAATTAGCTCCTCTCTAATGCTCGATCAGAAAGTTGATTCATTGTGAACAAGAGAATAGCGTGGTGCTGATAAGAACTAGCCATGGTTTTTCTTGGTGTTTAATGCTAGTTTCTACAACTTGATCTCTGGCAGTGAGTTCCTCCAGCTATTCAGGGTACTAGCTCCTACAGTTCCTAAAGAAAAATGGTGGTGATGATGCTGATCTCCCAACCCCTATTTCAAAGACCATCTGTGATGCAGCCAAATATCAAGGATGCGTACTCTGATCTTTGGAATTAAAATATTTGAATAAAAGCAAATTATGACAGTTTTCAGTAATGTTTGAAGGTATATATATATAAACAGATTTCTAAATGGTAAATAATACAACAAATAACAAAAGTAAAAAATATTCTAGACCTGGAAAAGTCCTATTAGAACTATCTATTAGAACTTTCTATTAGAACTATTAGAACTATCTATTAGAACTTTCTACATCCTTCCAAGTATGCAAAAATCTTTTTTCCAAGTGCAGATCCTAGTTTTACTAGATACTCTGTTTTACATCCAGATTGCTGCCCCTGCTGTCATGCTATACGGTGAACTTCTGTTCATTTGCCTATCCTTCATAGTCATTAACTACAAATTTTGTTCCCAATGCTAAATTTAAAATTTTTTCCTGATTGTTTTTATTTTGCTAGCCATGGATATTTTATTTATTTATATTATTTGTTTTCTTACCAGTTGTCTGCATTTCATGAACACCAATTAAAAACCTTTTCTACCAACTTCCCCTTGTTCCATTTGAAAGTATGTAATTGCTGCTTTAATTTTTCTTCCTGACTAGATTAAGGTTTTAAAATCAACAAGGTTGTCTATTTTCTTATCAGTTGTCCCTTTTAAAACAGCAATAGTCAGTACTGTGTTCTCTTTGCATATAAAAAAAAGTAACTAAGTCGCAACGATTTGCATTTAGTTGGCCCTGTTTATTTTAATATGCTCTTCATTTGTTTGCCAGAGTGAGGTCTGATGTTGAATTATCTGAAAGTATATTTTTATTTAAAAAAATAATATATATATATAGTATAGAATTTTTGGAAACTTAAAAAATGAGTAAATTACCAGTTCTAACAGATTTCGACATTTGTACCTTCTAGACTTCTATGGGAGAGGAGGAACAGAAGAATTAAGCATTTAGAATAAGTTCACTTTAAATAAATTATTGTTAAGGTAACGTGAAGATAAGCAGATGAAGACACTTACCAAAAGATAAAAAATAAAAAAATCAAGAATTCTTAACCTTTAATGTGCACACTGTTCCAGAAGTTAATAAAGACCATGATTCTAACCTAGGAAATGTGTTTTCTGTTTCAAGACCTGTTCATATAGGGAGTTGAGAATTGAATGTTTCCATGCTTTAAGCACGTCCAAACTATATGGCAAATAATAAGAGTGCATGCTGTCATTCTCTAGGCATAATCTGTGGATATGTTTTAATTCTACGTATGGTGGGACTCTTACCATACAACAAATAGATTGGAAAGGCAGTTCAAATATAGCACAGAGAAGGGAGATGCAAAATTATACCAGCCACCAGTTACTGATGATCTTCATTTCTGTTATGAATTTCCTGGGAGTAATTTGTGTAGGTTCTTTTTTCAGATGTAGACTCACAATCAAGCATTCCCCTTAAAAAGCAGTATGTTCGTTTTAGTATAAGAAGCATAATGCATGTGTGAGGAGCTGACCAAATTTAATAATTTACAAATTTCCCTTGAATATTTTAAATATTTAATTTATATTAAATACTATACGGAAGTTATTCTCTTAACATATATATACGTCACTCAGGAAAGCTTTCATATGCACTGTATGCAAGAAAAAAGTTCTAGATTTTTTTTGTCAATGTGTTTGTGTGCTGTCAGTGCTGTGAAATCGTTGCTATTGGTTATCTATTGTAAGCTTTATGATTAATCAATTTACTTTTTTCCTTTTGCAGAGAAAGTATCACTCTGCAAAGGAAGCTTATGAACAACTTTTGCAGATCGAAAACCTTCCTGCACAAGTAAAAGCAACTGTCTTACAGCAGTTAGGTATGTAAAATCAACTTTTATTTTCCTGTGTTTCTTTTTTCTATCTTTGCATTCAGCAATGGTGTTTTAAGGCTCCATTTCCAAAGTGAGTCTTAAACACTGAGTATCATACATGAGTTTTTCACCCAAAATAGAAAGCATAACAGTAGATAATTAAGAAAATAAGAGAGAAGGGAAATATTTTAATTAGACTTACAAAATTAAAAAGCTCTTAGACTTGCTGCAGTATCTGTGCTACAGGTTTTGGGCAATGAGGGGGTGATCTTTCAGAGCCAAGAGTACAGTAGTTAGAATTCTGTATTCTTTGAATTCTGAATTCTGCCTCGGGGAACATCCCTTGAACAGCCAGGTTAAGGGCAGTAAACCAAAATACTCTTTTCTGCTGCAGAATAGAAGAACACTGCGAATGAAAATTTTACCTTTTCTTTCTTCATAATTATTAGTGTTTAATAAAAAACATGGCTCTTCTAACTAAAATTTTATCATCAGATTCCATAACAGAAGCTACCAAAACAGTGAAAAAACACTACCTTTTAAAATTTGTCATCTCCCATATTTATAGAAAGCTGATAAATCATTTGTAGACAAAAACTTGTAATGGGTGGGTAGAATAAATTACATTTGCCCTATATGCCTTCTAAAATAGAATATTCTTTCCAGAATATTTTGTTAAAATTATTCAATCCAGTGCAAATTCTTCATTCACTTTCTCCATGTTCCTCATCTAATTTATTATTCCAAATATTAATTTAGCCTGCTTATGCCCATCTCTTTTTTTTTTAATTTTTTTTCCCTTCACACAGTGGTTTTTTAATTCAAATTAGTACCTGGTACTAAGTTATGGCCACAATACTTTTTTTTTTTTTTTTTTTTTGTAATTCTGGTTGTGTATGTATTTGGAGTGGGCTAATTTGTTTAGCTTTTGATTTTTCTATGTGAAATAACAAATGAAACTGCTGGAGTCTCGATGCTGATCTTCTTGTCACATGACAGCGTTCCTTACGTTCCAGTATCCCCTTTAATTTTTTAATTTTTGAATTTTTTTTTCTTTAACTTGGTACTATCCCACCTAGTATAAATTGTCAGCAGTTTCATCCAGAACAGCTACACATAAAATCAACAGGAGATAGACTGCCCAAAATAGCTGACCAATGCTTTTTCAACTCTGTCTGATACGTTGCTAGACTAGAAGCAAAGGCATGGTTGTATTCACGAAATCATACCGCAGGTCTCTGTGCTGTCAATCAGAGCAGTGCTGTCTAAAAACTGGATTCACTTCCCCTATTCAATCAGCATAGGGCACCTGGTTGTGATAGTGGGGGTAGCTTCTATGTGGAGGAAGGGACAGAGTGGTTTTAACCAGAACATTCAAGGAACAATACTGTGTCTTTTCCTCTTCGCTGCTAATAGTCCTGTTTATCAGAGTGTGGTGTTTATCACAGATCTAGGTTCTAGCAACTGATAATAAAACACCTCCTAACAAAGCATGGTCTGGGTGGTACAGTGCTGCTTAGAAAAAATAATAGAAAATACCTGCCATCTGCCAGAATGCTACTGGCAAAAAACAATCAGAATGTATTTGTATTTCTAGATCGAACTTTTTTTAACTGTAACAGAAAAATTATTTTGGCATGAAAATACCTTTTGTTTATTTTCCTTAGCTAGTTAATGTTTATTGAGCAAGGAGTGAAATCTAGGGAAGTTCAGATGTTGTTTGGGAGAATTATTAAAAACTTTGCTCCCGTTGCTGTTCTCCAAAACAGGTCATTGTGGAAGAGAAGCTTGTGATTCTCAGAGAAATATGTATGTGTTTGAGCTGATGCGTGCTAATTAGTTCCGATAGATGTAACGGGAAGATCTGTGCAGTTGGATAAGAACAGTTTGTTTCTTCTTTTTTACCACAATTCATTTGCTTTCCAGACAATAATTCGTTTCACCACTTTGCCTAAAATTACATTAAATAAGGACAGCCGTACCAGATGAGACTGAAGATCAAATCTGTCCCAGTATTCTTTCTCCAATTGTAATTAACAGTTGCATGAGGAGGAGTGTAGGAACAATGTAAGCATCTGCTTTTTCCCAAAGCATTCTCCCAAGGACTTTTATCTGGGGGCACTCCTAGGAGGTGTCTGTATAATTGGATGAGCCATTGTGAGATACTAAAATAGGGAAGAGGCTCGTCTCTTCAGAGTCTGAGATTATGTTTTTCAGGGAAAAAGCAATTGCCATAAGTTCAGCATGAGAGTGATTGATAGGCATAAAACCAACTGAAGCATGAGCCAGGCTGGAACATGTTCTTGCAGAGGAAACATGGTTATTTGTTACAAATTACATTGTAAAGTCCTGAAAATGAGCCTGGAACCTGGACAAAATCAGCATTTTTGATTATAATGCTGAAAAGATCCCAGAAGTAGAAGAGCATTCAGTATTCTAGTTGACAATTTGAGTTAGGTCTTGCAAAGGAGAAACTAGACAGTTTATCAAGGTTTTTAGATTGCCATCTTTCTATACGTTCTTCCATTTTATGCATGAGGAAAAGAGAGATCCAGTTTCCTTTACCTATGCTGTTCTAGTAGAAAACTTTGTTCTCCCTCTCCTGCCTTCTGCTTTTTTCACCTCCCCTCAGGTAGGCAGATAAAATCAGGAAGCAACACTTGGTTCAGCAGTGAAACTAGATAGGCTTTGGTAGTTCTCATTTCTGTCTCCTAGAAGTAGATTCTTGTTTCTTATCAGTGAACCTCAGTAAAGATCTGAAGATACAGCATGTTATCTCTCAGTCCGGCCAGGTTCAGGTTAAGTATAAAATAGACATCACCAGACAACACTTCGGAAGATTTGGGAAAATGTTTAATGTCTGTTTTAACCATGTTTAGACTTTCTGAACTATTTATTACCTTTATCTCACTGGGGCTTGGCCTACCGCTTCACCCGATACATTTTATCTTTACTATACAATTGCGCAGGTGCATTCAGATAACCACCCTCACATAAACCTTTTTCTTAGAGCATGAATATTTGCTATATGCTTAAGAACTTCACTCACCTGGGATTTGCATAAAAATTGTGTTTTGTTTATGAAGTCCATGAAAGAATGTTGTGTATGTTATGTATCTCTGCAAAAATGTCTGCTTTTTTTTTTTTTTTTTTTTCCCTGATGGGCAGTGTTTTGACTTGATCCATCTTCAGACAAGATAAAGTACTCTTTTGTCAGCACTGTAACCGCTTGACTTCTAACCTGGTATTTCCCGCAGTCCATGAAATATTCAAACTTAACCTTCTAACCACAGTTTCCATGCGGAGACTTGGAAACTTCTTAAAACACCTCGAGCAAATGTTGTTCAATAGATAGAATTTTCGCCTAGATTGCCTTTTTTTTAAAGCCTGGAAGTTTGCCTTCTGTTTGCAGAAGTGTCACTGTGACTGTTGATAAACTATAAGCGCATGGAATTGAAAAAAAATATCCAAGGTTTGCATAAACTGATACAGCATTTCACAAGGGGTCATTTTTGAGCAGGGTACTATAAAAACAAAGGGACGGTCCGTTGTCATATCTTAGAGTTTACAGATGTTTGGCAAAAAGCAATGGGTTATCAAGACAAATGGGGGGAGATTAAGCAAACAGCAAGACATTATTGACCAGTGTGGTAGGCAGAGACTTCAGCAAGTCAGCGGCCTGTTACAAAGGACTTCCTTGTACTTGTGATACTAACAGCAGTAGGATAACTTTGTGACTGCTTAAAGGGGATTCTTCTCCCACCTGCCTTGTGACAGGATGAGGGGGAATGGGCTAAAGTTGCGCCAGGGGAGGTTTAGGTTGGATATTAGGAAGAACTTCTTTACTGAAAGGGTTGTTAGGCATTGGAATGGGCTGCCCAGGGAGGTGGTTGAGTCACCATCCCTGGAGGTCTTTAAGAGACGTTTAGATGTAGAGCTTAGTGATATGGTTTAGTGGAGGACTTGTTAGTGTTAGGTCAGAGGTTGGACTAGGTGATCTTGGAGGTCTCTTCCAACCTAGACGATTCTGTGATAGAGGCAGATAGGAAGAAGCTTAAGTAGATGATAAAGGAGCTTTATTTGAAATGGTAACCAAGTCTTCCATCATTGCTAGAGCAGAGATGTACTTTAATAGCATGTAAAAGATGTTTTGGGGGCATGGATTGCAGAAGGCTGTTAAAGTGGAGATAAATAATTAATCTGATGTAACTAAAAAAGGGAAGGATATGGAAGGGTGTCGTGTGGTCAGGTGAGAAAATAAAATGATCTTTTTGGCAGAATTTGGTATGTAGATGAGAGGTGATTCTCTTCGCCAAGGTAAAAGGAAAGGATGTTGTAGTGATGAAGATCAAATGACAATGTATGAAAAATTTAAGTGGAGATACGGCATTTCTTACCAGTGTTCTGTTGGGGAATGGTACAAATATATAGGATGAATATCAGCATTTAGAAGGAAAGGGTAAACTGATTATAATATACAGATAATAGTTATACCACCATTTTCCCTGTAACATTTTTCACAATGACAGTAAAGGTGCCTCTGTTCAGAGAAGAAAAGAGTTAACATTTTCAAGTTAACTTTTTATAGAAGAAGATTGAGTGGTTAATAGTTATGCTTCTAACCTTGTAGAAAATACTTTAAACAAAAATGTTTTAAAACCACCTGAAAGTAATTTTCACTCTAGGTCCTTTCATCTTGTAATTTTAGTATAGAACATAAAAAGTAAATTTTAAAAGTTTCATTCATAATAGTGTATGTAAGCAATAGCATTGTTTCATATTCCTATTTTTAAAGAGGAACTAAAGCTGTCAATATCCTGCTGTGCCAAAGCATTAAATAGTCTTGGAGAATTTCACTTCTGCCATTTATGGATTCTTTCTGTAGGCTGGATGCATCACACCGTGGATCAGCTTGGAGACAAGGCAACCAAGGAAAGTTATGCTATACAATATCTCCAGAAATCTCTAGAAGCGGATCCAAATTCTGGTCAATCCTGGTATTTCCTTGGAAGGTGAGAGATGACTTTATAGACACTCTAACTGTATTTGTAGCTTCTTTGAGGATACTGATCATTAGGAGTTATCTTTTATGTTGTCCTTAGCAGCTTTGGAGGAAAAATGAAGGGAAAAGTTGTATGTATCTACTGAAGTCTAATTTTCTGGAAAGTGTGTAGAAAGACAAGGTGCAGACATACTTGGGATGAATATAGATTAGAAGTTGAAATTAATTATATTACCTAAGTGGTCCTGCTTTTCTTGTAGTTGTTATTCAGTTTACACATTTACACTAATGTCAGCCTCCCCTGCTTCTTTTTACTTTTCTGATTATTCCCTGATTATTTTTTGTCAAAATCTCACTTCTAGTCTCAATCAATTTCAGCAGTAAAATACAAATACTTTTTTCAGGTATACATTCAACTGCAAACAAAATAGATTACAACTGAATGTTAGGCCAGGATAGCTCAGGTGGACCAATTTTAATTTCTACTTATGTGTTGTGTTCATCTCTACTTAAGCACAGCATTTTTCACTTGAAAATTAACTCGCTCCAAGATGTAAATTCTATCAATTTGATGACTCTTCTTGGTCTCCTTTTAAAGAAAACGGGTGCTTTATAAACATGCCAGCAGTAACTCTTGGAATATCTGGGTTTGGGAGAATAACAATCCAACTTCCTTTCTATAAGCTCGAAAGCATTGAGGACAGTATAAGTCCACATGTGAATGGGTCAGTTCTGTTGAGAAATACATTAAATAGAAATTATGCAGAAAGAAAATTAATATACTAACCTCAGTATTTTCCAGCTCACTTTCTTGGAGGTTCTTGTGAAACACAACTAGAACAAACTGTTTTTGTCATCCTAGTTACATTCCTGCAGCTGGTCCTTTAGGACAGGGCTTTTAAACCAGCAGTCTGCAGGCTAAGGGAGGAGCACAGGAGCACAGTGTGTGTGAAGGGCAGAGGGTTGGAGTAGGAGTGGGGAGAAAAGGGAAAACTAGCCAGGGATTGTCTGGCTCATCTTCTCATCTGCTGGCATAAAAACCTGCTTTTTCTTTTTTCCTCTGAAGTCCCATTCCACGTGGCTAGAGCTAGTTGGTTTCTTACACAGAAGCAGGGCACAGCCAGGGCTCTGTGGAGTATTGTGGGCAGCTGCTGTGCTCTTGCTGTGCCTAGGCTTTAATGTGGTTGGGGTGAAACCTAGGGCCATACAAATGAGGGTGAGGAATGGAGGAAAAGGGGGAAGAGAAAACCTAGTGGAAGTGTCCCTTGCACTCTACAGGGAGGACTACACTGAAATGTTTCTGTGCCTCATTCTTCCAATCCATATGCTGGCAGGAGAAAAGGGGAGTAATAAGGTTACAGGGCTGGTCTGTCTGCATTTGCTCTTCCTCTTTTTCTCTCTCCCTGTGTATTCTCTTGTGCTATTTCTTCCTCTTCTGGCCTTCCACCAAACTGGGTAGCACGTTGATTTAAGGCTAGTTTCCTAGATACCTTGCAAAAAATATACCACCACCACATCTCCATCTCCACCCCTCTCTAATCCACCCCCCCAAAAAAAAAAAAAAAAAAAACCAACAACAAAAACACAACACCACGCCACCCTTTTTAAAGGTTTGTTGGGTGCTTAATGTTAGTGTTATCCTACTTGGAGTCTTTGTGTATCTGTTAATCAGACAGATTTCAACATGCCTATTGGAACTTGGGTTAGACTGTGATTAAAATGATCTTCTGAAACATTGTGTTGAGATTTAATGGGTCTTTTTAGACCAAGTACCACTAGGTATTAGAGTATTTTCTAGTGAGCCTTAAGAATATACAGAAGTGTAGCATGTTTCATAGATCTTCACCTGTACTGATTTGCTTCGACATTATTTTTTACTAGAATAAATTTTCTCTTGTTATTTATCTGCTTTGAAAGCTGTGAGTTCTTTTTCCAAGAAGGAAACTTACTACAAACAACATAAGGAACAGAGCTATTGTAAACAAACCTAGTAAACGCATATGCATTTTTAATATTTTATTTATTTGAAGGTTTTCATTTTAAAAAGGTAGGTATATTCCCTGTGGTATAATGGTAGTTCTCTTTCAAGACCTGATATTTCTGCTTATAATGCCAGAATACCTGTGAAGTTGTAGTATATGCCTAATATTCAAGTAAAAAAACACAAAAAAAATCCAGACAAGCAAGGGTTTTTTTAGAGAATGTCTTGGTCTCTGTATGTAGTAAAACTGGTATGTTGTTCATTACTTGAAATCTTACTGAAATATGAGAAATGCATAAAAGAAACGTACAAGGCAGTCAAGGACCATCTTGATTGAATTAGTCATTATCTCTTAATGATCATGAAACACTCCTTGGAGAAGATGATATTTTATTACAATAAGTTTCATGAAATAAGTAGCGTAATTGTTTCTTTAAAATGCTGTCTGTACATAAATATTTTTCCTATTGACCACTGAGATACTGTAAGCAAAACAAATGTAGCTCTTCAAACTGTAACGTGACTTCTGCTTTCCTTATGAATGCAGTAAGCTAGGTTTTAAACAGCTCTGGTGTACTTCTCAAATAAACAGTTTGTAATATATGTTGACAAAGAAATTTGAGTCTGCTTGTGCCCAGCGTTCAGAAACAGCAAATGTTTGGATTCATCTAGATGAGTATGTATTTGCATGATTTAACATTTATCAGACCAGTCTTGGTAAGCCATCCTCACTGATTAACTTCTTTAAATATTACCAAAGTTCTTTTTTTCTTCTCCCAGGTGCTATTCAAGTATTGGGAAAGTTCAGGATGCCTTTATATCTTATAGGCAATCTATTGATAAATCAGAAGCAAGTGCAGATACATGGTGTTCTATAGGGTAAGAATGAAACAGGGTAATACAGTGAAATTCAATGCTAATGCATATATATAAATGAAGAAAACCAGCTTTTTAACTCCTTTTTGCTCTCAAGTGGACCATAAAGCTTTTTTATTTCTACCATTGTCATCAGATTTGTCTGATTTGATGTTTAAATACTATGTTTATATTTGCTTTCTCAATTTTTAAAAATAATGAATATGCTTTGCGTATGAGCTTTGCATGTTAAGATTTTGTAAAAATGTTGTTTATGCTTATTGCTGTGCTTTATATAACAGCAAAGTTTATTAAGGGCTGTGGGGTGGATATGTATATTTCATTGTATTTTGACTTTGTTATTAATTCTCAACTTCACTAATCTTTCTATTCAGTGTGCTGTATCAACAGCAAAATCAGCCTATGGATGCTTTACAGGCCTATATCTGTGCTGTACAATTGGACCATGGCCATGCTGCAGCCTGGATGGACCTAGGCACACTCTATGAGTCCTGCAACCAGCCTCAGGATGCCATTAAATGCTACTTAAATGCAACTAGGAGCAAAAATTGTAGTAATACCTCTGCACTTGCAGCACGGATAAAGTATTTACAGGTAAAGCTAAAGTTTTAAGAAGCGGGAAATACTCTTCCAAATACATGTCAGAGGGGAGGGGCGGAGTAGCACGCAAATCTAACTTGCAGTTGTTTGTGGTGTGTATAACCTGTTTTCATATGTATTGTAAGCATATCATAGCCTGTAATATTTTATTTCTTCATTTTTAAGTGAAATTTAATTCCTTATAAACTCTATTTCGCACATTTAATTAATGCATACTGTTTTACATCACTTCACTTTTTCTTTGTATTGTCTACATTTTTAAGTTCTCATAACGTAGAGAGAGAACACACACACACTATCTTTCACTCTTGTTTGCAATTTCAGAAAAAAAGAATTATGAGACCTCTGAATCCAGAGCTCATCTTTGTTCTGATTCTCACAAAGGTTTATATTCTGGTTACCCTCTTTATACTTAGCACCTTTCTAAAACCCCAAATTTTAAATCTATCCTCTCTTTTAAGACATAATTAGCTACAGCATATAGGAAGATTTCATGGACTTGCTCTTACTAAAGTAGGCTTGTGTTAAATTTGCTTTTTACATAATTTTTCCTAGGCTCAGTTGTGTAACCTTCCACAAGGTAGTCTACAGAATAAAACTAAATTACTTCCTAGTATTGAGGAGGCATGGAGCCTACCAATCCCCGCAGAGCTTACCTCCAGGCAGGGTGCCATGAACACAGCACAGCAGGTGAGAAGTTGGGTTATGTTCTGCAGGTGCCCAGCTTTAAGGGTTCTTTACAATCTGTAGTGGTCAAGCTTATTTTATGGAGTGCAGGACTGGCTTTTATTAATGAAAAGCCTTTGATTTATTTGCAAAGGTATACTAGATCGAGAAGTAGCTCCCTCTAATACGGGAGAAAGATGGGGGTACCAATTTAGAACCTTTGTGGATTTTCATGATTTTAAAAGATTTCATCTTAAATAGAAATGCTGCAGTGGTTTAATAATCCCTTGAAAGGTACACATTCCTCCATTGATGACCATATGGAAACTGATTTTTCAGTTTTTGAGATCGGCTTCAGAATATCTGCTCAGCCCTTTTAAAATATGTGGGCTGTTAAAATATGTAGTTTAAAGGAAACAACTACGAATATATAGAACCATATTTTTGTCTTCCTTCTGTGATTCTTAGGCTTGTAAACCTCATCATCCAAATACTGAACCTGTACTAGGCCTCACTCAAACACCAATTTCACAGCAATCCTTGCCACTACACATGATTCCTTCTAGCCAAGTAGATGACCTGACCAGTCCTGCCAAGAGGAAAAGAACATCTAGTCCAACAAAGGTATATATTCTGATGAACTAAAGAGCCCCCTACCAAAATTCTATGGAAATATGCACTAAAGTGATGCAGCATGCACAGAATTTGTGCTGTAAATTTCAATCCTTTGGCATCAAGGTGGGGAATGTTTTTTTAAAAATTTTAAAGAACATTTTTCAGTGATATGTTTAACAAGGAGGTTACAGTTCAGATAGGAAGTGTGAAAGGGCAATGCAGATTGCTGGCACTATACTACAATCATAGTTGTATAAGTGAAAAAATAAAGTCGTAGTCTGATGATAGAGAGGGAGACAACCATGTCATCCTGTCTATTGCCTTTGCTTATATTTAGAATTCAAGTGTTTCATCATCATGTAATAGTGTTATAGTAGATAAAAGTATTCAGTTTTAACGCTAGTGTACCTTTAAGTTAATTGCATAATTTGATTTGATTGTTTCTCATGGTATTAGGAATCATTTACTTTTTCCTTTTAACTGCTGTGGTACTGTATGGGAATGGTAGAATGAGGTTTGGTGTTCTTTAGTATATTCTCTGTGTATATTGCTATTCTTGAAACAATGACTAGTTTTTTCATAAGATAAAATCTAGATATGAAAAAAATGATGTTAACCATTTTGAAAGTCAAGCATTTTAACATAATGTTTTCTCTCAGAATACTTCAGATGTTTGGAGCAGTGGCCATACAGTGTCACATCCTCCTGTACAACAACAAATTCATTCTTGGTGCTTGACACCACAGAAATTACAGGTAAATATGTTAAAGGGTCAGAAGCTTTGATTTTTTTGTTTTTCTTTCTTTCTTTTGAGAAAATAAATACTTTGAGTTTCACATTTCTGATATTCAATGAGAACGAATACACATCGTGTTAGTATTTATGGATTCCCTATGGAATCTGACAGATTAGCTATATAATGAAATCATCTTCAGTAGAAACTGAAGGTTTACATTGTTTGAATTCTATAATGTAAGTAGGAACATACAGTAATGCTTTTTTCTTAGGATGTTTTAAAGATAGATATGAAAATTGTGACACTTGTGAGCCAAGTGAATTTTGCTTCTTGGTGTAGTGTGGGAGATACTGAAGGAGGTGTAAAAGCATCGTAGCATCCTCTTTTTCCTGTCAGGTAGCTTCACGTATCAAACTGCATAAACAAACTTGCACATTCTATAAAATGTGATTATTCAAATCAAATTTAACGTATTTCTATGAAATTTTTGTTTTGGAAATGTTGCTTAAGGTCTTTTTTGTCACGATGCTTTGTTGTTTCTTCAGTTCATTAGGGCTTGCAGTGAGCTTCAGCAGGAATTTCTGATTTTGAAAATCAGGCATAGCTGGAAACTCTCACCCATGTATCACAGATACTGCTTTGGATACAGGGAAAAATAAAAAGGAATACAGTGCAGAGACAGAAGGCATTCTGATTGACTGAGCAGTATTCCCCTTAACACCCAATATAGATCTTCAGCTGTTTCTTTATCTGAACAATGCCAGCTGTACAATGCTGCATAATTTTTCCTTCCCTTCCCTCCATCTTTCACCCCTCACTGCTTTAGTCTTCCCTTATCTTCTGCGTTTCTCTCTCTTCATACATTCTCATTATTTCTGTCTGCTTATTTGATGTTCTACTACTTTTTCAACTTTTCAGGCATTGTTAGTTCTGCCTTTTCCAGATCCAACTTCATCATCATTAAGCGGCATAAGTAGGCTTCCCTAAGTATGGGATAATGGATTTGCTAGCAATAGTTTGACAAGGTTCCAGCACACACAAATAGGAAAGCCAGGAGGATATGATGCAAGGTGAAAGTGAATAAAAAGTTTATTATGTGTTCTAAATCAGCCTTTTGAAAGTGGCACCTCAGAGGCTGGGTACAGCACGTAGCATGTCCCAAATGGCCCAGCTAACAAAAGCAGGTGGGGAAAGGGCTGTGTGGCTGCAGAGTCGTCTCCGGGGCTGCAACATGCCAGTGGAGGAGGGATGGGTGTTGGTTTCACAGAGCTGATGGGCAGTAAGAGCACCGCTGTCCGCAAAGCCTCTGTACCCATAGCACTGGAGGGGAGCGCAGACTTGCCTTTACTGGCACTGGGACTAGGCCAGTCTTTCTGATGCCTGCTGCCCTGTATAGATGTCTTCTAAAACAGCAAAATAACAACTGCAGAACACAGTTTTTGGCTTCTGTTTATATGCGCAGTACATATACTCCCATGGAGACCCTGTTTTCATCTCACAATCGCTTATATAATTGGATTGGTCTTATTCATTGCAGTGCCTCACAGAGGGACTGTTAATCCAGGGAGTTCAGCATAAACTTGTCTTTAACCACTTTTTCATACAACCCTGGATTTTTTAGAAACACATTTTGCAAATATGTTTCATCAAAGTAGAATGAACCATATTTCATTTAATACATTACTTCCATTTATGTATTACTAATACAACATAATCAAAGCAAAGGAAATTAGGATGTAGAAAAATTATATATGCAGACCTGAAACCAGCTAAAGCAAACCTGATTTGGTCATTTTGATTTTTTTCCTTTTTTCCCCCTTTTATTCTTTTTTTTTTGAAGGGACTTAAAATGATATAAAATAATTCAGTACTTAAAAACAAGAGAAATATCTGTATGTCACATTTTGCATAGTGCAACTTTTGACCTCCATTCCACACACATATCTCTTTCCTTCTCAGATAGCTCTTTTGTGTTCCACAGCTTCAGCATTTGTCGTACTTCTTTAAAGTATTCTTATTGGTAGAATAAATGTGTGTGTTTCAAAGGAACACAAAAATGAGTGCTTTTAGTAATAAATACTTAAATTTCAGTTGTAAATGAGTTCAGTATTGTATCTTAAGATACCGCTTTCTGCAATTGTTATATAGTTTTCTGAGTTCTTCATATATTCTGGAGAAGTTTTAATGTGTGACTATAGGTTGAATTGGCTTTGTACTGAATGACACTAATAAAAGAACAGGACGATACAAAGATAGTTAAAAACATAATGATAATAAGAATTCCATATAATCATGCTTTAAAGTAGTTTTCTTTTACGATACCAGTTCACTTAATTTTATGAAGTGATAATATTATATACTCAAATCATTTTGAAAGTCTCTGTAGTTTTAGTGACTGCTAATAAGGTTTCGTTACAGAATAGTATAAGGAAATACGTCTTAGTCTGCATTAGAAATCTTGATCATGTTTTCAGCTTTGCACATCTTGCCTTCATTGAAAATGCTTAGTAATGTATGCAAGAAAGTTATTAAAACTTGCACACAACTGTAATGATTCTGAACTGTACTGTTGGTTTGGGTTTTTTTCCAGCACTTGGAACAGCTGCGTGCAAACAGAAATAATTTAAATCCAGCACAGAAACTTATGCTGGAACAGCTGGAGAGTCAGTTTGTCTTGATGCAGCAACACCAGCAGGTGAGAACAAAAATATTTTTCTGTTCTAGAAAACTTTTATTGATGATGGTGTCTGTTGTGTTTCTTGGATTCTTAAGAATTTTTATTGTACAGAGTTCTCATGCCCTTTACTACATTACATTGTCATCTTTTTTTTTTTTTTTCGTATAAAGTTTAATTGTGGCTTACTGGTTGAAACTTAATGGTTTTAGTTGTGTTTTATTATAGGGCTACCAGAGAATGTAAAACTTTTCAAGCCACACTTTCAAACTAAAGTGAGTGGATGCATCTAAAAGCAGTCTGAGTTGAAAAATACTTATTTGTATTAAGCCATATTACAGCATATCTCTCCTGCTCTCATTGTTCACTTCTTTCTCTCTTAGTGTCCAACTTTAGCAGTAAAATGCTAACACTCAAACTGAAGAGCCTAGAAGAAAAGTGTGCCGATAGCTTTACCTTAAAATTCATTCAGCGCATTTGTGAGCATGAGTCATCTTACTTCTCAAAAGCAACTGGGAAGATGTCAAAATCAATATAAAGCTGAAGCCATATGCGATAAAATACACAAGCCTTGTATGATCCTTACTTCTTAAATTCTGTAACTAATGTTCTTGTGCTTTGTTCATCTTCCGTTAGATGAGACAAACAGGAGTTGCACAGGTACGATCTACTGGAATTCCTAACGGGCCAACAGCTGATTCATCACTGCCTACAAACTCTGTCTCTGGTCAGCAGCCGCAGGTTGCTCTAACCAGAGTGCCTAATGTCGCTCAGCGTGGAATCCGTCCGGCCTGCCCCGGGCAGCCTATGGCTAATGGACCCTTTCCAGCAGGCCCCATTCCCTGCAGCACAGCAAGAACGCTGGGTAGTACAGACACTATTTTGATAGGCAATAATCACATAACAGAAAGTGGAAGTAATGGAAACGTGCCTTACCTGCAGCGAAACGCACTCTCTCTACCTCATAACCGCACAAACCTGACCAGCAGCGCAGAGGAGCCGTGGAAAAACCAACTATCTAACTCCACTCAGGTATGCAATTCCAGTTTACTAGTACAGCATGCTAGGAAGGCGTAATAAGCAAGTCGCCAATTGAAGTCTCTCATTTGCCAACACACGTTTTCTGTTTCCTAAAGTTGATGACATGCAAGTCAAACATACAGTGGGTTAAACCTACCTGTTGCATTTTGTTGTTTAAAATATATGCATTAAA